>NW_027176373.1:1930588-2620588 GCF_023349555.1 Cebidichthys violaceus
TCACACAGTGGCCGTGGAGGCAAAATTCATGTGCTTGTTTAAGTTGGCGTACAATTCTGTCTGTGTTTTACAACCATACAATCAGGAGCCCGCAATCTTGGGAAATGCACCTGATATGCCAAACCTTCTGTTTTCATACACTCAAAGTCTGTGCGGGCACCTGTTGGAAATGCTAATCCACAATACTGATGTTTTCAGATTGTAGCTGATCACTTTGATTTATCAGTCTCCTCACCATTTCTTAGCAAGGTTTAGAAAAAGGAAGCATTTACGCTATATTCTTTTACCCTTGCAGGCCTCTGAAACAGCATATTTACCAGTTCCAACGTTAAAGTAAGGAACTCCCCACAGGATCTCATATTAAATCCAAAGGAACATTGGATGATAAACAATGCATGAAGGATTTTTTTTTTCCATCTTTGCTGGTTTCTGTGTTTTCCGTGAAATACTGGGTAGCTTTATCTCTTCGTGGCTGTTTCAAATTAAACATTCATGCTAGGCTAGGCTGAACCAAAAATAATCAATCTCTGATCTTTGACAAACATTCTTCAACAATGTATTTGAAGAGCGGCGCGCTCAAAAATCGGGCCACTACCCACCAATGCCATCCAAATCAACTGCCTCATTAATTGTTAACGGAACTCAGCTATGCGGCTTTATATCACATCACTGAAAATGTATAGACCACACAGAATGGTTGGCCAGCCTTCGCAAAACACAAATCCCTGTCTGTCACTGGGGGAAGGGCAGCAGTAGTTCTGGGTTGGTCGCCTGCCACACTAAATAAATTGGTTGTGTGACTGGGTGAACATGTGTTAGCCATGGGAATCTATCATGCTCTTTTCCCCCTTAAGGTTTCAGTTGTTGAGCTCGGACTTTTTGGGCCCACTGTGTAACGTACAGCTTGTAACTAAACCAACAGGGACAGTGCAGAAGCCCGTGAGCTGTCGGGTGGTTAGGATAGGACATAGGAAGAAATTCTTAAATTCTGGCAATCCAAAGCTGTGGCGAGCCCGTTCTGACAGCTGGAAAGGCTCATTATTTCTGACAGCTCAAGCTGAAGTGGATTCATTTGTGTGTCAGTACTTCCCTCTGTGAGGGCATGTCCGCCTGAATGACTGTGCAGGGTAAATGAAGAGGTAAAACACAGTAGAGACACGGAAATTCTTATGTGATTTCTAACGCTTCATAGTGTGAAGTACAGAGCGCAACAGGATGTGAACATGCTTCAATTCAGAACCCTTTAAGCAGGGATGACCTCAAGGCTTTTTTGGCGCTGGTCCCAAATCAACAGGGCATATTGAAAACACAGAATAACGGCCAACATTAACTATCTAGAACATCCTACTGCTACATCAGTGCAGAGTTGTGCCAGTGCTGTGATTACAGCTCTAGGAAAAATACTTTTTCTGCCTTTTTTTTTTTTTCTTTTTTTTTTTTGTCAGCGAGCCTCAGATTCATCTCTTCTGGGGTGAACTGTGCTTGCCAGGGCTGCTGAGAGTTTCATTCTGTGCCACTTAGTACAAATTCATCACTGCTTTCATCCTTTATAGCATTGTGAACCTAAGTGGCTGTTCATTGGTTGTGAAATTTATCTTGCTTTAGCAGGTGGCGAAGGGAATCCGCACAAGGATGGCAGAGCCTATACCAAATTTTTCACAGCCATGTTTGAAATGGCAATCACATCTTGTTGTTTTTGTCCCCCCCTTTTGTGTTATACTCGAGAGGTAAATAAACCCTTATGGTTGATTACCGCCCGTGTTTACCCATAGACTATCGGGCGTCTGTTGAACAAATGACAAATACACGATTAAATAGCAATACTATTCCTGAGTTACTCCCTGCTGCTGAATGAGTTTGTTCCCCTGATGGATGACCTATTCCGCAAAACCCTTGCCGGAATTTGGATTAAGTGATTCCCCTGGCCCAGTGGAGGTCTCGTTAACCGTCATCAACAATCATATTGAAAACGTCACTGCTAATCAGGCGTGCAGTGACCTTTTCCATCACGAACGTGGGTTGAAGCAAAGGGACAACAAGTCGAGATTTTTTAATTGGTGCTTAAGTATTTTAAATATTTCATACTTTTCAGGTCATGAATAAAAAAATGTATGGAGGAGTTTGTTACATTGATATTGATATATTGTTTTAATATATATATATGTATATATATATATATATCTGAATTGGTGGTGGTGATACTGAACTATTTTTTAAAAGTGGCACAGCAACACTCTTTTTCCTTATCTTCACAAAATAGCTGTTACTTTAATCTTGGTGATTTAGTGATTTACTTGTGCGTCCTGAAGTGGCTCAGGCTAGCTGTGTGTTGTTTTGCTCCTGGCAAAATGAAATCAAAGAAGCAAGCTCCAGTGGCGTCGCTCCTCAGTTGGAAAAGGCAGTTTACATAAAATTGGATGGTGCAACGGAGCTAATATGGAAGCTTCCGCTGTTTTGGACTTGCTCAATTGATAAACAGTGCACATTTGCATGTCGGAGTTTACCAGACAAAAGCGCTGAGCGAGCTTATTGTGTTTCAGCGGGCCGTTCCACTGTGATTTGATTTCAGTCCAAAAGTTCACACACAAGTTAATGTGTGACTGAGCCTGAAGCCAGTTACAAAAGGTAGAAAAGCACTACTCTAATTGCTGTGTTTACTCGGAAACCAATGAGAGGATCAATATGAGTTTGCTCCTCGAGTACAGTCCAGCCATTGGCTGAACACCTCCCGAGCCGAACTAGTCACACAGACTGAGAAACAGGGGGAAACCGATAGCTTTTGTTTCTTCGTATTACACCACAACAGATCTGTGTTTTACCAACCTGTAAGTTTCCAGTTGTCACTCCCTGCGGGCAGAGAGCACTTACCACCAGTGTCTATACACATACCAGATGTTAATTTGTGCAAATATCAGCAGGTCTGTGGCATTCCAATCAGTAATATTGCTGCAGGCCTCTGTAATGCGGCCTTACTACAGACTGATAAACCAGCTGTACTTAGAGAGATAGTGCTGTCAGGAGAGGCCCTGTTATCTATCACAACACCTACACTTGGCCAACCACGAGATTCCTATTAACATGTTTGACCAGCATCTGCCTGAGGATTAGCTCCCCCCCCCCTCGAGGATTTACAAATGGAATGGGCATCATTTGAATAAGAATCCCCATTTTTTTTTTTGTGTGTGCAATATTTCAACATTCTGGGCAACGATGGTTTATCACTAGCCGTCAACATGTCGACCTATTTCTGAGATCCAGTTGATCCATCTTCTCTGACAGGGCAGTTCTGGATGGGTAAGTCATGATGTCGGGATTCATTCTGCCCACTCTGTGGAATTGATGCTGTTTGTCCACAGTTCACTTCTCCCTGGTTAATGGGTGATTAAGTTGGCACAGGAGGCCGCATGACTGATGAGGCTGCATGACTGAATTGCCAACTACAGTAGAGACCGGCTCCTTCTGTTTCGCAGAGCTAGTCCTGCATAAGTGGTGCTATCGGCTCCAAAAATAAATCAGGTGAAGAAAGAGAAAAAAGTCTCTTGATATGTTTCTCGAGAATATAAAATAAAAATGAGTTCTTAAGCTTGCGGGTCTCGAAAACAAACCAAAAAACAAACACATTTCTTATTTATTTATCCTATCGAGCCTATCCACTTTGTAATGGATACCATATGATGTAAATGTCATCGTATATAGCAATCAAACAGAAAATCAATATGGTATATTACATTACATTGTCATGAAGTAATCTATTCACTGCTGCCATTTATTGACGATTAGAAGAACAGTTGCACTGACATGCTGTCCCTCATTGAATCCACCATTGTCCATTGTGGTGGAGCTCATCATACTGAGACATAAGTGAGCAGAACTTCAGTTCCATCAACTGAAGAAGAACTACTTCAATTTAGTGGCACCATCACTTTGCAAGTCAAAGAGCCCTGGCCCCCCTTTTTTTGGGTTTAAATTTCTCTTGGGATATAATGAATGTATAATAAAACAGGTTATCGGAGAATGTCTAATAATTACACTTTATGCACGGCCACAGCGCTCATAATCCTCCCGATCATGAGGGCGATGCACGCGCATTGATTCATATGAGGCGCCGGTGTTTCCATCCTTCACTGCAGACATTTTAACCCTGAACGTGTCTATGACAAATGTTGCGCAACCGACTCCCCATCAACAATATAGTGCATTAGTTTACTACTATGATTTATCACCAATATAGTTTGTGATAGATTACTAGCCTTTTAATGGTCGGTGATTTCTCATCCAATTAGAGAGATACTGTGATGAATTGCGGGTTAAAATCTTGCTGTCACAGAATCCTACTGTGACATCATAATGTTTGAATAATAATTTTACTACTTCATTTACTCTTCCAAATAAGCTTGATATTTGTTTACAACCTGTTGTCTGACAGCATGTTTCTTGCCCCATCTGTTTTCTATTAAATACGTTCCCAGATCTAATCATACCATAACCTATAGGCATTACGACCAAAACAAACAAAGAAAGCAGTTGTTTTTCCTACATTGTACACCCAGGCGGCCCTCAAATCCATTCCCCACTCCGCCAGTATGTGCAGGTTTATATCTTAAGTATTAAAATCTGAACATCAGGGATAACTTTGATGTTAAAAGGCAGATATTGAACCCTTGAACCCTGCTACCTCGCACTGCATTCCTAATCTAATTCCAAAAAATCCACCCGGGAGTGTTTCGCTCCAGAACCGACCACACAGAGCCGAGTCAGCCAGCAAGACTGCTCAACAATATGTGTGTGTGTGTGTGTGTGTGTGTGTGTGTGTGTGTGTGTGTGTGTGTGTGTGTGTGTGTGTGTGTGTCTGCCAACCGCCACTGAACACTTCATACACACCGCAATCCCCGTAACCCCTCTGACATTCACTGGAGATATTAGGCAAAATCAATAGCCGACTTCAAAGTAACCATCATTTACCATAATATTTGCAACACCCGGTACATTCGGAGGATATTAACTGGTTTCGGTCCACGCATTCCACGGAGCAAAAACAACAGATGAAGCAGATAACCTCAGATCCAACCTGAATAAAGACAACTTTGCTTTGCATGGGAGCTTCGTGGAATACCAGCGCCAACTCTTTCTTTGAAACTACAATGCCAGATGTTTTTGTTCCTGTGGCTTCATATCTGAGGAAGTTTATATGCGAGCGACTGTGTGACTGCCGGCTTGTTTTCAAGCTTTTGGTCAGAGGAAATTCAGCATTGTTATGAGATTTAAAATCTATTTTAGGCATGATTATTAGTGTTTCCCCATCAAACTGAAAGATTTTTGTTAGTGGTTTGGATCCCAGTCTGTCTGTTCAGAGCAACAACACTTCAACATGGTTATGGATATTCATTATCCACAGAGGATAGCTCCTGTTGAGTTTAGTGGCCTCTGATGTTTTTTTCTAGTGCCTCCATAAGGTCAAGGTGTGCCTTTTTTACAACGCTTTGGTTGATAACAAGGTTTTTAAAAAAACATACATTCGCCCATAATTTCCATAAAATTGTATGTGGATATTCATTTTTCCCTCAGGGATGACTCCGTGTGCCTTTATTAATGCATTGCCATTTTTTCTCTTTCAACTTTGCTTATCTAATAATCGAATCTCCAAACTTGCTGAACACTTCCAATGCCCCTACGGGAATACCACCTTTGATTCCAATGACCCTGTCATTTCATTTCACTCCAACCCGAGGACACAATTATCCCCATTATGTTTTCATCCGTACATTGTGCTCCATCATTCATGCATCTTCATATTGTGGAGTGGTTTACATATGACAGCCTGCATCAGCTTCCACCAGGATTATAAGACTTTTAAGTGTTTGTTACACACTTGAAGCTTTTTTTGTCTCATAAGTTGTATCTACTTAAAAACTTCCATTGACTTAATTACGGTTAAAAACTGCTTTGCTTTGAATCCAGTATGATTTCTGAATGTTGCTGATTTGGTCTTAATAGGCCGAGAATGTTAGTTGTTCTGTGTGTCAGGATGATAACATTAATGATATGTATGGTCACTGAACTGTTGATGAGACTATAAATCTTATTGGGATCTTAGACTAACAAATAAAGTTAATTCCAGTTTGCTGAGCAGCCTTAGCACAATTAGTCCTCTCTTTGTGTTATTGTACTTATTATATTCATTTCATAGCACTTTGTGACCTTATTTGGAAAAAGTACCATCCATGACAGTGGAAACCTCTTGAAGGGATAACGGTTACAGTGATCAACCGATCAAATGGATCAACAAAACTTGGAATACAAGTATTCAAATTCTGCAATAATTTGCTTATAGTACCAAGTACTCTGCTTACTGCGTTCATTTTGGGTCAGCTCATGCAGATGAACAGCTCCCGCCGACCTCAATGATGTTCAACGGAGGGGCCGTCGTTCATCTGCACGCACCGCCCACGCTGCAGTGACCCAGAGCCGACCTAAAACCGGCAAAGCCTCACCCTGAGAGGACCCTTGGTGAGGGAAAAGGCAGAATAATTGGGATAGAGCCAGTAATGTCAATTAGATGGTAATCTGCATGAGAAATAAAGAAAGCTTATTTGTAAAATGCATATTTGTCCTTGGCATACAATAATGATCAGGAAGGGGAATTCCACTCAATCTGATGCAGCCATTGATTTGTACATTTTAAATCTCCATATCTGTGCATGAAAGGGCAGCTTTTCCCACAACACCTTGGGAGATCACAGGTTCAAGGCACAAAACGCATTAGTAAATGTCTCGCTGTAACATCTGATCTGTGGATGGATGCAACTCTTTAAATGTAAATATGTGTCCCCTTGGTGTTTAGTATTAACCACCACTCACTGATCCACCTGTTCAACCCCCTTTTGCACTTTTTGATATCCGCATAAAAAATATCAATTTCTTTTTTCTTTTCTCTTTCTTTTTTACCATTGTGCATTTGAAGGTCTAAAAGGACTCTTTTGCATATGATGCCCCTCCTTTTCATTAACCGGACCCCTCTGATTTATGACATCTCTATAAAAAGCAAAACTGTCAGGGATAGAAGCAGGCCTGACAGATGCAAATTGCTTTGAAGATTTATTGATGAACCGCTGCTTTACAATGTTTTGTTGCTAGCAATGTGAAGCTGTTTGAAAGCATTGTACGGCTTTCACCAGTTTCAATTTCAGTGATTTTGAATTTACAAAAGGTACAATGAGCCATTTTGGGAACTTCAATGGGAACTTCAATAAATAAAGAATTGACATTCCTGATGACTATTTTCCAAATCATATTGTCAGTTGTTTTAGATAGATTTCCCCAGAACACAACTAGCATCTATTAATTTCACAAAGCTATAAAAACAACTTTCAGAAGGTGAATCGGTCACTGGGAATCCTTTGCTTTCTTCATTTAAGTTTTTCAACATTTAAAAACATTCAAATAGCAATGAAAAGTGTTGCATTCATTAACTAGCCCAGAAAAGTGTTAGCAAATACAAACAAATACAATAATGTAACACTAAAAGAATAATGTGAATGAGGTTGTTTCTTTCACTAAAAAAATTGGATTGGTGTTCAGCAGTAAACTCCTATGTTCAAGTGTTCTTGAATGCACCATCGGAGGAAGAGTTTTCAAAATGGCCCCTGCTTCCAACTACAATAAGTACAATAATACGTTTGATTTTTACAGCTGAATAAACCGAAGTTGCCAGGAAGGTGAGAAATCAATCTAAAAAAAAAAAAACTCAAGGTGTGTGGAAAATGCTCAGCAGGAATTTAAAGTATATGTGATTCTCAGTTAATGGGCTAAGCCATGGGAAATTACCAGAATGGCTTTTTCACTTTCTTTATACAGCACCCTGTCCAGTGGATGTGCCATAATCGACAGCCTGTATAGTGAAGGAACTCAGCCAATGTCTGTCTCTGTCTGTGTGTGTGTGTGTGTGTGTGTGTGTGTGTGTGTGTGTGTGTGTGTGTGTGTGTGTGTGTGTGTGTGTGGTTTTATATGAGCTATAGGATGGTCGGAGGCTTTTCCCTAATAGTGATGAATGATTCAGGCCAGCATGGCACCCAAAGGCTAAAGGAAATCAGTAGCCAGTAAACACAACAGAGCAGCACCGCAGTTCATTAAACCAAAAGCTCTCCATCTAGGTCCTGTCGTGGCCTCAGACCCTCTTTGTGCTGTTGTGTCTTGTTTTGGTTTTTGACACATTTACAGAAGGATATGCCAGTTTTTTTTTTTGCTCCATTATTGTATGTTGCTCAGTTTCAGCCTATGCAACATGCATGTATTTTTTAGATGGTTGCTATCTGGGATTAGGTGATCATGAACTCTTGGTTGTGTTAGTTTTTCTATTGGGGTCTCGTGAAGTGTCCTAGATGTTGAATTGGTTGTCTTCCACAATGGACCCTTTTTCTGTTAGTACACATAGTGATATATTTGTATGGGCGGAGCATAAGTGGAGGCAGAATATTGTATCCGAACATGTTAGCTAAAACTGGCTAGGGAGGCTTTTCTGGCGTAAGAAAATACAAGTTATCTGAATTTGTACATGTCCTCGCTCTCCAGTACCGCTGTTGTTACTTGAGATCAAGCTACAGGACCAGAATGACCAACCGCGCCGCCGACTCAATGACCAAACCTTTACACACCTGATAGAAAAATTAAGCATGCATACTAAAGAGAAACCGTGGCCATATTTATCTTTGGATGCCTATAGGTATCTACAGAAAAAAAAGCATACGATTAAACACCAAAATGTTGAGCTGGATTCTCGTTTTTTCTTCCTGACACCCTGTTATTGGGCTGATGTTGCATTATTTGTTCCTTGCATCCACATTCCAGAAGCATACATATTAAAAGCACTAAAAAAAAAAAAAAAAACCATCCATCCTAGAACATCAAAGTAAAGCGTCAGCCTGAATGAATCACTCACTTGCTCACCATTTATTCAGTCACCAGTCCGTCATTTAAAGTCCAAAATGTGCAGACACAACAATGCCGACTACCATCTGAGTCACTCTGATTAGAACCCTCTGCGGCAGTCTAATCTTTGGGTATGTAAAGATTGTAATTTCACTAATGTACTTTCTTTTTTGTCCTCCCCTTCTCCTATGTGGCAACCTTGACTGGCCTTCCACTTATTGTCATATAAAGGTAAGAGAACTCACTACCATTTGGCCCTTTCCTGGTATTCCCTTGAGCTTTTCTGATAATATGACAGGTGAACTGTAACACAGGAACAAAGCCAGAGCACTTAAAATGCCCTTGAAACCAACAGACAAAGTCTGTTGTACACTGAACACGGGAGCGGTGAGTTCAATGAATATTAGTGTATCGTCTGAAGAAAATGGGTTTTTTTTGTCTCCGTTCTCCAAATCTGCCTCTAAACCTCCTCACAGAAGTTCAGAGAGGAAGCATTTATCGGTCTTACTTGAACACTGTACCCTGAGCGTCTTCATCCGGATGGCTCTGTGGGAATTTATGTTCAAAGGAGTCCTAGTTTAGCTTCTGCTGCAACATTTGAAGCAGAGAGAAGAAACTTATCCCCCACCTCTAATTTTTTCATCTATGTGTCTCATCCTCTGAGAAATGGCACTATTTAACTGTGGAAATGGAGAGCAGCGGGCTTTTATATACTTCTTTTCTGTTCAGCAGTGTCTCCGTTGAATTCTGTTTTCCCCTCAAACTGAACCACGGGAGGTTTCAGTTTGCTGCATGACAACCCTGATTACTCTGTGGTGGAAAGTAATGTGTGCTTACCGTCGAACCTCTGTCATTAGGTTCAGCCTGTTTCTCAGTGCTGGGTCACAGATCAGAGATGTCCTAGACTGTATTTGTTTGATGTTACCTTCAAACATTTCTTTCAGATCTGTTTGGAACTCTCTCTCTCTCCCTCTTTGAACCAGATTGACACAATTTGGGTGAAAACTCGCGCTTTTTCTTCTCAGAGTTGTAACTCCAGAAATGGAGACACATGTCACACACACACACACACACACACACACACACACACACTGCCGGAATCAGGCTGACTTACTGCTTCCAGTGAAAACCATCATTCTGCTTAGAAATCAAATGAAAGGGAGGCTGGTATAACTTGCGTGACCTCTCATGGTGCACATTCACTAAAATGTAAAATGGGAACCCTTCAGGCAAAAAGCGTGACCAAATCTGTGAAGATTGCTAATGGAAATTGACAGCAGGAAGGCTCAGACTGTCCTATCAACAGAATTATATCATCCCTAGAACACTGACATTCTCCTATGCATTTATATATAGATATGTATGGAGTGTTGAAAACCTGTGGACAGACATGCAAAAAAAAAAAAAAACCTGTCATGAATAGTATAGTACCACTGGCGATTTAGAGATGTTTCTGGTGGAGGAGCATGTCCGCCCACGGGTGACGAGTGAATAATAAATCCTTAACTGCAAATCAGTAAGCCGTCTTTATTTTTTCCATGGATCTGGCATCTCCGTTCTCCATATGCCTGCTCACCAAAACTTTGCACTGTGCTCAATGACAGCAGCTACTGTTATCAATAGGGCTGCGTCGACTGTTTTTTTTATACATACAAAGCTTTGATTGAGGTTTTCCAATGAAGCTTTGAATGTCATTCGCAAAAAAAAGTTGATTTCTGCCCGCAAGCGGGAGTTTTTGGACCGCAGCTGAGATTTTTTTGTTTTTCGAAATGCTAAACGCCAACAAATATGGATTGAAGAGTAATATTTCTTCAGGTAAAAACATGTGAATTGTGGAAATTATTTCATTTTGTCTTTTGTGTGAGAGATAGAGTGACAGGGAAGAAGAGAAGGTGCACTATTGCACGCAACGTTTCTGTAAGTTATTGATAGTAATAGTTTGAATCTCAACATTATGAATGAAGCTTTGAAGCTTCAAACTTTGGTACAGCCCTAATTCTGGATGTAATTGTGATATTAAAGACAATATAAATATCTTAAGTAGAACAAGATGCAAGAACACAGACATGTGAAGGGGGCTGTAGTTGAATAGAGGAGACAATGCTGTTGAATATATTGCTATTGTTAAGATATTTGTTTGAAGAAGTTCACATTTTGTTAATGTGTATTCATGTAACTTTATCTGTATTGCTTGCAACAAGGTTAAAGGCTATATTATTCCCAAGCTTACAAAGCAGATTTTGGGGCAGGCCACCACCCCCTGGTGATCCGATGGCCTTGGCGGTGATCTCGAGTGACCACGATTAGAAGTTACGAAAATAGAAACAATTTCCCAAACCTAGTCCAGAAAATGCTGAGAGACCCCGAGTCGCAGTTATGGTAACAGGTGAAACATTTAGATTAGAACTAGAACTTTTGTTTATGGTTCGTATCAATATTTGATTTGTTTCAAGAAAAGTCTTCCCGCTAGTTTGCGAGAGCATGAAAAAAGCATCGGATTGAAAAAGGTGTTTGTGTGTGTGTGTGTGTGTGTGTGTGTGTGTGTGTGTGTGTGTGTGTGTGCACATACGGCCTTGCATGCCCTAGTTGTTTGTCCTCCTTTCCAATTCTCAGAAGGTTAGATGCTCATTCAGGTTAGGGTTTTTTTTTTTTCTTTTGGCACAAGGCGAGCGAGGATTCATTGTCTCCAGTCTAACCGCTCATGGTTCTCGTAGAACAAGGTTGATTTAATGGTTTCGCAACGCAGACTGGGCAGCGCAACTGGAACGTATCGCGTAACAACATCCTCCCCACGTTCTCGGGAACACGCGTCCCACGTTCGTCTTTCACTTCAATCATTTTGCAATCTTCAGTGTTCCAGAATCATAATAACCATAATCACATACTGTTCTGGCTTAATTAATCTCCCCAGTAGGCAAACAACATGCCATTTTTTTTTTTGTTGCTTTTAATATGTGAGAGCAGAACAGTGGTGTGTCTGCTGTGTGTGTGTGGGTGTGTGGGTGTGTGTGTGCATCAGAGGGCCTTGCTGGTGATTCACACGGTTGTACTTCTGTGTCTGGGAGGACATAGGAGAGAAGGTAAGGACGGAGAGAGCAGGTTAGAGGACATGTTAAATGCAAATTCCCCTCCTCCTGTCTCCTGCGCTCTTGCTGAAACACTATGCTGGATTCTGTTTGATATGGATGAGTAGTACACTCTGTCCCACTGTCTCTGTCTTCCTTGCTCTGAATATTTTTTCACAGTTGTGCATGAGGGCTGAGGGGAACTCACTGCAAATGTTAGCAGTCTGTGGCTGTGTCTTTACTGGCAAACTGTTGTAAAGCCACAGAGGCTTACAGGACAAGACAGAAATGCAATTTGGTAATGAGGGGAGGAGGAGGGTTGAATTAATGCCAGATTCGTGTCACCGTGGAAGGAGTGGAACAGGATGGCATTTCATGGCTATCACTTTGATTAGTATTCAAGTGTTTCACTTGTTGGGATTCATCCAGGTGCCAGACAGATGGCTTGCCTCTGTTTAAATCTGACATGACATGACCCACAAGTTACATAAATGGTATTCATAGACATGTCACGTCAGAGGGGCATTTCCTCTTTACACCCCATAAAACGTAACTAGTGAAGACAGTTGTGAAGAGATTCCTTCCCTTGAAATCTGCGCCAGTAGATGAGGAAACTGTCATTGCATTGAATGCTTGTCAGGTCACAGTGGCTAATATAACTTTTTTTGGTAATTGTTATTCACCTTAAGGGATATTAGGGCATCGAGAGAACTGTGGTCGTCGTTTATTGCTTGTCCCACCTCCCGCCGACCTAGGCTCTACCCATTTGCCTCAAATTGGCATTCTCTGGCTCCAGCAACTTTGATATCACTTCAGTAGATTGTCTTCTTTTGATGTTCCACCTTAAGAGTGTCTCTAGTAATGAAAATGGTGATGCAGAAGACAAGAGCCCTTCAGGTTGTCAGCAAGGAATCAACTGAAGTTGAAGTCAAACAGCCATGGCAATCAATAAACGGGGAAGTCTTACATCACAAACTTTTCCACATTTGAGTGAATGTGGACGTCAATGCAAATGAAGGGTTTTTATAAGAACAAATATCAGTTTCAATGTATGAATTCAAATTCAAATTGTCCCCAACCAAGTGTGCTGTTTTCGCAAATTTGTGCTCCTCATTCCTCTTATGGTTATTATTATTTCTCCTTCTATCAGATGCCCGCCTCCCCAGCAACATTTCCCAGCTCTTCCTCGAGAAACCGAGTTGTTTCCGGACCAGACGAGATACATTAAAATGTAGATGAACTGTTAAATACAGATCTTTGCCTTCTGGCTATAAGCTCGCTCTTCACCACAAGGGTCCGGTTATTGTTATTGTCTTATATTAAAATAATATTTATGCCTTTGGCCATTCTTTATTGCAATGCAACTTGTCCACGTTGCAAATGAAGCAACGGTGAAATCTTAAACGTTGCTACTTACATGTGGACCTATAGTGAACCCTCATGTTGTAGCTGGTGAGCTGTGATTGAAACCAATATTTTCTACCCTTGCCGGGTGAAAACGAAGGAATGAAGGAGGTATTTCTTTTCCCTTGCTTAATATTAATTCAAAGTTAATTTTGCTTGGCTTTGTAGTCATCTTTCATCCAGACAGTTTGGGGATTTATCCTCTCGCTTTAAATGAAAAAAAGATGCCATCTTGCTTTGAATTTAATGCACCCCAGACTTCAAAACATCTTTTCAGAGGTGAAATCACAGCTGCTAGAACGCTATGATGCTTCTGCAGTTCATGATGTCAGTCAATAACACAAGAGTTTTGAAGGACTATTTAACAAAATATAATCATTTTTTTTCCTCAAACTTCTTTTACCATTTTCAAACATTCCATATAAATCCGTATGTGTTGAAAATATAATCTTTTATTATATGCTTCTGCTTCTGAATTGAGTTCAAGCCTTTTAGGCGATCTGATGCCACCTTATTTAGAAAAGTATTGCTCTGGCCTGCAAAACATAATGAGCGAGAGCACCTAATGTTCCACAGTTGCACTACTCAAGACATGCTCATGCGCATTACATTTTGAGCTACATATCCAGATTATGCCGTCTTTCGAAGATTCACACAGTAACACACACATTGTCCATAGCGATATCTCCTGACTGCAGCTCTACCAACACCCAGGAACTCTGCGAGGCCTCCACCCAGTGACAGGCTGGGATGAATACATTAGAAGACGGAATGGAAAATGAGAGCAGCACAAAAGATGTCTGTAATGCAATAAGAATGAATAAAGGGCTTTTAATGAGGAGGCCTCTTTTCCTCTGATGGTCCCTCTACCAATCCAATTGTTTCATTATTCTTAGTGGGAAGTAAGAGCAGCAGTGCTTGGAAGCTGGGTTTACTGGAGACCCGGGTTAACAAGGTCAGAGCACAATCAAATCATCAGTCAGAAGGACATTTGCTATGATTTCACATCACGTAAAAGGTCACCCTTCATGTTCCACCCCCACTGCAGCCACTGCACTGGTTAATGTTTGGTATCGTTTTACCTTGGGGCCAGGCCCATTGGTAGGAATGCTATATGTTTCAGAGAATGATTCATCTTTATTAATCTTTAAAATAACCTCAAAGTTGCCCCTGAACGTCAGATCGCGTGTGTTGCCTCTGCGATGTCAGCCGTAGGTTTTTTTCGGACGTGAAGCTTTGAAAACAGGAAAGATCCAAACTTGGTCAAAGGGATGCTGAGGTAAAATGGAGCTGAGGTAAAATGAGCGATCGTGAGAGGCTGGCTGACGGTGTTACGCTGAGGCATCTGTCAAACAAGCGATCTCCTTCTACAGGAAAAATAATCTCGAAACCACTTCCATCTAGAGTGTGGATCGGGCCGCATATTTCTGTCCGAACCCGAGCCGAGCGGAGCCCGATGCTTACCTACGAGTCGTGTTCATGCGTTGTCATGTAGGCTAATTACAGAAGAAGAAGCAGCCCAACACAGTCAATAGTTTGTATTTCATTTTTAGACTTTAAAAGAACTATCAGTGCCATGTCGAACCTAAAATGCATTATTAAATATCTGTAAGGACCAGGTCAGGTATCCACACTCTACTACCATGACACACATCAGAACCTTACCACCAAAGTCAGTCCTTTCAAAGCCATTCGTCGTTTCCGTGGTGACTGCATCCTTTTTGTATATTTCCACAGAAAGGATCTGTGCATTCACCTCACATGTAACGGGGGTTGTTTGAGTTTGCCTTTAGTGCTCACAGAGGAATTGAACGTTTTTATTTCGATAGTGTGGCTTCAAGGCATGGCTGGTGTTGACTACATGTTCTGCCGTCTCGGTCTTGTTGCGCACCAGAGTGGAAGCTGGATGAATCATTCAATCACAGATCATCCCCGAGAGCAAACAGGCTGCATGTGCACACGAGGTCAATGCATTAATTAGACACACCGGCGTCTATCTGCACTTTGTGTGTTGCTTTCGCTTTGTATTGTTTGAGACCAAATGGGAATATCGGGGCAACATTGTTTCGTCAGTTATCAGATGATTATTGCATGTAGAGTATTTTCTGAAAGGTGTTGTACTGCTGATCTGAGGGCTGTTGCTGACTTGGGTTTAAAACCCATCAGACCAAATCCTGGGCCATTTGCTGTGCTCTTTCTCCCTCACTTATTTCCATTTCACCTGAACTTTAAGATGGTCAGTTTGATTAGAAAGGGTTCTGGAATTACTTTTTTTCTGCCACGCTAGCAAAGCATTCTTGAGTGGTTTCATACTACTGGACTTATTTACGTGGATTTTTTTTTTTTTTTTTGGTTTCTGGAGTGAAAAATGTACAGGACTACGTTGGATTTTTGTTTTTTCAAGTTCATAACCCAATACTCACATGCCATGTGTACGTTGAGCTACTTATTAGTAGCATCAGCTGAACTGTAGAATGCATTTTAAAAAGGATTGTTTTGTCCATCATTTCTCATATATTTTATTAGTAAAGACTTCAAACATATCCTTTAAATTAGGTCAAATATCCAAAGAGTTTTTCTGTCCGATTATACGGGTTAACCACTTCAACAAACATGCATTTCAACATGCATTTCTTTAAGGCTTTTGTCATAAAATATAGGCAGGAAGGTATGTGGAATAAATCAGTAGGTACACTGTTTCCTTTGCCCCGTCTTTTCAACACGAATGTAATAGATTTTGGAGATAAGTCAGGTTTGTGTCCTTGAAAAATGGATCACACCACTGTAAGGCGGATCGATGCTCTGCATTTATTGTATTTGAGGTGAGTGATTTTTGGCTGGGAACCAGAATAAATTAAACTCAGCGGGGAACACGGTATAGTATCTGCTTTACAGTATGTAGCTGGGAAAGGCAATATTGTGTTTATCGTTGCTTCCCATGTGAGGTATCGTAAATAATCGCTCCCAGTAGAGATGCCTTCTCTTCTCATAAACGCAACATATAAACGGCAGAAAGGGATCGCCACTTTTGTTTACGTTTCCATCTCCTTTTTTAGGCTTTGTTTTTGCAGCCTTCATGTGCTTTGCAAAACACTTTGAGGGATTTTTCTTCCAAGGTTGGATTTTACATGCAGATAAAAAAAATAAAAAAAACCCTTCTTGAGCTCTCCAAAGGTCACTGGGTGCTTTGATGTTGTTTGACAGCAGTGCGCGCAAATAACCCCTACCTGTCCTAAGAAAGCACTTCTGATGTTTTCCTCGAGCAGGAGTGATGGATTTTCTGGGAGAGCAATATGCATGAGCATGTCTTTTCTAGGTGAATGTCTGACCATGACAAGGTGGTGTCAGAGGATACGCTGCAGCACTTCAACTTGGGAGTATCGGAAGAAATGAGGAGTGTCACAATTACGGGTAAAAAAAAAAAAAAGATTATCCAGATTATTCAATTTTGAGATCGCGATTGTTGATCACCATTATTTGTTTGTGTTGTTGAATGAAAAGGTTTTTCTGTGGCTTTCACTCTTCTACGTCTTGCTTTTAACAGACAAGCCTTTCAATAACAATAACCAACATTATAGCTTAACCTTGGCTTTTTAACAGAATATTTTGGTGGAGCGTTTGTGATTTGACCCACGCGTTTAACAGGGGAGGTGTTGAAGTTTTAGTTTTTGTTGCTCGTCCTTGGTCGGCCAAACTGGGGAATGATTTGAGCAAAGAAGAGAATAGACGAGTGGAGCTGACCGTGACTGACTGTGATCGACGCTGCTGCCAAAACGGTCGCTTAACCCGCAGAATTTCTCCCAGCTAACTTGATGAATGCATAACCTTCCTCTTAAAACATTTGCAAGGCACATTTTTGAATATTTTGATACATTATTCATGTCCATGTTTTGTCTTTCGTTGGTGCACAGGTACGCTTCTTTTTTTTTTAACAAACCTCTCCCACGAGCTGTCAATTAGGGAAATAACCATCGGCAAGATCCCATTTCGCTAGAATCACCCCTCTGCGGAGATGCACAGGTACACCTCTACAGATGCACGTGTTAAGCTAGTGTTTAATTAACGGTGTGTGCACACCTCCCACACCTCAACAATGCATTGTGCAGATTGGTTGGAGTCAACTTCCTGTCAGTAACGCTGTGAAAGGAAATAGCCATGCAATGTATCCGCACACAACCTCACTTCCACCTTATGTCAAATATGGCAGCTTGGTCCTTTCGCATCCAACTGTTAGTTTGCACACGCAGGGCTGCCTCGAGTGGCCATGGTAATTATGACGGGAGTAGAGACATTGCTTAATTTTTTTCGCATTGAGATTTTGGAGAGACTTTTACAGAGATTTCAATGCAGCCAGATACTTCTTGGAAACAGCATCCCATGGCCATTAGCCTGTGCACCTCCCAAGGCACTTATCTCCCGGCTTGTGGTTGCTGCTTGGGTACAAAATCTGAAAATATATCTTTCATGTTATTTCTTGCACCATTCCTACTCTCTGATAAGCTCTAATTTGCAGTTCTCTTCCTATTCCTTTGGCAGTCTTTCTTTGTAAATTAGCTGCATATGTAAATGCTGCATGCAGTGGGTTTTGTTGCAGAGTTTTAGAAGCATACCCCTGTTACCTATGACAAGCAAGAAGAAGAAGAAGAAGGGGAAAAAAAGCCAATTTGGCTACTCTGAAATCCTTCCTCTTCGGGGAAAGCTACATCTGAGAGCCCGAGCCAGCTTTCTCTTTCTTTTTATCATCATTCTCTTATACAGTGTGTATCACCTCGCCTTGAAATCCTTCCAACGTCCCTCTTATTGCACAGTTGTTGTTTTTTTCTCAGTTTTTTTGTTCTTACCTTCTTTTTCTTTACTTTAACTCCAACTTTGTTCGGTTCTTTCTTCTGCTGTTTTTTTTTTTTCATTTGTTTTTTTTCCTCCTCTCTCCCTCTTCGTTTTCCTGTCCCTGCTTTCCTCTCTCTGGGGGAGTTTTGGATCAGAGAGGCGTTTTGGTGCCAGGCTGCGACAATACTTCACGTTAATAAAAAGGATGGTTGGAAGCACAGTGGGAGCAGCACAGGAACATTTCTTCTTTCTTTCTTTTTTCTTTTTTCAGCTAGTTTGCCGTGCCTCATTTTGCTGTGGTGGGAAAGAGTCCGTATCTTTTGCCTCACGGCTCCATCATCATCATCAGAGGCAGCACTTTGTGGTTGCACCCATACTAATATTTTATTCTTGAATTTGAAAATGACCTTCCCGTACTTACTAGACTATAGTGAAATGATGTTGAAATTGGAAACAGAGGTAGACCAATTCACTAAATTGGCCCACAGCAGCTTTCAGGGAGTGACCCAATGGGCAGCTCCCTGCTAAATTGCCTGTTATTGAGTTAGTGTAAAGTGAGAACATGAAGCAATAGTTCTTCAGTCTGGTAAACAACGAATCAGCCTTTCAAACATGACTGACTTCTTATTAGCCTACAGTAAGTGCTACATGTCATCACGCTCGTTGCGACTCTGTAGGGGTGTGTGTGCAATTTATTCTTTCAAATAAGTGCGCCGCTGTGTTCTGCATCGACCTTCCAGGTGGCTCTACTGTCTTCTAGTGCAAGTGCACACATGGTGGATATTTCCCAATGAATATAAGATGTTCTTTACATCTATAGTTTATATTTTTAGCACATTACTAACAAGAGAAGCCTATCGGCGCAATGTATATTTTCTGAAACAGAGAAGCCGGTTTCTCATTTTGCAAACTGGGAACACCCTTTCAAAGTAAAAGTCTGTCCGTGGAGTGTAAAGATCCCACGCTCATTACTTAGAACGATTAGCTGAGGAAAGGCCTACCGGCCTCAGTCAGCAGCACCGGACCATATTGTTATTCACATAGGGTGTTCAGCTGCTGAAGACGTCGTCATAGCAACCAGCAGATCCGTTGTTGCTGACGTTTATTGAGACTAATCTGTGGATGTGTGTGTGGGGGGGGGGTTTGCAAGGTGAGGCTGATGTCTAATTGTTAGAGATGCTGACCTCAGGGGGCTTGTCATGCAAACAGCTGATGACACACTGAATCACAACAATGCAACATCTCTTTTCTTTTTCTTTTCTCCGGGCCTCCAATAACATTCAAATCACACCCACTGGATTGGGATCATTAATTCTTGAAAAGGAAGACGTCATGGAAGGAGAACAGAAGCCTGCCGTCTTGTGCCTGAAGCAGAAACATGTCTGTGATCTAAAAACTTAATTGCTAAAAAGTACACCGGAGAGAGTTGGATGTCTTGCATTCATTTGCATTCCAAATATTTTGTACTTGGTTCACACTCTTAAAGTGAGCCACTTGTCTAGAAAGCATTGCCAAACAAATCACTTTTGTATGTTTTAATTTGTTAGAAATTAGCAATTACCCACACCAATGCATTTCAATTGTGAAGGCTATAGTTTGGTGCTTTTGGGTCTTTCGTTGTGTGGGAATTTTGGTCAGTACCAAAATGTATTGAGGTTGGATACCTTGAACTAGTGTACAGATGGTAAATGTGTCTCTACATTTTATTGATGCAGAGCTGAAACTGGCCTGTGGTACACACACATTTTATTTAATGCATTTCTGCTGGAGTGAAATAAACATACTGTTCCAGTTTTTACAAGTTTCGATAAAAAAAAGTTGCAATATCTCACTAATCTGTTGAGGCAAGTTGCTTGAAGTTGCCCCTTTGAAGTATTCTTGCTCTGCTATGATTGGAGTATTGACCCATAGGGCCGGGGCTCAGATATGATTGGTCAATTCCAAAGAGAAATTCAGGCTCAGGCACAATGCTTTTTCTTTTTTTTTTTGAATTGAGGTTAAGGAAATACAAACACCACTTGTGTTGATGCCGTCCTTCCCCGAGGCGCACAACAAGTGTGGCATTCTGCGGTACTCCAGATGCAATTCTTCACCTGGCTTCCCTCATGACACTGTGTGGGATTTGAGACTGATGGCTGTGTGACACAGTCCACTTCTCCCAGATTGTTTTCTGAAACTATAATCGCAAAGCCCGTCTAAATTTACTGCTCCTCCAGCCTTGAAATCATGCAGGAGCGGGTGGTTTGGGGGAGGGGGCATTGAAAAGATATTGAATATTGCTCAGCAGAGAAGAAGCCATTTGTTACAGCAATGTTTAAACACAAAACATCTTTGAATGATGGGCAACAATGCTTGGTGTTGGCGTGCAGTAGCATCACCGATGGAGCAAACAAGCCTAAAGGGCTGAAGTTAATTATAACGTTGGAGGTGTACAGCACGACACAGACACACAGTGATTCTTCAACAGATAACCGGCAATCAGAATTGAATCGTCTGCACTCTGATTAGAGGATACCAACCAACACAAAGAAATGATGTTTCACCAAAACACCTAGAGGCCCATTGCTATCACAAATGTAAGGTAAAATCACGAATAATTTAAAAGCTTAAATTATAGATCGTTGAATTCACTTCTTGATCTTGCCTTGAAAGAAAGTTTGGGCCACGATGGCCTATCTCTGTGGTTCATAATCGCTACAGACATGTAAGGGACTAAATCCTCAGTTTTGTATTTTACTTTGACAGTAACGTATATTTATGTCGATGTGACTGTAAAGTTTGAATCGTTCTTTTCACCGTTAACAGCAAATTTAACGGTAATCAGAATTGAATCGTCTGCACTCAATTCAGAGGTGTGTTTAGGTGCATTTGAAACCTTCCGGCTATACCACACATATGTTATTGTAGACTGAATGGAAAATGGCCCCTGAATAAATTTGAACACGACTTTATTGTTCAAATATTTAGTGATGTTTTCAACACAGTAAAACATGCATATCGTCTAAAGATGCACCATCTTCCATCGTAACTACGCCACATGGGGCGGACCGGGCCTATCGAGCTTAACGAGTTGCTTTTCGGTTTCAAACTAGGTTCCGACACTGTGTTTTTAACAGCGCGGCATGCCTTTAGTTCACATTAAGATCATGGATTATTCCGTTAATACAACCATACTCTAGGTAAGCCTGTCGAACACAATGTAGATCAAAGAGCTACAGCAGGGAACTGTTAAAAAGCAGACGGGAGTGTGTGTGTGTGTGTGTGTGAACATGTGTGCACCTACTGCATGTTAATACAGGACTGCTTAGCGCTTCTGTGGCCTTACAGAAAGGAGAAACATGGAGTAGATCTTCAACTAGATTTGTCTTTTTTTTATCCTAATACCGAGTTACAGTATGTGACAGATTTCACCTCCTTATTTTACCAGTGTTCTCGCCCTGCTTTAGGTTGTAATATTTGGAATCTAGTTGAGCAAGTTTCGCTCACCTGCGATGTACTCCACCTGCTTCCCCACGCACCGACTTCCCTGTGCGTCAACAGTGCAGTTCATCAACATAAGTGTCTGAAACCATAAAGCGTCGCTATCAAAATACCATGCTACTTCAGCCTCCGTTTAAAACAAGACAAGTCACAATTCATGTTGCCACGATTGTTCCAGCCAATTGATCCGATGATTTAAGCTCTCATTTGTCTTGTGAGGGCAGTTCTCTAACCTTTCCAGGAGGGGAGGCTGCAGCAACTTTGTATTTGCTCCATTTCACACTCTTGTAAGATAAAAAAAAAAAAAAAAAAAAAAAAAATATGCACCAGGCAGTGGCATTTTTACAAGGTGAGCCAGTAAATCAAGCTCTCAACCAGGGAACACAAATGTAGCGCAGCTCTAATACGCTTGTTGATACGCTCATGACCCTCCGTGTATTAAATCAGTCACCAAAAAAGGTTTTCTGCCTGGGCTACACATTGCTCACTGGTTTGTGACTGACATACAACACAGACTTAATGCAATACGGTGCTCTGTTAAGCAGAACGGCTTATGGTCAGGTCTAGTTCTGTTTTCTGATTAATAAATACCAGCAAATTGAACCCCGCACTATGTTGTTTTCATAGTTGCATGAGAAGAATCTGGAGCATTATCATGGAGGTGGCGTGGGGCGAGTGATTAAAAAGCAAATAGGATAAAAGCGGAACCAGTACTTTAATGATCTAATAATTGAGATGTTCCCCATACGCGGTCATTTTGAGGCGTTGGGAGGTTTAATGGACTCGCGTAAATGCTGGCATCTGGGCCGCAGGATATGGCTCATAAGCCATCGGCAAGCCCTCCAATGCCTGGATCAATGAGGAACAAGGCAGCACAAGCCCATTAGTGGATCACTGCAGCTTCAAACTACTGTGAAACACTCTCCAGGCTCACACACACGCACACACACACACACACACATACACATACACGCCTCACGAATGGCCGGCTTTATTTATCTGCTCTGTCAGATGAATCAATAGCTGCTGATTTGAGAGCAAAACTGCACTGATCATCATCCAGATCCACACAAGCACACGGACACACCCACACACACACACACACACACACACACACACACACACCTTTCAGCCTTTCAGTGCTTCGGGCCCCAGGACAACAGCGTCTACGATACCATTCAAATGAGCAGCAGGCCGTGGCTGTTTCTGAATTCTGCTTGGATACTCTGCAACTTTTTTTAAAAACCCGGTCTGATCACAGCTCAAAGAGAAACCTTGACATTTTGAATTACAGCGCTTTTTAAGTGAGGATCAGTAACAAAAGATAAAGCAATTTTAGGGAAACAGCCGGACATAAGCTGAAAATGTTCCCCAGGATAACGGGGGAAAAAAATGAAATTCAACGTGGAAAGCTATTACTTGAAGAGCTCTTGAGCTTATTTACTGTCTGTTCTTTCACCCGCATTATTAAGCCTGATCTTCATTATAACCCAGCGGTCCCAGGTGTGAATATGATAGATGGACCATGTGCATTTGCAGCATCACATACCAGAATATATTATTTGCTCTGAAACAAATTACAATCGTACAGCTATTGATAGGAGTGCAGTAATTACAAAAAACATGTCATCCCTGCAGCCCTCTGTAACGTTACTGCTGTCTTCACGCTCACTGTCTCTCAACAGTACACGACCTACAGCGGGCAGCCGGGCTTCTAATACACTTGCAGACAATCCTGATTTCATTTTCCCACCACATCACCCATTAGTTCTTTGATGGATGTGAAGTTTTTCAAAATTAGCCTGCCAGACTACATTATCTTGGCTCAGCAATGGCGAGGACTACTAAAATGTTCCACCGGTGCCAGGTATGCAATATATTAAAGTTGGCATGTTTACCTAAAAGTTGTCTCCCGTGCCAATACAGACTGATTAGTCTAAACTGTGCCACCCAGCTTGATACCATTGGCACAACTTTTTTTTTTAGAGAGCACCAACCATACCAACAGGACCCTGACCTGATCGCTCTACCTGGTGTGGGTTTTTGGTTTAAGGCCGCCCCCTTTTAGTCGATGAGTCAACTTGGATTTCTTCAGTCAATTAATGTTTTTTTTTATGCTTTTTTCATTTCATTTTCTTAGAAACTTATGGACACATCTATAGTAAACACAAGATTTAATAAAGTGGTGCGTCTGTGTGCATTTTGGTGGAAAAACAGTTCCAATTCTCTATTGAATCTTTTTATTTGTTAACATATCAAATATAGGGGAGTATTTTCCTGAGATAAAAGTTTCTACACAGCAGCTGATAGAATAAGATACGTTTCCTAACAACCTGAAATGATGATATGATAAAGACGGAAAGACTAAGATGTTGTCCTATCGGGACACAACTGTTGAAATTTTGTGGAGAAATGCCAGAATCAACAGAAACCTATCTCTCTCACAGCCAGCAGCAAATAAGTAAATGTGCATGCATTATTTAAAGAAAGCAATCCTTTAAAAAAATGATTGCTCCCTGATTCTGTTCTCAAAGCCTGTATGGCATAGGGAATAAAATACCTCTTAAGTTCACACACACACACACACACACACACACACACACACACACATATATATATATATATATATATATATATATATATATATATATATATATAGTCCATATACTACAAATAACATGTTATGTTTGTCAGTTGGTTTTAGGTTTTGAATATATTTGCGTGAAATATAAATCCAGAACTCACTCCTACAAGGTCCGTTTACTTTCTTTAAATTACGTTTATGTCCTCTCGTCACTGATTCTATATTTGAGACATAGGTGATACTTTGTAATTCACTTATCAGACCATCTATGTATCCATTTAATGGCAGCCATATTCACACACACTGCAAGTAAACAATGTGTTTTCTGAAGCATCAGCTCCTGCATCGATCAGCTCTATTCTGTGTGCCTCTTTGAAAAAAAACTCACACTTTTATGATAAAGCAACTCTGAGAAACAACAGGTCACATTTGTGCCGAGGTCTGTTGGGGGGACGGTCGACAGTTAGTTTACAAGAATAGTCAAGGTTAAACGGATTCCCACTCAATACATTAAAAAAAAACCTGCCGACAAAGTCTATCCTGCTATTTAAAGGACAAGGGATGTTTTTAACCTTAACTTTAGTCTCAAGGATTTTACCAAGATGTAAAATGCTAAATTTGCATTGTTTTGCTCTGTGTTCAATATGCAATACTTTTCATATAGTGCCTGTCAGTATCTCTAAAAAACATCCCGATGGCCACTAATGCCACCAATGGAGCCAAGGGATTTTGCTCAGTTTGCATAGAGCTGACTCAGTAATGCCAGTCTTCAGCGATTGAATAAACATATTTAGTTATGTTCCACCGTGACACGACTGTCACACAGTGGACTTCCCCAAAACACTTTTGGCTTCAAATCTGACCTCTTCCCCTCCTATAGACTAATACTGTCCATCACATCAATACCTCCATCTGTCGAGGCAAACAAAGGCAGGGCTGCTAATGTGGGCTGTATTGACTCTGTTCTACCTCTCACTCTTTTGCGTGTGTGTGTGTGTGTGTGTGTGTGTGTGTGTGTGTGTGTGTGTGTGTGTGTGTGTGTGTGTGTGTGTGTGTGTGTTTGTGTTCCTCTCTCTCTCTCTCTCTGAATATGGAACAGCCAGGATCAATATTTTTCCATTAGCAACAGCATGGTGATTGGATGGGTGCATGGTCACAGATGGGGCAAGCTGCAAAACAATAGGCATTGGCTACAGCCACTTAGTTAATTACAAGATATTTGGTTTAATTCCCCCCCTGAGGACCAACACAGTGAAGGTTGTGGCGACGTCTCTTTGATACGCAGAAATACCGCCTCTGTCGAAAACCTTTTTAACGTTCTAGCAAGAAGGAATCCGCTCTGGATTTTGTTCAGCGCACTTTTATGATCCCAGAGAGCCAGCAATGTTAAAAGACAATACATGCTGCGCAAGCTGTAAAAGAAAGTAAGAAAAACAAACTCGGTAATAAAATCCCCAAATCTCCCACACACACACACACACACACACACACCCAACTAAGGCCGAAAAAAGACAGTTGTTACATTTATGGGGATGTTTTGATCCCAACACCATACCAGTAAAGTAGCAGTAAAGTATTGAAAGAAAAATAAATAGCCATAAAATGACTTTAGTGACATAGTGGTCGGACTAAAAGGATAATAACTTGGGCCTCACATAGCTCAGAAAACATTTGCTGTACTCCTGCTTTACTGGCTTCATGAATTGTTTACATCAATTTCACGGCAAAGCTTAAACACAACTAATGAAGCTTGACGAAGTTAAAAGGTGTCACTCCAACAATTGTGCAAATTGTCATCATAATGAGCTTTAATTAGTATAGTCATGGATAAAAAATAGCCTCAACCAATCGCAATCATTTCTTCTTCCCACAATAATGTGGTGTCTTGAATGTGTAAATGTTGATCGTGTCTCAAGAGTTGAGAAACAGCTTTTGATGGAGTACCTTTATGATGGGTTGATTTTTAAATCAATGAGGGTTATTAGAAAGTCATGCTACATAGCAAAATACTGTTTTTTGTGTTCTCTCGAAGGGCACATATTGAGATAGACACCAGTTAGGGGGTTAGCCAAATATACAAGAGATAACAAGAACAAAGACATAAGCAGAGCCATTGTAAGTGTCGATATTAATCCAAAGACAATCCCATAGAGACACCTAGATCACAATTTAATCCACCAAGCACTCGTGCGATGATTTCCACCGTTGCTTCAACCTCCTTCTGTAAAATCTGGAGCCTTCCTCACTGCTCTAAGGTGTCTTAAAACAATTCTGGCAGTACAGCTTACACTGACAACTGCAAATTGTTTGGTACAGTGTGTTAGATGATGTCTCCTAATATACAATTTCAGAGGCAATGGAAGTGTTGAAGCAAACAGCCTACCTCGGGCTTCGGCCCAAATTGCCCTGACCAATGCACACCAGTGCAGAAAGTTTCCCATTAGGCACTTTCAGATTTGTTTATAATGTATCAATTTACTTCTAGAATCAAGTATGATAACTGTTTTTCCTTACATATTTTGACCAAACATTAAGGGCTGTGTAATTTCTTAAGTTATCTCAAATTGTCCTAAATCCATAGACTGTAATATTGTAAGAATCAATACTTGCAATTGTAAGATTTGAAGAATCAGTAGAAGAAAGTACTTGGTTGGTTGTGTTTTGTAGCATTCCTGAGACTCATCCATAGCTTGGTGTTGTAATTAACTTTCTTGTTACATAAATTGCTGTACCTTTTTCCAATTATTATCTACAAGTGATGTCAGTTTTTTGTCACTTTAGTTAAATCAAAAGCTTTCATTCGGGGGATGAGGTGCAGATTGGACTCTGGCTTTAAAAGAAACAATAAGAATACAGAGCTTGATAACAAGGGATTTCAGGCAATTCACCATTCAGGCGTCCATCAAGAGATTTGGATAATGCAAAGGTACTTGTCATTAGGACAAAAGGAGCGAACGCCAACCCGTGTTATCCAGCCTGTTCAATGAGGAGTTTAGAGGGCGGTGACGAGTTCCTTGAAGAGTGGAGATAATCTGATTAGTAAGATGATACACTGCCGGAGGGAGGGAGGAAGCAGCGAGCCCTTTTGAGGATAGAAAGCGATGCACATCTCCCTTCACATCTTTCCAAAAAAAAAAAGAGGACACCTCATTTAAGTAGCTAAGTGCTGTGTTATGGGACCGATGGACAACAGGCTCAGTTTTATTTTGTGTTTTTGGCCTTAAGAGGTTTTGTAATTTCTATTTCTGGGTCACTCCGTTGGGCTGGCGGGAAATTGCACTTCATGTCCACATGAATATTTATGAGGTACCCAAATAGTATGTGATCATCAAACTGGTAAATGTCGTAACCATAGACTACACCCCTTCTCACCTTCTCTAGTTTCATATAAGGCTGAAGCCAAAATGACATGTCTCTCACCGTCTGCAGCTACCATCGAAATGAAACTACACAGACGACTGACACTTTTCTCTCAAAGCCTCAAAGTTAGTGAACTGCAGAGCGTTTGACAGTGACTACATGCACAACGTTATTTATTTATTTATTCTGCTTTTTAGCAGTTTTACTCAGCAACAAAGGAAGCAACAAAAGGACATTAGCAAATTAGTCCTGCCCATTGGGGACTAATAAAGAGGCAGCTGAAACCTACAGCATGTCAATTGTCTTTGTCATGGATGTTAACCAGCTCGGCACACAGGGCCTACGTCCAGTTTGTTCCGCTGTTCTTTATTGGCAGTGAGCAGGCGAGCGCATGGTCCAAGCTTCCACATGGTGTGCTGATACAGTAAACAGTATATTTATACAATATTTTTGTTAAAACATCATATATTACTCCAGCCGTTATCAATCATTAATTACTGGAGGACCCTCCGTAGCTGTGGATGGATAAAAAGTTGAAAGCTAGTACATTTAGCTAGTTGTCTTTTGTAGTATAACACAACTAGCTTTTTCAACTTAAGGTAGCAATAAATACATAATGGAATAATTCTGTTTAAAGACAGACAAACAAGAAACAGCTGCTGCTGTTGATGGCTGATGTCATTCCTTTGACCCCATCACACTGAGCTGCGTCACTAGAAACGCATCGCCCGCGTACGCTAATCTCTCGTCACGCTTTCCTGATGTCACGCTTGGCCCAGGCAGCCAATCGAATGGAGTAAGAGGCGGGCTTTATTACTTTACCACTGCCTTCCTGTTTTGATGGTTGTAGATGTTATAGGAACGGACAAAGGCATGTGAAAGTTCATATTAGCATTTTTTTGAAGTACGATGAGCTATATGACTTTTTCCCCTCCTCCTCATTCAACTGCAGAGCAACACCAAGAGCTTGATGTCTGCATTGAGTCCATTTTTTCCCCGCTATTTACATTTGCACCGCCTGGTTGCGCAGGCCCCCCCCCCCCCCCCCCCCCCCCCGCTCCACAGGCTCACCAGCTGTTTAGCCCACCTCCCTTTGCCAAAGGGACGCTTTTGAAGCGGCCGCACCTGTTGCGACGCGTCCCGGCATGATCGGGACCTTATTTGTTTTTTGAACATTCATAGCTGATATATTATCGTTATGGCATTTCCCCTTTTGTTGGACACATTTTAGGGACATTCATTGTTTTTTGTTGACGAATGAGAGCCCTTTCACATCATCTGCCCTCACAAAACTCAATTTTCCTAACCCTTACTAAGTAGCTTTGTTGCCTAAACAAATATATTGTAACAACAATTATTATGTTTATTTTGAAAAAAACGTTTTTCCATAAGTATTTAACGCTTTAACCCAGTTAGCAAAGGTCAGAAGTACTCTCCATAATTGTATGCATTGGGCTGTATAGGTTAACACCCTGGGCTATGCCAGGTGCATGCTGGAAAGGACTATTGCCCTGGATGGACGCCTAAAGTTGACAGTCTGAGTGCTTCAGCTGTTAATGTTGTTCACACCGACCTTTTGCATTAATGTTACCTTGTCTTAATTGGATTCTCACAGCTCAATTACAGGCACCTGGTTCTTGTTATTGCATATCCGAAACCTGTTTTTTTTATTTCGTGGTTTTAAGTTCACTGGTCGGTCCCAAATAGTAATAGCAATAATAATAATAACAAAACTAATTATAATTCCCCCCCCTAAATATGCTATGTGGTGCTGCATTAGACACACTGGCCGACTCCATTCATGTCTGGGTACTTGGCAGAGCTTATGAATTCATCACATCTCATTCTCATTCATCTCAAGTCTATTCCGTATTCCAGGGCTGCATTTGGTTCCACATAAAATGTTTTCCTCCGGATGTTGTCTTCTTATCAATCAAGTGGGGAATCCCCTAAATATTCAGATGAAAGATAGCTGCCGAAGTGAATGTCTTTTCGGATTTATGGGACGCGAGGGGAGCAATATCCTCCCTTGTTTTCTGCCTCTTCCAGAGACGGTATAAAATGTTTTTTTCAGCGGCGTTTGTGGCAATTCTTCACAATGTTGATATTGCTATAAATGCATTATGGAGAGGGACCATATGCTTCTCCCTTTTATATTTTATCCTTTGCATGTGTTGTCTATGGAAGCACATTTCATTTGCCACAGGAAAAAAAGAGTCCTGCAACTAGGTCTTATCTGTTTTGTTTTTTTGTAATTATGACCTCTTTTATTGCATATTAATCTATAGGATGCTTTGTCACAATTACGTTTAGTACATGAAAACAATGCTTCCCTTTTCTCATTCGGTAAATACGACCCATTTCCACAGTAATCAGCATTTTGTTGTTCTTTGCCTCGTTTGCAAAGTGATGATGATTTTGTGAATCAAACCGCACGTCAGTCACTACCAGGCAGCGACCTCGGGTTCTGAAAAGTGAAAGCCGATACAGAAGTCCATCTGGAAATCTGTGAGGAAATGACCCTACTCATGTATGTCCACATCAAACATTATAAAGAAGACAATATGCTGTATGGAAACAACTTTAGCCCAGGCTATGAATGACATCACAGGCTCTACAATTTGTGTTTTTCAGGCTGCGGTTCAAATACTCAGTAAGGCAATTTAGCAGCAAAAGCTGATCACAGCTGTCATTAGCTCAGTTCTTATCATGTAAGTTCACGCTACCTATGGTTTCATTCTTGCTGAACACTACCCCTGTTGTCTAACTAGCGATAGAAACTGCAAATGGACAGTGAGACTTTGTTACAAGTCAAGAGTACAGGCCAGTTAATGTGGTTAGAAAGTTATCGGTAATGTTTAACAGATTTATTAAGCTCATTTAGGCACTAAAAAAAGGCACTAAAAAAAACAACTTGTGCCAATCCAACATTTGATATGATAATAATGACATTTTCAAAGGATCACTTCATTAGTGCTGTTGGTATGTGGGGGTTGAGGGTCCATATATATAGATATAGGAGCAGCACCTAATTTTCCAATCCCCCGGTACAAGAAGCCTGGGTGTCTTTTCAGAGGCACTGTGCTGATACAAATTCATGCTGGCATTTGCTGACAATGGGGAAAAAAAAAAAAAAAAAAAATCACCCTCTAACGTTGGCTTGATGAGCCGACCTGGGAAAAAAAAGGGGGGAGAGCTCGCAGACTGGATTCACCAGTGCAAGCTGCGACTGCACACCCTCTCTGTTCATCACCCCCGAGAAGGCATGACTATCCCCCCCTAGTCACCCCCCCCCCCCCTCAGGTCTCAATGAAAGTTTGTCGCTGAAATGAGCACAAATGGACGCCCGCCATTTTTTACCAAGCTGCATTTCAGCGATCTGGTGTGGAAAAAAAAAAAGAGAACACATGCTCTGTTCTCCTCATGTCTGTGAGGCTTTATCCTCATGTTTCAGTCACGTTGTGCTCTGGGTCAGACAGGTGTTCTTAAAACTGGTCCACATTAAAGACCCCCGTTAAGATGAGCTTAAGACACTGCAACCCTCCTATTGTAAATGTTTTGTTCCGGTAATGCCCACTGGAGAGTTTCTTATCTGAGGGTGGAAGCCAAGAACTGAATCTCGGATCAGAGTGGAGTCATTTTGTCAACTGTGCGAGCCCCTATGTTATGACTTTGAAAAATTACAACTTTGGCAGTTTGATCAAAGAGCCCACTGTGGCGTTTAGCAGCGCCCCCACCCCCAACAACACATAGACTGCACCAGTCTCCACTGGTTTCCTCTTGCTTTTCTCTGAACAAAGACACATGCAATCAGAATGAACGGAAAGATTCTGTAACAAAACAAAAATCGACACACGGTGGCTTTAAAAGACTTCAGTAAATATTTTAACTAATTTTCATTCCGCTGGGGATTCATTGGAAAGACCACAAGAGATCCCGAGGCCCCACTTTGGCAACCGCTGCTCCAGTAGATGAAAATACCAAGTTAGTACAACCATCTGTTAAAATACTGTTCTGGAAGATTCTTTTCTACTGCAGACGTCTGTTGCCCTAATGCCCACATTATAAAAGCAGATCCCCTTAATTAGAAACAAACGGTTCATGAAATCTGAGGAGCAAGCTTCTTAAAGTTACACTGTGAGTGGACCCTGATCCCAAAGACAGGGAAAGGCTTTCATTGGGTCGACTACCTGAGTGTGTGTGTATTATGTTTGTGTGTGTTTCCCAGCACCATTTGTTTTTCAGAGTGGGTTGGATCATCTTTGTTTCCTGCTGCTACGATCACACGTAGTCCATGTGAGGTGTGTTTATTTGCCATAGCTGGTGCCCCTCAAGATTCCAGGGTGTCTCTTTGCCTCGTTCACTGTTTATCTTGGTTCAGTCTTTCAACTCATTCTTAATAAGCCTGCTTTCAGAAAGCCTTCTGTTGCACTGTTGCAGTTGTGAACGGTAACATCAGGCCGTTACGGTCATCATTTCGGTGGCTTGCATGAGTTAGAAAGTTCAATTTGGTGGAAAAGTGGACTTGTTTTCATTTTATTTTTCAAACTATGTTTTTTTTTTTAATAACATTTCACAGTCGAAGCTCAATCCATTTCACTTTGATTTATCTTAATATGAGATCAAAACTGTGCTCTCTGGGTGTGTGTTGGATTACCACACTAGCGCTGCGGTAAAATAGTATTTTTTGCTCAAGAAGGATTCTAACTCAGTGAAAGGACCTTGAGTTTTTAAATGGCAGCCATGATAAGAGCTGCTAGAAAATTATCTAAATGCTAAGAAAAAATGCTTCAATCCTTCCTTTCATATGTCCTTTTGCATAGGGAACACTGGACCATCCTTTACAAAAGGAAACGATGTAATGCCCTCCCACAATTCCTTGCGGCTGCAACATTTAAAGTGACGCTCCATTCGGCCGTCAATCCCATCTGCAGCCGCTGTTAAATTGAACATTTTTGATAAATTGAAAACATCCCACTTGGGGGTTGTGATTTTACAACATTGAGTGATGGATATAAAGTTGCTTATTAAAAAAAAAAAAAAAGATAAAAAATGTGTCCACTAAGTGCAGTAGGATTATCTTAAGACACCGGGTGTCTTTTCCTAAATCCTTATGAATTCTCCTTCACATCTTTCCTTGACCTCATGGCGTTTTCCATCAAGGAAAAGCAGTTGACTATTTGACCGCAGCCTAGCGCTGGATCAAGTAAAAATGGAGAATCATGCTCCGTAGGGAGTCGACATCCACAGAATTAAATGGCGGTATTTGGGGGTAATAGCGTATGACATTAGCAAGTCTCACATTACCAATTTTCCCTCCATGACTGCTCTTTCAAACGGATTCCAGGATGGAAACCAACGGCTGCATTTGCCAGCATCGCACGTGTGGCCCCCACACGGCAGTGAGAAATGACTGGAGAATTCTGGCTTCGCGGCCCAAAGTCCTGCGAGTTGACATCAGTAACTGCACACTCACAGGCAGTCGGTGATTCAGATATCAAAGCATGTCAAAAGCAAAAGAGAGGCTAAAGACCGGTCCAGCGCTCTCTGGACAAAGTGCTTAGTCACTGCTGATTAAGAGCCACAGTATTCCACTATATACAGATTCAATTCATTATGGGTGGGGAGGTGACCATGCTGATTTAAGGATTTCTCACACTGTTCTCATGTGCAGAGCCACAGTGTAATTCAGGCTGTTAAAACCAGCGTATTCTTCGACAGGTCATCTGTACTGAAGCAACAGAATAGGTTCTTCATTTTCAAACAATTCATTTTCTGATTTTGCCTCTTCTATGGTTCAGGTTGGGTGAGGTGTTCAGTCACAAACTTCTTTTAATGACCCCAAGGCTACCAAGGCCCCAGACCATAAAACAGCCTGAAAGCTTTATGCTCCACTTTAGAGGACACATGTGTCCACTGTAATAAGTGTGTGCTTATTTAGTCTCGCACGGAATACCTTAGAATCATAATCACAGTCACTTCCTTCTCTCAGTACGTCGATTTTCTTGTGTTTTACAAGAACTTCATCTCCACTTTCCTGCTCTAAAGACAAATAAATCTTGCATGCCTCAAAACAACTCTTTAGGTTCCAGTCATAATATTGTCAGACTGAGTTCGGACTGAGTTCTCAGGAAATGAGGAAAACACTCCGGAAAACACTGCTGTATTTTCTTGTCCTTGTGCTGCTACCCAAGGCGTTTTTTTTATTATTTTTTAGAACACACACGAGGAAACTTTGAAGACCTCCGTTACATGGAAACCAGGATGGTATTGTGATTATTGTGATTTTTGAAGGGCTTATTCAGATTTGCTTTTGCAAAAGAAATTGAAATTTGAAGCTTTTTATTCAAGCATCACTTGCAGCGATACAACTCTCTTCGCCTCTGAAGCGAAGGGAACCAAAAAACTCTGAGGCCATAGAAGAAGTAGATGAGAGAATTCATCTCGCCCCGTCCTCGCATAGAATTTCCCCTTTCCTCCTTTATGCTGTGATGGCTTTTCCAGTCATAGAGGAAAAATGAGTGCACTCTGGAAATCTGAGGACTCCACGTGGTTACCGCAAGTGGTCGAACCTTTCAGCCAGAGCCAGTGCTCTCATCCTACTGCTATGTGCGTTTGCATGAGCAGAACCTGTACGAGGAACCGTCTGAATCAGCGTTGGCAGTAGATTCTGACTGACTGCGGCTGAGGAGTGTGAGCAGACTGCACAGTGTCTACCTCTGGAGGTAAAGAACAGCACTGTGTATTGGCAATAATTCTGGCGATACGTTATGCATTCATGCATCATGATACAGGGGTCACGGTTCAATGTATTGCAATGTATTGCAAATTTTAGGTGAACATTGAGAACCCACCATGTTGTGCTGAAAGTCAGAGTAAAAAGAGTTTTACTGAACTTTTTGAAAGTAATCACAACAGATCTGCTTTTGCATTGATACAAAAATACAAAATCTTGGTATTCAATGTTTTCTATATCTTTTCACATAAAGATAATCTTCTTTCTAGATCAACCATTTTTCACCTCCACCGTCCATTCAGGCAGACATCTATGGGACAAATATATTGTTTTTCCCTTGTTGGCCCCAAAACACTATGAATGAAGACAAAAAAAAAAAAAAGAAATCCTTTCCTTACAAAAACATTTCCTTCAAATATCTGTTTTTATCTGGAATTTGACATTGTTAGTATGTGTCTTTTCCTTCCACATAATCCATTGCTGCTCACAGCTGCCGCCATAAATTTCCCCGTGGGAAATCAAAAATGTTTTCCTTTATCTTGCTGATGGAGGGCGGTTCTTGGTCACCACCTGTCTGCCAAAAACGTACGGCAATCACGCAACCTTGGCAGAACATCTTTGGAGCGGTCCATCTGCACCTGAATTATGTGCCCCTCGTCTTACTTAATGAATATGCACACATCTAATGGCTCGCAAATGAGGGGAATGTCTGGAAGAATGCCACCGCAGTAATAGCTGCAAAAAAAAACAACTTCTTCTTTCTTATCACCTGCTCAGGCTCCTAGTTCAGCTACCTATTCAGAGCACATTTATTTACCCTGACTAGAGTACCGGGCTGGCATAGACTAGATGCTTTTCTACTTTCTACTTAAACAAAGCTATACATGAATTGAAGCCAGTAAATAACCAGACAGCTACATGCCACACGCTGCAGAGTTATGGAAGTTCTCAACGGATATGTTGGCCGTCTTCAACCTGGAACTTATTCCATTGTTGTTCCTCATAATTGTGCGTTGAATCTACCAACAATTGGTTAAGGGATGTCAGCAGGTGTGGGTATGTGTAAACATTTGGTCCGACCACCTTTATCTCTTCCCGTGTGACGTCATCAACTGATGCAGCATCAGCTTTGCCGGCATTAATTTAATTTAAGGAGCAAGTATCAAATTTTTTTTTAAAAAAGCTACTGCCAGTTTGCAAATTGCACGAAACACTGAATGTTTTTGTTTTTTTTGAAAGATGTCTTTATTTCTAACACTGATTAATGGACTGTAGCAGAGGTATCACACCTCCATGCACACCTCTTATTATTTTGTATAATTATTTTTCACAGTTAGCTCTGTGAATTCACTTGTGACTTTTGTAGAAAAGAAGACTGACTGCATGTGAGCTTCCTTTGTATTTCAGAAAAACAAAAATGTGTCCATTTTTTTTGTAAAGCCTAATTGATTAGACAGTGAGATGCTTTACATATATTTGGTTCTCGCAATCAAAGCTATCAGTAAATCTGTGAAGTGCACAATGCGAAATGATATGAAACTATATTTAAATAAGCTCTTGGGTGGAAAATAGTCAACTTTTCATTGAAATCAGATTGAACATTCCTTGTGATCTTTTGTCATGTACCCGATTTTCCCTCCCAGAAAGGAACAGCTTACATTTGCAATGCAATCTGAGATGTGTGTAGTGCATCATTTATCTGCTCCTTGTGTTGCTGGCTGATATTACTGTGTTTTAAATCCCAGCATATTGCCTTGACAACATCATACCCGAGATACATTACACAGTCATTGACTGAATATGTTACCCCCGGCCTCACTTTGTCCTTGATGGCAGCACCCTTCCTTAAACTGTAATTTATTTGTTGTTCACTTGTCACTTTTGTTCGTCATCAACCATGCATTTTACCTCTAGCGATGGCTCATCCGTTTAGCATTGCTTTAATAAGAAAGACGTTAGCTGAGAAAAGTAATCCATCAGCATACACAGGATGAAATGGCTTTCAGACAAATAGGGGCTATTTTGCTGATAAATATGGACGATATTATAGAGAAGATTAAGCAGTGCTCTCAGCAAAACAAGGGAAGGAGAAAAGAGATACACAGTAACAACTGGAACACTGCAGAGATTTTGAAATATTCTGCTCAGGCCTACAGATGGGGTTACGCAAATAACATTTTCTGGTCAGTAAACAGACATTCAAAGCACAATTTGTCACCGCCAATCAATAATTGTTCATAGCTATAGTTTGTTATGCATTTGGCATATTCGGACTAACAGATGTCATGAAATATGTCCCACCCTCGCTTCCCAAAAAAAGCAAACAAACAACAAGGACATGCATTCACTACCAACTATGTACTTTTATTGCAGTGTGTGTTTTGGACGGCGGTAATTGGAGCAACCGTACTTATGGCACTGGTTGACAGCAGAGTAGAATGGAAATGTGCAACTTTCACATTATCCGTTCTCAGAGCCGTGCCCTGAAATTAGACATTTGTCACAACACCTCCACTAGCACTCCCTAGACGCTGGACCGCTCATTACACCCGAGTGGTTTGTTAGGTGGAATGAACAACATTGGGCCCACCGCTGACGATTCTGCTTAGCAATTGAGTTGGAGGACTTTTGTGCTCGAGGAAAGGTTATGTGGCTTATTCAAATCAAAGGGTGTTCCCTCTTTGGAGCATGAATATGCTCAGCGTATTTTAAGGCATGCCAATAAGATGCCTTAGATTTAAACGGGCATATGGGCCTGATGATTATGACTCTATGAGGGTCAGAGTGGCATCAAAACCATTTGGGATCATCCTCTGGGGATCATGAACCAACCCTTATAGTGTTGTAGTGAAACGCTAAACATGAAACAAGCCGGTTCCAAATTAAAAAAAAAAAAAGATAATTATTTTTTTCAAATGTACCATTTTAATAGTCAGCATTCAGAGGCTAAGAGGACTTGCTATTGACATTCATTACAAGTAGGATATCTCACAGAGGGATGGAGTAGTCAGCTTTTATGTCTAATCCCCACACAGCATTTGGATTTCTCTCTCCAGAACTGCTGATTTCCCTCTATTACCCAACTGCTATTAACTGAGTAAAACAGTGCCTCTCTGTGATTGAGGCATTTTAATGAATGGAGCCCTTCAACACAACGCATATTAAAGGTTTTCCCCCAGGGTTTAGGTTTCCAGGCTGTGATAATCATTTAATATGCATGCCTTAGGCCAAGCCGGGAGCATAGTGATCACAGATTATCATACTGTCTACTAATGAGTTTATTTTCACAAAATGCTCATCTTGTTCACTGCCCTTGTGTCTTTGGCTCATACTTGAATATGATCTCATGGTGATACACAAAAATGTTTTAATTTGCCAGACTTTTATTTTAGAATTTAGTTGGCAAACCCATTCATCAGTGTAACAGAGTGAGACGGCCCTGGTGGGAAGTGATCAGCTTTGGCTGTTGTTTGACGGCATCCGAGGGTGAATAACACATCTTCGTCAAGACAGGAAGCAACTTCTGTCACTTCCCAGTCTGTCGTGAACGTGGACGTCTCACTTTTTTTTTTTAAGGAGGGGAAGCCCAGCACGGGTGAATTGCAGAGCTGCACTAGCAGATTCACCCGGGCGATGCTTGCGTTTGCCTCAGGAATGTAGAGTTGAGACCCACAACACATCCACCCTCCACAGCCAGGCTGATGCTGCCTCGAGAGGGCCTGTTGTCATTCCTAATCTGTCATACCCACAGCTCAACACGAACAAGGCAGATCTGTTGTCTTCCATGTGGATCATAATCAGAGACGACACTCGTGTTTGAATCAATAGAAAAAAAAAAGGCATCTCTGAGTCATAAATATTATTAATGGATTCCCCTTTCATTGGGATATTGTTCTGACAACATCGACCAGCCTCTAATCTAGTCATCTGTAATTAACACAAACAATAAAAGTCACATTTTCACAATGAATTGTGGTAGAGGTAGCAATGTACTGTAAATAAAACAGAACTGAAATGAAGGTTGGCTGTAGAGATCATCCTTCCCTGATTGGTGGTATAAGTGCGTCCTCTCTATTCAGCTTACCAGAGAGTTTATTGTGAACAACAGTGGTAAGAGTAGATGCTGCAATGACATCGGTTCTATCCGAACTGGAGAGTATTTATTCATTACAAGAAGTGCACAGTACAACGCTGAAGGGTTTTCTCTATGGAAACGACGGTTAAGCTCTTCTCTCAAAGAGTTTGATGGACAGATGGTTCATCCATTCCCCTGCCGCGCTTTTAAAAAAAAAAAAATGTCTGCCCCTTCATCGGAAACACAGTTTCCGATGACTGCTTCTCAGATTGTTCTGTGTAACAAACCATCTGGCGGGTCAGGTTACTATTCAGCAACTCTAGCCCTCAGACTGATTCATCTTGGAAATGAGGAAAAGAGAAATATGCATGAATTCCACTCGGAATGGAAATTGACTAGAAACCCAGAATGGACCAAAGAGAATTGCATCATGTGAAACTGCTGACCCATCGCCGACTGTGGTCATGGTGTATTGGAGTCTATGTTTGGTCATTTAGTGTCACGTTGAGTCAGTCAAAGCCAATGTCTGGTTTTGGTTGCAACCAGCCAGTTTCTTTGTGCGACCATATTAACTGCAATAGTGTTTCCATCATTTCCTCGACATCCTAAATTTGGGTAATATTTTCACATTTCCCTTTTGTCCTCCTCTAAACACATTAAGCATACCTGAGGGTTTGTTGACAGCCTGTATTGTAATCAGTTCATCAGCATCGATGAACCCCTGCAGAAATGTCATGGTTTGTTTGTGCTATTGGCAAAAAAAACAAAAACAAGTAACCTAAAAATTGAGCTTGAAAAGCATCAATTCAAAATAGTGTTGCCAGTATTAAATGGCTCCTTCCCATATGCAGTTCATGAGAGTGACTCAGACATTCGGCGGGCGACATATTTGAGAACTTGCTGCTCTCTTTATCCACTTGAAAAGCTAATTTCTGCCTGTATAATTAGCTGGGCTGCTACGGCGCTTTAAGATCCCCGGATGCTTCTGTGACCCGTCACATAAACTCCAGTGTCCCTATGAGTCAAGAGTGAGAGAAGTTGATGGCAGTGAAAGACTCTTATCCGTGTATTCATTGGTGCAGTGGGTAGCGCTCTGCTGCTCCGACTGGACCGCTGCCACAGCTGTTGGGACTCAGACAGGGAGGCCGCTTGCTTAGGCTCAGTATCTGGCTCAGTACCTTGTGGCTAGCTGCTGGCTGCTTCGTCAGGGAGCAAATAGGGCTTCAGCAATGAAATTAGGCACGCATCAAAACATTCAAGCCTTAGTCTCCTGTGCCGTCATGCCGTTCCACAGAAATGCGTAGGAGGGCGAGAACATATGGCCGCGTCGTCACCCTGGTGCAGTGCAGACGTTTGCTGGTTGCGTTCCACATCATAAATAGTTCAGGAGTATGCCGGCACAGTTTACACTGTGACTGTATATATGTGTGTATATATATATATATATATATATATATATATATATATATATATATATCAGCAACTCGTAAATCTCTCACTAATTACCCCGCCAGGCTACTCTAAGATTAGGCCCTTTCCACAGTCAGTCAGCGTTTACTGCTTACATCATTTGTCTGCTTTAGAGATGAGTTCCTTTTTCCACCAGCAGATGCAGATCCGACGCTTACTATTCTTTATTGCTGGTAACCCATCAGCTGTGGAGGCCACTGCATTGGTCACACTGATCAACACTTCCTTGCGTTTTATTTCCAATGATTATTGTGGCGCTAATCTCCAGAATTACACGTGTTGTTCTGTATCTGTGAAGTCTACCCTGTCTTAGGTTAGTGTACTGATTTTGTCTGTAGCACTGAGTTTTTTTTATTAACCTGAGTCAGACCTGTGGCATATCACGGGTTTAGCATCATTTGTAGTCTTACCTGTTAAAATATAGAACACTCAAGCTTCCCTTAGATAGCTATGGGAATAAGGGAGCTGAGCAATTCTCTCTCTGAGCACCTTTAGCAGAAGTAAAGCACTATTAGGCAGGACGCCCCACATCGTATTTCACATTTATAGAAATATTCTCTTTATTAGAATGCCAATAGATCCCACTTTAACAAGCCTCGAAGGACTTTTAACGTACTATATCAAAATGACTGGATGCTACGGAGGACTGGTTCTCTGCCCAAGATGTGGGTAGTGCCATATTTAAGATACTGTTCGGTTCAGGCTTACTTCTACCAGAGATTTCACTCTTTATTCCTTTGAGTGATTAAAAAAAAAAAAAAAAAAATCATTACACATTGAAATATAAAAAACAAACTTTTGACAGTTTCATCAGGAAAAGTACTGCATTACAAGGAACGTTTATTATGTAATTTTGTGGGAATTATAAAGCATAATTACCCAAAACGTTTGAAATGAAGTTTGTAATGTAAAATGTAATCAGGTGGGGTTGGGGGATGATAATACTCCATGTACAACAAGTACTACAACCTTTAGCTTTTCCTCTTGTCATTTATAAAGTGGAGTTTAGTTAAACATACGTTCTGCTCTCTGGTTCCTGCACAGGCTTCATAAACCAGGCCAATGAATGCTTTGAATTAAAAAGAATTAAAGGAAGAACAGACACACTCACCTCTATCATGGATAACTTACACCTTTCAGATTGAGCTTTCTCTCATACTGTAAACACATTTATAATGTCTTTGTTAGACTTTAAAGGCGTTGACTTTAGTCATAGCTCTCCAAGCTGATTCACCCTGTTGCTGTTGTAAAACTCAACACAGTCCACATTATGCAACACAACAATATATCAGGTTAAAAGCTTTACTTTACGGCAACTCATACGTTACTAATCATCCTATTTTGTGAGTGGCTGGCTGCTAAAATGATATTTCACATTCTTTGAAATATGGCATGCGTTTTATATTTTGCAATATAGCAGCAAGAACCGCAACAACTAAATCTCTATAAATGTGAAATTAAAATGTTCTGCAGGTTTCGTGCCATAATAACACAGAAAAGCATTCACAGTTTTTTAGATTTAGCTTCCACTATTATGAATGACTTACGGTAAGTATTATAACTGCTTTAAAGATAATGTGTATGGTGTGACGATAGTGTTGATGACTAATGATAGTCAGGCTGTTGTCATAAATTCATATCGAAAAAAAAAAAAATGCAGAGAAAGGCATTCATATATTTGCTGGCAGAAGACTCCCGGAGACCACTATAAATACATCTATGCGTCAGAGTCACGGTGATGTTGGTGCTGTTTTTGAAATGATGAGCCCCTCTGACAGGAGATGGCTCCTGTCATTCATCATTTAGCCAAAAACAGACCTGTTCCTGTTCGACATCGTATCATCTATCGCAAACAATGCGCAGCCTGACTAATGCAACACAGCGTAATGACTTTATCAATAACTCGGCATCTTTGACCAGTTCATCAAAAGCACCGTTTGCGTCGTCTTGACGAACAGGAGTCCATTATTTTCTGCTTGTCAAACAAACAACCTCAATTAGTCTAGTTGATCGGAGTCTGTGTGCCCTCGGTTACCTGAGAGCAGCAGCACACATTAGGCTGGTGAAAACAACATTACGATGACAATTCACAATTTAGTGGAGAAAGCGTTTGTTTGCTGTACAAGACGCGGTCAAAAGAAATCCCCCAGCAGCGTCTCGCAGTCGCACAAATGAGATTTTCAATCTGAGGGATGTGATCACGGAGCTTGAAGCCACTTGTCATCTCCCTATTTGCACTCCGTGGCTGTTTGTCTCAGAAGAAGCTATCTGTAAAATTGCAAAGGAAGTGGTCATGCAGCAGAAACAGAAGGTGATGATGACAGCTGCTTCTGATGAGATTTCACCAGATAACAAAGAAGCAGTAATGGAACGGCAGCTTTCAGCGCGGACTGTGGTAGAGCTTTTCTACATGTCCTGAAGGCTTGTTGTTGCTAAGCACCTCGGAGCAAAGGTGGCGTCTCTTTTTTCTTCTCTATCTCCGTCTGTTCAGCCTTGGTGACTATTGTTGCTCATGCTGAGTACCTCTTTTTTTTTTTTTTTCAACTAGTGTTCAGCCCAAACAAACCACAGTTGCTGCTGCCAGATACATTAAACAAATCCCTTCCAGTGCACCAAAGCAGTTCTCTCCAGGAGGATCTCCCTGATTTCACAAAGCTTTTGAAATCGGCCATCTGATTGACCACTGTCCATGCAGCTGAGAAACGTTAATATATAACATTGATACCCTTAAACATCAGGGCACTGTAGTTTTTAACAAACCTTTTTCAAACCGGAGTAAATGGTGCATTTGTTGGGGTCTATTTTCAGCGGCGGAGTTGGTGCTCTAGTGAGTATTTACGGCAGCAGGACAATTGTTATCAGTAGGATAACTCAGTTGTTGCTTTTGGTTATTTCATGGGATGTGTTGAAGATAAATATATATATATATATATATATATATAATCACCAGGTAAAGTAGCCTACTCGTTACGTATGAAGAAAGATGGTCTTCATTATTTTAGTTACCCCAACATAACTGCAATGTAAAACCACACGTTGAAGACCTTCTCCCCTGTTGCATTAGCTTGTTCCATAGCAGCTTAACAAAAAAATGCTCCCAACTCACAATTGGGGTTTTGAACAATAGCTGTAAACTATGTTGAGTTTCAAAGCAGGCCGGGCACCTATTACTACTGCGGTGCTGCAGGAAAATTGGAAAAAACACAAACCTTTAGTTATCAAAAAAAAAAAAAAAATACCATTTGCTCATTAAACCATCATGACTCCGGGCTTAAATAGACTCTATTTTGACTCTGCTCTTCCAGCACAAGCCTAAAAAGCCGTTCAAAAGTAATTTGTCATTTGTGCAGCTTTTATAATGGCCTAAAAATGGCCTGAGCTCTTTGTGAGAGAAAGGCCGACCAGAATGAAGACAGAAAAAAAAAAAAAAAAAAAAAGACTGCGTTAGAGCTTTTCTGATAATGGACAACAACTCAGTCAAGGCAGCTCTCACACTGTACACTCTCTCTTTACCAACTGCCGCTCCTCCCTCTCTCCTCTCTTCCCATCATCCCTCATCCGTGTTTGTGTTGGAGGTGGAGCACCGCTGGCTGTGAAGCATCTGTCTCTTCTTAGGTTTGGGATTTTCTTCGTCCCTATCTCTTTCTTTCCCCTCATTGATCCCGTTTCTTGTCACGTAGCCAGCGCTGCTTATCCGTCACTGGCACAAACACCCCTCCACTTCATATCCTTCCTTCCCTCCATCCCTCACAATATTCTACCTGCCTTCTGCCTATCGAGGCACAAGCGATCCTAAGCTCTTCCTGCCAATGTAGCGGGGATGAGGAAAGACATGAACTGAGCCCCGACAACTGAGCCCCGACAACATGTGGCGGGATTAGCAACCTGCGGAACATAAAATGTCAGAACAAAACCGTTCATTAGTGTGTTGATACGCTACCGCTAAAATTAAACACTGGAAGATGCCATTTACTTTGGATGGCGCTAACACTGTCGGTTGCATGTTTTAACCTATTAGCTGCACATTGCCCAGAGGTTTACATAACTGCCAAACATTTTTCAAAGCATGTGATCCATTTTTTTTTTAGGTTGATTTCCTGGCACCCATTATTTTCAGTGTGCTATAAAAATCACGTCACATAGAGAAATGAAACGTGCTTCAAATGGGTAATCTATCACAGGGAACATGTCTTTTATCAACAGTGAGGGTTGCCAGGTTTCCACTGGCAATCATTTTAAGGAATTTGGCAACCAATTCTTGGCTTTTGGTTACCATCAGCAGCAACCACGCTTTGACATGTAAAAGGATAGGGTCAGCAAACAGTAAGACGTAAACCGCAGAACGATGGCAAAAAAAAAAAAAATGACAAAAGTTATGCCCCTAAAATAATGCAGCTGCAAGCAGGAAATGTATGGAATCTGCTCTTGCTGGTGTGTTCAAGGACACTCTTAAACATGTTGAAATCTGAGATTTGCGAGTCGGCTCCTGAACGCATTTTTATTAACGCAATAAATTCAATAATTTGCATTATCTTTTTTGATAGCGACCATGTTGGCTTATTGTTTGGCCTCTGGACTTAACTTGCGGATAAGATAAAGCTACGCAGTGCTTTCGGGCAGCAGACCTTTAATTCTTAGATGTCCTTAAATGCAGAACCAAGGAGAGGTCTGAAAGTGGTCTCTACCACGCTGCGCGGAGACAAGAAAATGAAAAAAAAAATGATCGAATGTGATGATTTTCTTATCAACCTTATTGTAAAATATTGTAAACTAAATGTTATAGTATCCTGAATGCTGCTTTGAAGGTAGGGAAGTTTGCAATAATGTGAACAATATGTGGTTTGTATAGTTAATGGGCTATAACAAGTAAAAACCTCTGGTTTATCAGCAGTTATCAGGTCCAAAAAAAGTCCACAATATCTGCTTGTGCGGAATATTTTTTCAAAGCTGCATTACTGGGAATCACGTTCTCAGGCGTTTAAGAGCAGTGGACATATTTCACAGGTTGTTAAGACACTCAAATCTTCACCGCTGCTGTTTTACACCTCTCTCTGCAATCAGCTGTGTTCCTGAGGCTTATTATTTTCATGCAGTCTTCGGGCCTTTATCTTTGCAATAAGGTTATACTTAGCAGGTTTATATTTCTTCATATTGCTCTTTCACTAGCTAGTTTTGAAAATAGCAGAACGATATCACCGTCGTTATACTTTTAAAAGCCAGAGATTATCTTTTCATCAGCTACGCTGCTCACTTGTGCTCATCCATGTTACATTATATAGTAACTTGAGTGAACCATGTTTCCATTCCTCTCTCTATTCCTGCTGATTATCAGCCTTAATTGTAGTTATTTAATTGGCTATCACCTGACATATCTCCCAACATTTGAGGATATGCATTATAGTAGATATTGTGTGCGATCAGTCCACATATTTCTACCTAATTACCCTCGACAGAGCAGAGCTTTGACTCCGCAAGACCTGCCAGCCAATTGAGCCTCTCCCAATGCCCCAGGATCCGTCCACTCTCTGTTCCTCTGGTATCTCAATCCTGTGAGAGACTAGCTCCATCTTTGCCAGCCGGTGTCAAGCGTCAGCTGACGGAAAATGCTGCTTTAGTCTTGTCGCTGTCAACTGTCCCAGATACCCCCGTGGGCAGCGGCATTTGTGGCAGGTGTATCTTTATGTGAATCATAGGCGTGCTTATGCCTCTGTGACTGAGTTGGTTCACTAACATCATTTATTACACTGTGCCTGCCGTTGAGGTCTGTCCTCTAGACCTTGCTTAAGGCACGGTTTGTGTCAGCGAAGCTCCATGACAGAAGATAAGTTTGCCGCTCTATAGAAACATACATCTGTACCCGTAGCTGTGGTACCATTCTGGTATTACCTCTGCCCTCCTTTTTTACATCATCACTCAACTGGCAGCAGTTGACAGGCAACAGCAAGTAAAGCTACCAGTGGAACGTCTCTTTTTTCCCCTTTTAAAGTGGGCGGTTTTCCTTTTTGCGAGGTTAAACTGGTAATATGAACATGAAGAAAGCCAAATAATTGGACTGTCAACTTCACAACGGCCACCTGATCTATTTACATTGACGTGACAAAGAAAGTATTCAAAAAGATATTTCTTTCATTCTTCAAGTAGGGCTGCACAATAATTGAATATTAATTGTGATCACGATTTCGGCTTCCCTCAATTAAATGAACATGATTGCCTATGATATTGACGTTTTAAGATGCATAATTCACTGATATAAACCCTGCTGTATATCCAGTAAAGCTCTTCCTAAACTAACAGCCAACGATGGAGATGATTTGGATTTACTGATGCGGAGCTGCCGTGCCACTGCACGTGTATCTGTACCTGTGAAACATTACTATAATGTAAAATTAATTTGAATGATTCAGGGAAAACAAAAATGACTTAATTAATCTTACTTTTTGTCTTATTGCGATGCAAAGATCTGTTAGTCAGCAGCAATGTAGCACAACGTGAAAGCAAACATATTGCTCTGTTGATTTAAAATGTGAAAATATGTTCTCCCTAAAATCAAAGAATCATCATGATGAGTTATTGTGGTCTCAATACTGGTCAAAATAGTTGTGATTTATTATTTTGGCCGCAATCGTGCAGCCTTACCTTTTGAAGGTCAGACCTTCCCAGAAGGTTTCATCTTCAGTCTGAATGTATCTCTCTTTATTCTGATCAAGTTGACCCATTTTCAACTCACGCATGACATGACTCCGCCTTAGTTTGTTCTGGCCAGAGCGAATTTGTATCTGATCCCACTCACGATTTTCCAATACATGCAACCATCTGAACAATGATTAGACCCGGGTTGTCAAACTCATTTTAGTTCATGAACCACATACAGCCATATTTCATCTCAAGTAGTCCAGACCAGTAAAACCATTGCTTTATAACCTATAAATAGCATTTAGCAATAGCATTCCCCTTTTAAAAGCACAAGTACATTCACAATGAATGAGCAATCCATTTGAAAGAGATGATGAACAGCCCGTGATGTCTCGCTGGTCTCTCGCTTACAGACTGCTGTTTCCTCAAACTTGCCAACAAATCGTTTATCTTCTCTCTTTCTCAGTTGTCCTTGCGAGTGCTGGTTAAATGTTTCACCGTGGTGAGTCTGATAGTGGCACTGAATATTATATTCATTGAGCACTGAAAAGTGCCGTGAACACACATAGCGCACTGGCTTCTCGTTATCCTCTCTGAATAAAGAGGAACTGGCCCGTTTTTTCTTGGTAAACCCAACACTCTTGAGTCCACTTTTTGGATCAACTACGGCCCGTTACACCGCTATCCAGCATGAGGCCCGCTACTCTTAATAGTTTGACCCACAGTGGACGTATCAGAAAAAAAATTGGAATTGACGTCTTTTCTGCAATTTTTCCACACAAAGACATCCAGTGGGCCGGATTGGACCCTTTTGATGGGCCGGCTCTTGCCCTCGGGCCTTATGTTTTACATCCCTGGATTAGCAAGTCATGTCTTAAGAATGATCCACCTGTAAAGCTCAAACACTTTTCCGCTGAGACTAGATCTGAAACTATTCCAAAGTCTATAATCAATCCTTCACAACGTTGAGAAAATGATAAATACTGTAAAAAAAAAAGAAAAAAAGAAAAGAGTTTGTGTGTTAAAGTGCAGACAGACTGAATCACCTGTGCTGGACACCCTGTTGTCTGCGATCTGTCTGGAGAAATTTGCCAATGCTGCAGTTGTGTCTGACATGACAGCTTTCCTCCCAGGGAGGTTAAGCATCATTCATATTCATGAGAGCGATGTCAGAGAGCTGCTGGGAGCCGAGCGCTCTGCGAAACAACTGCAAGGCTTTTTTAGCTCCAGTCCCTTCCTGCTCAACATTTTCTGACGGAATGTCATGTCTCTCTTCCCCCACTCAAATGCAGCCAACACAAACCCACCTCGTTGAAATGCATGAAAATAATCCACAGCATTTTAAAAAAAAACAAGCTGAATCAATACTTGAGAGCTGCCTCAATCTTAGCTTTATTTTTCTGCCTCTGATGTTTCAGAGAGGGAGGGGCTTTGTGCAGACATGTTTACTAAATCTCTTGCGGAACGTTCTCGTGTATTTATCACGCATTACTATATTGCACTAAGATTTAACAATAGAGTTCTCGGATTCTGGAACAAACGGTGTTTTCCAGTGGTTTGATTTGCACTTGGGCACACAGTGTTCCTCCTGATGGCAGACATTCGTATTCATAGAAGAGGAGATGTTGAGGAACTGCGAATATGTCTGTTGCTTGTTTCATGACATGCATACTGTTTTAGCTCGTAGTCATTCTTCCCTTCTACCTTCTGTTTCATGCATGCTGGCAAGCCTGCTGTTCAGTTGCACAGGTTGCCATGCCATGCTATAATAATCTAATCTATCTATCTGTCTAATAATGCTACCTAGGATTGTCCGGCTGATGATCTGGCTGCTCCCTCCATACAGCCTCAATCACCTCAGAAAGTAAAAAAAAAAAAAAAAAAAGTATCTGCTGCATATTATAAATGTGTGGTTTCCAGCAAAGCAGGTTATCTTTGTGGACACCTCAGTGTTTGCACAAGAACACCTGTTTGCTTTTCAATGACCGCTGGCTTTTTTTTTTTTTTTAATACTCTCCTGCAGTCATTTCTGTACAATGTGAACCTTGTTGGGCTTCTGCATGGCTGTGTTCGGTCTCTGACAGCGTCCCGTGGGCCTTCACTTGCAGTGTCCTATTAGTTCAAAATAGGATAAAGCATCTAATCACGGTGGTGTTAACACTCACATCCTTCTGTAAGGCCTTTTCTTTGGATTTGTAATAAATAACTCCGAGCCAGTGTTAATGGCACTCTCTTCAGCTACATTTTCATGTTGGCTCATGAATGTGTCTGTTTGGTCTATCGACTACAGCAGACAATGGGTTTTCATGCCTTTGGGAAGGCTTCAATTAAGTTGAAACATAATCACAATACAAACAGTTTTGAACATTTCAGTAGCCTCCCCAACTCCCATTCAACCATTCCCTCCTTCACTATAGGACACTTATCTGTCCAAATACAAGGCTGGTGTGTCAGCAGTCAGTGCAGGACACCATCCAGGCCTCTGTGGGGGGGCAGGACACTTAACAAATGAGTTATAATGAGGTTTCCACAACAGAGATTCGTAAACAGATTATGCGAATGCTAATCAAGGTTATTTGGCATGAAATGTCAGAAAGAGAATTAGGTTTTGGCTCACAGGCCAGTAACAGTAATTTGCTGAGATTAGTTCAGTTTTGTCAATATTCCGCTTTACTGCGGGTTTATAATGCCACAATAGTACCGGATGACTTTTTACAATCAAGTCAAAAGTACTGTGGACAGCTCCTATAGAGTGCAATTATGAACGTGTCTGATGGAACAAACAACATACTGATGATTGTGCTCGTCTTGATCATGCATAATACCAAATATTATGGTAATTCAAATCAGAAGGGGTTTAGTCATTTTACAGGAAATGCTGCTGTTTGATTGTGATATATCTTGCGTTCAAAGTTCAACATAACATTAATCTGTGTAAGAGGACCCACTCCGTAAACTGCTCATTCTAAAATAACTAAAACACAGCAGTCCTTATTTTCAGGTGATTTAAAGAAAGACATACCTGTCTGTTTTGGGCAATAATATTAGTGTTTGTACATTAACCATTAACGCGTGAGAGAGCCCGAGCAGAATGTCTGGAGGTGACGGCTACAGTAACAAGGCACACTGTGTGAGCATATTGAAAAATGACACGGCGACACTAACCTAAAGTGATGACTCATCCTAGAAACCAGAATGGCAGAAATTCAAGGGAAATTGAATGTGCTTCTGCAATTATAAAAATAAAATAAAATGACAAATGAAAGGGCGAGATTTTGCTGTATTAACAGGCCAATCAGCCAGACTGTGGTAGAATTGTGGATTTCAATAATTCAGGGAGAAATTACTTTTCAGAAGGGAAATGTGAATAATTCAGTGTATTATGACTTAAAAGAACAGCTGCATTCAGAATGAAGTGGAATTGTGATTTATTCAACATCTGGATTAATAGTGCCCCAGTCACAGCGTCGGTTTACACCGGCGGTTCTAGCTGTCCGCTAACCCTTTAACCGCTTAAAGAATGGAGGGAAGAAAAGGATTATTTTCAGCTGAAGCCCTTTTCCTGCATTTTTCGGCCCGGTGCCAGTTCACTTGCTGTGCTGTGTGCTATAGCACAAGAAGAAAACAATCTGGGGAGCTCCGAGTCTAGGAGTTTGACTTCTGCGGGTGACAGCGCAACGCAGCGAGTGCAGTCTGCTGTTAAGCAGTCGAGATAATTGAAGGAGACGTATCTAGTGTGCTGCCCATAATCACTTGAAAATGCGGTTGGGGATAGTCATCTCAGGCAGCTCAGCGAGAGACCTGCTATTCTGGAAGCGGTATATATCATGAGGGGTAAATATGAAGAAGCACTGAAGCAGTTATGTAATGACAATGTACACAGGATGGGGAAATAAATCTAGAGGCTGGAGACATGAAATTGTGGCCAGAAGGTCAAAGATTCCAATCAGTGTAGCGACTGGAGAATTTCAATGAGTGGACCTCTGTCTACTCCCTCCTGACTGACTCAAGTGTCCTTGAGCAAGGCTTTTCAACACTCAACTGTGCACCTGGAGTGGCAAAGACTGTACTGCACTTTGTGGGTGATTAAAGACACTTAATGTAGATATTTTTTATTAATGCGATTATCACCTTTTTAAATGATACTTGTGTGTCCTTAAGGTTAAAAGCATGATGCTCCTCGGTTGTACTAGTAGGCTTTGTTTCCTTTTTTTAATATACATCAGTGCGAGACCTTTGCATGTTAAACTGTGTTTGTTTTTGCTTCATGTGTAGAGATTTGATCAGCATGCAAATGTTCACAAACAGAGGAAGTGAATGTGTTTCACTCGCTTAGGAGAGGAGAGTATTGCATATCACATATTCTGACAAAAACACTGACTCTCTTGTGATCATTATAGGAAAAATGAGTTAAAAACCAAATCAAAATTCCAATTCATTTTTTTTTTCAGGGATTTCTTGTTTTCACATTCATTAAATTCCATGCCCCCAGCTCATGGCTGGGTAAAAAAAATGCACCAGCCTTGGCTTTTTGGTTCTTTGTCAAACTGAATAAGTTTAAATATTCAACTCAAAATTCACGAAGGTTGCGGTTCCATTTAGAGATGCAGGCTTATTACCAGCTATCGCTTTATGTCGCTTTTGGCTTCAGTGTCTCTTGTGCCTTTTGTCTCACCGCTTAAACGAACGACAGACGACACAGATATTCCCCTGAAATATATACTATCTGAATTTTAAAAAGTGCTGCAATCAATGGGCTTCAACACTAAATGTATTTGGCAGATAAACACTTAGTTTCCTTAATGACTGGTTGTTTCCATTCTGCCCCCCCCCCCCCTGCTTTTTCTTGCACTGTGTCCACGAGGAGTTGATTTCGATGTAACAGTTGCTCACAGTTCACTCAGCACATTAGCAAAGCAAACTCACACTTTGTCACAATGTGGGATGATAGCGTGAGGCTGATGGCTTTGGGCTCACACACCGATCAGAGCTAAACATGGGGGCTGCTGCCGGGCATGACAAACAAAGTTGTGGCTTTTCAGATATTGGCTGTTATTTTTCATTCAAGTAATATCTGAAAATTTAATTTTTTAATTATTATTTTTTATAATTCAGCATGTGTGGCCCATTCCCATTCATTACTCGTCCACGGTCGGAGAGAGTGCAAGGGTTGCTTTTTGTGTACAAAAAAAATTCAATTGTCAGATATTGTTTACTCTCTTAAAAAATCAATTGCCCTCCTTCCATCCGCTGGCAGACTGTGGGTTTGTCACGTCCAGAGCTCAACCAGTGATAAAGCACTTCCCCACTTTTCCAAATGGATCGCCTGCTTGTTTCCAAGGTCACCGCACTAACGGCCATCTGTGACTGTGTGTATGTGTGCCTGTAAGCACAACGGAGACATTTTGATCTGTGTCGCGCACACATCTGTTGTTGTGCATGGAGGCTATTCTGGTACGTATGGTGATTCACACAGACTGTTTAGGAACATTGCATGTGAATCATATGTGTTTGTGTAGAATGGGAATAAATATGGTAAAAAGTAAAATAGTGTGGAACTCCTTAGATATGTGATAATATATCATAGAACAAGACCATAATATTATGCCAGATACAGACATTTCCTTTTTTTCATATTAACTTCATACAAAAACTTTGTTTTCAAAGTGACACAAATTGCATAATTTAAAGTACAAAGACAAGTTGTATGTGAGCGATGGTCTGATGGTTAATAGGGTTGGCCATCAGCAAATGTTTTTTTTTTATTTTCTCAAGTGTGTGACTTTTCTAGTTTTATTCAAATATAATCTTGCACCAGTATCCTTCTAAATTGTTATTTATTTATTTATTTGTCACACAGAATACCCTTCATAGAGAGTCTCTCCCTCCCCCTCCCTCCCTTTCACATGTCAGTCTCTGCTAACTGCCCACTGTGCTCTGACTGGGTTCTCTTTTTCCATTTCCCCACTGTGTGGTTGAGAAGTTGACAGATTCAGTGTGACATTTTGGTTTGAAACAGATTCCCAAAGGCCAGAACTGTCCTCGGCTTTATTTGTGTGACTGCCACTAAATATGCAATAGCAAAAGGGCACAGACTTATGAACTCCATCACTGTTTGTAACCTGAAGATCTCCCTTCATATCACGTTCGGCCAGTTCTCACTTCCAACTAAAATGGAACCGCTCATTCGAACAGCTTTACACGTGGCAGGTGTATTGCTCAGAACCCGAGGAGGCCCGTTGTCGAGCGTGAGGTGGTTTTGATGGGGCGGTTCTCGAGATCGATTCACGCAGTAATACCAGAGGCCAAGCAATCTGCCCCGTCCTTAGTGAGAGCTAATTCTGGCACGTCCAGTCATTCATTTGTTCAATGCTCTTACAAACTTAAAGATTTGTCTTAACAGCAGCATGTGTGGATTAAATAGAAAGGGGGGGGGGGGGGGCAGGTATTGGTCCTTGTGGTACTCCACCGACCATGCTGGCCTGCTTGGAAGTCAAACTCCTTAATCCGATAAAGTAATTAATGTCTTGCAAGTAGAACTTCAACCAGGACAGAACAGTACAGAGAGTCCAAACAGTTTACTGTCCAAAAAGAGTCAATCAGCTATGTCAAAAGCAGCAACGGCATCCAATAATACTACCGAAATCGTGTCTGTTTGACAAAAAATACATGGGTTTATGCAAGCCTATGCATGTGTTGTGTATACTGAGACCCTAATGTACTTTTTGATACACTGGGGATAGCCAAATGAGATTGTATTTGAAGTCTTTGAAGAATTAGCATGTATGAAGCAGGGATGTCACGAGAACCAATACTTCGGTACAAAGTCAATGCAGAAATTCTGAAAGCGTGACATTACCGGTTCTTCTGGTACCGGAGGAGAGCTAGTTAACGTTAGATTTTAGCAGCCGGTGGGCAGCACAGTCCTGTGGAGCTAACACTATCGGAGGTTTCATTATGACGCGTTTCTAGTATCGTGACATCGTTTTACAGTGACGTTGAACACACGGTCATAGCATCGACCTTGGGATGCTGAAATACTGAATGTAATCTTTCAGAATGCTGCTTAATAACTATTAAAATCCCTGTATTCATAATAACTCTAGCCCAGAGCACACAAAGGAGCTGCTGACAATGGCTAATTTGCTGCATTAGAGAGAGATTGTCTGTGGCGGTTGTTTCAGCGGTTCCCTTTTTCTTCCATGCCTACTGCTCTTTTCCTCATAGACACTATCTTTCCATCATCCCTTATTCTGCTCCTTGCGTATTATCCAGACATGCAATGTAGACATGGCTGGATGGGTCAGCAAAGCGTGTGACACCAGAGACAGCTGTTTGTGTCCTGTTTGCTACCTTCAGTTGACATCGGTTTCTTTCATCGCAGTTGTTCTCTTGCCCTAACCGAGTAGTTTCTTTTTTGCCGAGATCTAGAGAGGAGCTAGTATTATGATTGATAGAAACAGGAAATAAGATTTTTTGTATTTCCAAAATAAAAAAGTCTTAACTCTTGGTTTGTTGCCAACCTGCCTGATTGGGCTGTTTCTTACCCTGGCAGACTTTGTTTTCCCAGATCCGAGCAATGGATTGGGTGAATTTCAAATCAGATCAAAATGATGAAAAATATGAGACCCATGTTATTATATCGGAATAATACCTCAGGAACCGTGTTCAAAAAGCACCTTAGCAGTTGTCGCTTGAAGAAGCGGAGAGTGTTACTCATTCTCTTCCCTACACCATCGCCTCCCAGGCCATCCAGGGATTCAAACCACCAGCCTTCCTCCCTGACCTCCAGGCGTCCCACATGCAGGGCTTCTAGAAGAGACACGTCTCTCCTTTGTCTTGACTCCCCTGCGGTTTGTCCCCCGCCGATGTGTGTTTGCTCTCATAGTTTGACACGCGGGATGCTGTTTCTACACGTACAACCCATCTCCCCGTCAATATCCGCTGCTCATCTGAAAAGATAGGCGCAACAGCTTAGGCCGTCACATGTCCTCACACACAGGCGCTACTCCGCAATTGTTTTATCAGAGCAAACAAATAGCTGTGTTTTTAAAGTAACAAATGAGGTTGCCTCAGGGTTCGCAATACATTCTCCGACAGAAAAAAAAAAAGGTTGGATTCCAAGGTATCAAGTTCCTTAGAGGGACAAATGTTTGAGTAACTTTTCTCTCCGTTTTTTTCTGTTCCATTAAATCTGGTGAGCTTAGTGAGGCTCTTTATCAGCGGCAAAAAGCGTCCCTCCCAATATCCCACATCTGCTCTCTTATTTTTCATGTTGGAGGCTTTGGTTGTGTTTGGATAGGCTAAGGCTTGTATATTCATTCACAATGTTAAAACGGTGACTCTGAATAAACCTTGAAATGTGGATTGTTGCTTCTGTTTGAATTAAATTAAAACCCAGTCAGATGGAAAAGACTCTAAAGCCCAATTTTAGAGATCAGGATAGAGCCAGTGTGTGAAACCAGAATGATACAAGGTTACCTATAGAGTGCAGCGCAGCAAGAGTGCTTAATCCTCTATTTTTTTTTATTTATAAGTAACAAGCAACACTGTGTTTAATAAGATGAGCCATTTACTACGAGACATTCTTTTTTTAGTCATAGCCTTTCTTTCTTTGAAATCTTGTAGCAAAGATTAACTCACATTTTAGTGTTTGCTAACATACGTCATTTTCTTTTAACCAACCTCTGGCGACCATGAATATCCATACCGGATTCTTGTCAATCTGGCCAGTGTTGGGCCACTATTGCATCGAAAACTATTTGTGTAGTGTGTGTGGGGGAGTTAAGTAACTGTTTCTCAATCCGAGCCAGGGACGTGTGGTCAGGGGAGGCGGGTGAGGCTTTTCATGACAAGTAAAAAACAAATAATGCTAAGATAAAATAAAGATTAATATTTCTCTACTGATCTGTGCTATAAATGTAATTTCTGTATGATTCCAATCATTTCAAGCATTTTTATAATGCTTTTATAATAATATTTAAAAAATCGCTGAATTAGCGCATGTCCTGTTTAAACAGAGGAGACACGTGAGGTGAGGGAGCGACGAGCTGTGCCTCACTTCAGACTGTGAATCCCTCACTAGCTGGGTTGAGCTCGTGCCTTTCGCTTTCTCATTGTTTGTCACCACTGTAATATTTGTAGACACTTTTATTATATGTCCTTTCTTTACATAGAATAGATAATGTATTTCACGTCTGTGTAGAACATATTTAGTGTTGCTGATCTGACAGAAACCGCAGTGAAAAAAGCACAGAGGGGCAAACAGTACCTTTGCCTCACTGAAGGGGGCGAGCGAGAGCCCACGGGTCGGGTTCATGCTTGTTCTGTCGTTGCTCTTCTTCTACACTTCTCTTCTTCTTCTTATATTTTGCTTTGACCACAAACATGTAAGAGATTCTATATCCAAGCTTAAAATGTCTAAAAAACAAGGAAATATGACCAAATCAACAGCAATTCAACGTCGGACAGGCAAAGTAACCGTTTATGTGTTTGTTGTTCTCTTTATACATCCGGGGTTGTTACGCAGATTATCGCGGAATCTCACGGTTTTCGCGGGTGGCGCCCGCGAGCGCTCCGCTTCTGAAACGCTCGCGGTGGAATCAAATATGTACCTTGCCTACGTGTGTGTAAATAATGCTGATATGAAAAACAACCAGCAGTCAGCTGCCAATTGAATGGTGATTTAACCTTCTCTATTGGTTTCATATATTTGTAAATCTGACTTATGTCGTGTCAGTGCCTCACCAGACACGAGCCTCACCGCACGTCACTGGTGTGTGTGTGTGTGGCGTAATCAGATTTGTAAATGCGGAAGAGAATCTCTAAATGCGTACTGAGATTCGTGAATGCGCACAGGAGTCTACACTAATGGCCCCGTAGGCCAGTAGCTGTTCTGGTGTTGGGGCAGACACACACACACACACACACACACACACACACACAGACCACATTGCCACGCTTTGGACCTCCATCTAATGGCTGTATTAGATACTTTGTCAGGTCTGCCAGTACCTGTCCGTCAGGTGATAACTGAGCCATCCTCCCTCTATATATCTTCTCATTTCCACTTTCCCATCCCAATGATTAACCTAATATGAGAATGTCTAATACTCAACGTGATTGACTTGGGGGAGGTTCACATTTCTCAGTTATTCGCTATATAAGCCCTCACCATGCCTGTGTTACACTTTCTTCACCATCTCACCACTGGGGAGGGTTTCTTAAATGTCATACAATCTCAAAAAAAAAAACAATGCTTCAAGCCTTCAAAATTTGCTCTGCTGTGGCTTTGTGAGAATCTCCCTAAGTTTCCCGGCTATAATCAATGCACATTGTGTGTTGCTAGTGCCGTGTCATCTGTAGGCATTTAGATTTCTTTGTAAGTGCTTCAAATCATAGCCATTCATCTCTGAAAACAGTTGCAGTCACACAAAGCGGTTGAGTTTAGGCCTGCATTCAATATTTTCTGTGATAAGCTTACAGTCTCACTTTCTCTCTCCCCCCCCCCCCTCTCTCTCTCCCCCCCCCCTCTCTCTCTCCCTATCCCTGCTTCCCCCATTGCTGCGGCCTGGTCATCATTTCTACGCCAATCCATGTGTTGCATCACCAATCCACGTCTGATTAAAGGTAAGAATATTGTCCTCTACGAGATATGTGGTGCAGCTAAATGGTATATTTACCAGACGTGTGAATAATATACCCTCGGTTTTGAATTCCTTTTGAATGTAAGTGCTCAGTTTAAACTATTATACCGCATTTAAGTGGAGTCACATCAAATGTGATGGAGCGAGATTAACTTTCCCCGAAAAGCAGGAAACCAGAGAGACAGGACTCCTGGGCAATAACCCTGGGCAATGTGCCTTTTACTTCAGACGAGTAGCTACCACACTTTGCATGAAACCCCAGGAAAGAGCTGAGAAAGCGCTTGTTTTTGAGGCAAGCCTCCCTTATTAAGAAGTGAAGCATTTTTTTTTTTTTAATAAATTCTGGGAAGGTTTGAAGTTAATCTCCCTAACCCCCAAGCCCCTCCACAGCCATTAGGAATCAGCCATCAGCCTTGCTGCCTTTTGAAAACAATCAAAGCTGCGCCTCTGCCTGTGTTGCTGGATTGCTTTGGCATTTTTCAAGCTCCACAACTGCAGAGATTTATTTATTAGACCCGCGATTATCCTTCTGATGCCGCTGTGTTTTGGGGTGAAATTGAATGCACGTGTGAATGGTGTCTCTCATCTGCGGCTCTAGATATTAGCTCTTTTTGTGAAGATAACGACTCACTTATTGGGTACACCATTCAATTAAAAAAAATCGGAGTATATTACGGCATCAGACTCCGTGATCGCGATTAACCATCCTCTAAGGCACAAAGTCAGTCGACTCCGGGGACTCATTCTAAGCACTGCCACAGTCTCCTTGCTGCTCTTTTCTTTATTCATTCTACATAGAGCTCTACATCTGTCACAGATCGTGGAGCGAGACAAAAACTCTCTTTCTAGCTTTGCATGTGTGTGAATGTGAAATGAAAGTGGGGATGTTAAAAAAAAAAATCAAACTCCTGAAGTGGGAGCAGCATATGTGAAAGCTGAAATCAGTGCGATAGGCTTTTAAGATAACACACTGTATCCGTTAGCGGCGACCTCCCCAGCGTTAACGGTAATTTGCGGTGGAGGACGACAGGAAGTCATAAACAAAATAACTCAAGCACTTAACTACCTTTGCCAAGTACAACAGCCGTCCCCCTTTTTTTTTCTTCCCCCCCCCCCCCCCCCCCCCAGCACACACTTGGAAACAACACAAAGTAACCACACAAAAGTTCATGCCTGTTTGTTCATTCCAATTCCAAATGTATTCCCGACCCTGTTGGATCAGGCGTTATTATGAAACGAAGCTGATTCAATTAGACGGATGCAAGAATAGGACCCAGAAACACAAACCGTGAAAAAAAAAAAGGGAAAATGGCTTTCCCTTGTGCGTTATCTCCCAAGAGCATGCTATGGCAATCCTGGATCTAAGCTTCTCTTTGTTTTTGCTGCCACTGTTTACCATTGTGTGCATCACCTCTTTCCACTCTAACGGTTAATCTCAAATTCAAGGAAACGTACACAAAGACAACGTAGGCTGTTTAGAGTGAGGGGGCGGGGGGGGGGCAAAATAAAATGCCTTTTGGCCAAGTGAAATATGGATGAGTCCCTCTTTTACAAAGCTTTGTATTGATTTTATGAATGGCTAGCAATGTGGTCGCTATTACAAATGTCGGCACGAAAATCGCAAAAATGTCATTCACGTCGGCTTTTTTGGGGGTTTTTACCGGCATGCACTCGTCGAGGGCAGCAGCCTGCAGCCAGAGGCTGGTTCTACACATCAGTGCTGAGTTCTACATCAAACAGCATCCTCGGACAGACCCCCGGAGAAAGGGAAAGAGTACAGGGAGTTCTTATTAAGGAGGGGAAAAAAAAAAAGAATTGTGGCGACGTTAATCTCCCTCGCCCCGCAAGCTCCACAGCCACCACGAGGCACCGGGCTCAGACGCAATGATTCCTCTGAAATCGATCAGAGCTTGCCTTCGCTGCAGCGTTGTGTTGCATTGGAATGTCCGAAGTTAGAAATCACACGGTGTAGTTATTGCTCTCTGTTGTTTTCTCTTTGGCCATTTCTTCTGCTGAGTCAGCTTAACGCGTCATACCGACATTCCACGCAGCCGCACATTTTAAAAGAGATTTTAAATGGGTTTTTTTTTTTTTTTTTACCAAACATGTGTGCTTGACCGTATTTGACCTGCCAGCACAGCATGTTGTGGCGTGACAATGCATTGCAAAGTCAGTTGTTTTTCTTTTTTTTCTGCAGGAGGACCATGCATTTTTATACCAGAACCATTTGCTCCATTTTCTTTCTTGTCTTAATTAAAATAACTTGAAGGCTGCATTTTATGATTCGGTGCTAATATCAGTCTGAACACGGCCTCTGTGAGCTTACTTTATTACTGCTCCAGAAATACATAGAATTGCTTATTAAAAGTCCCATCTTTTGTCCCGTCATACCCTGAAGTCCTGTCTTCAATGAGGTCATCTTGAAACTGTCAAGACGCAATTTAAAAAGTATGGAGCTGCTGAGGATTAGGTAAAAGTCAAGTTTTAGCTTAATTAACAGATGTCTGTTTATCCGACCGAGGCTTTGACCAAATTAAGTATTTTTTGGTTCCAATAAACTGACAAAGATATACATAGTAACGTACTGCTTATTACATACTCAATCAGTATGTACTGCATACTGCCTACTAAGTATGATTTTAACAGCGGACTGATCACACTGAAGCAAGGCCCCCCCGCCAGCTGCTCGGCCACGTCTCCAAAAACTATCGCAGTGAATTTCCATTTCGTTATTTGGATAAACTGGCCACATATCGGGGGATTTTATTTGTTACTTTCTTGCATGAAAACATAAATAAAACTTAAATAAAGTGACTTAACAACAAGAGAGTTACAGTCGGTGTCAAGGCACTCAGACGCAATGCATAAGGGGACAGTTCACCGCCTCATACTCTGAACTACTTTACATACTCCATTTTACGTCACTTAGTATGAATAGTATGCCAAGATGCAATTTTCGGACACGGGCAACGTACTGAAGCAAAACCCAGTTTTCAAAATGTCTGAAACGAGCCTGTAATTAGGGATGGAAGCCCACTGCTGCTTTATTTAATTAGCTAATCTCACCGTGATGCGGGCTCCTGGCAGTAAAGTTCTTTGGAAGTTTTTGTTGTTTGCTGACAGACTGACAGGGTGACTTATGCTGCTGGGGCTGCAGGTAACAAATACCCACGCTGTTCTCTAGCACACTGATGGATAGGGGCCCCGGTTGTCCCCCCCCCCCCCCCCCCTTTGCATTTCTCCTTCACAGTAACGGTACCCGGGCGCAGTTTAAACACTGCGTCGTTGTGTGACGCAGCACAACATTCCGTGGAGTTTGATAGCAATCTCCCTACTAAAACCGGTCGTTATCATCTCGTTCGGCGGCGGCGGCGGCGGGGTGGGGGGGCGATGCGACATAAAATCCTGTCTCCCCCCCCCCCCCCTGTAAGTAAACTTCTCTCTGCGACTCTTCGCTTCTACTCGACTGATCGTCAGCAGATGCTCAGCGAGGGCCGTTGATTGGTGTCACGGTGGAACGCAGTGGAGTGCAGACCACGATGTAGATTAAGGGGAGTGACGCTCATGGCGGACGCTGTCGCCCACAGCCCAGCCACAAAAGAGATAAGTGGCTGTCATCACCAGCTGACACCTGACCAGTTCTCTCAGAGTGAGCCACACTGCAGAGTTTGATTAAATCCAGCCCTAGGCCTGTGCTAAAGCCTCGTCCTCGTCCTCGCTTCCTCCTTCTCCTCCTCCCTGTTCTTACCTTGTCTTTACTGTCCTGTCACGTCTTTTCCCCCTCCTCTGTTTGTTTCCTGTTCTCACTGACGTTTTAGGTAAATTTGAGCAGGAGGCACAGAGGCTAGGATGTCCCGTAGTGAACACTGCACAGAGGCTGTGGCTGACCCAGCCAAACAAGGTCACTACAAGACCGAGACGACCAGAGAAACAGTAGACAGCTGCAGCAGTGCAACAACAGCAGCCACTTCTCATTGCTTTTGACAAGCCCATTGACCTGTTCCAAAGCAGATGGAGGCAAAATGATGGCAGGAAATTACAGTGGGATGGCTTTAATTTGGAAGTCTGTTTTCTCCTGTAAAACCGCTCTATTTTTATTATATTTTTGCTGGTACTGAGAAAGGGATTCTGGGTGTCGATTGAGCAATTTTAGAGATGAAAAGAAAGAGACATTAAAACATTGTAGCTTCTGTAACGTTTGGCCTCATGACACCCAAGTGACTGGGCTTCATAATGATAATACAAATAATATATTTTTTTTAATAATTCATGTTTTTCCACCCTCACATTTTGACCGCTTGCCCACTATCAGGACTGAAGCTAATTATGAAGCTACAGACAGCTGATTTACATACATCACGTAGCTTAGCACACACACTGAATACAGCTGACTCTTTCCAAAGAAAGAAAGACAACACGAATAATAATGATATTAGTAATAAGAAATCACTGTTTTATGAGGGGTTACTATTTATTGGTTGCCACCAAGAAATAATGTGGAACAAAACTCATGTATATATTTGACATAAACAAGATGAGAGGAAGAGGGATTCAGTTACCCGCTACCCTGTACGTGTAAAGGATAAGCGGTTTCAGATGATGGAGGGAATCAGAATAATTAAAGCAGTAAAAGACAATTAGTGCTTGGTAGAGGTATGTTTTATTTCACTGGGTCTTTATGAAATACATGCAAATAGTGTAAATATGAAATAAATGAGTATGAGTAGTTCCACAGTGTGACGAGGTGTTTTGACAATCAAACACCCCACTGTATATATATATATATATATATATATATATATATAAGACTGCAACCAGGACAGCAGCTAATTAGCTTTAGCATCCCATTGAGTGGATGAATAGAACAGTGATGCAAGGTCCTCCAACCCCAACGTAGTAGAAAAAGTTTAGCTCCAGCTCATACCAGCGCTTTGAACTGAAGCAAACGTCATGAGAAGAGATGAAGCACGGAAACATTTTATATCTGAGGCATAATGCAGCAAAACAGGAGAATTGAGACTTATTTTTTTTTCCTTGAAATATTACATAAGGCAAATTCAAGAGCAGGTATTGAGAATGGAAAAAAATCCGAGGATGCGAGTCAAGTATTCTTTTTGAGTGACATGGTTCAGTTTACTGCCTCCACCTGCCACCATGTTAAGCTGTTTCCACCCCTGAAGCGCCGCTCGTTGCATCCTATTCATAGGATTACCAGGGATGCAGTTGTTTCCATGGCAACGGCAGAGCAGGCAGTGGCAACCGGGCTGCGATGGGGCCCGGTGGCTGTAAATGTGTATGAGAGTATTTGTGAGAGCAAGGCTTGTGAAAGAAACGAAAGCCAAAAAACAAAACAAAAACAACAACAACACTTGAGTTTGTCATCATTTTTTAACCGCAAGTAGGTTTAACAACTATGAGCTTTTGCACATTTACTCAACGACCACGATTCAAGAAAAGCAAGTGGAGTGACAGGAAGCCGTCTCTCTCTCTCTCTTTGTGAAAGTGGTGGACTGACTGTGAAGAGTTGCGGACATGGCACTTTAGTATTCGGTCTGTTGACTGAGCTTTCCTCTGTTGCTACTACCTATTGATGTTCTCCACCGTGTGACGTGATGACACCACTACTTGCCAGGATTATTCCTGGAGAACATGTGGTGTTAATCACCTCAGCAAAACAGGCAGCATGTCTGGAGAGAGGTGTACATCGCCGAGACAATATTCTCCCTGAAAACGCTGGCGAAGCACAACAGGGAATTAGCGCGGGGTGACAACGTCGTTATGGATAGCAGCTTTATATTGTAACGGTTACACTGCCGCTGGTAAATACCACCCCGGTTACAATTGAGCAAGAGGCCTTGTTTGCTGTCCTCCTGTTATGTTTCCTTTTTGTTTGTTCCTTCTAACAACTGTAGACGGAGGACAAATGAAGCTGAGGGTGCATACCAAGTGTGGATGCTTTCATAGAGGAACAGGACTTCTCAGGGGTGACTTGATGAGTAGGAAAATGTGATGTGAATCGTGCCGATAGCTTTCCCAGTTGCCAGATCTCAACCCGATTGAACACCTATGGAAGATTTAATAATGACGTGGTAGAACGCTCTCCTGCACCGTTGTTAAAACACCAATTGAAGGACATTTTTTGATGATCATCCCATCACTTTGAGTTGGAGAATCTATGCTAAGGAGACTTTCAAGGAGACGCGGTGTGTTGGTTGCTCCTATAATGACCCACGTTATGTTTTCCTAACAAGTTATGGCAGGCGTGTGAGTCGACGTATTACCTTTAATCTCATTTCAAGGTTTCTTTAAAGGTGGCTAAACGATCTTTTGCTGCCGCCCCTGTCCGCAGAACTAATCTTTCTGCTTCTCCGAACATCATCTAAGTACCTCGTGCAACTATACTTCAAGACACCAGAGCAGTCCCTTTTTAAGAATGAGGACATAGAAAGCACATCACACTTTGGGGTCTGGGGGTAGCCCCCCGTGTCCCCTGCGATGGATAAGCAGAGATAGATTATGGACAGGAAAACAGAGGAGAATCCAGTGTCTTTAGAACATAAAAGAGTTCTTCTTCCCCGTGCTGGTAAATGGCTTTGATGAGCTTTGTTGCTTTTCCCAGCTAAATCACATACGCTGTGTTTTGTCAAAATGATTAAGATCATCCTGTTCACCGTCTGTTTCAAACAACTCACAAAGAACCCCCCCATCATAGACACGGCTGCGAGCATCTTAACACAATAGACGCGATCGGTACGGCACGGTGCAGTCGAGAACATAATGTCCTTCTTCTTGTTTTTTTTTTTTGTTGCGTATATTGTATTTATTTCTCCAGGCTATACGCCATCAAAAATGCATTGCCTATATGTGTAATGTATCTGGAAGCAGCAGGGAAGCACATTGCGAGTGAGGACGCGTTGTCTCCCCCAGTGAGATGAATGAGGGGGGGGGGGTTCTTCTTGACATGAGATGATATCTGCTCCACACCAGCGGATTTAAAGCTCTCAAAGAGCCAGACAGATTAAATGGCCCACCAGCAGATAAGGAGTTGTGATAACCAAAGTAAGGCTGCAGTTTTTTTAACGGCTGTAATGCATTATTAAGGCTTTTGCTGAATTCATGGTCGGATCAAAACTTGACAGTGATCACATTGCATTCGCCTGTAAAAGACACATTTGAATGTGTGTGACGGTGTCGTTGGTACATGGGGATTTTACTGAAATTCACTGAACGGAGCGATTAATGAGCATCATCGGCGCTTTATCAGTCTCACAGATATGGGTTCGAAGGTACCTTGTACACCTGCCAGTAAGTTCAGAAGGCCGTCAAACGTCTATTCACGTGATTGAGCGCCGATACGAATGCAAGGAAGCGCCGCTGTCCTCTAGTGGTCGTAGTAATTATGACGGGAGCAAAGAGGGGAGCAAAGAGGGGAGCAAAGAGGGGCGTAGAATGAAGAGCGACGGAGTCCGCTTAGGGCGGAGGGCGCAGTGGGTCGATGGGTAAAAAAGAATAAAAAATATGGGACATTCATGAGACAAATCCATTTCATTCGTCATTCGGACACTCCATGGGCTTTCCTAAAAACAAAACCTGGTTCGTCCTCAGTGCGAGGTCAAAGACCTACTTCTTCTCTGTGTCAGCTCACCTTGCGCTGCCTTATCTGCATGGAGCACCCATCTCGCTGCGCCTTGACCACCCACCAGCAGCGGTTGCACCAAGGAGATGGACGATGTACAGTCCAAGGCAGGGAAAGTACAAGGAGCTGTTTCCACTGCATTCTACTCTCATGAAAAGCAGAATTGCAGAATGCAAATACGTGACTTAATTTGATTTATTTATGCCTTTAACAATCAGTTTTCTGTTCTTACACCAGCCACAGAAAACTCTTTATGTGAAGTGGTAAATTGGGTATTCTTCCCTTCCTAATTTTGGCTTTAATTCAATACCAGTAGCGATGAAAAAGGTCTTGAGAAAATCGCAAATTTGGTTTTCTGCAGCACAAAGATACCCAATTTTGTATAACGGCACCCTTGGGTCTTTTTTAAATTACATCAGTATAAATGGCTATCAGAAAATAGCTTCATCCTTAATAGCTCCACCAAGCGCTTCTCAAAAATAGAGGTGGAATTATGAAGGCAGTATTAAAGTAATCATTCGGGTAAAAAGAAGAAGAAAAAAAAAAAGGATGATGAATGAAGAGAAATCATTGTATGGCTGGTAGACTGTCTCCATGGTGCCGATACTGACCCAACCCATCCTACTGCATATTGTGTCTTGTCAGCAAGAATTTAAGAAGAAAAAAAAAGCAGGTTCTAACTTTGTTTAAACACGCGATGCCCATGATATGTGGTTTCTGTTGGCATTCTGGGTAGGTCTGAGCAATAAATCAGAGTGAACAGGCCGATGTGCAAAGGCAGCAGGGTTAACTGGGCTGGCTTACATAAAAGGCAGAAGTCTGAAGGCCAGAGCTGTTTAGTGAGGAGACACATTTGGTATCTATTTATCAGGTATCCACTGAGCAGCCTTTTAGTGATTTGAGTGGGTGTAAAATGGACCAAAGGGAAAATTCCACCCGCCCCTCACATCCACCGTTGGATATCAGTCTGCGATGTTCACTGCATTCCAATAGTCATTTTCTGATGTAGAAGCTGTAATGTACTTTGATGTTGAAGACGTTTTCCTCGTCTACGTCAACCGCCGTTGCTGGTTTCGCAGCATGTTCTTATTGATACACGTAGGTGAAGGGAGAGAGACACCAAATGAGCGAAGGATAATTATAGCAACAGTGACAGATTCCAGGCAGGAAAGCGTGAAACTGGCGCCCCTTAGGGACTCGATGGCGTTCACTGGTTCTGAAGCCCCTCTGAAAACCTCTTCTGATCTGAACTTCCCTTATCCGTTGGTTACTCAGAACCGTGGGATGTGCAGGTGATGAGTTTTTCTTTTCTGTTGCCTCGGGTTTGATCGTGCCGTTGTAACGAGGGCTGCTGCCGTGGCTTTCACAGAGTCCACGTTTGGCCCTTTAACCTCTTTTCAAATGTTACTTAATCTTCAACGAATGCCCAGACTGCGGCAACAGGCCTCAGCGGCCGTGGCTACTCGTCTCTTTCGAAGTGACTTTCATGATGGGATGCGCCAGAACGGAACTCAGCTGTGTCTGAATATGTGCGTCCACAACCGGGCACTTCAGTGTGACCTGCCTGATCGGTTAGTTATCGAATATCATTCGTTTCTTACATTTCATTTCCTATAAATTCCTCACAATAAAAGTCCCGTTATTTAAGCATGATCATGCATTGCTCACTCTTCCTCCCTGCAGTATTAGTAGATTCATTTCATTGAAGAAATAAGCGCTAACAAAGCTCTGCTAATTCAATGATAAAGACATTTTCCTCCAACTTCTTCACCATAAAAGTCCCCCGTTGTTTTGTAATTAAAAAAGAAAAGCTTTGATTTTTATTTAAAATCAGAAAATGTTGGGTTTTTTCATCAGCAGAAACTTGATGACGCAAGATAAATTGTCCCGATTGTGCTCACCTGCGGTCCACACCTCACTGGGATTCCGAACTCAATGCCAGCCCGGGGGGGGGGGGGGGGGGGGGGCACCTCGGCACGATCGGGTCTCAATGCGAGCAAGATCCGATCTCTGAGCGCACAGACTCGACAGTTGATGCTTCCTGTTACGATCCGATGACAAAAGTCCGATCGAAAAGACGAGCGTGATCGCGGCCGGTAACGCATGGCTCTCCAAACGAAGAAGAAGAAGAAGAAGAAGAAGGCTCCATTGATGTCGCTTCATTCAGCAGAGCAGGGTTGTAGGTAATTAGAAAATCATGCAGCCACATAATAGCTTCCTCCATTTTTGACTCTTGAGTGAATAAAACGAACATCAAAGGCAAACATCAAAGCTGTCAAAGTAACTCTACAAATTAACAACAAATTGCCGACACACATTTACTTGGCCTTCGCTAGCTGATCTGTGATTGCATTGAAGGGGATGCCGATGTGACTGAGCACTGACACCACGTCCCCTAAAAGCTCAAGCAGAAGCGAGCTCTTTTGGGAATGAAGTCTTTTGAGAAGCCGATGAAAGACCTGTTGTTCAAGAACCCAAAACCCTTTTTGGATCCATTTGAATTTGCTTGAAGGTCTAAACGTGGAAGCTATTACTTCTCGATTAAAGCACAGACAGTAATGATCTCGCTGCCTCCGGAGTAGCTCGTCTGAACAGTATGACTGCAGGTTGTACACAGGATCTATTGGATTACTTGCAGAGGCTGCTTGACATCTGCTCGGCTGCGTAGCGACGACTTGAATTGGATTGCACTGGCGATGTTAAGTTTGTCTTTCATCTAACACTGTCTGCAGGCCTACAGCTGGTCGGACACTCATTGAGACATGCACAGCCGGTATTGTCAGACAAAGTTGGTATAAAGTTGTTTGCACAAAAAGCCAATAATGTTTGTTTTTGTGAAGCCAAGCTGGTGTTTTTTTTGAGGGCATTTAATAATGCAGAGTAAAACTACTGGTGGCTTAAGAGTGCTACATCTTCAGATATTGAACATTTATTGAAACACCTCTGAACCAATCAAACCACAATGCTCCTCTTTTTCTGCTGTAGCTTGGATTTGTATAGATGTTTTTTTGAGGTTATTGCAGAGAATGAAAGTAAACCTCTGGCGTGATTGAACAGCCACTCGGTCACCATGTGGCCTTTCTCTGTGACGTTCTGTATTCTATTCTAAAATACAAGGACCGTCGACTGGGATCCCTTCTGTAAGAAGCAGAGCATCACAGCAAGAACATTGCCAAAACATTACAATGTCATTTAAAGAGCAAAGAAACAAGATTATTATTATTTTAGGAAACAAAATAGAAATGTGTGTCTGTCTCCTTGAAATTGAACAAAGTACCTTTACCCCATGGCAAACATTTCATCAGTTTATTCTTTTTTTTTTATTTATTAAAACTGCATAGGCTGCAATTGTGTGCTTTTGACTGGGGGGTCCCCTCAGGACCCCAATATATTGGTGTTAAAAAAAACACAGTTTAAAAGAAGCACAAATTAAAACAGAAACAGAAAAACAATGATAAGAAGTGCTTGGAACAAATTAATTTGACAAAGCTATTGGAATGATGATAAGAAATTTGAATGATGCCGTAAAACGCCCGCGAGATAATAAATATACCCTGAAACCTTTAGGTGCGTCACAGAAGCTCGATGCACTCAAATACACATGACACAGTCATTTCTCATTTGTTTGCACTCGATCTAATGTCTATCAGCCCACACACTTACATGCAGATGGTTGCTTGTGAAGATAAACAAATAATGGCGGTGTTATAAAATAGAATTGTAATCAGGAATCCATCATGTCTGCGCATTGCCAATTGGATGGGACATCAGCAATGTTCCCCCCCTAAAGAGCCAAATCTAGAGAAAGTAAGCACCAATAAACCCTAAATCCTAGTAGCGTCTGCACTGAAGGATCTGTGAAGTTCTGGCATTTCATCAGAACATGGCCCCCCGAATGATCTCGCCGCTTTATCGACACATTAAAAGCATTCGTTTCCGCCCGGCCATATGCTGCGCCGGAGTGTTTCAATTATGGAGAGACCGCGTCGCCGTGTTGGACGGATCCACAGTGTCAGGCCAGAGGTAGGACAACGTGTCACGTCCCGGCTCGCGCTAAGTGCGTTTTTATGTTCATCTCTTGCTCTCTTGGCGCCTCATTTGTCCAGATAACAAGCGTATGAAACGATCAAGCATAACAAATGTTGTTCCCGGAAGACTCGCTAATTGGAAGGTGTAGGTGGATTGTTAGAAAATATATATATATATATATATATATATATATATATATATATAAAGACATATTTGTTAATTATTGTTCGTGAGTGTTGCATCATTTTGCATGTTGACTGCTTTAAACAGAAACTAAATCATTACCCAGAAATTCAATGAAGTGTCTTTATATTAGTTAATATTTTCTTTTGGAATCTTTATTTTTTGTAAATTTCTGATTCATCACTTACTTTGCTCCACATGTACTTTCCACCAAAGTCCATTAATACTATTACTTTGTTAATAGTTGATGGTTCATTCTGTTATTTGGTGTATTTTTCTAAATGTGTTCATTTATTTCACCCATGTTGTCTGGAGGAACCCCCCCGCAAAGATCCATTCAGCTGTTCGCAAGAGCGACTGGAAAGCTCTTTTCCAGATGGCAGAAACTTCAAATTGCTGTAGACGACGGATAAAACTGTGTGCTTCTGTTGATGTGTGTTCAGATGTTCTCAAAGGAATATGACTGTCTCGGAAAAAAAAAGAATGTTCCCTTCTCTAAAGATAAAAAAAAAAAAAAAAGAAAAAGAAAGAAAGACGACTCAGCGTAAGTGTACCAAAGAGACTAGGATGAGGACAAGGACAAGGATTCCTCACGTTGAGTTTTGGAATACAGAATAATATACAGAGAATTTCCCGTTAAGACAACAGTATTGGACTGTTAAAGATGCACCATATCGGATTGTACTCGGCAGTAATCGATAATATTCATGGCTGATATTTTTCATCTCATTACCCTACTCCCACCTACACATAATAGGAGTTGGACACATTCTAGTAATGGGCCTCATGCGAGAACCACTGGTACGCACAGATTAGTTCTCAAGTGGCTGGTATGATTTAGGAAAACTTGCCGCGTTCGCCAGTTTTCTCGTATTTTTAATTTTCGGTCATAGGAGTCGTGTGCAATTAGTCTGCTGTTATCCAAGCTTAAGTTCATCACTAACGGATTGTATATTTCATTACTTTGAGGACATTTTGAGTTTAAAAACCCTATTTCAACCACACTTCAAAATTACGTTGACATTTCCTGACACAATAAATTGTAGGCAGATATAATTCTAAAAGTATTCATCTAGCCTAACAATATCACCTTTTTAATAAAATTGTCTATTGATGCTATCGTATAACACGACAATATCAATACATCTCAAACTGCAAAATGACATCATTTATTTGACCCCCTCCTCTCGTCCCTCGGTCATCGATCGCCTCGCTTTGGCGAGATGTTATTCCTTGTTTATTTCAGTGACGGTCTGAACCTCATGTGACACAGCATGAGTTTGCTGAATTAAGGGCTACAAGTTAGAGTCGGTGGGCGGTAACGGGACACGCTGATGGAATTTAGTTTCCTGGTCGTACGATCTGACAAGAATGATAAGTATCTCAATCTGTTGCACTGTTGACTCGGTCTAGAATAACTCTTGTGTTACTACCCCCCTCCCCCCCTCCACCCACCCACCAGGCACTCCATTTCAATATCTCATCGAAATGCACGACGCGTCTGAGCTACTTCAGCACGCATCACATATTAGCAGTAACTCTTCCTTTTGAGTTTATTAGAATTTATGACCCCTTAAATGGATTAGCTGATTTGTCGGGAGAGCCACAAGTCAGAGCGACCATGGTGCATGCGTTCTGTATCCATCCTCATAATGTTTCTCTCCCAGCTATCGAAAAGCCTGAATAGCTTAAAGCTGATGAACGGAAGCCGTGCTCTTTTTTTTTTTTTTTTTTTTTTTTGTGCCGATCAAAGAGGAAACTTCGACTCGGGCACCAGGGTTTCTCAGGGACAAGACCAAAAAAAAAAAAAAAACATGCAACAAAACAATTCAGCCTCCTAAATATCAAACCGAACTGCTTCAGTCTATCAAAGTGTATTTTGATGGTTTTAAGTTCCGTCTCTTTGAAAGGTAAACCCTGTCAATAGTGGGTGTATGTGGCGGGGCATATTCATGTCTGGAGGGAGTAAACGTTTTAAGACCTTCAAAAAAAAAAAAAACACCAAAAAAAATAAAACATGTCCCTTTTGTTTCATGTGCATACATATATAATTGGTGTAGGAGGTTGCCACGGAAACCACTGTAACACAGATTAATTCCTGACAGCGGTCGCAGTCAAAATAAATGGCTTTGGGAATTGGGGCGCGCTCCACATAGGCAGAGAGAGCTGGTGTAAATTTAGCTGCCCTCAGAAAAAGAGAGAGAGCTGCTAGAAACTGAAGCTAAAAATGGAGGAAATCCGACAATCAGCGCTCCTGTTTTCTTCACAGGATGAGGAAGTGCTACTTAGTAGCCTTTGTATTGGCCTGCCAACAGGTTACAGCCAGATTATTCTCCATAAGCCTAATGTCAGACTTTCAGTCTGGGATATGGATGTTTTATTAATGCAGATAGTGGACTTCTCAGCTCCCTGATAGATGGAGCAAAGGGGGAAATGTTCCATTTCAGCCTTTCCCCTGCAAAAGAAGAATACAGCAAGGTTACTGAGGTGCTTATCCATATAAATATTCCCCTAAGCTTAACCTGGTTTTACTTAAACTCAACCAAGCCATCGTTCACAGAGCAGGGTCAGCGTTGTTATGGAAAACTGAAACCAAAATGACAATAAGCCCCCCCCCAAAAAAATACGGTGGGAACTTGACATCCAAGTAAATGGCGATACAATTCAATAGCTTGACTGCTGTTTTTTTTTCTCATGCTGTCCTTGTCTTGTAGAATTAAGTAACAAGAACGTGACTTAAACACTGTAGTGGATCAAATGCCATTTTAACAAAAGCTGTTTAGCTCAGGTTTAGTCAAGAACTTGTTGCATGTTTTGTCTCTGCATGAGTAGACAGGACAGGGGTTTATCTCTTTGGTAGTGTAGATGTGTATTTTAGCCTCTGGGGACACCAAACTTAATCTGTCTCTGAGGGAGGACTCTCAGAGGGGAGCTGTTTCTCTATCCACGACACAGAAAGAGCTCATATGCGATGGTCATATTAGTAGTTTTGGAAGGCACTGGCCTTATGTCTTAGTTGTGAGGGCTTGTTTGACAAAACACCAGTTTGTTCTAATTCAGGTTGTCAAGCAATCCAACAACGTCATTAAATTCGCACTCTTGTAGAAGAGTTAAACACCACTCACCAGTTTCCTCCTGAATCACTGTGGTAGACAGCCATTCCTCCTTTAGTGTAACAATAGTTTTTGGGTCACCTGGTCTGTCAGAGCTGTAAACCCACCTAAAAGAACCCATATATCCACACTTTCAGTGTAAAGTGTTGCCCAGCGGTTTAAATAATAATACAAAAAAAAAAAAAAGATTGTATAGCACTTTAAAAGGTACTCAAAGGCACTTCACATGGTAAAGACAGAAACAATAAAAGCAATAACAATACAAACGGGGCAGAGAGATGACAAAGAGAGAATATAAACCAGGCAGAAGAGATGACAAAGAGAGATTAAAGACTTTGCAATGCAATGCTGGAAGAAAGGCTTTGGCACACACCGCCTCACATCCGTGACCTGCTGCGTTGAGTAAAAACCATGGCCAAATGTGCTCCGGTGTTGAGTAATTGTTGTAACTGGGCAGTTGCCTATAGAGAACAAAGGCAGAGAGAGCAGAAGGACGCAGGATGTGGATGAAATGCTCTCTGGCTAAATTGAACTCCAGGTTGTGCTTAGGTTGAACCCCCCCCCCCCCCCCCCCCCCCCTTTGTTTCTGTGGCCGGAGGGAGACAATAGATGCTCTGGGTGAAGCACACTACCAAAGGTGTCTGTTTACCATGACAAAGCTGAGGGCTGAGGGTCACCATTGACCCAGGCAAGGCAGTTTGCCAACATATAAATCCTTCAACTAACAGTCACAGACACAGCGTGCATTGTGTGCAAACACATGTCCATACACATTCACACACATTTAAACCCAAAGACAACACTTCGACTCACAACCCGTTCCGCCACACACACACACACACACACACACACACCACCCACAGGCGACCACAGATATGCAGCACACAACAGGAGAAGTTGGAAGCATTCGGGGGAGTTCCAAACACTGTCTCTGTCTCCTTTTTCTCCTCACAGGACATGTTTAGCAAGTCTTCTGCAAGCAATGCAAAATTGAAGTAATCAAAGTATTCACATGCCTCTTGCTGTTAGAAACCTTTTTTTTTAAATTCTCATTTCCTTACCTTTTACTCAATGTTATTTCATATGGACATCAATATGCAATTTTGTCTATTTTGTTATTTAAAAGCTTTTATTTTGAAAGAGTAAATTCAGGAAATACTCAGGACTCAGACAGCAGGTCTCAGCTGTGCTGCTCCAGCCTGGTTGTACCGCCTCTCTTCTTTTTGCGCCCCTCAGGAGAGGCACTCGTGTGTGTGTGTGTGTGTGTGTGTGTGTGTGTGTGTGTGTGTGTGTGTGTGTGTGTGTGGGGGGGGGACACAAGGTCTACGTTTGATAAATTGTCTGGATTGAGCCCACATGCTGTCCACACCTCACTGAGGTTCCACTCACTGCGAGTCAGGCCTCAACAAACTTTAGTTAAGGTTATAGAAAGATTGTGGTTTTGGTTGAATTTGAATAAAATAAACACATATTGTCTCATGCTTTATTAAACACTGTCAACTGTTTCAATGTTTAAAACAAGACCATGATCTTTTGTCTAACCTAAACACTGAACCTTAAACGCCTGAATTATGATGCTGCCAAATGGTAAGCAGATCTTTAGCCTCCCTAGCAGTTTGCAGTATTATCATGAAATTATTGAGTTCTTCTAATGCCACTTATTCTGCAGCGTGTACATGCATTGTGTATCTATACATCTGTGTCATTGTACAAATAGTCCACATGACTTCACAGGACAGCATGACAGCAGTTGTTTCTCACAGTTAGTGCAGTAGATGGTGATTTTCAGGCCAGCAGGAGTGGAAGCCAAACTGTTTACCCCTGTAGGAATGATCTGAGCTGAAAAACAACTTCAACCAACTGGGAAGAAGGAATATTTTTAGGCCGTGTAACCGTCGCACTGACTAAAGGGTATTAAAGAAATCATTTTACATTCTTGCGCATCATCCTAGAGTATAAACATGTGAAAATACACATTTTCCTTTCACTTCCATGTGCTACATTTAAGAATGTCTGCTTTTGGTATTTCGCTGAAAACGCTAGAGAAGTGTGGTAGTTAAAAAAAAAAAAAAAAAAAAAATAGTCAAAGGAATTTTTTAAAAAAGTCTAGCTATTCCCTGAAGGCGCGCTGCATACTAACTGTTACATTTATTGGAATCTCCCCGTGAGGATGAGCAGCCAGATAGCGCGTTGCTTGCTGCTTTGTTGATAACAGTGGTCAGGGGAGTCAGCCAGGGTTGGCACTGTAGGCTGCAAACAGCAGACTGAGGAGATGAGGCAGAGACGGCAGCAGAACAGTTGGCTTGAGGGGCAAAGGATGTCGCTCCTATTTAAAAAAAAAAAAAAATGTTTCTTCAGCGGCGCTTCACTTGCTGCAAGATGTGGGCTGTGGGTTTTGTCTATATTTTATACAGAAATACCACCAAAGTTGGTGTCCCAGGCTCCCCGAGAGCCTCACGTTTCATAATATTTATGGTATTTCTGGCAAGAAATTGAATGAAAGGACGAGGGAAAGATTATCGATTAAGTCTCAATTTGACAAAGGCAGATTATTATGATACTCGGCGGCAAAACATTGTTAAAAAATATCCATATGAGTAGCCATCCCAAGGTATTAGTCAGAACCACCATGTGCACTTTTTTTTCACTTGGGAGCTAACGTTGGCCTACTTCTGGCTGCTTGTTCTCATTTTTCAAGGGCAAGGTGTTTTTTTTTTTGTTTTTTTTTGGGCTGCAGTCACCAATTATCTTCCTCTCCTCTCTGTCTATTCCTATGTTACTCTTCCCTCTGTTCTCCTTTCTGGGCCAGGGCTCTGTCTTCCCTCCCCGCTGCCTTATGTACATACATTATTTAACAATCTGAGTGGTGAAAATGCTATAATAGAGTGCCTCAGCATCCAGCTGGACCACAGAGACATGTTATTTTTACCAATCTCTTTCGACCCATTCAGAAGGTTAAATAATGTATTTGTTAGCGGCGCATCGCCTCCGTCGGATGCAGAAGGATGCAGATGGGAGTCATCAGTATGCCAAGTGTGTCATTAGGATGAAACCACCCACTGAAAGATTGCGCACGCATTTCACCACGGGAAAATGCAGTGAAAATGAGATAGGGTGGGATAGAGAGATGGTGCAGGTATCTGATTTCAATTGCTGTCTACAAATCCCTCCTCCCCTGTCTGTGTGCTTCTACTCCGGCTCACACGGGCCGTGGCCTTGTCTTTTCAATGTGATTTTTGTGATTGGACGACACAAGATGTAAGTAAGCTGGGGTCCACCCCTTGACACTTCAATGCGACCTGCCTGATCCGATAGGGATCGGATGTATTTCTTGGTCAATGGATTGGCTTTTAAAAAGGTGGATGAAGACAGTTCGGTTTTCCTATAAATTCTTCACCAGTAAAGTCCCCTGTTACATTGACATTCAATGCTTTTATTTTTGAAGCGGCAAAAATCAGGAAATGTTCGATTTTCATTAGCGGTAACTCAGAACGAGTCTGACAGCGGGTCTCAGCTGTGCTGCAGCCCCGGGTTTTCCCTCCTGTCTTACCTTTGCTCTTGTGGGGAGGGGAACTAATGGTGTCTTGGGGGGGGGGGGGTGATGCGAGACCTACATTTGATAAATTGTCTGGATTTGGCGCACATACCATCCACACCTCACTGAGATCAGAACTGGATCTCAGCCTGGATCTCATTGAAAAAAACAAGTGTAGCCACGGCCATCGTTGAGCTAGTGAGCCTCATCCTTTTGAATCCTAGCAAACGAGAGTTCAAGTGTTGCTCTTCAGTCAGAATTTTTCTTTTTTTTTTTTGTCCTTTTCTTTTGATCCGATTTCTTCGTTAGCATCAATAACCAGGAACGTCATGCTTGTCTGCTCCACCTCCCTTTAAAGCAATAATCTTTAATATTCACATCACCCCCCCCCACACACACACACTGTTATTGCCTCACAATGACCTTATCTCTGCGCCTTTCAGCAAATTAGTCGAAATATCCCCTGATCCCTTTGCTCCAAAACAGCTATCTTTTGCTGCATTCATATATATATAGCGTCAATAGAAAAAAAAATAAACAAACGCCCACAGACACACTTACATATCGTCAATAGACAACGGATACAGGCCTGGGTAATGCTGAGGTTGCCTCTCCTTGTTGATATTCATGTTTTAGCTTGAGTCATTGTATTCGCTGGAACATGCAGACCAAAGGGCAGGTCTAAGGGTATCATTCAGTACATGACATGACGGTGGAGCATGTATTCATTCCCCAGTCATGGTCACAGTCACCTGTTGTGACAGATGACTGATATTACACAAGACAAGGACCTGCTGCTTTCGTGGCTGTTGTTGTTGTTGTTGTTGTTGTTGGGCTCCTGATGTGACTCCTTCGATGACGGCAACCCGTCCTGATGCTTTGCAGCTTGGGTTGAGCCACTGATGCGTGTCATCAATAGTCAGACCTGTTGTAAATTGAAACCTCTCTGGGGTCTCCCCATTGCTTATTTGGAAATGACAACGCCCCCCCCCCCCCCCCCCCCATATGCTATGCATGCAATGCGAATACTAAGTAGATATTCACATTTTGTTAATTACCGTTATTTTCCATCCATTGTCTCTAATCGTTACGTTCAGCAACAGGTGCGAAGCATTCACTGCCACTTCTCTGGCCTTTTGACTGTAGAGTGGAGCCATTAATACTAAACACAGTGATTAACTCAGGTGACGGAATAACGCATCGCATCACTCATTTTAGAGTCAACTCCCTTTTTTTTTTTTAAGTGATGGGAGGCAACTTGGTCCAGGCTGTCCCGTATCAGAAAAAAAAAGAATGGAGCCAGTTGCTTCTCGTTTTGTTTTCCATTAAATGTCCTGAACACATCACAATCACAAAGTCGGCGCACCTCGACACCTTGAAACCTGAATGCAGCGTGATAAGAATCAGTTTGTAGGTTTCAGCGAATGGTGATATCAGTAGTAGTGGTACGTTCTATGTTTTGGACAAAAGTCGGTAAAAGACACACCTTTACCACCCTTGTGCAGATTGACGGGATGGGACTGCATGCGCTATTTAAGCAGAAAGCATAATACTAACTTACTTTCAGAACATATCCGAGAACTAGAGACCATCTTGCGGTAGGATCACACCAACCCCAACGCCGAATCAGACCGGGGGGTGTCAATCATGTGAGTGTGAGTGTGAGTGTGTGGGCATAGATCGGACCACACCCGTCCTCAAACTTGGCTTTCATTTTCCTCTCAACTAAACGACTTTAAAGTTTCTTGCCCCCACATCGGGGTCGGGGAGGACAATCAATGGCCCCTTCGTCCCTCTTCCTCGGGCCACTCCCACCCTGGAACTCAACCTTCATGTGAACTTCTATTACTCAATTTTTCTAAGACGCATTGATAACAGCTGATAGCGTTTGTGTGTCACAGTATCGATTGGTGGGGTATTAATCTGGCCATTCCTAAAGCCTCCTTGAGGGACTGCTAAATTGCGTGGACACTCTGGACCCTGTCCTTGCTCAGAGGCGTATGAATTATCTATCTTATGACAATAATGGAAAAATTAACCGATTCGAAAATCAAATTAAAGCAATTATTAAATAAAATAGATTAGTAGATTAGCTCAGACACGTCTGTTGTATTTTTCTTTTTTTTTTTATCAAGTAACACCTTCGTCTAATTAAATTTGACAACATATTGGAAAATTCTAACATCATCAGAAAGAAAAGGGCAACAAAAAAAAAGCCCCTATATTCCGTTTCCGCATTAGAATCCAAGCAAGCCTCAGGAAAGTGCATAGCGAGAAAAGGCGAGAGCTATCATCTATTTAATCGATGGTTCTCTGGCCTTTTGTTGACGGTGACAAGTGTCAGATCAGGTGTCCTTTTGAGGAAGATTTATTCCTGAAAGAATTGGCCAGAGAAATCCAATTAAAATGGAATCTGTCAGAGCTCTTTAGATCGAACGCGGGGATTCAGTCCGACTCCTTCTCCCTCCATATCTCAGACTTGCCAGATAACTTGCAAATCACACGTTTTCCTCACCAGACACGCAGACAAACCATCTATTCAGCCTGTCCCGCCTTTCGCCGTGTTTATAAGAGCCTAATGCCCGGCAGCCGTCCGCTAAAGTTCAAACGCCGCATTCTACAGCCACCTGTAGGAGTTTTGCATTTCCAGTGTTCATAATCATGTTTGAACCAGACAAATGTATCGGGTGATAGTGAGGGTGGAATGATTTTTTTTTTTGGGGGGGGGGGGGGGGGGGGGGTTGAGAACTAGGAAATATACGCCTAAATGCGCTTTAAGCGCTGTCATAAATGAGTTAGCATATATTTCATGGTGAATACTCGTTCCCTGTGTCGTCGGTGCGAGCTGAGTTTATTTTGAGGCGGAATTGATCTGGGAGAATGTCTTTTGGATAATAATGGCGGGAATAGAGCGCTGCGGCCACACTGATTACACAAAAGTTAAGTACAGCTCGCATGGCTAATGAAGTTGACATGGCGCTAATGCTCTTGATACAGTTCCATTCAGTTCAGTTGTCATTTGGCGTAACAAGCTTAAAGTTCATCATACGACTGTATTCAGCAAGGCTCATTCAAAACCTTTGAACTGCTTCAATGAGGGATGCACTTCTCAAAGCGGTGATTCAAAGTATTGTGCGCTGTCAGAATGGACACTAAAGTGAGGCGTTGTGGTCGTGTGCGCTCTGCGGGAAGCGGCACTCGATGCCGTGCTTTAGAGGAGCCATGAAGTCGGCACTCGATGCCGTGCTTTAGAGGAGCCATGAAGTCGGCTCTCGGTGCCGTGCTTTAGAGGAGCCATGAAGTCGGCTCTCGGTGCCGTGCGCTGCTTTGTTTTTAGAGTATTTCAAAAGGTAATTTCTCTTGATGACCTCGATGACTGAACTACTCTCCTCTCACCAAACTCCGCTCTAACAGTTTGTGTTCTGTACTTTTGAGAACTGATTGTGCACCTTTTCAGATTTTTTTTTTTTTTATGCTTTTTTAAGCTGTATGGAAATGATCTTCAATCCCACAAATCACATTTGCATTTTCTTGCACATTAGGCTCAGATTTATCGTCTCTCTGCTTGTGAGGATTTACACGCTGGGCACATGCATAAATGGATGCAAAGATGATGAAGGCCCTTCACAGGTTTGCAAAAATGTGTTTTGCATTTTGTGTGAACGGCAATGAGCGATTATTCAGAGTTGTAGCAATGTGTGACTTAACGATGTGGGATGTTTGCCACAGTTTTGAAAAAAAAAAAAAATTGTTCTGTCACTTCAAGTCATTTGAGGATTGCTTGAAATGAACAATGGGAACGTCAATCAGTCCTGTTTAATACGTAGAAGTTCCATACGTGTCCCTCTATTTGCAATTGATATATTTTGTGTTTCAGCACCAACTATTGCGATCATGCTTATTTTTGGGGATTGAAACAAGAATTGTAACGTTGCCATGGATTCAGTGAGTTCGCTGTGGGCTATACCCGAGCCACACTTTTTTTTTTTTTTTCCTCTTGATTTTGTTTTATTTTGTTTCTCCTCGATCCCCAGCTCCTCCAGTCTGCATGTGGAACTGTCCTCGGGCAGGATACACAACACAGTGAAGGCTCACAGCTTTGCCTGTCGCTGTGTGAATGAGCACTAGTGGCACCTTGTGTGGCAGCCTCCGCCGTCACTGTATGGATGTGTGTGAATGTAGCGCTAGATAGAAAGGCACCATATAAATTCAAGTCTGTTCACCAATTGCCTTTTTTTCTTTTTTGGCAAATCTTTACAGACAACGCTGCATTGCTCCTGATCTCAAACAAAATAAAATCAAAGTAAAAGGAGAGCGTTTTTCATTTGATTTCTCAACAGATTCATGGTCAATTATCCTCAAACCTCATGAGAGGAACTGTTGCCGTAAGCAATAATAAGTTGCTACGATTGAAACCGATTGTGTGTGATGTCTGTGTCTTCAGGTTTTGACTTATCACTCGTCTCTCATAGCCAGATTTTGTGGTAAAGCATCAATAGGCTGCATGGGGTTAAAACTTCTAACTGTCATTCGCTCAAAGTAAATTGATTGTTGCTGCAATATTAATGTATTCTTTAATTATATACACACATTAGTTTATTCAGTGTATTTTTTTTGCACTTGTGTTATTAATAAATAATCTTTAGCGTGTTTCTGTTAGTTACTTCTTAGTCAGCATTTAGTACATGATTGTCCTATTTAGGATGCTTTAGGGTGTAGATGTCTTGTGAATGATGCTTGATGATGGTCGCTTCTACGGTGATTTTTAACTTTTTTTTGTTCACTTATGTTCTTGGTGAATCATTTCTAGCTCGTTTCCTGAATCTGTATGCAGCAGCAGTAGCAGCAGACCCTGTCTTACTACCTCACAAGGTGGTCTGTGGCTGTTGCCTTTTGATTGAGATTACAAATACGCCGTGGGAGCTCGGCCCAAGTGGAGAGCCGGATTACTTGGTTTCCCCCCCCCCCCATTGCAGCTGAAGGATATCCAAGTTGCAGCTGTGCGTAAGTGATAGACAGTGTCTCGGTTGCGAGAAGAGAGAAGTCAGTCGTCTTTCAGGGGATCGGCATCGTCGCTCTCTGCCGGGTTGATAGACAGCGACGGGTTCTGGACTGGGGTCACAAGAAAAGTTCTGTGTCCGATATACCCCGGTGACGTAAACGCTTAATAAAGACGAATGTCCTTTTGTTTATGGAGGAGCTGTCAGCTGAAGCCTCCCATCACAGCGAGCAGTGCATGCACCAATGGAAAGGCTCAATAGGAACGCATTAAAAAGGCATTCTCAATTATGCAAAAAGAGTTGTATTCTCTCTCAAGCAGCCAGTGTGAAATACCCATCAATTATAAATCCAGAAGCGCATCCCAGCGGTCAGGGTTTGTGTTTCTTAATAATATCTGTTATGTGAACGAGTGTGTCTCTTTGGCGTGCGTTTGGATGATGCTGAAAGTGCTTACCGAGAGAAGGGGAGTGTCTCTGGGTCCTGTGAGGGATGGTGTGTGTGTGTGTGTGTGTGTGTGTGTGTGTGTGTGTGTGTGTGTGTGTGTGTGTATGTGTGTGTGTGTGTGTGTGTGTGTGTGTGTGAGGAATGAGCACAGAACTGGCCGGAGGCTGTAAAGCTATTGCAAAAGATTCAATTGGATTTAAGGCTAGCGTCTGTTCATGGATCCTGCTATAGTCAATCCTTACCGCTGGCTCAGTTTGATTCACTGGGCCATATACTGTGGGCTTAGGGTGCCTGTGTCTTGGACACACACACACCACATCTTATCCTCCTTCCTCCACCACAGGTTAAAACTACTCAATACACACACACACACACACACACACACACACACACACACACACACACACACACACACACACACACACACACACACACACACATGCTAGTCATCCCCAGTTTGCTTTAAAAATGCTGTGTTTAGCATATTTAAACACCAATATGTCACTGTCAGATTAATTGCAATACCTCCTTATAATTACCCGTAACAAATGAGAACATGGTTGAGACTATGAGAACATCGTTTTTGCCAATGTTTTTTTCCTAAATGTCGTGTTGCAAAGAAAACGTTGCTCCTTGACGTGTTTGTTTTAAATATCAGGGACAGGGATAACAGATGTAATGGTCGACCTGCATTCTACTATGAACTGTTTTTATATGAACTTTGCGTCATAAAGTGGAAGAGATCAGATTTCCTAGTGGTGGATCTGTCCCGCTGACATATATTCGGTCAAGATAAACGTCGCTGCAGCAGCTGCTAGCGGTTAACTAAATGTGTGTCATCGCGATCGAAGAACTACTTCAATTTTAGGAGTTGTTATCTCAGTCAGCTTTCAACAAGATGTAACGGCAGATCTACTGGAATGGCTGAACAAATCAGAAATGAGGTTTTGAACCAAACTAGGTCATTAAAGTTACTACAAGGAACTTGTAACTGCTTTTAAAACGGTCTCCGTTTAATACCGACGCCTCTATATGACGTACATAAGCAAACAAGACCATCAGAGAGAAGATTGGCTCTTTCTATATCGTTATGCTTAATGCCTGTCATCAGTTCAACAGTCTGAATCTGGCAAAGTCAGACAAAATCCCTGCAGGTTCACCAGAAGCTCCTTCAGCTCAGACTCCACTACACCGTGGACAGATGGAGATTTGTGTTGACCCTGTGTTTCTCCCCATTATGGCTCCATTAATACTGGCCTAATCATCAGCCCACACAAATCAAGTCTCTTGCCTCGCATGACTCATTATCAGGCAGCAAAAAAAACAAACTGTCATAGCTCCAAAAGGGATGACCAATGTGTGGATGGTAATGGTAAAATATCTAATAGAGTTCAGGTCAGCTCCCCCTTCTCTCTGAAAACCACAATATCATAGAGATTGATTTTCTCCCCTTCCACCTTTCATGATCTGTGGCACATGCTGTCCTCCTCTGGCAGAGGGACAGAATACATTGTGTGGTTTTGATTAGGTTTTGTGCCGGTTACTAACCTTGGTGTTGCCCGGGTTCATTTAAGTTCAGCTGTTTCTTCGCACAAAGATTTATCCTAGAAACCAAAAATCTTGGATCCTCCAATTTTGTGGTTATGACAGATCCACTTGAATGGCTTTCATAATGGCATATCCCCCCCCCCCCCCCCCTCCCCGTATCTAGTTTTGAGATTGCCGTTGGAAAATTGAATCCAGATTCGTACATCATCTGTCCACTTCATGTGCAGACGTACAAGTGATCGCGTCTGCGGAATATTATTTTGAAAAGGTATTTGGCGATAACCGACCGACCCGAGGGCGATGGGGCTCGCTGAGGTGATCGGAGGCGAAGCCCTGACTGACTCCATTTCAGGAAGTTTATCTAAACCACTCGCTGCCAAAAAAAAAAAAAAAAAAAGCCTCTCGGGTCATTTAGCCACTGTCAACAATTCAGATGAGGCTGCTGGCCCATGAAGGATAACACGGCGGCAGCTCCTCAGACACTTTACCAAAGCTTTATGTGCGCCAAGTCAGGAGCTCTACATGAAATCTCTTTTGGATCATCGTGTATCACCTACTATATGGAGGACACGAAGGTTATCACATATGGAATGTTGTGCTTTTACAGTGCCGCTAATTGATGTAATATATTAACAGAGTATGAAATGAATATATGGTAAGGGTTACCAGTAAAGCTCACTGAGACGCCTATACTTGTAGGTCTGCCGTTCAGGAGCATTTAACCCTCTTTTAGCTCACTTCTTTCGCTTGCGCAGACCAAAAACAGAGAGTAAATCTTGTGTCAGTTGGACATTTAGTACAACTCTGTTTGATTTCCTCTCGAGAGGAATTTTCTGCCCCCACAGTCAAGCGATCGATGAATGCAGCTTTAAGGAATTCACATCAAAATCCAACGTAATGAAAGCAAATGCCAGATCCATACTATCGACTAGTCCCTTTGGTTATGAGCGACGCCGTATTATAACTCGGGAAACTTATAACTTATCCCGCAGCCCCAGTTGAAGCGTTGTGAATATGATTTGGCAATGATTGCAAAAGAATACGAGATGATTCTATAAATTACAACATTGCAACATGGGGTGGTAAATATAAGGTGGGTAACCCAAGCTTATGGACTGCATCCCAAGACCAGCCCGCTTACATGTATCTCTGTTATTTATTGCAGGCCTGGAACCTTGTATCCAAGGCAAACATTAACCTTGTGTAAAACGTACAACCTTGGAGCCCTCTACAGTGGAAACAGCTTACATAATAGCAGGTGAAAGAAGCAGAAGCTTCGCATGCAGTACTATATCACTGGACCGGTTTAAGCTTTGCTCAAAGTTAGTCCATTGGCGCAACCAGCAGATCCGAGGAAGTTAGTCCATTGGCGCAAACAGCAGATCCTGATTGTTTCCTCTGAAGACCTTGGTTCAGATGATCTAAACTGACTGCTGCTGCTGCTCGTGGTGTATTCCTCTTCTTCACAATTAGTATGCTAGGGAGGCTTCTGTAGCTCTGCAGTGATTATCAGCTCTGTGAGATGCAGGGCCACCTCAGGGTCAGACAAAGAAAAGAGGATGGGGCAGTGATTTGGCCCCTTTGGCCTCATTAGTTAATTAGGGTGCAGACTGGTAATTTCACTCCCGATGTCCTTTGAGCATACAAAGAGAATACATGAAAGATACCCGACGTATACAGGAACCAAAAAGGCAAACTGGGATGTGAAAGGGTAATGGAGACTCTCTTGTCTGTGCCTCACTAGATAGGTCTCCATTCAACTGTGAAGTTTACAAACTGAAGTTTGCTTCTTGAAAGTCAAACTTAAAACAGGAATAGTAATTTGAGTTTTGGGGCTGAATAACAAAAGAAAGAGTCAAGTAATGTTGGTCATATTTAATGCTACAAGTTTCCATAAAAACCGCATCAAACACAGCCATATACTACAGGATATAACTTGTGTACTTGGGAACCTGTATTATTAAAACACACGTTCTGTTACCAGCTGCACCCACACAGATACCAATGATGATATCTTAGGGATTTTTAACATTAAACAATGAGTAGCTCCTGGCTGTTGCGAATTTGAAGACTGTTGGGACTAGACTTTCCACAGACATCAGAGCCATCACAAAGAAAACGTAAAAAATACACTGCAGTTATTCGATAACACTTGTCCATTTGCTGTTGCTTTGACCCTTTTGACTCAAGGACTCAATTCACAAATGATAACAGCATTAAGTGCTTCTTACTTCAACAGCACTTTGCTGTCCCTGAAGCTTCAGTTGAAGTGCTTTGCCTTGGATTGGGTGATTTCTATCCAGTTTGGTCTTAAGAAACAGCTGCTCCATAAGATTGTGTCTTGTGATAAATGTTTCCCCGTTTCTTTTAGGGGTTTTTTTTGTGTGTGGGGATGTCTCCGACACCTTGCTTTACAACCATGTGTAAAGCATCTGTTGGGTGAAAGAAGACATAGTGAGTTTGGTTTTATCCGTGTCATGGCTGAGTTAAATCTCTTGATTTGTATTTGTTTAAACCTAACCCTAACACTCATGCAGACCGACTGCATACATATCTTTGGATACATACGTTTTCATTAATTCATTAGTTTTGAGGTCAATAGCAGTATTCTGTAAGTGTACACACAACTAATACACGAATGCAGAAGTATCACTTTAAGCAACACAATGAGTTGTCACTTTTTTTTCATAATGCCGTTGATGATGACTGTTTTGGCGAAGAAAATATCAGCCGTCAGTTCATCTAAAATATATTACATTTTCTTTCTTTAAATTATAGCTTGGCCTCAGCTGTATTGCTGTTAATTATAATGTACCAGGGGATTTGACCTCGTGACAGACAGGCCCCGCAGGAAGTTAATTGGTAGGAGCTGCGGCATTTTCAGGTCAGCCCTGCTTAAAATTACTCGGAAATACTTTTCATGATCTGCTTTAACCGAGAAGTGCGATGGGTGGTGGTTTAGGAAAGAAAGGACATCAATGAAAGCCTCGCAGAGCTTACTTTTTAAGAGCGTCTTGTTTGAATGTGTAGGTTAATCGTCAACAGCATATCGTGCAGGGAGCAATAACTTGGTTTTTGCACTGGTAGCTAAACAGCTTCATCATCTGTCCAACATTTTGGTCCAGAGCAAGACACTCATACTTATAATAGACTTTTGAAAGGTTTTTCTTGGTCCCCGGAGGATGATTCCTAATGACCCCCCTTTTTTTCTACTAGCACCAACATGCGATCAACATTTACATCCAACCAATATGTTTGAGACGGGACAAAAGGATTTCCATGAAATTTGATGTGGTTATTCGTAGGGATGGGTATCGTTTGGGTTTTTTCCGGTGCCTAAACGGTGCCTGAACCGATACTTTAAAAAAAACACGATTGACGACATTAAAGAAAGGCTTTTTTTTATTGCCAAGGCAAGTTGTTTTCTTCAAATTGAACAATATATTAACTGTTTGAAGTATACTATAAATATAAATAAATACAAAACACTTGACTTCAAACTACAGATTCAAACTTTTCAACTTCAAACTATGAACAATATATTAACTGTTAACAACAGTTTACAGTATACTTAAATAAATATAAATAAACTTCAGCAATTCTTTTGCAGAAATATGAGCATATTTGCCTCGGCACCGAAAGGAAGCACCGACATCTGCGTTGCGTTTCGGTCCGGTAGGCACCGGTTGTATAGGAACCGGTTTTCGGTACCCAACCCTAGTTATTCGTGGTCCTCAGAGGATGAACCCAAATGAAACTAGCGAACTTCTGCCCTGTTTTTCTCCAACAACATGATAAAATGTTCACTTATACACAATATATGTATCTAATTTGACCACTAAGAGCTTTCCTGTTGTACCAACAACAAGACACAATTTCTGTAAATTTACTGGGCCGAGTGCCACGGATGTTTCTGAGCACTGTTGTGCTTCTCAGCTGCAGCTTTATGAACTGCTGGCAGCGCTTTAGATCTCTGCCTTGTGTTTTATAATCTTTAGTCAGTCCGCCCTTTACACTCACTGGTTTTACATGTAATTTATTCACAGCCAGATTTTTTTTTTCTTTTTTTTTCCCCTTCTGCTGCTGCTTTTTTCCAGCCATTTAGCCTTCTTTTAGCATTCTCTCCAGGTTTAGTAATTAGGCGCTGTCAGAATGAGAAGGCACAAATTAATCGGTGACAAAAAAGGGACATTTCACTGTTTGGCCTGTGTTAAATATCCACATATTAATAATGACAGGAGAGGAGCAGCTATTGGAAATATGTCAGGAAGTTTATTTGTTTGGAGGGGGATGAAGTGAGACGGCACATTTCTTTTTTTATTAAGTGGAGGGTAAATATGAAGTAGCCCATGTCACACCGTAGTCAAAGTCTCAAACTTTCTACACTGTAAGTTATTGGAAAAGTGTTTATTTCTGCAGCACACGTTTGTGTTCTTCCGGATTCACTCCTCTCTACTTGTAATGCGCTTGGATGACAACTGAAGTGGTGGCGGGTTTGGGGGGGGGGGGGGGACGATGGTAACAACTGTAATCCTGACAAAGCTCCGGTGGTGAATGACTGAAAGATGTGAAGAGAAGGAGCTTAGTGGCTGACACGTCCATGTCAATTTGATTAAGTCCTGACACCCACACACAGCACATGCAAACGGCTGCTTAGTGCTTTGTGCAACGTCTCAAAGTACAGCAGGTTAATGATAAGTGGAGGAGACGCTTCTGAAAGGCTAATTTATCTTTAAAACACAAATTAATTATTCTCAAAGTTAGTTTTGTTAGGAAGCTAACAGCTATTCACTGTTTCCCCCTGCAAATTCATTTTCCTTTGAAACCAGGTCATGTTTTCTGGAAAGAGACATCGCTGTTGAGTTTTTTTTTCGAAAGTATGCTTTTCGGCACTTTGAGCGCCACAAGCCGAGTGCCATAGTCCCCTTAAATTGGAGAGAAGGCAAACATCTCCATGGCCCATCTCGCCAAAAGCATCTTTACTTGGAACAAACATAGTCTTTGTTGATCTTCAACGGATTCAGCTGTGAGTAAAGTCTTACACTCTGTTCAACATCTCTCCTCTTTCGTTTTTTGGCTTTAAGGCGAAATATGCAACACTCTCCTGTGAAAGGTACAAAAGAAGCTTTTGGTCTCTATGGCTAATATCCCCGTTGAACGGGGATGCAATTTTTGTATTGCTCACTTGTTCAAATTATCATAAAGCTTAAAGTTTTGCATAATTAAGGGCGTGACCGCTTCAAGTGACAGATGGGTGCTGTCACAGCTGCTAGCTGGCTGCTAGGTGTCACCTTGGTTAATAGGAGTCGCTGAACTTAAGCTCTTGGTCCGTGTTCGTGGTGTTGTTGCAAATAATATGGCGGTGTTGTTAATTGTCCAGAGGGCATCCTGTTGGCCAATGCGTGAGCGTTGGATGAGGGGATGCCTCCGGATGACCTCTGTGCCGCCGGCATCACTTTTCAGGTTTTATCCTCGAGCTAAGACGCCGATGTTTGGAGCCGCCCACTTTGAGCTTCACTTTGGCTCTTCAGAAACCTATGTACGACCTCATGGCGATGACGTGCTTGTTTTATGTGGTTTAGGGGATTTCTGCTGTCGGACTTGCAGGTTACATACACACACCATATTTCACTTTAACAAAAAAAACAAAACAAGATGTTAGAGAAATTCACTCGAAGCCGATGTAAAAGTAATTATCACAGGACATTTATTCTTGCAAGAAGGAGACAGAGTTGAAACGCATACAAGTCATGTATCAAGGCTGCTCAGAGGTCCGTCTCTGAGTCTCTGATATTTATACTTTGGATAACACACAAGTGTGTTTGCACAGATTCATTTGCATAAAGCTACGTGGCATGTCTGGAACTCGCCCCTTCCGCACAAGCAAACGTCATCTTGACGTTTAGTAAGATATACAATCGTCCCCTTACAGAAGGTCACAGTGACTGCTAAACGAGGAACATCTGAGGATAACAAGTGTGAAGAGAGTTCACACAGGAGCCACAGACTTCATGGAGCCTTGTATGTTAAACAGTAAGAACTGATCATTCTAAAAGTTATTTTTCTCCAACACAAGATAAGGTAAAAATAAGAAAAACATGTATTGTATCCCTGAAGATTTCCAAGATTACACATATTTACATGTAATGCCCCCCCCTCACCCACCCCACCCCTAGAGTAAAGCAAACAGGAGTTAGCATGTTCATTGTATTTCCATCCCACATACCCTACAACGGTTGCAACAGCTCTACTCTGAGGCCACACAATTACTGGGAACAGTGTATTTGATTGGCATGTCAGAGAATGGGTTTAGATAGAAGCTGCCGTGTGGATAGGGAGCAAGTACGAAGACAGACACCACTGTTGGTGTCCATGCGGTGCTGTAAATGATGTACTGAATGCTTTTTGTGAAATGCCTGTCAGAAAAATCCTTTTGAAGTTCGTGGAGAAGCTTCTTCAAGTGTGCGTGGGTTAGAGAAGGGTTAGAGCGGAGAGAGCTCGGCTGTGGGTCCGTCCGGTCCGTTGATGCCTTCTTCTGGATGTGCTGTCGGGCAACACGAGCTCGTTCGACAAAGCATTGGGGCGGCAGAGGAAGGCTTTGCAGAGGGGACTCGATGTGTTCAGGTGAGGTCAAGTCTGACACTTTTACTCTTTAATTCTATGTAGTCAATAGACATTGTGTCAAGCCAATTGACGTGTGATGCAGTCCTTTTTTTTTTTTTGTATTCCTTATCACACCCATCTGCTCTATGATGTCAGCTTTGCCGAATCTATGGCTCACTTCAGCTCGGAGGACGGTTTGTACCGATACCTCGGACAAAAACATGCAGAATTGAACGCGAAAAGCTTTTAAGCCATTGAGGGAATCACCATTCAGGTTTTAAAAGGAAAGCGCCGTAAACGGGACAGAGTCACGACTCCAAGAAAGATCTCGCACATTAGAAGACATTAGATGAGAATAACCAGTTCTGTCGCATAATATTTGAAGTCTTTGATGTTTTTTTTAGTTTTTTTTATTTGTGAGAATGATTATTTAGAGATGTAGAGATCCAGCTATATATCCCACCTTAAGTCCAGATCTTAAAGACAACCCAATGTTTCTGCAGCGCTTGCAGTTATGTGAGAAAGCATTGCAAACATAATCTCTCTCCGGTCTGGGGACCCCACCTGTCTCCCCCTCCAGTTGTCAAATAATGGCAAAAAAAAAATGCAATCTAACATTCACATAAAGTGCAATAGCTTCAATTTCAAGGATGAAAATAGTCTCATTATACCTCATGAATTCATTAGTCCCTCCTTACTGCCTGTGGGGAGTTAAAGAGGAACCTGTCTCATTTTGTAAGAGGTGTGAGAGGAAAATGAAGACTTCTTTGGGAAAGCTTTGGGAGTGTAACATTTTACTGTGTACTGGCGATCTTGCTCAGGTCTTTGTCGTCATTGCTGACGCCTTGACATTTATTTTTTTATTTTTTTCCCCGAACACAGGGATTCACCAGCCACAGCACTCGACAATCTAATCCACATACTGTGCACAGCAGAGGAAAGACTTGCCGTACAGTAAATCCTCAGATCGTCGCTTTCTAAGTGTTCGCTCCGGCGATGTAACGCGTCCCGGTGTGGCTCCGCTCGGTGCCGTCTGCCCCTGCATAGTGTGTGTGCGCTTGCTCCGACGTGACTCGCATGTTAAGCACCAACAGCTGACTGTTGTAGCCTCCTTGTAATCGAGCCAGTCACCACCGTCTGCCAGGCCCCCAATTAGGCGTGCAAACCTCCCAATACGAGACAGGAATGGAGCTGCCTCAAACGTCAGGTTTTCCCCCAGCAGGGCCGACCGCTTCTCGTCAGTTCGCTTTACAAACTAGCCTTAAAAAGACGGAATGATGGACAAGTGGCCTGTATAAATATTTGGAATTAAAGAACCCTGCGGTTAAGATGCTAAAAGCCTATTTACGGTACCGGGCTGTAAAAGTCCGTAATTCTCTCGCTGCAGAATGCCAACGCTCACATCTTCACTCAGTGCTTTTTGGTCATTGTTATTAAAAGCCCACGGGCATATTTGCTTCAAAGTGTGGAGGGATTATCAGTGAATTAAGACACCGTTGCTAATATCTCTTCTGAGCTTTGAAAGTAGCTTTGAATGTGCTTTGCCATCTAACTTCTCTCCTAACTTTGTCAAATTAATAACATGAATAATCAATCTGCTGGCAAGCTATTAAGTAGGCAAACATAGTGTGTGTGTGTGTGTGTGTGTGTGTGTGTGTGTGTGTGTGTGTGTGTGTGTGCCTTTGTATGGGTGTATATGTAAGTTATTTAATGGCTTCCGTTTCCTTGAGTTATTACAAAAGGCCCTACCTCTCTTTGTTTTAATTAAAGGATAATAGCAGTGTAATTTCTTTTTAATCCTACTGCCCTGAATGCTTTCAGTTCAGACTTTATAGGCAAAAAAAATAATACATGAACTGGTTGCAGTTTCCTTGTTTTTTATTTGTATCTCTCATATTCATTTTAAAAGGTGTATGGGGAATTTATTAATACAAAGCAGTTACAGTATGGTTTAAATGTTCCTTTTATTTGCTTTTAGTTCGGAGGAAAGAAAGAATACCACCTGAGGGGATTAGAACCGTTACCTCGCTATTTCTAAAATCCTGGCTTCTGGCGACGTTGATGAAAAGCATTATTTGTGTGAAGTGTTTTGTTTTTTTTATTCACTGTTGCAAATGACTGATGTGTGTAGTTTTTAGAAGACGGGGTTTGTAAGGGGATATTAAAGAGCAAACAGTACCTGTGAGGAGGACCTGCAGGTAAACACTGCGGGAAACCCTCTTCCATGTGGATGCAGTGAAATGACTTGTGTGTGTGTGTGTGTGTGTGTGTGTGTGTCTTGGGTTACTGTGGCCTCTAATTGCCTCTGTGGATGGTTTCAGAGAACAACTCGTCTGAAAATAAAATAAAAAATAATAATAACGCTGGAAACTTTCATCTTTGGTTATACAGTTGTTCGCCACTCAAAAGCTGGGAATACGAGGGACATGGCACTGAAAGTCTACAGGGGGAGAAAGGCAGATTGGAATTTTATTTATACAAACATTTGTCAGAGTCAAAGCTGCTGTGCAGACAAAAATCCTCCGTGAATGAGTTAAAGCACAATGTGTGAACCAGATAACCCCAATTTCCCAGGGGTCTCTACACCGTGGCTATAGATCTACTTGTGTCCAAGTCAGCTCGTTAGCATGACTGTGTGTCAAGAGCGGAGAGTAAATGGCTGTTTTCATCGTTGTCCTCACCTCAGTGACTGGCTTTTACATGGTCTCTGTACAGCGTTCTCCAGCATTAGCACAGCGCTAACTTAAAGTCAGTCAGCTGGAGCTACAGTAGGTCACTCTGGGTCATGTGCCGGACGCGTTTCCTGTTTTTCGGTTTCGCTCACTTCATCCGCATTGGTTTATTGACGATGTTGTAATATGCGACCCGGTCGCCAGAATAAACGTTGGCGTTTCTGCACACCGCGGATGCGTCGAATCCCATCATCCTCTGAAACAAAAATATCTTTTACATCAACATTTCTGAACTCAAAATACGTTTGATATGAGTATTTTTTACATTTATATCAACCATATAGTGCTTTATAAAACTATAAAAGTAAAAGTAAAAAATCATGATTTGGGTGGAGTATGTTACCTTTGGGGCGAAAGGGACACAAACATTGGTTATTAAAACTAACATCCTTTGATGACACACATGTGCTTTCATCTGAAAGGGTGACATCCAGCTCTGTGCTGGAGGTTGGCCCATTACTGTAACTGTGAGTTTGGTGAACGGTCCCAACTTGTCAGATTTAATGATCTGCCCCCCCAAAAAAAAAAAAAATCTATCCTTCTATTGTTGTTTCTAAGTCTGTTGGAGACTTCAGAGAGGACTGGAGGTCTTAGTGGAGGGATATTAGATTGGTGTCACGAGTGAACAGGTCAGATAGCTTCGTCCTTTATCCCTCACTGTGCCAAGCGCTTCTTTCCATCCCTTCTGTTAATCTACATCTCCTTCGCCCCAAATCTCCTCTGCTTTTTGTATATTATAATATTGTAATACCTAGGTAGGGTCTTTCTTAGTTCCAGTGATTTGAGGATGGTACTGACATTTTTTATCCTATTTATATAACACATTTCATACCATTTCTATAACTGCTGACCATTTTCTATAGCATCAAGTCATACAACTCTCAAAAGAAATACATATTATAATAGATACAGATATTTAATGAGTCTTCCAAAAGTCCAAATCCAAAGCTCTCCTCATGCTCTAATCTGTTTCAATATTTTTACCAGTCACTTTGTCACTTTCTTAAAGCATTTCATAAACACCGTCTGTGGCAGTCAGAAAGAATTAAATAATATTCCATTTATGTCTTCATACTGTTGTGTCGTATTTCTGGGGCGAGCACCAAGCAATATCACACATTTATTGAAATGATTTGTGGTCTATAGAGCAGGGATTAAGTTTCTTATGAAGTCATGAACACTGAATACGATTACAATTTTTAAGAATTTTGGCATCAAACCTCTAGTTTATACGAATGCGCCCATCGTTGAATAATAACCCTGTCTGAAGAGAGAATGTTTTTGACAAGAGAGGTCAGGATTTGAAAGGCTTTATCTGAACCAAAAAACCCCCCCAAAAAAACACTGTTCAGATGCAGAACAAAGATTTGGACGAAGAACAAGTGTTTCAGATTTCTACAGTAATTAAAGCTGGCGTCCTCTCCCCTCGTTTTTTACACCTTGATTTTACAACTCACAATATGCTCTCAGCAGAGACGAAAGCTCACAAAGACTCCACAACCGCTTCGTCCTGGAGACACAAGTGGCCATTTAGAGACAATACGCTGAGGAAATGGCTCTTGGGAATAGCTATCTTTCCCACACCGCCTGAACTCTTTTTTTTTTTTTTTGTTGTCTTTAGTGTTGCAGATATGATCAGTTGATTTCTGGCCAGTTGTCCTAGTCTTAGGAGGCACGGCTCGGGTTTGCAGCTCGGTATCTGTGATCTCTTACTGGATGAGGGAAGAAAATGGATATGTTGTTTTCTTTGTATCTACCTCCAGCCCGTAAAAGCAAACAGACTGTGGGTAGTGGTTTTCCATGCCTTTTAGAGCCTGCATAACCTGGAACAAAGGGCACTTCATTTATGTGGCAGCAAATCAATATTTGCACAACTTTTTTTTTTTTTGACTAAGCCATATTGGGGCGGGGGGGGGAGATGTTATTCTCACCTTGAATAGTTTACTGAAATCAATATGTGAGACTATTCTCGACCAGGTAAGACATCATTTGTCGCCCGTTGCTTAACGTGAGCAGCCATGCTGATTTAATATTATCCTGTTATTCTATTCACTGTGTGTATAGTGTGCATTTTTTATATAACATCTTTACTCTATTATAACTCTATATTTTGTGTATTGTGACATGTGCATTTTTTTATATATATATATATATATATATATATATATATATATATATATAATATTAAGATTTTTATACCTGTAACCTATTGCTGCTCTGGAACCTATTGCTGCTTGTTACTAAATAATTTCCCCTCGCGGGATTAATAAAGTTACTATCTATCGATCGACCGACCGACCGACCGACCGACCGACCGACCGAACGTATGTATGTATGTACGTATGTATGTCTTAGTTGCGTCGTCTCTCAGGAGCGCAGGTTGTGAAGTTGACCGGTTCTGCTTTAGAGCGCCGCGACGCTCGCACGCCTGCACACTTTTGTGTGTTTTTCTACTGAGCGGAAGACTGAATCTCCCGCGAGCGTTTCCGATTCGCCCATCGTACACACAACTAAACACGGCGACGCGCTGAACTCAAAGAGCTTGTCGTGTGTACATGTGTGCAGTTTGTGAATGTTTCAGGTTTCAGCTTCACGGAGAAACGGTGGCGCCTCTAGTCACATTACGGGGGGAAAAAACAAACAAACAACGTAACAACAAACGGTCCACCGCTGTGACCGCCTCTTCTCCGTCACGGACGCGTTTCTATGGTTATGAAAATGGACGCTTCGTGAAACAGCGACGTCTCACTGTTGCCGTGATGATGGCTGGCTACCTGTCTTTGAATGGCGGGTCTTAGGAAACCATTCCCATGCATCTCCTGGTGAGAGCTGGGCTGAGACTGACTCACTCATTTGTGTGAAGTGGCGACACGCTGAAGGCTCAGCGGGGTTTCTCTGTCAAGCTCCGGATCACGATTCAGGAGTGTTTCTGCTTCGCGGTCTGTGCTTCACATCCCCAATGCTGCACATCACTGAAGAGAGACTTAAATGAAATGGTTTCACCTATGAAAAAAAAAAAAAAAAAAAAATGTCATGTCCTGTCACTCTGACGCACACGTGCAAGTGATGATTTCCTGATTAAGCCTTTTTGAAAACGATTACGCGTTTTGACACTTTTCGTTGAATATGCGAGCGATTTGAATGTGTTAGCACGCAGTCATGAACAAACACCAGGTGTTTGTCTGCGTCACCGCAGCTTTTTGCTTCTGCTGAGAGATGAAGTGAATTAAGAGTCTGAGGGGAGAAAAAAAAGGATATTCTTTGATTTACGGCATTATGCCGTCTTAATCATCTGCCGGGAGAAGCAGAGAGATGGGTTGAAGGAGAACGAGAACAGCCTGGAATGACTCAGTCAGGTGGCTAATATACACACCGAGTGAGAAAATAAATCTTTAGATAGTGTTACTAATATATTGAAGGTTGCATCTGAGGACTGAAGATCGTCTTACCCTCATACTAATTACAATCGCATAATTTGAAATACCTCATTCTTGAGAACTTAATTATTGTCAATATAATGTGCCGCGCATTCGCTAGCCTTCCGTTTCAATCAGTCATGAGGCGCCCACTGCATGCTTTCTCCTCCTTTTTGACATCATCGCCAGGTGTCGGGACCGCTGATTGTCACAGAGTCGCAGGAACAAGAGTTCATAACAAGCTCGCACCTTGGAAGTGTTGGCAGCAAAAGGTATAGCTTCTTTTTTTTTTTTAGGAGTGAATCACAAGGCCACGGAGTGCAGTCGTCTCTCTGAATGTGTTCTTGTTGTGCGTTCAATATGTCGAGTACACAGCAGTGTGCTTAATACGTAACGTTTTAGAGCTCAGCCTTAATACCGTATACCAGCTGTGATTGTCCTGCAGGACTAACAGGCTACCAGGAGGGCCAACCGTCGGTGACGTGTAATCGGATGACCAAAGCCGAGCAAAGCATTCACCAAACGGCCACTTTATACCACAGTGAAAAGCCTGAAAATGTCAAAACTGATTGTGCCGTTAGCAATGCCTTCTATGTACAATTCATCCATGGCAAGTGCATCCCACTAACAACCAGACAGTTCAACATTGCCCTTGTAGAAAAAAAAAAAATGTAGACTCATGACCCATCTGCACATGGAGATGTTGCACTCTAGTGAGCAGAGACGTTTCATCCCGGAGTTTCATTCATAGAGGGTAAGCCTGAAAAATGGTTGTTCTTTTGAGCAGGCAAAGCAATTTGATTTTGAGCCTCAGCCTTATTGTGCTTCGCCCCCCCGTGTCACCATTCCTCTCACCGCAACCCAGAGACCAATGTATATTCTGCTCTGTCGTCTTTTCTTCTCCCACAGCCGCCATCCAGGTGCAAATCACTCCAACACAAGGAGAGATCAGCGTCGGAGAGTCCAAGTTTTTCCTCTGCGAAGGTAAGCGCGATCTCAAACGTACCTCGTTCAACACGGCCTGTTGCGGATTTTCCCCCCTCGTGTTTTTTTACGATTCTGGCAGTATTCATTTAGATCATCTGATAAAAGTGATCTTTGAATAATGAGACTGATGTCGTTTTGAATGTGCTCTGATTAGAAGTCACGTATTAAAGAAACGCGAGACAAAAAAAAGACAAGACGGTGTTGAAAAGAAGACACGGATAAATGAAGTGAGCCGTGTTTTTCTAAAGGAGGTAGAGGGAAGTTCTGATCACAGTCGGGGGGGTGGGGTGGGGTGGGGTGGGGGGGGGGCTTGAGCGAGGTGGGAGAGACATGCAGTCTGAAGAGATAATGAGACAGGTCTTAGACGCTTGAACGTACATGTGCAGCTATCAGATGACCTGAGTTACAGGTGGGATTTGCATTTGGTGGGTGAGCTGTCTGACATTTTGGACTATTCGGTACATGAATAAAATCATGCCAGTCAGTAGGTCACGGTTATTATAAAACTGCAGAGCCTACACAATAACGGCTCACTTCACCCAAATTACAAAACCAACCGACTGACATTTTTTTTTTTTTTGTTGCATGGATCATCTTGCATTATAATTTCTTGTTGTAACAGATTTACTTTCTTTTTTCTAATGTATTATTATCACTGTTACAATGCATTATGATGTAGTTATAAATTACTCCAAAGTGTTTGTTTGTTTTAAGTAAAGTGACAAAAAATATAATAAACTTTATGCACACACACACAAAATATTGTAAAATGTATTTTTACTTTACTTTTTGCAAACAATGACCGCTTTGAGTGACTTATGATCACATGATAATGCATTATTACAGTGATTCAATTTCATATGATGTGAACGTATTACTATGACAATCATAATACACGGCAAAATATGTCATTGAGTGACACCATAAAATTCTTTATAATGTGTGATTATTGTTAAGAATTATGAATATTTATGAATGTTTTTAACAATTACTATACAGGGCTATAAACAGATTATAAGGTATCATAATGCACTGAAGACATGGGCATTATAGATATTCATATAAGTATTACGCAACCAATTTATTCTTCCATGTTCTGTTCTGTATTGCTCCATAAAAGAGTGTGGCTTCAGCTTGAATTCTAATCCTCCCATTGAAAAGGATGTCAGAATGGATGTAGTGTTGACATTACGTTTCAGGGAATCAAATAATGCCTTTTTCAAAAAAAAAAAAATGATCGTTGTTTGATTTTTCTTCTGCCTGCTGCTGAATAATCCTCTGTTCTACTGAGCAAATAGAAATAATTCATGCCAGTCTTTTTTTTTTTTTTTTTTATGTTTTAGTGAGCATATTTAGTCTGGTCTTGAAAAGACGAGACGGGTTTTGATTTAACAATAATGTGTTCGAGCCATCATCGCGCAAAATAATTTGTGACTCATAGAAGTTATGACTATTCCTGCTTCATCTTTCATTTTGAGTTCCGATTTATGCTTTTCTCACAGTATAGCAAGCGAGCACAGAGTCTTGCCTAAACTCGGTTAACAGTTTACACCTACGATGTAACATCATCATCATCATCATCATCATCATCATTTAAATGGCTGCTGTTGACTTCTCTCATTTACTTTGCTGTGTGTCAGTGGTTGGAGATGCTAAAGACATAGACTGGTACGCCCCCAGCGGGGAGAAGATCCTCCCCAACAGGCCAGACATCTTTGTGAGCCGTAGCGATGAAACCACGTCGTCCCTCACCATATACCACGCCAACGTGGACAGCGCCGGTATCTACAAGTGTGTGGCGAGGAACGGGGACAAGGAAGCCCAGGCCACGGTCCAAGTGAAGATCTTCCGTAAGTCCCATCTTTTTTTTTTTTTAATACTAATTTGCAGCAGTACATTTTTGAAATAGAATGCCTCATGTCTTATGTGTTTTTTTAATTTAAATTATGAGAAACATTTTTAAAAATTTTTTTTTTTTTTATTAGACCATTGACATTGAAGACAAAGACTGGAAACAACCTGCTCCCGCTGTGCAGTACAAAAACAGCAATTACTGTAAACCTTAAAAATACCTTTGTGTTTTACTAATTGCTCGACAGATATGTCCAGTGGATTACATTCACTGGCAATGTATTATTTAGCAAAACTGTTTAGTACAATAGGAATGTAATTTACAGGAGACTGCTTATATATGCTGTATACCTTAGTTTTAAAGACATTTCATTTAACATGTATTCACCCCCCCGCATTGTTGGCATCCCAGCCAAATGTAAACAAAAGATGAAGTTATACTTGGTCATCCAGGACAACAAGTCCTCCAGGTTAAACTATTCATTAATAAGTCCTTTGTTGGTATGTCTTGAAAAACGTAAGCTTTTACTTGACCCTCTACCTTTTTTTCGACACTAACTCATTAGTTCACTTTAAAACCAAAAAGATTATGAGGTTGAGTTGTTTCAACCGGGACAATAAAATATAATCTAGGAAGTCCTGTTCATAGATTTCAAAGTTTGAAGCTTTTCAGAAGCCAAGTCGCTCCACGGCTTGTTACGTTAAAAGGAAGGATTTTACAACTCTCTTACAACAGTAGACAAACAGCATTCAACTGAGTTGTCCCATTGAACTCTTTACCTTGACTACCATCGCGCAACATCTGCGATAAAGTACAATTTAGACCAACCAAACATTAATGAGAGAAGCAGAACCAACCATTAGTTGCCTCGATTTATTGAAAGCAATCTTAATATGACGCGTGAAAGTTTTCGCCTTTTTTAAAAAGTGTCCGTCTGTCCCTCACATCTGTCTGCAGAAAAGATCACCTTTGAGAGTGCTCCCAGCCCACAGGAGTTCAATGAAGGCGATGATGCGGACATAGTGTGCGATGTGGTCAGCTCGCCGCCGCCCACCATCATTTGGAAGCACAAGGGCTCCAGGATCCAGGTTGCCAAAGATGGTGAGCCGGCCCAAACGACAATGTCCCCCCCCCACACACCTCCCTGAGCAGTCACCTCACCCTCCTACCAATGCCGTTCGCCAATTTGCCTTTTCCAATCCATTTGCCACACTCTTCCTCGTCTCCTTTTCCTGCTGCCCCTCATCTATGAGCAAATATGAGCATTTTTCAGTGGGGGGGGGAGTTTTAGACCTCACAGATGATGCATGAACATGGGACTTATGATTTGTTTGGCCCAGCATGAAGTGGTTATTGCCAGTAGAAAGGATGTATGAGGGCAGATTGGACTTTAAGTTCTCCAAATAGAGGGAGAAATACTCTGGAGGCGGAAATAATCTGAAAAACTGAAGAAAAAAAGTGGAAGGGGAAGAAAAGAACTAACGATATCATTTCTGTCTGCAACTGCTGTCTGTAACAATATAAGACAATGCAGTCTAGACCTACCGAAGTTATGCAGGTCAGCAAGTTTAACAAGCTTAAAAATACTGAGGTCATTTGCATTTTCTCATATGTTTTTCACCAGTTTTCCCCTGACTCAATGCTATTAGTTTAACACATGATGCAATAGAAATGAGGTTTTAAGAGCAGAGACATGGCAGACGTTTTTTTGGACAGTTCGTGCAGCCCTGTCCTCATTGTGGGATCGCCAAGTTAGCTCATTCTTGTAACTGTACTATTAAAAAAGGTAGACTCCACAGAAAATCTTTTTCGAGTACATCAAATACTCAGTGCTTTCAGGCTAGAAAGGACTTTGTACCTCGCTCCCTGACAGTGGACGACGGAAGCTGGAATCAGCTGGAATTTACAGCCCTCGTCATGTGTTCCAATGCCGAGTCGCAGTCGCAGTGGTGAAAGACGAAACAACACCAAAAACGCCGCATGTCCAAAGCATTATAATCCTCCTCTCCACAGTTGATCCCTTTGTTCCACACAGTTGTTGCTTCGCCATTAAACACGCTTTCGGAGCTGTGAGGCGTGTAACCGAACCGAGGTATCTGTTGGAGAGGAACACTGAACGTAACAATAAACACCGCAGAAGTGAGTGGCGCTGCGGGAGTGGATTCTGCGGACATTGATACATTTCTAAATATTTTCGCTGCCGTGACTCAACATTGGAAACTGTTGTAACCGCTGTTAATATTGGTGAAGGGTGAACATGGAGTGTTTGTGAAGGATTTCAACTTCAGGCAGCAGAGAACATTGACCTCAGAGAGTTCAGCTAAAATTACAATCTGCTGCGTAAGGACTGAGGTGGAGATGAATTCTTTTTTTTTTTTACATTTGGACTGGGCCTATTTTAACCTTAGAGTAACCCCTCCCTTGGTGACCGCTGGAGAGCCTGGAGTCACCACAGTGTTGTGCTTAGCCCGCCTTTATTCTTGGAGTCGGGTCAAGGAATGTGTTTTTCACTGGGAAAAACCACTAATTGTAACCAACACTGAAAACTGAAAACTGCTTACGTAACATCCCTCACAGCAGTTGACCTAACCGTCAGTTGCGTGTTGCATTGTTAAACCTCCCATCAGAACTGCATTGTCATGTGTGTCAACGTAACGCGAGTAAAGAGCTGGTCGATGAAATGCAGCGCATATGTTTCGGTTTAAACACCACGCTTCCCTCAAAAATGGGTTGACTTGAAATCTATTGACTGAACTTCAGTTCAGGCATGGAGGTTGTTACACTTATATACATGTGCATGCAGACAAACCAACAGACACAAATATTGTGGAAATCAGTGGTGGAAGACGTGTTTTAAACTTAAAAACACCATAATATTTAAATAAGTAAAAATCCTGCATTCAAAAGTATTAGCAGCTACATCATACTGATGTAATCAGGAGTAAAAGTACTCATAATGCAAAATGTGCCTGTAGCATTACTGATGCTTTTACATCAACTACTTTATATGTTGGTTAGTTAAGATAAGATAAGATAAGATAATCCTTTATTAGTCCCACAGTGGGGAAATCCACAGGATCACAGCAGGACAGTGGACACAAGATACAGAGTAAAAAACAAGAGCAGCAAGTCATATAAATAAGTAATAAGTAAAAGTACAACATGTTCAAGATCCACAGTAAGTATGACTAAAAATACTAAGAAATATATATACAGACAGGGTATTTTTTTTGCACAGTGTGTTTCTATTGCACATTTTTGTAGTGTTTTTGGTGTTAGTGTTGTGGTCCACTGGGAGCACAGCTGCTTGTGCAGCCTGACCTGCGCTCCCTCTCCTCCACACACCGGGGGGTGAATCAGCCGGTGGCTGGAGGAGCTGCACAGAGCTGCCAGGCCGTCCCGCTTCCATATATGACAATGTGTCATTTTATAAGCTGATCAAATATTTGACATGTGAAATGCTGAGTAAACTACAGCTGTCAAATATATATGTGTAGCGGCGTGAAAAGAGCAGTATGTGCCTCTGAAATGTAGTGCCGCAGAAGTTAAAAGTGACATCAAATTGAAACGCCTAAGTAAAGTAAGCCTAGCTCATAATTGCATTTTAATATTTCAATACTTAGTTATGCTCCATGAGTGGCAGAGAGCTCCAGAATGGGGACAAAAGTGGAGTTGGAACTGTTTGTGCAATAAAGTGCGCAAATCTCAAAAGGTGACGGGGACAAAGCGCTCACATTCTTCCTAGCACTCAGTGTATAATCATATGCATAGAGTGATTTTATATTATAGCATACACCCTTTTCTTCAGTTCACGCTGTGGGCTTCTCTGTTAGATAGCCGGAGAATCTGAAGCGCTCGTACTGGCAATGGTAAATTGAACCGGGGGCATTGAAGCTCCCGTCCCCAAAGAAGAAATAAATTGGCCTATGAAAGCCACGCTTAACAAGTACACCCCCATACAGCCAACGTTTTTAATCAAGTCAGTTTTAAAGTGCACGCTGGCTGGCCACCAATGGTGGAGAAGTGCTTTAGTTCTCTAAATTGGGCCACATAAAGAACAAACAACAAAAAAAAAAAAAAAAAGACTCAGCTCTTCAGGCTCTTAAATCAGATGTGGTCAGAGAACCGACTGGATTTTAATAATGTGCCGGAGGAAACGTGTGAGAAACACCTGGTTTGTGTTAACCGGCTCAGTCTGGTTCTGTGTGTTTATGGCTGGTTTAATTAGAGGTGCAACAGATTGTCAGGCTCTATGATTGGTGTAAAACACTGCTGAAATACGTCTGGTGTAGCCGGGGTGTCACGCAGGGCTCTCTGTGTTCTTCCAACCACTTGCTTGATTACCAAGGATAATTGGGACTTTTAAAAAAAAAAAGAAAAAGAAAATCTGGCTCCAACTTCCCGTCTGAGTTTCTAAGTGAAAGCATTTCAGTTTTATGTCCCTGTTGAACCTTTACTTGAATTTATGCAACACAGATTTTCATGATTGAAGGAAATAATCATAATTAATCTCACACTTTCAGCCAGCCAATTGATGGCTGACTCCTAGATCTCAGATGTCCTTAAACTATGACATACACACACAGTGGTGCTCCAGTTCATCTCCTAACTTACACACATCATTTCCACGGAGATCGACAACAATATTTATATGTAAATATCCATACTGGGCACGTCGGTTATATTTATGTGAGTATAATCTGCGTAATCTGACGTGATAAATAACTGTTCTCTTTGCCGCTTCTGTTTTAGTGCGATTCATGATCATGGATAATGGCCACCTGCAGATCCGCGGCATCAAGAAGATAGATGAGGGCATGTACAACTGTGAGGCCCGTATCATGGCCAGGGGAGAAATTGATTTCAAGATGATCAAGGTCGTTGTTAACGGTAAGCTCTGTCTGCATCTCTTTCACCTCCTGCTCCCTGCCTGCCCTGTTGCTCAACATAGAAAGGTACAGTAATGATGCCCTCCATCAAAAAACAACAACAACAACAACAACAACTGTAAATGTTATTTTTTTAAATGCAAGATGCCTTTTAAACCTTTTTTAGATCACATCCATGGTCATATTGAGTACCAATTTATTTAATTGGCAAAAAAAAATTATTTTCAAAATCCAATTTCCTTCCTGTAAAAGTGTGCTTAATACCCGGTGGGGTCCCCACTATAGTGCTCCAGTGTCTGTGAAGCATTACACAGACTCAGTATTTCATGGACGAGGCTAAACACGCTTTCACACACCAAGGCTGATTTTAATGAGGCCACTCGCACAGCTATACGCGACACACATATCTTTATATTTATTTGTGAATAAATGTTTTGCAGTTTGAATGATGAACACTGCTGTACATTGTGAGCTTTAAAAGACATCTTAGTGGCAATTGCAAGCGGCAATTTTTCTCAAGTGTCAATGACCCAGGACCCGCTGTATTACTGTGTATCAACCATGACACGCATGCAGTACCAAAACAGGGATTTCACATACTAATGCCATGAGTTGAACTGTATGTTATATATCTAGATGGAGCCTCTTCAGAACACCGCCTCAGGCTTTTTGTACGCTTGCTGCATGTGCTCATTACTTTTCTATTTTCGTCGTCTCTGTTTCAGTGCTCCCCACCATCCGCGCCAGGCTGTCAGAGGTCAACGCTACAGCAGACACCGATCGCTCCGCTTTGCTGGCCTGCGACGCCGACGGCTTCCCCGAACCCACCGTCACCTGGGCACAGTATGTCATTCACACTGGGCTGTTTTGATGATTCGGATCATTTGGTGGATCTGAGCCGTCAGAGGTTTTTAGTCCTGCATAGGTCCACGTGGTTTTCATTCGTTCTCGGGATTGTTGTTGGTTGGGAGGTGGATGAGTAAAACAAACACAGGACACCGTCGTTTGAGACTGGTGTCCGTGTCTCAAAGTGTCAAAGAGTTATTTTGAAGTTTTCCATCCTTAATTTACATACTTTTATTAAGCCCAACCGTAACGATTTTCCTAAACCTAAGTGTTTAGTTTGAATGCAGTTAACCACGTGTTTACTGTGATTGTAGTGGAGCGTCATCGTTTGACACGTTGGGCTACACAGTGCGTTTGAAAGTGAAGCCGAAAGTTCTGACAAAGGAGTTTGGATGATAGCATTTAGAGAATTCCAGCAACTATTTCAACCGATTCGTCCTGCTCAGTTCACTTAGTTACAAACCTTCCTCATCAAATCATCCCTTTTTAAATGTATTTGTATTTTCCATTGTTTCGGCAGGTAGATGATTAGCTTTGTGACTCAAGCTTCTGTCAGGGTGAGCCTGTGCCCTTCAGTGACAGGACACACTCTATATATCTCACCGTATCACAACTGGATCACAGGGGCCATGTGGAGATCAGGTGGACATTTTTTTTTTTTTTTTTTTTTTGGGGATGTTGTCGGGCTATCGCTGCCCTCTGTCTCCAGCTGCTGGACACAGTGACAATGGCAATGTCACTTTGGGTTGCACATGTATGTACGTCACACATTGACGTATAAAGACGCACATACAAGGACAGGAACGGTCCATTGCAGGGTTCTGTTACGGTACTGTGTGTCTACTGGATGCACTATAAGAAACATAATACCCAGCTGGTGTATGATGCTGGTGGCTTATGGACAACAAAAAGTATTTTTTTTAATTAGATACTTGTTGTCAGCTGAGTCTCTGTGGACTGAATGCGGCAATGTGTCAAAGCAGCACTTCGGGAACGACCGCATAAACACCACTGTTTTACTTCTTCTGAAACTCAAACAAAATGGATGATTTAAGCACACACCTGTCTACCGTAGCCTCATAAAAAATGTGCACAGTGTTTAGAGCACAGACAGATATACGCATGTCTGTCTGTGCTCTAAACAAGCCCTTTGTTTGGGTACTTCAACACCATCTGGAAGCGCAAACGCATGTCTCGGGTTTAGCGCTAATCCACCGAGGCTGGTTGCTTTTGTGCCACTTTTATGAATTAAGCCTTGTGATCAAGTCTGAGATATCAGACATTTTAAAGCACCCGGCTTGCTGGTGATGCCGCCTGCTTCTTGCAGCTTTTCTGGACTTACTGGTTGCGCCCCCCCCCCCCCCCCCCCGTTGAAAGAATTGCAAAAGCGCAAGATTAATTTCAGGGAGATGATGATGTAAAGTGTTGGTAAATAGGGCACACGTAAATGTGAATTTGTGAATTTGCGTGGCCTTGCTTACAAACAGTTGTGTGGGAGAGATGATACGATGCATGCACTTACACTGTAACAAGTGCAAAAAGGCTTTGATGAGTGTTATTACTTCCCACACACTATTTAAACTGCATTCCATTTAGATCTAGTTCGAGTGGTGATGTAGCAGGCGCTCACGCATGCACAAACCTGTAGTGAATCTGCAGCTGGTTGCACCAGCAATAACATGCAGTAGGTGTTCCAAGGTTGAGATTTGAGCAAATATGAAATTATTACATTACAGTCATTTAGCAGAGGCTTTTATCCAAAGCGACTTACAATTCAGTATCTATCTACACACCGTAGACGCAGCTACGGGAGCAATTTTTGTGCTCAAGTGTCTTGCTCAAGGACACGTTGACATGAGACTAGCGGAGCAGTAGCCGGGGAATCGCACCTCTGACCCTCTGATTGAAAGACGGCCCTGCTCTCCACTTAGCCACAGTCACCCCACAATGGAGCTTCTATGGCTAATATAGCCCAACAAATAGAATAAAAAATATTCTCTCTGCAAAACAAAAAAAAAAGAGTAAAAAGCAGTATATATGAAGAGCAACTTGATGTGGGAGAAAATGGGCAACGTCTTTGTGTTTATCGGGTGTCTATGGAAGAGCAAATTGATCTGAAACTGATTCAAATGTGATCTTTAAACATCTTGTGTTGGCAGCGAAGGTTAAAACTCTTCGGTTTTTATTGGCGGCCGAATGAATCGTCACGGCCTGTGAATACCACCTGAACATGAATGAGCAGTATGCATTTAAGATGTAGAGTGTTGATTAAATAGCTGTGTGACATAGCAGTTAACACTCAACGTTCCGACATAATCTTTTGTCTAACCGGGTCTTTCAAGGAGATCAGTAATGACTTTTTTCCTAGAATGGATTTATCATTAGCCGGTATAGTATATCTCAAGTACCTTTATTCAGTATGAATTAATGATGCTTGATCACCTCTCAAGCTCTGACAGGTACAAATAACCAACATTCATTTCCATCATACAGCTGTTAGCTCAGTGTACTTTCATATTCATGGTGCATTATTTAATGGTGTCACGCAGCAGCAGCAGCAGCAGCAGCACCAACAGCAACAGCGCTGTGAGAGGAATAAAGCTTTTTTTTTTTTTTTGCAGACATGTGAGTGAATAAGTCTATTGAACACCCAGATGCTGCTCACAGCTGTCTTCCACGCAGCAAGGATGGAGTGTGATGTGGGTGTTGAGGCTGAGGGGGATGAAGTTCCTTGGCCAGAACAGAGAACAGTTGAGACAGACAGCGAGGGTGAAGGGAGGACAGATGGGTGAGCCAGTGAAAAAAAAAAAACCAGAGGGGCGAAGGAAGCTTGTTTGTTGTTTGTCATTCACTGTCTTCCTGCAAAATGCCTCAGGAAGGCTGCTACTCCAGGCATACAAATACTTACACCAACAGGAAATTTAACATCTAGTGAAGGCTTCTGCTTCTCAAGAGTGAAAGAGGGTTTTCTCGAAAACTAAAGGGAACATGCATCGTCATCAAATTGGTGCGTGGCCTTCCTTAAAAACACAGATGAAAGAGCTAAAGGAGAGCTGAGGCAAACGAAAAGCTGTGGAAATGTTGGAGACGTTTCTCAGAAGGCATACAGCAGCACGGGGCAGCTTTTGTGGTCTCCCAGCCTTTTTGTTGTATACCAGCTGCTCTCTCCCTGAGATAAAAATCCCAAGCAGATCATTGTCAGCGAGTTAAGGAAGTTATTTGTAGGCCCCTGAAGTCGTGTAGGCAAACACTTGTGATGTGAACCCTGCCATGTCTTTTTTTTTCTTTCTTTCTTTCCCCCCCCTCTTTCTCCCTCTGCTACAGTAACAACGTTGTCCTTGAAACGGGTAATAAGTACAGCCTGAGCGACGACGGCTCGGAATTGTTAATAAAAAGTGTCAAGAAAGTGGATGAAGGAGATTACACTTGCATCGCCAAGAACAAGGCAGGAGAGAAAGCCGAGGAAGTCAGCCTGAACGTGTTCGGTAAGAGAATAACTCCATTCGCCTACAAAAGCATAACAGAAGCTGATGTTCTTTTTCTCTCTCTCTCTCTCTCTGGCCTTTTTTTTCTTTTGTACTTATTGACATTTGCCGTACACTTCTCCACAGCTGTTCCAGTGGCTCGGTGCAGAGTTACACAGCGTGAAGCGTACAGTGGAAAGCGTGCCCTATTGAAAACTAATTAAGCCACCCCTTAGGACATTGAAAGATATCACACTAGAGTTTCTCTCCATGAGCAAATTTGCACCAGCCTCATGTAATCATGCGCTTGCAGCTCTATTATCAGTCAATGGGGTATGAAACCGCAACTCTAATGAAGCCTGTCTGTATACTTGACTACGCTAATGCTAGCAATATGTAACAGCTATTTAAAGTTGCACTCGTCCATATTTTCAACATTGCGTCAAATGACTGTCGTATGTGCGAATGATCAGCCTGCTCTGCAGCTGCTCTGCAGCTGCTCTGCTAAGTGATTCAGCCTCTTGTAGCTTATTTTCCTCAAGAATTGGTAGAGACCAAAAGAGAGCTAAAAGGAGAATACGTTCAACTTGCACTCATCGACTGGCCACATGGGCAATGGTTTGCTGACACGTTTGCCTTTTTTTTTTGTCTTGTTTCTAGTGAAACCCAGGATTACCTATCTGAATAACCAGACTGCCTCAGAGTTCGACCATCAGGTCACCCTGACCTGTGAGGCCTCGGGCGACCCCACACCCACCATCTCCTGGAGTTTCCAAAACAGGGTATTCACTGAAGGAGAGCAGGTACTCATTGTGTGCTTCTTTTCTTTGGACAGTGCCACTTTCAAACAGCACACTTAATCAAACGCGGGCTTTTTACGATCCAGATCCAGATTGAAAACCAAATAAACAAACAAGTAAACCTTTGGGAATAAAGAGACTCTAGATATATCTGTTTTGTAGAGTTGGCACCTTTCAGAAATAGAACAAAATAAAAATATGAATGCAGTATTTTTATTCAAGAAAATTCAAATCTGTTTTTGGTGTTTCACAGAATTCTAAACTTTTTTTTTTATGTCCATGTTGTGAAGACCTGCACTATTTTTGGCAATACAGCGCAGACACCGTTAACCAATCATATGCATGTGAAGAACTGCTGTTATGACTAACCTCTAGTAAATTGGTCCCCTGGCATGCATTGCTCATGCATTGCTGGAAATGTGCTTTATCTCCAGCCCCGCCATCTTACAAAGATCAGCCAATCGGCTGACAGTGCTCTCCGTGCTTCACTCAAAACTTCTCATTCCCTCTTTGTACAGTAAAGTTTGGATTCTAACGTCTCTCTAAACTTTTGGTAGTCTTCTCCAATACTGCTAGAGTTGCATCAATGATTTTGTCCGTTTCCTTCATGAATGCTGGAGGGGAGAGTTTGCAGATTGCCATAAATCCAATTTCCAGCCGGTTCCATGGGCCGCTATTCCCCAGCGTTGTTAAGAGTACATGTACCTCCCTATTAATCATTAGCATTTAAAAGGGAATATTTTTGTGAAAATAGTATGAAAAGTGCTCATTGGAAATTCAGAGAACATTAAGTGAGAGTATAGTTTGAGAAAGAGGAGAAAAAAGGGTTTCAGTGAAATTAGCTCTTAATTATTGCTGAGTCTCCCTCTATCTGAAAATCAGATTGTTTTGAGCTCAGCTTTGCTACTCTGGCAAACCTGCTGTGATAATCCACTTTGCAAATGAGTGGGCAATTTTCCTCAGGATGAACATGATATAAAAGTGAAGAAGTCGAGCCACAGAAGGGTCATGCATTTTTTGTCATACCTTGGTATATATTCTCTTCATGTCCTGCAAGAGCGTTGGCAACAATGCTGGATTTTGAAGCTTCGGCTACAGAACGTGGAAAAAGGCTCCTTAAGACGTATGAGCTGTGAATACCGTCCTTGTGCATTTTCTCCATTACAGTGGTCACAGCTGTTGGCAGTCGCGCTAGACTGGAGAGAGAATCTCATCCCAAGTCTATTGTTGTGCTCTTATCAGCTCATTAAAATGGTATAATTTTGAAAAATCCATCTTAACGCTCTTTTCTGACAACATGCATCATGTGAGCGGTAGACAGATTAGTCACTTCAGAGGGGTAATTTCCTGCGGTGAATGCAGTAAACAGTATTAAGATAATTACCTTTCTGCCTCTAGCAGGTTTGTGGATTCAGGAACACCTTACACTCCGGTTCTTGCGTCAGCATGCATTAGATACGGCAAAAGTAATAAAACATCTTAATATTCTGATATGAAATGGTAGTCAGGCACTGTGTGTATTTCCCTTGCAGAAGCTCCCATGACCTGGGTTACGGACTGGTGCTAGGCTTTTAAGAAATTTGCTAGCAGGTCGTATCGGGAAACTATATGATTTTGTAACAAAAGCTGAATAACAATATTGTAAATGTATTGGTTATTTTTGCAGTAATTCTCTAGAATATGGGTCAATCTGTGCTGCATTTTAATCACTCCCATGCCCAATATACACATGTTTGACTAAAGTAGGCCATTGTATGCATAGTAACCAGTCCATCATCGGCTTCTGAAAACATTTGATTTAGCAACTCAAATGTTTTCAGAAAAAAAAAACTATTTTTGTAACACAAGACAAAGCTTCCAAACGAGCCGCCATGTTGAAATCCACGGAACAGACCATGAAGCAACACGTATGAGGACATACCATCGTAGCTCATAGTAAGTCCATCTCGGACGGTCAAGACATTACGGCTAATAATCAAAATCCTTGAAATCCTTCAGAATATGAATAGGATTGTCTTTAGCCTCACTGTTCTCTATGAAACACAAAAGCAAGCAAACTCAAAGAGTATACGTCCTTCTTTGTCTTCTGCTCTCTTGCAACAACACTGTCAGTATAAAAATGGTTGCTTAGCAGGAACCCCATGCCTTACATAATCAAACGCAGTTGTTGTGCGACTGGTACAAATAATGCATGTAACAATAGGAGTTCTATTCCTGGAGACCCAGTGAAAACACCTGTGCTGTTCGGTCCCAAAGGACACCGAGTTGCACAATATGTGGGCCATACTGGCCCGCTTTACTTCAAGGCTCTGTCCAGCTGCATTCAGCTGGTGATGAATTATGTAACGTCAGATATGTCACCGTGAGATGAGGCGTTCTATGACAACATGGAACTAAAAGAAAAAAAAAAAGACCACGGTCATGACGATCTGTAGCATCTTTGCTAGTGGTACCAGTTCAAATCTATAGGGATGAGTCAGGCTGGTGGTGTTCTGTACATCCCATGAAAGACCGACACCAATAACACGTTAAGTGTTAAAAGACATGTTGTGCAGAATGTTCGGCTCACTGGTGGTAATACAGAAACCTCTCACTGCAGACAATGTGGCTCAGTGATGTGTTTAGTTATTACCAAAATTGGACCAGACCAGCTGTGCGCTCATTTTTTATTTTTTTTTAAATGTTGGAACACGTAATGTGTTATCCATAACATATCTTAAAAAAATATAGGCCTCTCTCCTCCCTCACTCTTTTTTGTTTACTGGGTTGAAATGTTTGGTCAAAGAAGCCTTCATCAAGGGCTCAGATGAGACTTCAGAAATTCAATCCAGAACCTTCCCAGTATCATGAATGTGTTCCTTTTCTTTCTTATTTTTTAGGCTGGCTTTAATGCAGTCAAGCCCAGACTTTTAAAAAAAACAAAACATCTTGCCCAAGGGAGTGATAGATCTTTATTTGGCACATTTACACCATAACGAGCTTTAAAAAAAAACGACGACTTTGCTCAGGAACACATCTTGGGTTAATTGTTCTAAATTAACAAAAACATATGAAAGCAACAGCAAAAGCGTTTCAACTTCAAGCTCAATTAGTCCTTGAAGCACATTCCTCACTGTGAAATGTGTCATTTGAAAAGCGAGGATGAATGAAATCAGGGCTTTCCAATATGAGGAGGCTTCATTTTTTTTTTTTTTACGTGATCGGGCAACGCAGCGCATCCCAGCCGGGTGGAGCTGGGTGTTGCGCCAACGGCTTCGCTTGCCTAAAAAAAACGTTGTTGCTGGTTTAATGTCTCCACCTCAGTTCCATGCTGGGAGAAAGGAAACACGACGGCAACGGTAAATATTTCGCAGAATAACAAAGAGTGTCGATAGTGCGCTCAGTCTTGGATTGAGCACAATGTTTCTGATTTGACCTCATGACGATTCCTTCCAGAGCCAAACGTCCCATTTTTCGACGCTAGGTTCTACGAATGCCGTTATCCGATGATCAGAAGATTCAGCTGTGGTGTCCCAAAGTTTTTCCTATTAAATGTGCCATTTATCACTTCCAATCAGTGGAAGCATTCACACAGCGCGGTGCATTCATGGCTGTTTTGCGAGTTACAGAATCTTATCTTCCACCTGCAAGACGAGACTTGCCTCTTGCCACTCATAGTTGTCACACCGTATCTCCTTCCATTTACAGCCTGTCATCGTCCCTCCCTCTCCTATCTGTCACTGTCAGATCAGTTTAAATTCAATGAGGCTTTAATCAGAAACATCCCACTGATCATTTGGTGATAGCTGGTACTAATTTTTGTCATTTGATCATCATGCGTCATTGGTCCGTTTTCTGTTTCCCCATGCTCCGTCTCCCGTTCACGTTCTAGTTCTACATCACAGCGGCGAGACTGCAAGAGCACAGACGCACTGAGAATGATGGGAAGTGACAGAACGTCATTTCACTGGCTGCCACGATCCGTTTTCAACTTCACTGTCTTGTAAAAATGATAACGGACGTTTTTCACGGTATTATCTTTCAGTGAGATTGTGCTTCTGAGGTTCTTTTTCCACATTCTTACCATATGCTTTTTTTTTTTTTACACCATAAGAGTATAATTATCCGAATGTACATAAATACTGAAATCAGTGAAAGACCTGCTCTCCAGTCTTCTGCACGCACACGAAAGAGTTAATCAAAACACAGAATTACACGACGAGAAAGCCACTGATTAGGAAAACAAAGTACCTAGATACAGCTAATGGCTCACTCATAATTACTTTCAAAGCCCTGTTTTTTTCTCAGTGTGCCTCCAAATTCTCTCTTATTACAGTACATTCATTATTTTTTTTTGAGAAGCCCCCATGCTGCTTTAGAAAAATCCAGTTTGGCATTTTGACCAGTTCTGTAAATTCCCTTACCGCGTCGAACTGCCAAGCCAGAAATCCCGACAGTCCATTTCACTTTTAGAAAAAACCTTGAACTTAATGGTGTCGGGTTTTAATATTGCTTATGCTCTGTTGTGAATATTTTAATAGAGAAGTGTAATTGATGACCGAATCCTAATTGTAATAAATACATCGTGGTAGGAAAAAATCAATCAGTATCATCCAATGTGAAAGTAATTCCCTGTAATCCTCATCAATGGTTTAAGCTAATTGTGGATACAAACAATGCCAGTATGCATCCATGTTTAAGCCCCCTTGGTCATAAATCATGTATATTGCACATTACTGCTGCACTTTCCAAAACATGTAGCTGTGTTGTAGATGTTCAAATTACCTTTCAGGCAAGCATTGGTTTCCATTTGTTTCACTTGGGTATGAAAATCAATGCACATTCCTGAAAGTTGAGTTGGGTAATCTGTCACAGTAAGCATTACGTCTGCATTAGTTTTGATCAAAGTTACATTAGTGTTGCGTGGCATAAACAGTAGCAGACACAAAGTTCATCGTGATGGATTACCTAACTCACCTAGCAATTTGAAAGTCACTGCAGGTTGATTTCCCTACAATTTGTTTCGATGGATGTAAATATAAAAACAAAACAAAAAAAACTACCCAAAGGGTAGAAAATGCACTCTGGTGTGTGCTGCAAAATGATTGGCTGCAATTTATTTGGAGCCAATGAGCTAAAACATTCAAAAAAATCACAGGTATATGGCCCTTCAAACGTGAAAGCATTGCTCATGTCCTGCAGGTAAATCCAGTCTGCACAAAGCTTACTTTGCTCCTCTGTGTCCCTGTTTGTCTTTGCGTCCTCTGTGTTTGTCCCCTCTAGGCTTCTTGGACGCGACCAGACAAATATGAGGTATGGCTACTAAATATGGTAGCCTGACTCTAGTTGTAATAGCCTACACTTACACAGTAGACCACCCCCCCCCCCCCCCCCCCCCCCCTTTTTTTTTTTTTTTAATGCAGAGCAGAAGTGTTGTCGTTCAGCCCGCATTTAGTGCTCACTGCATTTAGCTGTGCACTAAATATGTAGACCATTAGACGCGTAGTACAGTACATTTAATCCACTTAGTTCCAGTAGACATTAAACTCACTCTATTTACTTGTCCCCGTTTATTTTTGTCGAGACAGTCGCAGTATCTCAAAGTAGATGTTGACCATATAGCATGCTGCCATTTCCTGCTGCATGGTCTGGTTAGCTCTCAGACTCAGGAAGAAATTCCTGCTCTGGGTTTGTTGATAGGCCAGCAGCTCCGCTAGCTCGCGTAGAAAGCACTCTCTGCTCTGCCGTGCCGCTAACTCACCAAGCTATACTAAATCTTAACACAGTGGTTTTAAAAATGGTGGTTTTAAATCTGCATGTTTTGACTTCAAATGAACACAACAGCAGCTGACACCTTCAGTAGGGCCTCATTAATATGTTGGTCTTACTGGGTCAGTTCACCTAAAGTACAAACCTTTGTGGTGTGATCATTTGAGGTACATTTTACAGGGGCTTACGATTTAGTAACATCCCTTGGATCACATTTAACACGATATTAAGAATCAAACCTCTAAGCACGCCATGGAAAATGATGACAAGCATATTCAATTATGAAACGGTATTATACTTTTATACACCAGCTCCCTGCTGTGGTGTTTGATTTGAAACAAACATGCAAACTCTTGGCCCTCCTCAAAGTAGAGGACTACTGTTCGTAGATAGAACTGACCCAATTTAACACCCTAACTGCACTCACTGCCACGCGCACGACGAGGGAAGCAATTAATTTACTTTACTAAGCTTCTCCGTGAGAATACTCCGCGAACCCCGTGAACCAACGTTACCGTTAATAAAAATGCACACAATAAATGAAGTTGTGCAGCTCAGCATTCTGGACTGTGTGCAAGAACTCCACCAACGCTGACAGTGTGAAGAGTCTCTCTGCACACGCACCAGTCCTTACAACTTGTTTTTCCCAAAGTCACACAATTCGTCTCCGATTGGTTAAAGTAGTTTCACCAGCCAATGACATAATCCGGTGCGTGAATTGCTACTTCCCTATTTTCACTTTCGACTTCATTTCAATTATCTGATCCAAACCTTTCTCCTCCGAAATGACATTCCCATACAACTAAAATGCATTGTCAAAGACGTTTTGAGGGAAACACCTTTCCTCCCAGATTACGGTTGCAGTTTTAAACATGCGGTTAAATTTGTAAATTGAAAAAAAAAATAATTATGAATTGGTTTTGTTGAGGTAACACAACTATTTGTTAAGGCTTAGTACAACATTATGATTTAGCTTAAAATAAGTATGTTTGTCATGCTGTTTAAGTAGGAACCTTAGGATAAGTCAACTCTTTCACCCACCCATCCAGCCCGACCTCGGACTATAATAAGAAACGTATGTACGATATGTCTAAAATAAATATGATCAAAAATATGTTTCCCTCAAAACGTTATTGACACTGCACTTTTGTTGTACGGGAACGCAATTTTTAGGAGACCAGGCCATCCAATCATGTGACTGGATTTGTGTCACATTGTTGAACAGTCGCCTGGATTTTCAGGTTGTGTGATTTAAAGCTATGCGGACCGTCTGCAGCATACGTATTGGTATGTGATTGTCCCGTAGTACTATGTCCCACAGTACTATGTGGAGTGTGGTACTCGTAGGTGGTTTCATAATCCCATGATGGTGTTTTCCCTGTAGCTTTTTTTTTTCCTTTTCTTTTTGTAGACAACCAGCTATTATTAGATCTAAAGTTTAGCCGTTTGCTGTAGTGAAGTACTGGTCTTTGTCTAGATGATTGCCAGTCGAGAGATGTGTTTATAGTGCATCATCTTAACTGTTTACCGTTCCCTTTCTCTTTTTTGCCAATGGTTTCCTTAACTGTTTATCTCTACAGGCTGACAGGAGCAAGAGTAGAAATTGTGTTTAGCCTGATACAGCAGCTTGTATCTGGCTGCGTAGATAAAAAAACATCGAAGACAGGAATACCATAAAACTAACTTGTGTCATGATCTGTGGTGAAGATACCGGTCTTAATATTCTATGCGTCTGAAGATATTGTCAGTCTATAGTTCTGCACAGCAGTGAAGACAGAAAGACTTCCATGTTAAAATATTTTGATGTAGCCCACCATAGAAAACCAACCTTTCGATGAATGCACTTCTATCGCACAACTGATCAAACCTAATCTGTAGTCACCGACAACGGTTTTGGTCCTTGCTTGCAGCGGCTAAGCCCAGCTCTGTGAATCAGGCTGCTAACAAGCGGCCATTATATGATTAGTCATGATGATGAATGGATCCTGAAAAGGTGGTATTATGCTAAAAAGAACTGCAAAAAGCCTTTACAGTGTGTCTGTATTTCATCAAGAAGTGCTCTTCAGAAAGCACGGTGACACTTGAACCAGATCGAGGTCTGATTATAATAACTTGCCCCCTGAATGCCAGTAATGTCAGCGGCGCTGCGTCCATGCACTCCTGGAAGGTCTGGAAAGCTCAGAATGCTGTGTTGTATTTACCACAAATTTGTATTACCAGTTCATCAGTCATTAGTAAATACGGCGCGCATAGATAGCCCTGACTACATAATGGAAGCGAGGCCATTCTACTTAGTGTTTTTGTGAGCGGCTTCGAAAACAAAAATTGTAACGTCTGAATGCACAACGTGTCCAATATGATCTGCTTTGTAGATTCATGGTAAGTAACTAAGCACCAGGGCTCCCTGGGCCACCGGAGCACCCTGAATGTCAACATTTGTGTCTTTAGTTGACATGGACTGCTTGAATGCACCATCGGTATTCATTTCTGGAGGAGGCGCAGGTTGACCTTCATGTGTCAAATCCTGCAGTAGAATCCAGCCGCCCCCCCCCTGGATTGGGAGACAATTAATCATGTATTCTGGGTGTAGTGGCCAATTTAAGATATTGTTGTCTCAGCTTGTCAGGCTCAGCTCTACTGAGGAAACACAGCTCTACTTGTATCAGTTTAATTGTCCTTTTCAATGACAGAATTCAAGAAGTACAGTAGGCACTGCTCAGGAGTTCAAACTCAATGCAAGAACTTTCAGGGGTTGCCGGCAGGTCTATCGACCTTGATTGGTCAAGCGGATGGGTTTTCACATCACAGCAAGAATGACAGCAGTAAACACAATCACCACTACTAGGGCAACCTATATTTTAAAAGAGAAGAACAATGGAGAATGTTTGCTGGACAAATGACGGTGACCAGACCCTCAATTGTAATCAGGGATAGAGATTAGGGAGGCCATACAGAGGAGCTGGAGTCGGCAAGTAGAAAAGGAAAGGTGTACCAGAAATCCTTTTCAGAGTCTGGCAGAAGCATGGATATATCATGTCGTCAAAATAAACAGGGGATTTGAAGAAAAAAAAAAAAAAGATAAAGGATTATAGCAGAATTAAGGATACAAATGTATGCCGCAGGGCAAACTGAAAAACACTTGTCAGACATGCCTTTTACAAAAGTTCCTGCAGTGGGAAAGGACACAACAATCTATAGTTTCTATAGTCTACAACCAGCAGGTAGAAATGTTTTCCTCCAGAGTGAAATGTCTCAACAACTATTTGGATTTCTTTCTTAGCTGATCAATAGTTCGTGATCAAATACCTGGAAAACTAATTACGTTCCCATCAGCCTCCGCTCTACTTAAAACAGGACGTTAAACATTATTGTTGAACACCAGCATGGTAACATTTTTGGTGTTGGTCACCGCGGCGTCTATACAACACCTTCCCAATCCCAACTCTTTTAATACAGGGTCTTGGTCAGTTGCCCTAAGCTTCAAAAACGATGACGCTCCAGGTCCTCCTCCAGCATTTGTTTTGGACGTGTCAGTTTCTGCTCTTAACATGCATAGTGTGCTTTAAAAAAAAAAAAAACGTACATTTTTTACATCCTGGCTCTATTAGCGTTAGATGAAAGCCGGGCGCGTCTCATATAGATGCTAAATGGTGCCTCCGTGAGTCGGTATCAGACACCGAGGGCTTGACGAACAGGCTGTGAGAACGGATTGGTCTTTACAGCCTCACAGAGCTGCAGTCTTTCTCATATCTTGCTGTGTTTTATTTATCCGATTTTTTTTGGCCAGCTGACAATCGAAGGAGCTAGAAAGGAGCTAGAAAATTCTCTCATTCCCTATTTGTAATCACCATTAGGATTCTTATATGAACAGTTCTTCCTAGTCTGCATTCGATATTTACAGAAATCCAGTGTGACATTAATGCCGCATTATCATCTTTTTATAGCGTCAGTAAAGGCTGTACAGGTGTTGAAGAGGTGCTAACAGGAAGAAAAAAAAAAAATAAATCCTCAAAGTAAAACAGGTCCTTGGACCTTAATTCCTGTGAAAGCTACCCTGTGATTTAAATTCAGTACAAAAAGAAGCAGCACATATGAAGACTAAACTGGGTTTGTTTTGTGCCGGTTCTGGCTCTAGATTCCTCCTATATCATCGTTGTAGTGCAGAATTAAAGCCAAGTGAAACATGAGCATTGCCAGTTTACGTTACAGAGTGCCAGCTCGACCCGACAAAGCAAAGAAGGGGCTCCTACACAAACGGGGGGGGGGCTGTGTGACACCAATGCCTTCCCTTACAAGTCCACTGTTATAATTCATTTAGTGGAGAATCAGAGTTGCATAATTCAAACTATTTGTTGGACTTAATGAATAAATCCTGTTCAAAGGTCTGCCTGTTCACTTCTACCTCTGTTGTATCATTAAATTATTATTCTTCATTAAATTTCTCCCTGTTTACATTCCAACAGTGTGACCAATGCAGCTTCTGCCTGTGTCATTGCAGTAAGGCAAGATTAATGCTGCCCTTTCAAAAATGTTCCAGGACACTCCCTCAGATCTTCAATAAACAGCCGAAATGTTTCTGCCACATCTGCATCCCCCTTTGCTTTGTAGAGGATGTCACTTCACGCCATAATGCTATTACAACAAAAAAAAACAACCATTCAATTATTTATAAAACGTAGATGCTGATGCACCTAGAATGCCTAAAACATTAATAGCAAATCATGGCAGGTGGAAGGAAGATGTATATCTTCTGTCGGTTTGAACTAGGTGTCGCCTAAAGGGAAGAAAAATTTTACTGTAATTTTAACAGCCAGACTTTTTTCGAGGACCTGCCTCATGGCTCCTCTAAAATATTGATGTCTTTTTTTTTTTTTCTTGCCTGCTACCGTCTGCGGCACTTTTTTTTTTTTTTTTTAATCTCAATCGATGTCCTGTTGGGATGCTTGCAGTAGTTTTCTGGCAAAATACTCTTATGTGAAAATGGTCAGATGTGACGATTAACGTCACTGAGAACTAAAGGACGGAGCAGAACACCTGGCCTCATCGTTGTAGTTGTGTAACGTGATCAACCTAGGCTGCGCCGCATGAGTAATAAGGCAGGTTGAGGTCGCCGGGTGTGCCCAGACGTCAGCTGCTCTCACACTGAGAGCTTGCTCTGTATAAGGCATCCTCATTGACCCTGTACATCCACAATACAACAGGTTCAACCGAGCAGGCAAGGCAATGAAGGGGATCTGCCGAGGAAAATTAAAAAAAAACAAAACAAGGTTTAACAATGAATTTGTCACAACTGCAATTATAGTGTTCCAACTGCAATTAAACTGGCTGTAAACCTGCAACTAGACTGTTAAATGGTTGGGATAGCAATCGACATACTGTAGGAGTTTATTTCCCGGGGCGTTGGGCATTCGCTGATTTTCATGCTGATGCAGGGATAGTTTCTCAGTGGCCATTATTTCCACTGTATTGCTGCTTGTATATGTGTGAGACAAAAGTGTATTGTATTGGTTTATTTGTATGCGTTTGAGAATTACGCATATGATTTTAAGATTGCTGTGTGTACCTTGTCAACCTCGTCTCACTTCCATCTCGAAAAGGGTCAGTGTCCCTCGGCATCTGACAGCGACGCACAGAGGTGCTCTTTAGCGTCTGAATACGCCACACCGGCCTTATAACTCCAACGCCGTCCCACCAGCATCATTAGAATATGCTCAGAGCAACTGACCTAGTATAAAGACCAAGAGTAGAAAGAGCTACTGTGGATTGGTGGTTGTGGATGGGTCAAACGAAACACGAGACTTTCACCCAGGAGATGCTTGTTCGTGTCCCATGTCCTATGTATGTCCCAAGCGTTCCTCACGCTGTCCCTGACACATCCAAAACCGACGCTAGAGGGGTACCGAGAGCAGACACAGTCCGAAGCTTAGCTTAGGTTCTTGGTATTTGACGAGTTGCGATTGAGGATGTGGTGATCTTGTTCTTCTGAATCTCCTGAACAAGGTTCCATGACATTTACCAGGGCCTAGAGCTTCAATCTAAGTCCACACTGTGGATAATGCTGAAGGCTGGTGTATCTATATTTTCTTCTTGTCAACGAATCCCTGGTTAGATCTGGTCCACATCCTGTCTGTGGCACTCAGCTTACAATAAGAAAACTATAGAATAACACCAGTCTTTTCCTTTGATTTTTTTTTTTCTGTGTTGTTGTATATTTTCTGTTGTCTTCATCCAGCTGCTCACCACATGGTATTTTTTGTTATTAACAGTTATTATTCACACTGCAGGTCACCTTTCGATCAAACAGTGTTCTTTACAGTTTCTTTAGTTGATGAAGTTCATTTCCCAGTTCTTTATAAACAGACTAGAAGCAGCATCTCTTTCTCTTGTTCTTTTTTTTTTTTTTTTTTTTTTTTTAAAAGGAAGCTTTCTGTGTTTACACCAACAATTATAAAAACTCTATTAAACAATCTGAGGGAATCTGTGAGACAGTAGCAAGACATGCATCCACGTCTATGAAAATGTCAGGCTTTACAAGTGAGACTAATGACTTTTTCCTCTTCTTTGTAGAGCCTCGATAGAAATATTGTGGTACGCAGCCACGCGCGGGTGTCCTCGCTCACCTTGAAAAACGTCCTGTTCACGTACGCCGGCCAGTACCTCTGCACCGCCGGCAACTCCATCGGACAGGACAACCAGCAATTGTACCTGGAAGTCCGCTGTAAGTCACCCAACTCTTCCTATACCTGCTCTAATTGCTCATCACTGCTGTCAATACGCATCGCTTTTTGTTTGTAATATTCTACTTCATTTATGAATGAATGAATGAAGCTACGAGTATTAACAGCTGTTTTGCATTTTGCATTTGTTTTTTGCTGTTTTCATTTTGACATTTCATCTCACCGTCAGATTGACAGCAAAAGATTGTATTTCGCCAAATGTTGAAATATTTTTTGAAGAAAAACACAGATTTGTTGTTCGATCATATTTTGAACACAGCATTCCATCTCAACAAAACTTCCTCTACTGCATATATTAGAGACTAATATTGGTCAAAGAATAAAAGTGTTAAAACGACAAATTCATTGATGCTGGGCGAAAGGAAAGGTTAAAGTGATTATAGGGATAGTTCAGATTTTTTGAAGTAGGCTGTATGAGGTACTTTTCTGTAGTCAGTGTAGTGGATGATAAGAGTACCAGCACGGCAGCAAAGCAATACTGTTGTGGGAAGTATTTTAGACACACAAATAATTTAAGTGTATGCAATATTTAAAAGATGTTCCCGCTTTACCTTGCCGTCAGACAGCCATTTCCAATGGGAAACGGAAGCTGTTTAATCCATATAGCTCTCTTCAAAGCATTTGAACTTGCACTTAAAGTTTTTAAAGAGTAAGTTTGGATTCAGCAAAGTCACACAACAACACACACAAACAAATCGATCGAGGCAGCTGTAGGCCAGCAACTCCTGTGTTCCGCTCGATAAAAGGAGTCATGTGGCTTTAAAGAGAGCATAGATGGATGCCACATGATCAGTTCCCCGTCAAAAAGCATTGTGTCTGACGGCAAAATGAAGTGTTGAAAATGTTTTAAATGCAACGCACAGTTTTACCCTACAGGTACTACACTGACTATGGATAAACCCCTCTTCAAAAAAACTCTGAATTGCCCCTTTGAGTCGGGATATAAAGGCTAAACGGAAACTTTGTTCCAGGCATTCATCTGTCTTTTGTTGGCATTGACCTGGAACCGCTGCCGCAGCTGCTCCTGTCTCCACGTTTCCCCAGGACAGTCCTCAAATGAAATGTCATGTAATTAGGAGTCAGTTCAAAAATGTTAGTGACCAGTCGTCGATTGTAGAAGCCCTTAGTTTGACCGTGATATATCATCGGGTTATGTTGCTCTGTGTATTCCAGGAGTAATTGTGTTGTAATCGACGTTTTTTTTTTTTGGTGCCCCAGACATTTTCTCAACATGTCTGTTTCTGCTCAGGTAGTGATTTCCTCTGTTTCCTAAAATGGCTTTTGACAGAACTCTGACAGCTTCTTCTGGGCTTTTGTTCATTAGCTGTTGATTTTACCTGTAGGCAGAACAATCAATAACACAAGCTTTTCACAAACACAGACTAACAGACTCGACAAATATTCTCTAGTAAATAGTAGTGCAGCCCGATGGAGTAAAGTCAACACCTACTGCTTTAACAGGTTAGATTAAAGTTGCTCCTTTGCTCCCCATCTCTACTGAAAATGTACTGACTTGGCCGCAATTAAAACAATGTCGCAGGGAGTGAAGTTCCACCTCGTGTCATTTTGGATAAAAAGGTAAAGAAAGACGCTGCTATGACAGAAAAAATGTCATATTACACGGCTATTTTGTTGACGAAGAAGAAAGTCTAATTCTAAAGTCATTAATCGATTGCTTTACTTCCCTAAGGTGCAGATGACTGTATCACACATATTGTCAGATAACAACAGCATCAGCAAGTCTTTGGGAAAACTTGTCATCTTGGGCGAAAGGATTCTGCTGAAGTCAACATCTTAACGATTACAAGTTTGTTTATAACAAGCAACCAATTGGTGCCGCCGGTAATTCCCGTCTCAGGTGAAGTGAAGCGGCATAAAGTTACCGCACAGCACTGTGTGTGTGTGTGTGTGTGTGTGTGTGTGTGTGTGTGTGTGTGTGTGTGAATGTAAAGATGATGTAGTCGGTAGGGAGAGCTAACTTTTATCATAACTCTACCCTTATGTTGCAACCCATTTATTATAGTAAGTTGTTGCATAAATGACCACACTATGTTCAAACTAAGCTTGACCTTACGCATAACTGCTATAATAGGCTGCTTGCCATCAGATGCACAAAGCTGACTGCGTTAAATTTAAACTGCCTCAACCTGTTAAACAACATACCTCGCAATAAACCCTGCAGTATATATGAGCCTTTTAAAAAAGAAAAAAAGAACATAAAAAACATTGCAGTGGATGCAAGTAGATAACTATTCAAAATCTGAAAATCGGAGGAGGACCAGGAGAAGTGCTTGTTAAGACCAAAGGATGTTTGTGAGGATGCAGCGTCTGGCCGGTCACCTCTGTTTCTGGAGATAAGTGAGCGAGCAGAGTTTGCTGGGTCAGTGGTACCACTGCGATTGGTTACCATGGAAACAAGGGTCTCATTTCTGACATAGCCTCAAGGTACAGTGGCTTTCGAGGCTTAGAAATCCGTGGAACAGTGTAATTACTATTTTTCTTTGAGCATCCTAACTCTAGACTAAAATGCTCGCGCAACCATTTTGTCTTTGATTAGCAGTTATACGTATATTAGAGGAGTTATAACGTGAGGGATAGGGTCATCAAGAATTAGCAGACGTGATGTGCTGGACTACAGGGACGGAACAAAAGAGACTGAATGTCTTAAAATGAAGCTATCCTCAGGAGAACCCGACACACTTTACCATCAGTCAGGATCGCACTCAGAAACGTAACCCGATGGAACGTGGCATTCTCAAAACACATCCTTGGAGAGATCGGACGTTGCACAATGGAAGCGTAATCGCACTTGATCTTGTTTTGGAATCTGTTGAATGTCACATGGTCAAAAATAAAGAGATACATGAAGCCAATGAACGTTTAATTGGATTAATATGCCCTGCTCTCAATGCACCAGCAATTTGCTCAGAGATATAATCGCGACGCGGCATTGATGGAGTTGTTTGAGGGCTTGCAGTTTGCTAGAGTAATCAGCAAGTAATCAGGTAGCTGATTCACTGTTGCCAAGCAATTATCGATAAGAAAAGGTGCTTTGTCTTGAACACGGCTCTCACTCTCTGTCCCCTCTATCACCACCCGCCCACTCACACAATGAACACCTTATCAAAGCATGGAACTTCCTATCTGCTGCACAGCATGATCCCATTAGCTCGGCTGAGTGTGTCTACGTTCGCTGCTGAAGGACTGATAGGAAAGTGTTAATAACTTCTCTGTTTGAGCTCCGTTTTGTCAGCAGCTGAGGTTTGTTTAGCATGAATTTCTAATAATAACGCTGTTCAAGCTGCAAGCAGTTCCCATATCTACTTGTCTCTGTCCTGCTGGCTATAGAGTGCTGCAGGGATGACGTATTTTTTGGAAAGTTAGTATCGCACTGGGTTCCCTCGTCAAAAAAGATGATGGGAGCATTGGAAGAAAATAATCCAAGAACTGAACGCATCTTTTAATGTTTTTTCAAGTATCAATGCAATCCACAGGAGTAAAAAGCAAACATTAGAATATAAACAAACTACACCACGGTCACATGAGCGCTAGTGTCCACAACAAGGCTGTAAATGGCAGGTTTACAGCCTTTATTATATCGGTCAAAAAACCTGTTGCCGACACTTCAATTTTTAATAAGATACTATCCGTACTATAAATACATGTTATGCACGTACACACATGTCTGTATGTAGATACATTTATATATAAATATACACAATCCCGTGTTTTATCTTTGTTTGTGATCGTGGATAAGAAATAATATTACTCACTCCCAAAGGTGACAAAATACTTAATTCCTAAATTCCTACAAATAGTTGTATCTAACCTGTATCAAAGCTGTATAGACTGTATAATACATACAATATATGTATATTGTATTATTAGTATATAAGAAAATATCATTGTTTCTTCTTCTTTCTTTTTTTGACAACCCTAGTTGTAGGCGACCCACATGATTATTTGCAAACGTATCAATAATCTCACCTATACCAGGATAGGAAGCTGTGGAAATCAAACAGGCGGGTCACAGGCGCTGTAGTGAGTCAGCCAGAGCCCAAAGCAGCATCGGGAGAAAGAGTGAGAGTCTAATCAGGGCTGCAGGAGATGGAGCGTTTATTGACTCAGCCTCGTCCATCAATTCCAGCGGCGGCACACTGCAAAGTTTTCAAGGATCCAGGGTCAGAACTAAAGCCCCGGCAGTGTCGGGGGGCCACAGCGTTTCATAGCGCGCAGGAAAGCACAAGCATACTTCACTGCGTTCAGAAGCACTAATCAGTGATGTGAGCGGGATATAATAAGTGGAAACTGCAGGAAAAAAAACATCACCATCTCCTGTTATGGCCTCTTACAATGCTGATGAATAAGGCTCCGGGTTAAGAGCTCTGACCATATGGTATCAATTCAATTCAATGAGCACATCAAAGTGGGCTACTAAACGGGACTTAGACCGTAGCATGAATGGTAGCAGTGTTATTGGTATCCCTGCAGGTATCAAATACAGAGGCGCTACAGGGAGGAAGGATCTCATTTTCATCAGAAGCTGAACTTGTTGATAGCAGTCAGAAGTGGCAGGGTCCAGCTCGGTTATTTCTGTTGAGTCCCGGCTCTTGCTAACTCATGATAAAGTGACTCACTGTGTAATAATGGCAATCAGCCCTGTGAGGCGTTGGAGTTTTTGTAATTGCTGAGGTGGTTCATCTCGCAATAAAACAAGACTGTAAAATTGGCAACAAAAAGTGGCTATTTAATGTTTCGGAAAGCCCTCATAGGTTGTCTTTAAACCTGGAATGGGTCCCATAAAAGACCTTGTCTCGAATGTACAGGTGTAAGACGAACACAGCCATTATGCTATACTTAGCATTTGTTTGCCATTAAGATTCCAGGTTCTATCAGCATTGTTGTGATTGCTCCAGTTGCCCCCCCCCCCCCCCCCCCCCCGTCTTTTTTGATTGCAAAGATTTCTAAATGAAATGTCTAACTGGTAAGCCACGATAACATCAGCTGGAAATGCCGAGAAGAGGAGACTCGGGGAATGGAGGCAATGTTGCCGTCCCACAATTCCTTGATGCTGCAGTAGAAGACTCTGTGTGGCCTTTCCCTGATTCCTATCAGTCCTGTGGGTTTTTCATACAGAGATTTGACGGGTTTGATGATAATACGTATGCCTGTGGAAAAAGGATGTAGAATCAATCAACATCTCCTCTCTCCACGTTTTCACACACTCTTCTGGAATTAGTTTAAGAGTTAGCGCTCTCAAATGTCTTGTAGTGTGAGTGGACTAGCAATTCTGAGATTCTGAAAGTCTTGTAGTTGTACTAAGGGATAAAGAACTCGGTCCTCTGTTAGAGATTATCAGGCGGTTAAAGATAAAATTCATAAAACAACAAAAAAAAAAGGAAACGTCTTCATCTTAACATCCATTTTCTCATAAACGTGTGCGACATTATTTCACTTTTTCTTAGCTTGTTCTCTTTCATTGAAGCACTACTGGCACGAGTGCTAACTGTACTTGCATTGTAGTGCTAATGCTTTGTCTAATGATTTATAGCCATGCCTGGATGTACTGTGCAACATCAGTACATACTTTCTTCACTTTAGATTCATATTTTAGAAGAAGCATTTCCTGTCAACATTGCATCTATTTGTTCGGTTGAATTCTCTCGGGGCTATGGTTCCTCCAAATCTACATCTCTCATAGACCTTGAAAAAAATGAGAGAATATTCAAATGTTTTGATGATTCAGATCCATTGCACAAGCATATCCAGTATTTATCGTTGTGTTAAAAAAGATAAACCCTTTGGATTTTTTCCCAGTGGTTAGTTGATTCTGTCCTGGCCAGATGAACCATATTGAAGGAGTATCAGTAAAATGCTCCAAACATGCCTGCTGTGATGTTTTCCATCTTCTCTCCCCTGTGTGTGTCTGCTGCAGATGCTCCAAAAATCCTGGGTCCAGTGACAGTGTACACGTGGGAGGGGAACGCCGCCAACATCAGCTGTGAGGTGGAGGCTTACCCCGGAGCCTCAGTGGTTTGGTTTAGAGACGGCCTCCAGCTGCCCTCTGCCAACACCACCAACGTGAAGATCTACAACACGCCGACCATCAGCTACCTGGAGGTCTGCTGCACCTTCCTGACATATACAAGCAAAAGCGTTAATAGAACATATATGAGTTAGGGCATGCCATCTTTCACATGAATAGCTAATAAGTAGTTTGATTTGTTCCTACACTGGATATCTGAGCATCTGCATCACGACTGTTTTCCAAATGAATCATTCTCATTCAGCAAAGAATAAACGGCTAAATGACACAAAACCAATAACTAATGATTAGGTCCTCAAAGGTACATGTTCCAGTTCTTCACAGGTCCACTCCGTTCCCAGAAGTATTTTATTCTCGTTCGCCTGCAGTGCCTGGCCGCATGACCTCTCAGTGTTTTCGTCTTTTTTTTTTTTCTTTCCGTTTCTCAGATTACCCCTGATTCTCAGAATGACTTTGGGAGCTACAACTGCACAGCAACCAATGTGATGGGCTCTGAGTCCAAGGAGTTCCTTCTGATCCAAGCAGGTTTGGCATTGCATTTCAGTTAAAGTGTGTTTTGTGTTTTTTACCAAACAACAATTTTATGAAAAATAATTAAAAATGATGTCCAAAAGGCAGGTAATGAGCAACATTCTAATGGCACTGGATGTGTCCGTTTGTCTTTATTTGGAATACAAATAGTTTTGGACCCATTGAAGGAGGTAGGGTCACTCAGGACCGTGTCTAAACACAGAGCGGTCGAGTTAATTGTGCTAACAACCTCTGCTGCCACTGTGTAATATACTGTAGGCCCCTTTGAGGTGATTTCTCGCTGCATAACTCATTACATGCCGAAAGGGACTCCCTCCAACCATCACCGAACTAAAAGTGTGCCAAAAGGAACCCCGACTCAAATACATCTTCACACCTTATTTTTCCCCACATTGAAATGTCAAAATCAGACAAGTAGCACGAGGCAAAGAGCTTCACTAAAGAAAACAATTTCAATTTCAAGGGTAATTACAGTGTTTCTGCATTACATGACAGTGGTAAACAATCCGGCAAAGATCCAGTAGATGTATCATTATAGAAGGAGCTTTTCCAGTTGTGTTTCTGTTTGCGTGATGGTAGTGAGGAGCTCTTGGAAGTTTGCAGATTTGCATAAATGGTTGATGAAAAGTTGATGTGCCAGATCAGAACTCAGCCGTGTGTCCATACTTGACACTACAATAAAATCTGAGTGGATAGAGATAGGATATATATATATAATATGTTCATGGTCAAAGGAGCGGCTGTAAAACGGTGGATAAACTAATTTAATTTCCTATAAATTCTTGACAATGGAAGTCCACTGTTAATTTTGCTGCTTCAGTAGTCTTGCTTTATTAAATAATCGCCGTTAACAAAGCTCCGTTCATTCCTTGATAAACACATGTTCCTATAAATTCTTCGCAATAAACTGTGCCTGTTATTTTATTTTTAAAAAGCTTTTGCTTTGAAGCGCTATAATTAGGAAATGTTGTTGGGGTTTTTCATCAGCGGTAACTTAACGTGACTCTGACACAGCGGGTCTCAGCTGTGCTTCCTTTTGCTCTAACTCAGGAGAGGAACTCTTCATGTGGGGGGGGGGGGAGATGAAGCAAGACTTACGTTTGATAAATTGCCCGAGTTTGTGCCCGCGTGCTTGTCCACACCTCACTGAGATCAGGACTCATTGCGAGGCAGACCACCTTGGCACGTGGTGTGGCTGATCTCGACCTCGGAGTGCACAGACTTGACAGTTCATGCGTCCCGGCGTGATCTGATGGCAAAAGTCGCATTGAAAAGACAAAATGTAACCACGGCCTGAGAAAAACATCCAGCGTTGCTTTGTTTCACCAGCACCGAGAAGCCGTTTCAGCAGAAAGACGTTCGTAACGTCAAACACTATGACAGAGCTAAAAAAACGTTCATGGTGTCGCTAGACGAAAGGTCGCGGCGTCAGTAAAATTAAGAAGAGTTCTCCCTAAAAGCAGCCTGGATGTGATTAGTAAATGTCTTGGCAATCCGTCCGTAAGATTAATTTTCTCATGCAAAAAGTGTAAGTTTTAGCTTTATCGATGCACCAGAGCAAAGGTCAGGGAGTCACTCGGTTCAAAAAAAAAAAAAAAAAAAAATCACACAAATTTAACTGTATCAAATTTTATGAGCAGTAATTGTAAAAAGAACCAAATTGAATGGATGGAATTAACACCCACCTGGCATACTGATTACCGCCATTAGGCCGTCCCCCGAAAGATAAAAAGAGACAGCGTTACATATTGTGTCTACAGAGGACTGCTGAACCGAGCACGGTGCTCCATCTCTGTGACACGTTGCCCTATCTTCATAAATCAAAGTGTGACTCAGGCTGGAGGTAAAGCTGTCGCTGCAGGCCCATTCAGGCATGTCCAACAGATCTGCAGTACTTTGGTGACCGGAGACTTTGGGGCACCGGAGGCATGCCGGCACCACAAGTGTCAAAAGCGGCTGATTTAGAGCAGGACATTATCCGTAGGTTGTTGCGGTGCCCGGTATCAATCTGAGGCGACCACATCAGCTCCTCTGATGCATTCAAATCAAATTCTCTCTGCCCATGCACACAGATAGCATGGTAAGGCACACATATATACAGTCCTGCAACCCTACATACAACAAACCACATACACAGGATTAGCTTTCAATAACTAGCTTATCATATGTTAATAATGCAATTTGCATTACATAACATTGTATAATTGCAATATTTTCTGTGCCAAGTTGTTTCTCATAGACTCTTCCAATCAATAAACATGTTATACTGTGTAAATACACGCCTTTTTGTGATTTTTTTATTTTTTTTATATTTCATGGGAATCTTTGCAGCGCTGCTAGCTTTTTAAAATGAGTTTTTCAAAATACTTTTTTTTGTTGCACTCTATTGCAGAGGTGCCATCATCGCCAGAAATCGAACAAGTGGAACCTTTCTCCAGCACAGCAGTGGTGAAGTTTGAAGAGCCTGACTCCATGGGGGGAGTTCCCATTATCAAGTACAGAGTGGAATGGCGTTTGCCTGGCCAGGATTGGACTGGCAAAGAGCACTATGCTAGTGACGGTGAGTCAAAAATATGTCAAAAATCTATGCAAACCATTCACAAAAATAATTTCAAAGAAGTCTTGTGTTGGGCTTTTTTGAAGCATATTTGACAATTGATCAAAAACACCTGCCGTGATGAATATTTCTGCTCGGTGTGACATTGCTCTTTAAGTCCCTGAGTCACCACCACTTACACACGTTTACCATGAAAGCCTTAAAACATTGCTTTCAATCAAGCAAAGTGGATGCAATGGATGTTTTAAAATTCTCTCTTCAGGGTCAGTGCTTTCTGCGGTCTCTTAGGACGCATCACCTGCATCAGTAACCCCTCAAGCTATTTCAAACCGCAGCACCCAAATGACACATCTTGCCTCAAAAATCATCGTGTGTGGATAAATGTAATCCATGAATCAGTTTAGAAATCCTGTAAAACAGGTGCTAATTGACCTTCAGATCCTTTTATTATAACATTTTAACTTTTTAGGTACCCCACTTATTGTAATTGTTACAGTGCAAAGAGAAACTGAAATTTTACTGAATTGACTTTTCATGGTGGAGCATTCGCGAAAATGCAATAGTTATATAATATATTATCCCACTTCAGGCAAAGAAAGAATAAACAAACAGGGCTCCGGTGTACCAGCAGCAAAAGTAGCAACGCTCCCTGTTTTCAGTTCCCAAAGCACAATTTGAACCGTAGTGCCAAAACATAATGTATATAAATGGAAATAAGTAAAAGAAAACCGATACAACTGACAAAATCCATGGAAGTTAGCTTTCATCAAGATGGTTCTTAATCCATTTCTGGAACACTCACACTGTACTCTACCCATTCACCATTCATTAACACTTATTTTAGGGTCTATTTCTTTCAAAATACATCTGAGGGAAATCTGGGCCAAAACTACCGACAAACGTTTCGCCTAGCAACAACAGTTAATGCAAACACGACAGTGGCTGACGTCAGGAGGAGCGTTGGAACACAGTGTAGCCTAAATGACAGTCAGCTCAGACACTGACAGGCCCCTGATAATACCCGCCGTCCCACTGAGGGTTTTGAGGCTCTTACAGATCTGGATGGTTCTCGTTCTGTCTGCCACATGGGACGTATCAGTCAGTGGCTGACATCCTCCGCTGTCAACTCAAGGCCCAAGAGCCGCCTGTCGCGCGAGCGTTTGCACAAAACAAAACACATGCAACCACACGCCAACTGTAAATGTTACCGAGAATATCTCATTCAACAACATCAGTTACCCCACAACTTATAAATGAACGCCAAAACACGAATGCACTGAATGAACCAGGCCTGTTACAATGTACATGCCTACATATACTATTTATAGCATATTTGTAGCATTAATATGTACAATCAGGAATGCTAAAGGCTAAGTAATTTGAGGTACAACATGCCAGGGAAGACATAAGTGATTTGTTCATTGATTAAAGATGAATCATTGAGTTTGAGTTAAAAGTGTCTCTCACAGTATTGTGAACCAGGGCTGCCATCACATGTTTGAACGCAGTACTGCCACATATAGATACCCCACCCATCACTGTGGGTCCATATATGAATATCTACATCTGCAGTGGGCGCATACATGAAGCTACAAGTCAAAAGTGAAAGTACCTGCTTTGCTTTATACTGAACCCTGTAAAGCTGTTAAACTTAGTCTGTGGCGCTCGGACCCAAGCCCATTCATCTTTTTCTGGAAATGTAAATCTTTTATCAATTAAATATTTTAACTGGCAAAATAATTTCCTAAAAAAAGCTAGACACGGTGTTTTTATTGCAGACATTATTCAAACAGTGGTACAATGAGAAGGAGGAAGGTTTCTGTGGGATTGGCTGAAATTGCATTACCATGACCACATTGCATGGTAATAAACCGGCGGTCTAACTCAATGATGTGTTTCTAAATCTAACAAATAAGGTCTTTGTCTTTGCCTACACAGACAACACATTGTTCTGGTCTTTTCATGGGATTTTGTTCACCAAAATAAAGAATATTTCAAGCCACATCCTTTAATTGTTGCATTAGTGTCACCGTTGTCCAATCGAAACAGACAAAACACAAGTCAAAATATGTTCCCTGTATCAGGGTTCTATTTGAAAAATGAAAAGATGATGTTTGTTTGGGTGGTGACATGACATTTCAGAGACAGACTTCTCAAAGCCTGGCCAAATAATCTGTTGAGGTTAGAAATCGACCAGGGCATTGTGAATCTAGTTACATATTGCAGCTTTGAGCTCTTAACCATAATCATAGAGCCTATATGCTTCCATAATAGCTTAAAAGATTGATTTCTCTGACATCAATACACATTGATGCCGCAGCAAGCATGCACTGTGTAGAAACACAATGATTAACGCACACCGAACTCAGTCGAATTTGTAACGATTGTTATGATTTGTGGAGATAACCTTTTAGAGAAGCAGAGGGAACCAGCGTGTGGTAATCATGGATAAATTACTGCGGGCCGACTGGGAATCTCAGATCATAAAGGGCTTCTGCAGTGACATCAGTTTTACTGATACTGGAGGTGCTAAAAGCCCAGCCATGGATTAATTTGGCCTCGTGCTTTTTATCAGGCTGAACATATTTTCAAACCCCCCCCCCAGCCAGAACCCTTAAGTGTACCGAACCTTCATTCACGCGCACATGCAAGCACCATTAGGCGCATCACCTTAAGAAAAGGCCGGCTAGCTCTTCAGCATGACAGCTAACCATTAGCGTTCTTACACGTTGATTGATTGACACACACACACAGACAAATTAGTGTTGAATTCAGGCGTGTGGTGCATTGTTTATTTATTTTCTTTTTTATTGGGTTAGGTGATAATGAGTCAGACAGAACATGACAAACGTCTTTGCCGGCACTGAAAACAAGTATAAAATGATTCATTATTTCAATCCCGGACTAACCTGGATGTCTGGTCTCTGTATTTTTTTGCTATATCCCCAAGCAGTCACCTATTCTTTGTGACACACAGGGACATATCAGTCAAGTGGGTCTTTATGTCAAAGGTCAAGAAACACGTGTGTGTGTGTGTGTGTGTGTGTGTGTGTGTGTGTGTGTGTGTGTGTGTGTGTGTGTGTGTGTGTGTGTGTGTGTGTGTGTGTGTGTGTGTCTGCGTTATCCTGATTGAAATCTCAACAGTGCTAATATGGTAATAACAGTGTCTCTCTAACGAAATGTTTTACAACACAAGTGCACACTTAAAGTAATTATTCTCAAACTACATGTTATATTTGAAGCTATCAAAATGCTTTATTGCCGTATGATTAGTTAATTCCCTTCACCCATTTAAATTACATTTATAGATTACAGTAGCATGCTTGCCTAATAGCGTTCTCTCTGTACTACACGTTGCACAATTTGTTTGACAATTTATCTTTAATCGTATTATGCTATTAAATATGCCAGTGATCATAAACCAAAATCTCACTGTAATTACAACAACTTGCCCTTTTTTTTTGACATTTGCTCTTCATGATGCTGGTCTTCTTCGCCCACGTGTTCACTGGTGACCATTACATGCCATGTCAGTCAGTATCCGTCTTTCATCCCAATGGTGATGAAATAGTGAATAGTCCAGTTATTAGTCAAAGCAAGTACTACGCAAGTTGTGTCGTGTTTTTATTTAGCGAAAACTGAAATTGTACAGATTGGTAGAAACATTAAAAAAAAACAGGAAATATATGATGTAATATATTCTGTAAAAATCATGTTAGTGAACGTAATGAGAGCCGGCGTAAAATAAGCAAACGAAAGCCATAAAGAGTGTAATGTTGGAGACCCAGGGAGAGAATGTCTGATCAGACGTTTGGGTTGAATGCCCAATAAGACCAATGTTTGCATCTTTTTGGACAAAGAAGCTCGTACTAGTTTTTTCACAAAAGACATTTCGCTTGAATAAGTGAGTTCTAATTCAGCCTACTCATTAGCGCATGAAGATTTAGACGAGCACTCGGAGAGCTCAGACTTCCGCCAAGAAAATATGCCCAATCTCACAATGTCAAGGCAAGTGAAAAATAAGTAATCCATAGGACAAACCAAGCCGAAAGCATAATGTCCTTGACGGCATATCTTTTGCCTTTATTCCTTGTTCCTTCTCTGTCCATCCTCTATACCTGCGTGGACTAACGCCGCCTCATCACCTCCCACAGACATGACCGCCATCACCATCGTCGGCCTGAAGCCAGAGACCACCTACGAGGTCAAGATGTCGGCCATCAACGGCAAGGGCGAAGGCGAGAGCAGCCTGCCCAGCACTTTCAAGACCGAGCCAGTCCGTAAGTACCGCCCTCGCTGCTCGTGTCCCTGCCCTCAGCAAGCGCACATCTGAACTCAATGCTTTGAACCTAATGCTGTTGCTCACTCCACTGCCTGCTCATGTCTCGCTGAGGCCAGATGCTTTCGCCCCTACTCTCCTCTGTTCTCACGCCAAAGCCCCCACCACCCCCTCCCAGCGCGGGCCTTTTTCCAGCCAGGCCAGAGGGAACGATGATTCCCAGCGCCGCTTCATAATCCAACTTGGTTAATAGTGTAAACTATGCAAAGTAAAACCTGTGTCCTTCATCACTGGACAGTATTATGTGCCTCTTTCCTAATGTTCTTTCCTGTTTGCGATGTTGAAGGCACACCATGCCTCCTTCCATTCCACAACTCAGGTGATTCAGTGAAAGCTTTCTGGAAGGCACTTGTGCATTTCTATAGCTGATTTATTCCGCCATGCGAAGAAGTGTCAGTTCTTTATGTATAATTCAGTAACGGCGCACATTGTTAACATAGCAGCCAGGGGTCAAGCCCTGCTGAAGGTTGTTTATATATTTTGCGGAGGAAGCGGCAGCACATGATGAAATGTCGGAAGTGGAGGAAATGTTCTATCCTGTCTGTGTTTGGGAGAAATGAAGTCACCTTGACGGGGACTAGGGGGGGGGGAGATCCAAGGAGAATACCTACTTGTCAGACAGATGAGGGAAGTTTGCCGCCACCCTCTGTGTTCTCACCATTTCATTTTTATTTTTTTAACTTGGTGAATAATCTGGCGTCAAATCACAGCTGCGTTAGGCATATGGCATCATCTGCAACCTTACAGCAAAGAGCAGGTGCGCAACACCTGTCGTCAATCAGAACGTGCCGGCTCGACATCAGATGTGACAATTACGTGTTTATTTATGTGCGGCGCCGTGTCACATAATGCGTTCTCATTGAAGGATAAATTAGGCCCAATAAAGGGTCCAAAATTGGCTCTAGGCTGACAGGGTCAATGCTGTACACAAAGAGAAGAGTCATCTTTAAGATTAACATTCATCCAGTAAGTAACATGATACGATATCATTGCATAGACAAAGGCCTTTACACACCGGGGGAGTCATTTGTGTGTGATGAATTTAATAAACATCAATAGATCTTTTTTTAGTAATAATCCCTCATTGTGCAGGAAATATGAACGATTCAAAACTACACATGAAAGTCTGTCCGTAAACTATGATGGATGCTTACATGGACAGTATGGGTGATAATTGCCGTGTCAGACGCTGTTCCCAATTTACTTTGTGGGTTTCATGCGATTATTTCTTCTAGAGAGAATCATAATAAACCAGAATTGTCCTTATTTCCTTCTATCCAGCGCAGAGCGGAGTGCACCAAGGCTCCAGTTAGGCACAGCAGACCTAATTCTCAGTCCGCTTTTCAAATCAGGTTCATGAATAAATCTTTGTTTTAGTTTGTACCAGCCTCTATGCCGTGCTTCCATCTGTGCTTCATCACCCTACTGCCTCTGCAGAAAAAAAAAAAAAAAAACCTCCTCGGCATCCTGATTCCTGAAAGAAAGAGGCTTTGTCCTACTTCAAGATGTTCCAGCAAAACTCAGTGTCTGATGGATTTATTGATTTTACACCAGTCTAACTGGAACTGTTTTTTTTTGTTTTTTTTATGGATAACATAAAGGATGAGCTCAAGCTTAATTCAGTGCATCATTAACAGAAATAAAATGCTAACAGACATGGAGGAATCGGTTTAAATTGCATCCACGTTGTCATGTGATGTGCTATTTTACTTCAGAGAAGCATGAGATTGTCATCCAGTGTTCTTTTCAGAAAATGCTGAAACGCTACTACGCGACCGAGGTCACGTCTGAGTGGGAAATCATTAAAAAAGACTTTTCTAATGTTGAGGGTAATACAGTAGCAGTATTATCAAAGCCAGAGTAAAGCTGCAGAACAAAGAGAAGCGAGACTTGCTGGAGACAAAGAGTGTAATAAGACACAGTACCAGTGTGGCGGCGGGTTAATGGCGTGGCAGTAAAGCGATGCCCTCTCTCATTGTTCATGTTTCTCATTTCATTGTCTTTTGTTTCTTCTTTTTGTTTTGTTGTTTCCTCATCATGGTTTCCCATCTGTTCTGTATTCCACTGGACTTCCCAGGGTATTCTTTCACAAGTAAGTTTCATTTCTCCCTGTCTTGTCTGCTTTATTTTCCTCCTTACTTCACACTCCACCGCATTTATTTGCTTTTCTTTGACCATTCCCTAAAGAGTGCTGCAGAAATATGTCCTTAAACCTGGACATAAGTTAGCATTTTGCACTTCAGGTTCCATCGTCTCAAAGTCAATGGTTTTTTTAAGTGTTTTTTAGTTTTTTGTTTAGAAGCCTAAAATAAGGTCTGCGGTTAACACACGCTTGGTTGATTTTTAACGTAAAATACGTCAGTAAATAACCCTTCTCGTGAATTTCAAAGCTTTTGTGACTTAAAAAAGGTGATTGTGAACAAGTAGCTAAATAACGAGTCTGCCTTTACAGCCTTGCTATGTATACAGTGGTGTAGTTTGTTCACATATATCCAATCGTTTTTAACTGATGTATTCATTCATAATTCAAAAATCTTAAAAGCGGAGTTCCTTTGTGAAGATAATCTTGCTTTAACTATCATTATGTATCATTATAACAGCTTATTTTCGGCAATAATCCAAAATCCAACGGCTATTGGCTTCTTTTTTTTTCTCGATGGAACCAGTACGATGCTAGCCTACAAATATAGTCATCCCTGCCGCACTCTATTAGAGCATTGATTTTCTGTTTGAAGGTTTGAGGGTTCCACAGAAACCTTGAAATGTGTTTCACCTTACTGGAATATCAGTACTCATTTCATGACCTGTTGTACTAATTTTCCAGACGGCAGTCCATTCCGTTACTCTAATACGGCCTCAGGTTTGTTTTCCAGTGTGATAGATTGATTTGACTTACAGCGCAGTCTGTAGCAAGTGTGTCATTTGTTCCCTCGTCCGTAGTGCCACCGTTGCTTCTTTAGTATTGCTTGCCCTTAGCATCCTTCTCTTGGTGTCTCACTAGTATAAATTACATTGAGCTTGTGCACTGCAGCAGTTTAGCCAATGAGCGTTACTGTATATCAGGCCTTTAAAGAAGGTACGCTGTCTGTAGAGAGCACAAAGAGGAATACTGAGTTGTACTGCCTTTGTGATAGTCAACGTGAGAGTAGAATATTTACTGCTAATGATATCAGAAGCAGGGCAACCTCGCACATAAACGGCCCCGTCTGGGAAAATAAGGTTTGAATATTCAGGCCCTCAATGCCCAGACATCTTAAGGATTCCCCCTTTTGTGCTCACAGTGTGCTTTTATTTTGGCACTGCAATTTGGCCATTACAGTTGATGACAATTGTGTCTCAGAGGTCACATTAGAGCACTGACTGTTCTGTGCTTACTTAACTGTAAGTAGTTTCCTAGTTTCTGTCGAGGTGCAGGTGGTGAGGAGCTACAGCTTTCTGTGGACTGAGCTATGCTTTTGGTTCCACCTTTTCTGTTGCTACATATATACATAGCATTCCATTTTGGACCAATGAGTTATATATATGTGCATATTTTAAACAATACCTTTGGTGTTTGTTTCAGGAGACTTCCAGCGTGTGTGTGTGTGTGTGTGTGTGTGTGTGTGTGTGTGTGTGTGTGTGTGTGTGTGTGTGTGTGTTCTGCTTCAGCAGAACGTAAGCTAGACTTAGAGAAGAAATCTGACAATGTGAAATGACTTGCTAGTTGTTGCTGTAAATGATGCCGCAAGTACCAAAACAAAATTCTATTGGCCTAGGTACAAAAGGAAAGGAAGCTGATGCTGTTACACCCACTGCTGAACAAATAGGAAGTCGGCATAGGATGCTCAACAAACAACTGAAGTCTGGCAAGAACTAGAAATAAGTTTGCTTTGTTTCCATGAGAAGTTCCTTTAATGGATATAGTTATTAGCTCTAAACTTAGAAGGAAGGAAATATCGTAATGTAAGGAAATTTGTCCTCAACATTCCCCCCGTCTTTGATATTAAGGAGCAGTGGGCAGCCGGCAGCGTTTTTGATTGCCTCTCAACGGCTCTCCACATGGCGACGCTCGTAGCTCGCGAGTGGTCCAGACCTGTCGCGCAAATAGTCTGCAAATAGCGTTTCGCTAAAGTAGGTCCTGCTAAGAGGTACGGGAAAGAAAAACAAGAGGAGACATTGTACCACTGGAATGAATCACGAAGACGGTATTAAAACACAAGCGAACCCAGCAGGGAGTTGCTCTTGTTGAAGAGAGCTCCAGCTCTTCTCACCATGTTTTCACCATCTTTCAGTTTCATCAGAGACACCACCCCCTATTGCCACCACCAGTGTGGCTCTTAGTGAGTATGCCGCGGTGTGCAGTGTGTGTGTGTGTCTCTCTTCACCTCTGTCTCTCTTACCTGCTTGGCCTCACACTTTAGTGTAGATGTTCATGTCTTTCTGGTGTGGCTCATAGGAGGAGCTCGCCTCTGTAGAGTATAGCGACAGCAAAATGAGCTGTGTTAACACTAGACCATGATTTCACTAACACGTGTCAAGGACATGACGGTTGCCCTTCTAACAGCCTGACTACGGTGTTGTTGTTGTGAATGCATTAACACAATGTGTCTGTCCATGAAGACTCCAATCACAGCAAGACTCCTCTGATTTCGGTGCAGTGGATTTAGAGAAGGTTGTACTACTGTAAACCTGCAGTGACCTGTCAATGTGTTGACCTGGTAGACCTGACCGTTGAAGACCCTGGTAGACCTGGTCTACAGAACTCTAAGCGGACACTAAAGACTCATATAGATGTATCGCAAAACATAATCATGGCAACACGACATTTAGGCATAAGCAGTGAGTGACAGGATCCATGCTGACACCTACTACGTCTTATATCTTCAAAATTAGCATTTTTATTCATTGATGTCAACAACCAATGGGTTAAGCACTGATTGGTTTGGAAATGGGCTGTTCTCAACAATATATTTAGTTTTTTTCTTCTCAATGTATTGGTTCACTGGTGAGCCATTCTGACCTCAGAGGCACCATCCTGCAGTAATGCTTTTTCCTCCACCTCCCACCACCTACCAAACCTGTTTCTGCCGCTCTTCCATCTACATATCGTAGATGTCGTTGACTTTTCTCGAGAGCCCGTCTATGTTTCTCATCATTGCACCGGATCATCGATCCTTCGCGACAGCGTGGTTCACACTAGTCGTGAGGATTTGACAGGCAGTAACGTGAAGTAGAAATCCTGCACAGTCATCGAGATAACAGAGGAGCGATGACTCAGCAAGTGTCAGCAACACTTTGAAAGCCACTGCTGATGTTTTGTCATTTTATGTCGTGCAAAGAGCCAGTAAACCTATAAGTGATTGCACCTTCAAGCTAACTAACCCATCAAACTACTTATTGCTTTAATTCCCTGAAGCAACGTTCGAGAGCAACAGTATGTAAACATACGTGACTTGTGTGTTTGGTAGAAGGTCAACGGGGTAATTGTTGTCCGTCTGTCGTCGCTTCTTTTACCTGAGCTCCTGTACTGTGTGAGGATCGTATGTCCTTGCGGTGTTCCTAACCAAATCTCTCCCTTTGAACTCGCTTCTAACAACATGTGGCTTTACTTTAGCGTCAGCTAGGATGTAGTTGTTCATAGTGTGTTTTCTGCAAGCGCATCACTCAAAGCAAATGTCACGAATGCTTATAGACCGTATTTCTCCTGATGTTTCATGTGTTCATGCTGTTGTCTGCTGCGCTGTGAATCGTATTCAGTTGCCAAGATTTGTATTCTCAAAGCTGCAGAGTTTCCTCTTTTGACCCTGAATTCTAGTTTGTCCCTGGGAAGCCAAACAAACAGCTGTGTGTTTCTTTTATACCTCTAATTTGTCTAAAATGGCACACTTGGTGTTAGAGCGCACCATAGTTCAAAATCAGATTGGAATGAATTAATGTTGCTATCTAAAAACATTAGAATGACAGAAAATGTGTCCGAGGAAAAGCTGTTGATTATGTGAATGCATGAGGCAATTCTTGATGTCCAGTTTTGGTTGTATCTAAAAATCTATATCTTAAAATCAATTCATTCATTTATTTAGTATTCCAAGAACCAAAACTAAAAGTCTGGAATTACTTCATATATTCAGCAACGTGTTCATTTTCTTATAAAAATCTATTTATCGATTATTGTTTTTCTCTCGGTTGTTTGTGTTCCTTTTGTGTCATTTTGTCTTTAACATTATTGTTCATTTGTTTATTCTGTTGACATGTTTTCATCATTTCACAACTGTTGTCTATGTTTTCCATGTGCCCCTCGCCTCTCCCCCTCCCTCCTTCTCCTGTATTTCCCTATCAAACCATCATGTGCGTGCACATCATGTGACTTTGTCATGTGGCTCTTGCATGGTGCTGATGATGTCGTCTTCGCTGGCCAACAGAAGGTAATTTTTATTTTGTTTAGTTTGAGATCATTAAGATCAGCCATGATCTTTCAGAAGGCTTTTGTTAAACTAGATTCATAGGCGAAACATTAGAACCCTTTCACTTATTATTTGGCCATTTTTCATCCATCTTAAAGCCATTCTGTAAATATGTAGTGAACATTTAGTAAACATGCACTATTTCATCGTCTCATTCATCTTAAGGCCTTTTCTTCCTTCCAGCCAACAATGATGTTTTTGCCAATTCTCCATTGCAGTCATTAATTAACAATGCAAGACTATCTCCTCTTAGTGCCTTATGAAAAATTAATAGTATATTGGCAATATGATAATGGGAGAAATACACACCAGGGCCACATTCTCTTCTCTGTGGTTAATTAGCTGAGCTAGCTTAATGCCATTGTTAACTCTTTCTGATCCAGAAATAATAACCAGATGTCACATGTTATGGAAATGAGGTCTCTGATTTGAGCTCTCCAGAGCTAGCTAAGATGCATCTAAAGCGATCTGTTACAGCATGACATTCAACTCACGTTCAAAGGGAACTACGTCAACACAAGACTGTTCCGTTTAGGTGCAGTAAATTGCAATGATGCAACAAATCTAATTGTAATCTGTCTTTGTAAATCTCACTTTTGGTTACTAGAAGCTAGAATTGTTCCGTTTCAACGTGACTCAGAGGATGGATTAAATGTTTCTCTTATTTTCCATTTATTCAATAATCAATGTTATCAAAGAAAACTAAAAAAAACAAGATTATGAATGAAGAACTGGATTAGCTGGAAGAGAATTAACAACATCATGTAGCAGCATATTAGTCAGGATTAGTTATGGGACAAAGAATTAGGAACAACAGGGTTATTAGATACATTTTAATCCAAACACTTATATTTTGTGAATCCCTGGTGTGTTTTTTCTTGTCGTTCTTGTTTATATAAAACCTTGATTATTATTAAAGTCATAGATTTGATTTTGACAATCATCTTTTTTTTTTGTTTCATCAAAATGTTTCTTTTCGTTATTCACCATATTGAATGGCATTTAAACATCCCAAGAGCACGCTCACGAAGCGCCCCTGACTGAAATCTGCATCGCATGCACTGTTAAACAGTCCTCCTCCTCAACTTTTCCTCAAATGACACAGTAGCTCGCAGCGTTTCACTGATTGGACAGCGGCCCATTGCATTACTGCTGCATGCAAGTTTATTCCCACTTTCTTGTTGCGTCCTTCTTCTTCTTGTTCTGCTGTTCCCCAAAGAGTCAGTCCTGTCTGCATGTGGCTGTGTCTTTGGTGTCACATCTTCTTCTACATATGCATAAAACACTGAAAAAAGAAAAAAAAAAAAAAAAACGTGAATATGATGCTTTAAATGTACTGATTGAAACAGTAATACGAAGTTTAGTTTTAGTAATCTCAGACATTTGAGAGACCTGTTTAAGAATAAAGTTAGAATTATAGAAATAATGTCAAATAGATGAGAATTCTGAGAATGAAAGACTTTTGCTCTGAATGATAAAACGCTTTTGCAGGTTACTTGTATACCAGCAATATGCATAATTCATCATAAGGGTTTTATTTTAAAGTTAAAGCTGCACAGTGAAGCATTGCATTGATAATAGCGAGTATAGGCTAAGCGGTACTCTTACATTATCTTTCAGCATTAAACGTCATATCAGACGGAACCGTGACAATTTGAAAAATTCCAAAAAACGCAAACGAAGAATCACTGTACCCATCGGCATGTTTTCAATAACTCCTGTTCAATTCTATCCACTTTATGTCTCAGCGTACGCTGGGGGACGAGGGGGTATTCGGTCGGGGGTACATGTGGAAACCACGCCCCCTACAGGACAGTGTGTGTCAGTGGGAGGTCGCTGGGCGGCGCTCCACATGTTTCCCCTCCGTATGTGTAGCAGCACCCAAGATTTCCAGCTTGCATGGAGAAGCTTCTCATCCTAACCACCTCTTTCTCTGTTTTAGCCACAGAAAACAAACAAAAAAAAAAGAAAAAGACCTAACCAAGACAGATGCTTATGAATAACAATGCTCAATGTACCAAATGTCTACCTGCCACCATGTAAATGCTTCTGTCACTAACTAACACTTGTCTGATTCACTTCCAGCATCTGTCATGCTCACTCCAGTCTAGTGGAATGCTTGTTTTCAGCCAGTGCGCTCTGATGATTACAAGAAAAAGTGCCTTCATGCATTATTCATTTAATTAACTACAACCACAAAGAGTTTGAAATGTTGAATATTGGGTGTGGAAACATGATTACTGGCTTTTTTTTTTTTTCTGTGTCAATTTGAAATGTATGCCAATGTTGTTTCAATCCTTACCTACTTAGTGACCTCCCAACAAAAGCATGCATTCAAATCTTCATCCTTTCTTTGATTATGTAAGATATAATGAGAGGTTTTTTTCTTTCTTCTTCTGCCACCTGCTTGTGGGCTGTTCTTATCAGATTGTTAGCTCAGGGCAAAGGCTGTATCATCATCAAGTAGTCAGTTTAATAACATGATCCCAAGGCTAACTGTGTGTAGCCGCTGTACATAATTAATGAGTTTGGATTTGCTAGACTCCTCCCTTACAGTGGCATGAGACTAAAGGCCATGCAGGCAAAACACCTCAGCCTTCCCCAGCACAAGACTATGTATGTATTATCAAAAGTAATAGAGTAACCAAGGCCTACAGGCTCATTATCCAGTGACCCAGCAGTCATTACTCAGGAGGGCAGAGAAGGTAATGAGGAGCCTCAAGGAGAACAACAGCTCTTTGCCACGGCCCTCTGTCCCCAGCCTGTTTTCCTGAAAATTAAGTTCCCACATTACGAAACTGCACCGTCAATTATGTTTCAAGGGAACATATTTTATCCCGGATTTCTTTTTTTTTTTTTTTTGACGTCTCACTAATACGTTCTAATCTAAGTCCGCGTGGAGAGGATGGGTCAAACACAGGACTGTCACCCGGTGGAGGCCGGTGTTTGTGCCCTGTGTGTTACCAAAAGTCACGCACTTATTTTGACACAAAACATGGTCTTTTACGAAACCTAACCAATTATTTGTGTTGCCTAAACCTAAACCTAATTTAGAATGCAGTTTTGAAACCGTAAGTGTTAAAACAGAAACAGAAAATGTTGGTTTGAAACGTATATTTTGTTCAGAAATGCTGAGATTCGACGTATCTCTGATTTGCAGAAACGTACAATGCTAACGTTTTTATTCTGGAAACTGGGTTGCAGACCCTTCAAGCTGCCCTTAAAAGGATATTCCACTCAAAATATATCTTTGATAATCAAATACTCCCTCACTGTATGCTTGAAAAGTGAGTTCATGTTGGTCCCAACAAGTTATCAGTGCCTTCCAAAACTGTTCTAAAGCACCATGAAATGATCGTTTCCTGATCTGCCATTGTTAAAGTTTGGTTTGGTTTCGACACAAACACTTTTTTTGGTCGCGTTAAGGAAAGATTGTGGTCTGCGCTAAAATATGTACTTTGTTAAGTTTAGGAAATGATTGTGGTTGTGGTGAAAATTAATCCAAAAAATGACTTTTGGTAAGAAACAGTGAACAAACAGAAGACTCCTGTGTCAAAGTCCAACACTTTGTGACTCAAGACTCAAGTCCTTGTCAGGAAAACAGAGACATAGATCCTAAAGTGGGCATTAGAATACCCAGCTAACCTTTTCGCTGTTTGGAACTCCTGTGTAAACATAAAGCTAAAAGCTTCTAATTCCTAGTGTGTGTTTGACAAAGATCATCATTGCATTTAATTTGACCACTCTCTTACATAAACTAGTCAGATGTAGCCGCAGATCTGATGAGATAATACCAATGGATAATGGATATGGTCAACATATGACAGCATGGAGCACTGGAGCCAATGATCTGCAGGGATTTGATTGGCTGTGTTGTGCTCCTTGATTGGAAGCACAGTAGCTAACTGCAAAGAATGGTGTGAATGCAACCGCCATATACATGTATACTAATCACGGTTCATTGGTTTGTCCTGTGTAGGGGAACCCAGTGCCCCCATACTAGAAGTCAAGGTCCAAGAAAGGGGCAATACTCTTAAGGTCAACTGGATCAAGCAGGACGATGGCGGTTCCCCCATTAAACACTACCTGGTCAGATACAAGGCTGTGAGTATCCTGAGCATGGAGGTAACTTGGTACCACTTTGCAGCTGAAATAAACAGTGTTTGGAAATGTTTGCCAAAACAACTAGAAAGCAGGAATAAACTTCTAGCCTGACAACAACTCTCAGACACATTAAAGCACCCTTTCATCAGAATGTTGAAGCGGTCCTTCAATGCCTGGGGACCTTCATTGCCTCCTAAATCATCTTCTCAGGAAGGAGTTGGCATCTCTGGGTTGTCTGTTGCCCCCAAGACGCTTCACTAATACAGATTTGAGCACGTTAAACTGAACCACCTCTAACCACAAGCACATTATTTTCCTTTTCACATGGCTTTTTTTTTTGTGTGGAACTGAAAAATGTGCTGTAAACTCTTGTGTAGCTTATTGAAGAACAATGCGCATTGGCCAATTTGAGAATAATAATAATAATTCTCAAATAATCTGAAATGAGCCTTTTTCCTCTGTGTCTGTATAGAAGGAGCACAATCCCAGTTGGTTACCCAGCTTTGACTTTTGTCTCCTCCGCATTCCTTTCCTCAGAAGCACGTATCCGACTGGAAACCAGAGATCCGCATTCCCCACAACAGTGAGTATGTGATGCTGAGCGGCCTGGACTGGAATACAGAGTATGAGGTTCACGTGGTGGCAGAGAATCAGCAGGGCAAGTCGGAGCCCGGCGTCATCTCCTTCAGAACAGCTACAGACCCCACTACCATCCCAGGTACTGTTCCCATCATCTCACCCGAAGCATCCACACACAGCAGCCACAGTGCACCAAGGCTTCCACCGTGACCAGAGAGGCTCTATTGTTTGGATCCTTGACTATTTACCAGGTCTTTATCCAAAAATGTTGCTGGCTGGCTTGCGAGTAAGGGTCTGACATGACTCATCTGTCTCCGTCTGGGGAGGATGCATTGTTTACTGTACTGTGCAGTTTGTAACAAAGTAGAACTCAAGGATTATGGTATTTGCTAAAAGCAATACAAAGTTGCATGTAACATCGCAGCCTATACAGAAGACAAAGTCCCACAGAAATCTGTGAAATGAGCACAAACTCTGAAGTGCATACAGGGTGTTGCAGTCGTGATTAATGAGACGAATATATTCCTCCAACTTGAAAGGATTTTCGTTACGGCGATATGACTTTATTATCAAATGAAAAGTTTTACTGATGGTTAAAATTACAACAGTAAACCCTTGTTTGAGATTAATGTTAGATTAAGTCCAGGAAACTAAACTGAACATTGGGAATGGCTGAGTTTCAATGCAGACTAATTATGATAGATAGATTATGGCCAATGAGCAGAGTGGGGCATTATTTCAACACAATACGCTTGGCCTGAGAGTCGTTACTTATTGGACTGTAGAATTCCTATTTCTATTTCCATGCAATAAAGCAGACAGCAATTTGGCGTTCTTCTACAATAGTTAACAATTACAGAGTTTCTCTGTAGTATTTTTGTAGAGATGTACAATTCTGTTTGGGAACTAAATGACAAAACAATTGAAAAGACAATGAAATCAGAATCGAGTCTATGGGCCAAGTAAGTTCAAGCATGCAAGGAATTTGACTCTGGTTTTCAGTTCTCCTTTAAAGACGAGTGAATGTAGAGAAAGATGCACTCAGGTGTGCTGACAAACAAAGACAACAAAGCTATGAGCCGATGCGTTGTCATCGAGCAGTAAGAGTGCTGTGCGTGCCTCAAAAGTTGCTGAAAAATCAAACTTTCTTGTAAGTAAAAATACGTAAGTCACGACTTGAAGCTGGGTCGTCCAAAGTTTATATTCCTTTTTACCATCGACCTGTACTCTCTTTCTTTAAACTTTAAATGTCAAGCCTCGGCTCGTTTCCAGCTATGTCTCCTCCACCTAATCCTTTCCTGTTGGAGAAGTACACTTCTAAGTGTTTTTCATGCACGGAGCACCCTATTAGCATTTTAAAATATTGTGCTCACTTTCAGAGACAAAGTCTGCATAAGAGTAACTATTGAATCCATATGAAGAGCAGATGCATACATTGGCTATATATATATATATATATATATATATATATATATATATATATATTCTCCTCCTTGATGCTTTGTTGTTACAGATAAAGCTCAGCATCATGGTGCTCTGCTCTCCTGCTGTTCAGCAGCTCCTGTAAAGCAGCCGTTACAGCTCAAGTTCAGTGAGCAATGAAGTCGGACCAGATATCAGTCAGACCCGGAGCATTTTGTCCAGTTAATACCAAATACTTCTCTACCCATGTGGTCACGGTCGGCCTTTTGTTCTGTTGTTGTTGTTGTTGTTGTGTGTGTGTGTGTAAGGTGCACATTTTAACTTGGGCTGCCTCCCCATTGCACTATACCTGTGCTATAAAACAACTCATCTGTTTGTCTTCGACTGAAAAAGAACCCTGTCAGATTTTCTTTCTCCGTCTCCCTCTCCTGTCTTTCTGACATCCTCCCCCTTCAGTTTGAGGGTTTTTTCTTCGCCTATTTTTCACTCAAACCACACAAAAGAGATTTTGATTGCCCAAATAATTTTTTCCCCTTTCAACTGTCAAGTGAGCATCAAGGGATCTAATAAAAAAAAAAATTACACCAAAATTACAAACTAGATTTCAAGCAAAATAATTGGTGTCCCACATGTCAGATTTATGAGAGATGAGAAACATTTATGAAAAAGTAAAATGAATAATTATTGATTACCATTGTGAACGCATTATGTTTACCACTGAATCATGCCCTCATGCTAAGTAATGCCCCATAATAGATACAATATATTATTGCTCGTTTAGTGCACCGACCTAAAGACCATGATGGACCATGATGGTAATACCTAGTTTAATAACTATGTATGTTTCCAACACATGGGTGCTTTTGTAAAGTACGATTACAGTAACGGAACCCTTTAGGGTCAACATGTGCCAGTCCAACTGTTTCCAATGTACATCCGTCATAATTAGACAAAAGTCTGCTTAGGGCAGGGGAGGTAGGATTGGTCAAACAAACGCAGGACTTTCACCCAGGAGACCGCTGGTCGTGTCCCCTCTGAAACTAAAAGTCATCGTTGACGTCTTCTTGTCACGTCGGTCGTTAGTCATTTGAGTTGTCAGTATCGTCATTCAAGTGAGCCACTAGTCTGGTGAGTCGTAAGTCAGTCAAACGCAATCCTTTCCTGACCCGCAGTAGTTTTCTTGCCTGAACCTAAATTGCTTTTAAAAGACACTTTGCATGTAATGAGCATATAATAACCAGCATCCCTGACACAACCAAAAGTGACGCTAGAGGGCTACTTAGAGCGTCATAGTTTAAATTGCGAGGCCACAGACCAAGCCTCTGTATTTGACCAGTCAAGAGTCAGAACGTATTGGTAAAACATGTCGATATTCTAATGATGAACCCTAAATCCTAAAACGAATCCACAGCTGATAATGGTCCTCAACACGTATCTCATCATCTTGCCCCGCCCGCTCATCTTTTTTTTCCACATTTCCTCTTCTTTTTATTCAGTCTATGAGACTCCATCTTTCTCTTCCACTGATACGTATAGTGGGATTCACAGTTCAGGGTTCCGGACTGACCTGAATATACAGTGTGTGGCCTAGTTGAGTGGGGATGCAGCCCTAACAGCCTTTTTGCATGGTGCCACTTCCAGCTGGATTAATCTCGACTGTTCTTTACTGGAGACCCCTTAAAGGCAACGGCTGCCAGTGCATGGCACAAAAAGAACCCAGTTATTTTCTTTTTCATGCGCTTTGCTGGGCAACAGCCATATAGCAGTGGGAGGTTTGGATCATTGTAATACTACCACAGCAGAGGTTCACATGGGCTTCATCCAAGTCAGTCCCCCTTTTAATTCCCGTAATTACTTTCATTTCATGTTTATTTTGTTGTTGTTTTGGGATGTCAAGTATTTCTTACACGTTGCTGCTGTTTTTCCTTCACTTCAAGACATGTGGAGGAAATAGCTGAGGTTGTTTATTTTTAGCTACAACATCTGCATTTAATTTCAGCAGCTTTCACAGCTGTTCCTGGTAATGTTGGCTTAAAACTGCTGCTCTTTTCTAAAAAATATATACACTGGCTCTGTGCGCTAAATTGGCACTGGGACACAAATTGCCAATGCCGGGTTGATCCAAGGTTGAGTTTCAATCTGTTTTCATTTGTTTTCATTTTTTTCAAACACATACTTAAAAAAAAAAAGCAGCCACAAACACATATTGATAAGTGAATGCCTATTAGAATGAAAGATCTATGAAAGCATCTCGGTGTTAATTTGACTCTTCTTTGGGAAAAATTGATCTCTTGTGTAAAAAAAAACAAAAACATTTTCATAATTTGGCCTGTGTAATTGCTGTTCTCTGCAGATACAGCTGGGCAGCATTTTTTCGTGCCACGGAGTAATAGAAGACGAAATGCTGCCCAGCTGTGGAGAGATAAAACTCATCATAATTCCTGTGCCAAACAAGTGTCGAAACAAACAGTCAATTTGCTAGTATGGACACAGAAGGGGCAGGTGTGTTTACAACTGATCCATCCAAATCTCCCCAGCTAAGGCTGACATTGGAGTAAAACTACAAATCACAGCGATTAACTTCTGCGGTTTTGATAACGTGAGATCACCCTTCCATCCATGCCATAGACTTTGACCTTCATAACCAGCTTTTGTTTTGGATGTGTGGTTTTGCATGGGCCATTCTCCCTGCCGTGACCAGTGGTGTAATGGTAGCTGAAGAAGTGGCCCTACTGTGAACTCTGCCACGCCCACTCCTTTCTGCCTGTGTGCACACCAGCCATCTGTCTGGTGCCGTACTCGACTACAGTAGACATCTTAGTGCTTCCACCGCTAAAGAATCTAGTGAACAAAAAAGGCGTCAAAATAACATTTTCCCTTTTAAAACTCTTTTTTTTTTTTTTTTTTGACCTGATCTCTGCTCTTTTGTTCCACCTGTAATATGTCTATCCTTTACGAGACGACTTGCCGCTCCAATATTGACTGTTTACGTTCACAAAATACTCCAAATCTGACAATATTTCAAATTTGTTTCGGGTCATGTAAACAGCATATTCTGTTTGGATAATTCCGAAGTGGGCGTTTTCCCATTAAGACATGTGGGATATGTTGATATTATTCGCGTTGTAGGAGCGTTCTGTGGATGTGTATACACACAATTAGGAATATGTCTAAATTGGGGGGTTTTCAGAGTTTACGCCGGCCTCCTATGCATCGAAAAAACAAACCATAGCCTTCAGTTTGCAGAGATGCATCCCCCAAAAAGAAAAGTACAAATTTCTGGTTTGAAGGAGAAACACAGCTACTTTCAAACCAGCCTGTTCTCCCAGAAATACGTGATATGACTTCCTTATTGCGCGTTACATGGTGGTGGCACTTAATGAGTTGAAATCACCTATCGGCTTCTTGGAAACAATGCCAATGGAAAGTAAATAACGATCCCTTGTTCGGGGGTGGACACACAAATTAAATGCATCCACGGGACTATGCATGCATGCACGGCTGCATGTTAATGTGAATGTTGGTGAAATACTCAGTTTTATTTGGCAAGTAAACAGCTTAGAGCAAATATTGTCTTTTTCTGAATAAAGGCAAAAAAAAAACGGAATAATTTGTGCATGTAAACATAAGCATCGTTTCCTTGAGCATTCACTACTAATTGCAACAGCAAATGTGTTTTGAAGGAAACATAATGCTGCCCAAATTTCATCGGCATAAAGAGAAAACGTTTCTAATGAATGTATCTGCAATCTGGCAAAATGTAAATCAGAACATAAAATGCAGCTAATGTATGAACATAGTGCTGTTGTTTTGCCAGTAGTCGTGTGCATCCCCCGCTTCAGTTTTACAAAACAATTGATCTGAGTAAAATCCATATCTCATAATTACTATGTTTTTTTTCTCAATATAACGGTGCTGCTTTTGCACAGTGAGTTCACCCCAGCATCGCTGCACAGGCTGCTGATTGGATATTGAACCTATCATTTTTTTTTGTCATTCAACATACCAACCTTTAGCTCATGCTTCCAAAGACACACACACACACAAAAAAAAAAAAAGCTAGAGGCCGCACTGTGTCCATAATTTCTCCATTAATGACCCGATGGGTGAATCAATGAGGCTTTTTGGATTAGTGACGCACAAGCATACGATTGCATTTACTTTACGTTACACCACTGGCCATTACAAATGACAGATAATAGCCTGACTTGTGGATGTGTTCTCACATCCAGGTTGTCATCTCTCGTACCCTAAACTCTGCCGCTGATCTGCACCATGATTGATGAAAAAAACTCTTCTTTTGTTGAGACTGAACCTTAAAGCAGAGAGGTTGGACTGTGCTGTCTTTGAAACATCTTCCTTTCTGTTGTCATTCCCCATGACCTCCATTCGTGTGGCCTTCCACCCATGCATGCCATGAACCATGTGTCATTTGCCTTGCTGCTAACATGCTATGGCTTCTTTTTTACTTTGATCCTCTAACTTAGACTTCCTTTTTTTAAATCCTAAATTCAGTTGTACTTCTGTATTTCTGACCTTATTTTTCTATCTCTCTCCCTCTTTCTCTCCTGCTTCCCCTTTTCTCCGTGTCCTCTTCCTGTCTTCATGTGTGATCTTCTTGGACACCTATGGACCATGACATTGCCATACACACAAATTTTTCTCTCTGTTTGTGTTTTTATTATTCTTTTCTTTTTTTTGTTCCTGTCACTTGTGTTATGATTATCACTCAAAAAAAACAAAAAAAAACCCTCTGTTGTGGACATTGAAATACTATAATTGTCATCTGTGGTTGGTCGATAACCTCAGCTACCCTTGGTTGCCGATGTGTTACCTACAGTCTGGCAGCTCTTCTGCTGTCCATGCTGACTGTGCTCTGGCTCTCATAAACTGATTCTGTTCAAGGAGACAGAGGATAGTCTAAGCCTTTGAAATCTTGGGGCCCAGAATCCTTTGCTTTCTATGCCTTTTTTGACCCTTGTGCAGTCACACGCAAGATGAAAAAAAAAAAAAATTATGAAGAATCAAGACATTGGTTTCATGACGTTATTACAGGGTGCTCAGTACTTGCATCATTCTCAAATTTTGGGGATTTAGATTCTGTTGATATTTTGTTTTCATCTGTTTTCATGTTGTATATGAATAGATTTGGAAAGGGGAAATTTTAGAAGGTTTTTGTCAATGCTTCAAGTCGGACTTGGGTGCTCAGTTGGGATACTGTGTAGACAAAGTGTTGGCGCTTTGTTTTAGATACGATTAGTAACACATTCATAATGCCTTAATGTGATCTTGAGAGGGGTGATGAATAGAATAATTACCTTACACTGTTTGATTATGTGTCTACAATGTGCTAACCAGAAATGGCAATTGTAAAGAGACTTTTATTTTGGAATTTATTGCCTATCAAACAGACACATCATTCCACCGTTATGTCTAAAAAAAAATGACGTAAAAGCATGAACACTGCATGAAAGCTGACACAAGGCATGATCCAGTATTCATTGATGTGCTATGCAGCTGCTTTGGAGCTCCCCAGTCAAGCATTATGAATGTGTTAACCAGGTGAAGAGTACACATGCTGTGCCTAATTTCAGTTTTTTTGGATACAAGCTTGAAATGTCCTGCTGTACAAAAATGAGGAAAGATTTAAAAGAAGAAAAAAAAAAAATATTGGTTATGGTCAGAGTATTCATTTTTCAAGAGATTTTTATTAATTTTGGACATTATATTATGCTCACTTTCAAATACCGTATTATGTAATCGCCTTGTTAGGAGAGGACAGAAGGTTGGGCAGAAAAACTAATCATGTTTCGTGACAAAGTGTACATACTCTTTTCAAACTGACCTTCCAGAAATACAAGAAATACACTGGGGTTGTTGTTTTTTTTTTGTTTTTTTTTGTTTTTGACGGTTCTTGTTCTCTTTTTACCTGAAAGCAGAGAAATGTCTAAAACGTGCAACAGCTGTTAAACACTAAAAAAAATTTCATTTTCAATAATGTGAAATTATTCTATTCTCTGAGACATTTTTGTAAGTACATATCAGTGTATTTCCATGTAACCATTGTAGGGTTGAAATAAATTGTGTTTCTTTTTTCTTTCATGAAAGTAACGGCTTTCTGAAGCTTTAGTGACTGAACATACTAAGATGTGTGACGCAGTGCCGACTGTTCAAGGCCTCGATTGTGAAGCTGATTTTAGCAACTTTTTTGTCATCTGGAGCTTTAACGAAATGACTGTATTCTGCATTCAGTGTTGCATCACACCAATTCACGACTGTTACACCCAGATGTTGAAAGATTAGGAGCCTGGCTATAGCCTAAAAGAAGAAGATACAGTATGCATTCTGAACAAAAACATGAACAAATGGTATATACCGTATAGAGGCTTTGCAATTATACAACAATACTCTTTGATTTTCAGCTGTCATTTTTTTTTTATGTTATTGAAAACAGAATTATCATATCTGTTCGAATAAGGAGGCGTCAAAATTGTAATCGCAATTACATTATCAGACAAACATTAGCGTATCATATAGACAGGAAACTGTCATCTTATCATTTTTCAACCTTTTGAAAGAAACAAACAAACCGTGCAAAAATACAGCTTTTTTTTTTTTACTTTTACGTTTTCTCACCCATGCTGTCGTATGATCTCCATTTCAAAACATCCAGAGATGCATCTTTTTTTTTTTATTAGCTTTCATAAGTATCCAGCAGCCTAATATAGCACAAAAAGAGATTTTAATATGCAACTAGCCAAACATTGGAGCAAATCAGATGTGCGGCGGCATCATGAGAGCGATGGCTTGCTGAGCAGATTTTGGTTATACTAAGCTAAATACTAAAATGTTTGCATTGTACATTTCTGCAAACAACGGATACCATTAGATATTGTTGTCAGTCAGAGCAAGTGACGTTGCACAACAAGAGCTGCACAGACCTAGAGACGTAGCATATTAAGCGACTAATTGAAAGTTGCGTGGTATAATAATGACTTTAACAAGCTATAAAGTCCACTAAGGGTTGGGTGGAGGAGTGATGGAGGCGGACTGGTCAGGAAACACAGGACTTTGACTCCAGGAGACTGCTGTCCCGTGAGACAATATAAGTCGACGTTGACTTTACGCTAGTTACTTTAATGTTAGGCTCGTTATGTATATATGATATATAATGAGAAAGCTCGCCAAGGACAGTTGTTATTCATTTATGTAAGTTCCGTTTTAACGGTTGTTACGTTACAACAAGTTATTAATTGAACATAAAATATTATCTTTTCTCCTACGTTAACCAAGTTTTTGTCGCCAAAAACCTAGCTAATGCTTTCACAACGTTAACCAGGTGGCATTATGCATGTTTGCTAGCGAGATACAAGGCTGATTTATGAAGCATACTTTTGGGTTCTAAAATTGTAACATTCAACATATCCATGGTTTGCAGATGTACAATACCGACGTTTTCTTTTTCCCGAGACTGCTTTGCATAATTTACATGGTTAGACTTTTCCTTTGCCTGTCAAACATAGACCTGTGTCATTTTTATCAATCGATTGATGTCAAACAGTCTTGTTATTGAGGTACTCAAGCAATACATTTAGAACATTTAAAAAAAAAAAAAAAAAGCTCTTCTTCTAACAATGTTAATCAAGAGCCTCAAATCTCAAAAAAATGACGGTCAGAGTGTCGGGGACTCAAAGCCATCTATACAGTTTCCATTTGTTCAAACTTTTGTTCCACACTCTGCTCTAGACGTCATGAAAGTCCTGCAGAGTCATGAGAGGCAAGACGATGCAATGCATACATGGAGAGACCAGAATCACCTACAGCCATGATCAACAACACTTCGATGTGAGAGAATTAATAAAGCATTGATACATTTTCAGTAATCAGACACATGTGAATGGTGATTGTTTTGTCTGTCTCGGTACTAAGAACAACAGAGTCTGCATTGTGGTGACCAGTGAGAACAACTTTTACAGATGCATATTTAAAAGACAGAGTGCAGATGGGTCGGTGTTTCCCGTGATCATGAGAGGAGTCATATTAAAAATTAAAAAAAAAAAAAAAAACTCTTGAAGTATCCATGACTTTTTAAAAGAGACAAAACAGACTCTGGAAATACAAAATCATTCACTAAATTTACAAAAAAATATATATTTTTTTTGACGGCATACCATGTTACTCAACTTCCCATTTGAAAGGCTCAGTCCCACGAGGCTCCATTTGAAGCAGCCTGCAGCAAAGAGCACTTAAACTCCAAATAAGCAAATGTCAAAGGTTTTTGATTTGTAACTCGTGAAGAGGGCTTTCAGGGGGTTAAGGTGAACGTAGCTGGAGAGGCTCGCTGCCTGCTTAGGATGAAGGAGCGCCATAAAACGTGCTTCACCCTTGTACGCCTGAAGGCAAAATACCATTGATATGTGGTAAAGCCTGGATTCCCCAAACAGTAATAAGGACACAGGCAAAGAGACAGATATACCTTATATATATATATATATATATATATATATATATATATATATATATATATATATATATATATATATAGTTTAGCCTTTTTGGTAATTTCCTTTGGGCAGTTGTCATCTCTGAAAAATCCACCTCTGGCCTTCTTTCTATTGGCTGAACTGAGACTTGTATTCCTTCGATTTATTATCCCAGGCTGTTTAATCTCAACTAAGTTCTGTCACGAGGATAATAAGAGCTTACGACACCCTTGAGGTGTTCTTTGTCACTTGTTAGTCCCTCCTGTTGTTCATCAGTGCCTACTGAGTAATGATAGTGCTGATCAGTGCTGAGTGATTTTCATTTTTGCTCATCAGGATCTCCATCTAAATATGTGCATCAGACTTACTTGCATTGCTTATCAACAGAATGTTTCTCTTCCCCCGAAGCAAACGGTGCAGTCGCCCACTGCATACAGACCACAGCGACTTCAAGAGAAGAGACGCCCCTCTCTTTGCATAGCCTGAACAATCCCCTCAGTTTGTTAGCTCGATGTGCTTAATGAGGTGTTCATATTGATACAAATTCAGTGTGAATGAAGTGACAAGTGACATTTATTCCGTAATCTTTGAAACGTTCCACCGTTGTCTCTCATGTCTTTTATCCTCTTGTCATTTTCCTCAACTTCACATCAAGGCAGACTACATGTTGTTGTTTTTTTTGGGGGGGATTCAGACGGACATTTCATATTCTTATTCTGACTGAAGCGTTTCATATACAGCAAAAAACATAACACAGGATAGCCCACGGTAATCATCTCTGTTTAACAATATTGTCACTCTGTATCGAATTAGATACACAGTATTATGGAGTCCCATTGCTTCCTCCCTTCATCCTCTACTGCATAAAAATTAGGGTGGTTTTTTTTTCCAATCCAATATACACATCAGTTTGAAATCTTCATTTAAATGCCATAAATCCCATCCAGCCAGGCACACCGCCTCCTGCATATGAGGGAAGAGAGATCTTAATCAGTCAGGGAGGGAGTCAGTTGTCAGCATCGCTCTGCTTCCTTGTGCCCAAGACGAAAAAAGGGAACCTTGAAGCTCATGTTATTGGAGGAGCAGTGCCACACTGTGGCACAGCTCTGACGGAGGATGCAAACAAGGGAGCCATAGTAGGAACTCTATCGAGCAAAATAAGGTCAATGCAATACACATCTATGGTCTGTATTTGCCTGCTCTAATGTCTACACTTCATGAAAGCTGCACTCAAAATATATGTATTTTTCATTTCAGTGAAATAGTCAAATTCAAGCCATGATTTTTGTCAACATCAGGTTGAAACTATTCGATGGACTGTGGCACTAGTGGAATATTGCCTTCCCTACATAAGAGGCTTCATCAGTGACTCCTGGCGAGTCCCAGATATTCACATCAGTCCGGGTTGCTCACACCATGAGAGCCCTTAAGATCATCATTTTCAGCGTGTAGTGTGTTCAAACGGGAAAAGTGACAAAATGAAGTACACTCAAAAGAAGTTACTATGCATACTAAAACATGCACGAGTTCACGAGTGTGCTGTTGATGAACACGACTGTATTTTCCATAATGCAATGCAGAAAAGAAATAGAGAGGCTACTTCCAGCTACGATTAAAACAGTATGCCGGTGGGGATGAGGCGGCTCTAGAGTGATTCCCAGTGTAATTATTTCTGTCAGCGCCAGCATCCCACCATTTCCTGTTCGTCAAAACTACAATGATTTCTAGTATAGTAACCTCAAAGACATGGCCTGTTTTACACCTCGGTCGAACCATCTTGTCCTCTCTGTCTGCTCTATATTGCTCCTCAAATTTGGTTGTTTCGTCTTCAGCAGTGTTGCTCCTCTACTATATAATGTGCCAGGCGTTTTGGGAGTTTTTGTTGTCTCTGCCATGTACAACAGCGCTTGAAGTGCACAGAGAATTGATCTATTGATGTTTCAGTGTGTGGTCCGTCTAGTGAAATGAGTTTTGCCTCACTGCTGCCGTTTAAATGTCTCCTACGAAATGACATTCCCATACGACTGAATCACACTCTCAATTCAATTTCTCAGGTCAAGGTCCGAGTTTTAAAACGTGAATGAATGTAGTAAATCGAAATATGACACAACTTGCTAAAAATAGAATCGTTATATAGGTAAAAAAAACATCACTATAAATTTGGTTTAAAGTGACTATGAAACTGAAACAACACAAAAACTAAAAAAGTACTTGGTTATTTTAGGTATACTTGGTTCAGACGTGACATGAACAGCAGTATCCTGTGTTTTTAGAGCAATGCACCACTCTGATATCATCCCTATGTGGACTTCTGTGAACTCATTTAAAACCTACAAAATGTACAATGCAGTTTTGTTGTATGAGACTGTCATTTTTAGGAGGCTGCTTTAACTGTACTTCCACCGTCTGATGAATACTTTCATTTAGATTTGACCTTGTTGTTTTGAGCTGGAGCAATCTATCATCCATAAATATCGTGGAAGTTATTTCATAACCGTTTCCCCTAAATTCAGCCTGACATATTCAGTGTCTTTAGAAACTGATGGATTTTTTAAGATAATTAAATCACATGGCATGTTTTACAAAAATGAGTTTGTCAGGCCGGAGTTTGAGAAATGAAATGTAAAAGTCTTCATGCATACAGTCCTACGCTTTCCAATCAGTATTTAAATGCGTCTTCTGGTGCTATAATGATGTGTAAATTGACTGCCAATATAAAAGTTTTTCATCAATGTACTAGCACAAGAGTCTGACAGATTGTCTATGCTGGACAGTGACCAGTTATTGATTTTCTCAGGTAATGTGTGGTTTTCAGTGAAATTGAGGCTCATCACATGCAGTCCGTTATCAGCAGACTTCTGGTGGAACCGGCTCAGTACTGTACCTGACAAGCCTGTAAAGAGAAATGTTTCTGTAGTCCGTGCTGACACAAAGATTTGTGTGAGAGAACCCCCCCCCCCCCTCCCCCTCCCCTCCTGGCACTGAATACATGCCACGTGATTTATTGTGCCTGTTAAAATGCAAATGAAGCAATTGGCATAGGAAAAACAAGTGTTGTCTGCAACACTGCAGCCACCTATAAGCCCACGGAGCTGTGGCACGCTCCTGCTATTTTGATCACAGCCTTCAGAGAGCGTATGAAGATGTTTTATTCAAATGATTGACCATGGCTGTGCTTTCTGTCACACAGGTGCAGTAAACATGTTTGAATAATTTAGATTTGTCATGTCGCAAAGCCTGTGCCACAATGGCTGTCCGCAAGGTTTCAAGAAGTTCCCCCGAGTGCAAATTGTGCATCGTGAAAGGCTGTCTTAAAAGACCTCTATTTTGGAATCGGTATTTTAAAGCTGAATGTGGGTCACAGGACTGTCCCACTTCAAAGGCCCAGAGAGTTGTGGTCCTCATCTGCCTTGATTTGTGTCAGTTACTTTAACGGTGCGTTCAGGCAGGGCTTGTCAACTCGTAAAGTCTGGAAATTTGAAATGTCAGTGGTAAATGTGTCAAATAAACTGGACCAATGTAGAATATAATGGAAGCCATGGTTAAAATGAGTGGCCTGGACATATTCATCACGACATACACAGTTTAAAACATTAGCAAAATATCATGAGAGCCATGTCAAAGTCAAAATGTGAACTTATAATGGTTCAGTCAAGTGTTAACAGTCAAGTGTGGTTTTTAAATGATGGAAGGGTTTAGCTGGTCGCCCCAAATCCCATTTGATTGGATAATGTGCGTTCCCAAGCGCAGGACGAGTCTCTGGAAAATGCTTCAATATTCTACAGGCAGAGAGATGAGATACGAAGAGATAGCGGAACCATTAACGCAGGGATTAGAAGATTAATTTCACTGGGTCTTTAATCATCCTACAGTTGGTTATTCTTGTAATTTTAACATAAACAAGCAACAGTGTAACAACCCACTTGCTGCATTATGATCTGGTCCGTTGAGGCGGTGCAGAAACCGGTTTCTGTTGTGATAAATCAGCCTCGTAAAAAAGGGAAGCTCCAGACGTCCTGGCACAGGAATTCTGACCAAAAAATAAATCCTGATGTTCATGTTGGATGGTTTGGACCAAATTGTGTTGTAGCTGCAGTAAATATGTTGATGTGAGGGAACATCGTCTACATTTGGCCTAGTGTCTGTGATAACTGGGCCGAGAATTTCAGGGTACAAAACCCTTATAGTTTTTTTTAACCATTTTTACAAAGCTGTGACAAGCACTGCAGGGGATGATGTATTTTTTGTCGGCCAACCTCAGAAGTTAGCTTGACGCTAGTTCCCTCTACAAAAAGCCAATGGGATTCATCCATTGGATTCTGGATTATTGCAGAAAATAAGCACAAGTTTATGATACATACACGTTTTGTTCAGCACGTTAATCTTCACAGATGAACACAATGATTTTGGAATAGTTACTACAATTGGCAGAAGTAAGAAGCTAACGTTAAGCTACAAATTAGCAACACCGTGTGAGTTGTTAGGCGGACTAGTTGGTAGTGTTGACGTTTTGTAGTCTCACTTAGCCACTAGTAAGCAACCATTTAAGCTTCCATATTCTCGAGACCTCATTTCAGGCATCTAACCAAAAACCCATACCAAAAAGAAAAGAAAAAGAAAATGCTCTATATGCTGCGTTCATACTGTTCATACTGTAGGTCCAGTGATACAGACCTGCAAAACATATATCGCATTGAGTCTATTTCCTGCTCCTCATCCCCATCTTCAAGGACGAGGGTATTATCAGTTTACATAGATTCAGGAGATGTTCCTCAACCTGCAGCGCTCACATTCTCCTCAGACAGGTTGATGAGCCCTTGATCCTTTACAGACACTTGCAAGTGATAGCCACAATCTTTACTGCCTCAAGCAGAGCCTCCCTAATGTAAGAGAGACATTCATTTCACCAAAAAAAAAAGCCTTAATCTGTCATTGGGTTCTGAAAAGTCTGTGTGAAAAGCCGGCTCTGCGTCCTGTGGTTCTACCTTCATGTCCTTTTAGTTGGACAACATCAAGGTGGCCACTATGAAAAACATACCACCCACCACTACTCAAAAGGCTGAAAAGGCACCCAGCAGCACAATGTGGGTAAGTTGAAAAGATTCAACTTCATGCAAATCCCCTTTGAAGCACAGGAGCAACAACCTGGAGACATCCAATCGCACTCATTTTGATTCCCTCGGGAAACAGAAATAGATGTTTTGTTTTCCACTCAAAAATACTTCCCAATTCTCTTTGCGATTCAACTTAAATGGGCCCCCGGAGTAAGAATAACAAAAAAAGATGTGTTGAAAACCATTCACATCCATAATGCACTGTGAGTCAGTAAGTAAGCATTGTACCACAAGTGGGTTTTTTTCCCTGTTTGAAGTATTGTGGTAAGTAGCTTGTGTTTTATCCCCGTAAAGTGAAAATCGGGCTGCATGTTGTGTGTTTTTGACAGTTCAATCTCTTGTCAGGATTTTTCCAAAAGTGAATAGAGGACAAAGAAAATAATTGTCGGCAAAACTTGACAGAGGTCAAAGTTTTCCTCAAAGAAATCTTGAGCTTTTCCTGCTAAGATGGACTTGCTGGTTGCATGCAAAGATGGAAATTTGGCTACCATTTGATCGCCCAGGTTTGTTCATCAAATGCCAAAAAAACCAACGATGAGAGCTATCCGAAAGCCGTCGTTGAAATGCAAAGCCGCAAAGCCCTGAGCCAGCCTTGGACCTCCAAATCCTGCTTATTCCATCCCGCCTATAAAACTGCACGTACATTTGTTTGTATGGAATAATCTGACAGAGAAAATAACCTTTGCCCTCAAAGTGGAATTCTAAATGTGTTGACAGCTTGCGTATGTTGAGATAAACAGCTGCTCAGATAACCTTTTCTAACCTTTACGTTCCTTAAGAAAGTTTCGAAGCAGCTGTAAAAACGATTCGGTGTGGTTAGTCTCTTTGTAGGGAGTGTAAGAGTGGGGGGGGGGGGGGGGGGGCTGTCCTATGACCCACATCCCCTATATTATCTTTGAGGAACAATCAGTTGCGTTGTTTGTTTTTCTATGATATATTTCTAGCAAATAGATAGTAATTACCATTTATGTCTACTCGAGTGGTCTGCTTCTGTAAATCTAGGGTATGAACACGGATGCTTGCAAGAATGTCTTTCTAAATGTATCCCAATAAGAAAGTTAGTCAAGACACGAATGGCTCAAAACATGACTAGTGTGAAAGTAGTGTGTACAGTACAGTGCAATATAATATTTGTTTGTATATAGTATACAAGCCAACTCCATTTCTTCCCTGGAAGTCCTGTGATTGTGTGTGAAATTGAACACCTCAAGTGTGTCGGCCATGATGATTTTTCAAAAGTAAATATCAAGTAGCTATAATGAAAGCAGGGATGGTTTCACTATCGTTTCAATGTATTCATTTCCCGATGGCTCTCGTGTGACGTGTCTCCCAACTTCCCGCCGAAAGAGCGACACACTTGAGGTTGTGACGGCTGAAACCCGAAGCGGTTTATTAAAAGCTTGACTGCATTCCTCATCATCTCTCTCTCTCCCTCTCTCTTTCTAACTTTCTTTCTGTCCCCTCTCCCTCATGTTAAACCCTTTCCTCTCCCCTAACTCCTCTTCTCCTCCTCTTTTTTTCCTGCCTGTTTTTGCTTGTGTATTCCCCTCTCCCTGTCCTTGTCCTTCAGATGCCGCGGTCGGTGGCTCAGGCCTGGGCACCGGAGCTATCGTAGGCATCCTCATTGTTGTCTTTTTCCTGCTGTTGGTGGGCGTGGACGTCACCTGCTACTTCCTCAACAAGTGTGGGCTCCTCATGTGCATCGCTGTGAACTTCTGTGGGAAGGCCGGACCCGGCGCTAAGAGCAAGGACATTGAGGAGGGCCAGGCAGCATTCACGTAAGTGAACAACATTAGCGTCTTGCAGCTCATTGTTTTTGGCAGCTTTTCTCAAGGACGTTTCGACATCGAGGCAAAGTTAGCGACTTGGTGGAGACCAAAGCAGAGCTAAAAAAAAAAGGGACTTGATGTTGAACTTAAATTCTTCAGGTGGACACAAACGTGACTCAAGATGAATTAGAATGTTTTGTTTGAGCTGGAAACAGAATCGTTTACTAACATGTTCATCATAAAAACTCTACACTATGATGTCAAAAGTGTTTACAGCTTGTTTTTAGCTGCTCCAAGTTTCCAAAAGAATTGATCGCATTAAACGTGGCAACAGAGTGAGATGAGAAGACTGAGATCAGTTAATGCATTCAGGAACCCGTACCGTATTGAACCGAATTCCAGTACCTTTGGTTTAACAAACGCTTAGTCAGCAGCTGTGATACTGATTGGGAGGCTAATTTTGGGGATAGAAAAACAGAAAAAAAACCAAAACATAACGGACGATTCCTAAAGTGTCTTTTAATAAAAACAAAAACGCTGAACTATGCATAACTTTAAGCCTTAATAAAATTGAAGTATGTTAGTTGTATGATTCACAGAATGTACAGAGTATAAATAGGTGTTACTTGAAGCTGTAGCCTCTTTGTTCACCAGTGCTTGTTGTCTTTGTGCTGAACTGGGCTAAACACTTCCTGGACCTATTGCCAGTCCAGTTCAGTAAACTGGATTCACTCCATCTCTACTACATATTTTCATGTACATAATATTTCATTTAGCTCAGCAACTACATCCTGTCTTTCAAAGATTATTATTTTGATAACATTATATGATTATATTAATAGAGCAGGGATGCTTTGATCATTACAATTGAAATTACAACTTCAAAAGTGTTCAAATGAACAGATTGAAATTGTTGAAAATGTTGAATTAGTCCTAAAAATAGAATGTAGAATTAGACCTTTGTAAACATCTAATCGTGTCAAAATGAATTGATTCCATGTTGGCCTTTGTTTAATCAAAATTCCGTTAAACGTGTTGACTGTCTCTCACTGTCTCCCAGCTGTGAACTTCAACAACAAATAGATATTTCAGCTAAACGGCTCACATTAAATATGTACAGCGCTGATATTTGGCACTTTAGATCTTAACATGTCACTCCCAGCTAGAAAACACTTTAAAGCTCGGCACAATCAGAGAGCAGCGCGACGATAACAGACGAGCCCCCAGGGGAAGCCTACAATCAGAGCCTGCAGGTGGAGGATGATCAAATGGTGGAATGAGGGAATTACAGAGAGTGTGGTACAGCTTCAAGGTCGATGCCGGTGCTTTCGCATGTTATAACCACATTGTTTCTGATCACCACACTGTTCCGTTATGTAGACGTTCCTGTTACATGTGTTACAGAGGGTAGATAGTGTCACTGTGTACCGCTGTGACCGAAGCATAGAAGGCCATGCTCTTCTGGGAGCCGTCGATGTTTAACATATTAAGAGGAGATCAAGTTATTGTTGGCTAACTGTCCGTCGCCATCTGACAACAGGAAAGATGAGTCTAAGGAGCCAATTGTTGAGGTGAGAACGGAGGAAGAACAAACCCCAAACCAAGGAGGGGGTCCCACCGAGCCCAACGAGACCACGCCCTTAACAGAACCCGAGTGAGTATGGAGCAGGACCACTTCCTCAGTCTAGGGAGTGTCCCAGACTTTGGCCTACCTGCATGAAATCTTCATCGAGAGGTGAACCAAATCATTGGGTTACAATCAGTTCTGGCCAGGCCCAGACTAGATTTAGTGTAAACACCATAGGGTAGTACTGACACAATGTATTTCATGTGAAGGACACGGGTGCAAACCATGCTGAACTGATTATACTGTAAAGTACAAGACTATTAGTCACAGATTTAGACCAGGTCTGGATGCATGACCACTAAACCATCACAGCCATGTGTATGCGCTAAGTTTCGACTAAGAAATATTCATTATTTAACTCGTAATTTTGACTTTAAAAGGCATCATTTTGTAACTTGATAAGTACAACTTAGTGTTGTGTCAATTCATATTTTCATGCTGCTCTCCCAGTAGTATTTGAGAAAATGTGTCCCTGACTAAAGACATCCCCAGTACAGATCATTTAAGTTGGTGTTGTTACTTTTACACATCTGTGCGACTGAATAATCAAACCAACAACTCAACACCAATCTTCAGCGGAGTTGAAGCTAGTCCAAAGTGGGGCTGACACTTCAGACAAACAGCTTTGTCCCTTTATGGGGAAAAAAAAGCATATTAGCATTCTAATTCCCCAAACTCCCACCTCCTTTCTGTAGTTCACTGTTGTATTATTTCTTTTTGTTTACCCCTCCACAAATATTTTGTCGCTAACATTTTTGATTGTGCAGATTTTTACTTTTTCACTGCAGCACAGTAGCACTCACTCTGCCTTGTTTATCCCCTGACCTGCACTCTCCCTCTCCCCCTTTATTTCTATTGTCCTTCTTCTTTTTTTCCTTCACTTTTCTCGTGGCTCTCTATGTGTGCTCACTCCTCCCTCTTCTCCCTTGTTTGTCCTGCCCCTCCCCACCAAACAGGCCTGCTGCTGCAGACACCACCTCCACCGTGGTAAACTTGCTCCCCTCCACTGCCACTAACTCAGTTGCTGAGAGCTTTAGCACGGCGCAGAGCAGTCCTGCTAGCGAGAGCACCGCGCTAACCATCAGCGCCTCCAGCCCGACCAAAGCCGCCCCCGCCAAGGCCTCCCCCAAAAACAGCCCTGCTGCCCAGTCCAGTCCGCTTAATGCTAACACCCAACCTGATGTTGGGCCCCTGGTCGACCTGAGCGACAGCCCTAAAGCTCCCCCCTCGTCCAACCCAACACCCCCCGTCTCAGAGCCAGTCAGCCCGCCCTCCGCTAATGCCGACGGGCCACAGAGCCAGCCTGACACAGTCAAAGCCCCTGACAGCGCCCAGAATAAGGACTTACAAGTAGACGGCCCGGCCAAGGATGCACCCAATGCCCCGTGCACAGACTCGACCACACCAGCCCACAATGAGTATGAACACTTCCATAACCCCGTTCCTCACCTTGTCACCTTGTCACCTCTGCTCTGGTAGCATCCCTGTAGCCCACAAGTGAGTCATTGTTAAAGGAAAAATTCACCCTCAAATGCAGACACTGTTTTTGGTGTCATATACCGACATGAACGTCTTTGCACCTGCCAGGAACAGAAGGAAACTTTTAGGTGTGTGTATGTGTGTTAAATTATTATCAAGCTTATTATTTCCAAAAACTTCCCAAGCTTTCGATAGGTTTTATTATATTCAAGCATTTCAATATTTACTTATATTTAAGCATAAGCAAAACAAAGTTGATTTAAGGCGGAGACTCCCCTGGTGCATAGGTTAAAAGAAAGAATTTCTGACATGATTTTAGTCATTTTTAAATCCGGCTGTGGATGATATACGAACAAACCCCTCAGTAAAAGCCTTCAGAATATAGATAAGAATGAAACTGGAAAGTTTAATGTATCAAAGGGAAACCAAAGTGGAGATATCTGGCTCAGAGTATGAGCAAAAAAAAAAAATCAAATTTAGAGAAAATATCCTTTAAATGTTTTGTAAAATTCCATACATTTTGCAAGACACCACAGGGGAATAGGGTAATCAACTTTAATTAATATAATTTGTCATAGAGCATCCCCAGTTGATTAAAAAAAAAAACAGGTTATACGTACATTAACTTGTTATTGAAGGTCTTTTCTTGGCGGTGAAAATTGGAAAATAAGCAAAAGTTTTTTGGCTTCTATGGTTGATGATTATGAACATTTAAGGGTGGACTTTTCCTTTTAAGAATGCCAGATGTTGGCCATACAGATAGTTGGCACACAAATACAAATGCATTGGGATGCCACTAGTGTATGCCTGTCTTCATTTCACCTTCACCCTCCACCTGTTTGTTGGCTCACTTGATGGAGTCGACTTTTCTCCCACCATACAGCTTCTTTATATTTCACCCACATTATCTCTGTGTTTATTCGGTCGGTCGCTTTTTAACACACCTTGTTTTCACTCCAGGTCTTCAGCAATGCTGACATGAGTCTGACATGATGTTAGCTCCACAGGTTTTTACTCAGAAACTCCTCCTTCTAACCTCTCATACAACGTCGGCTATCCATTCACTTTGTTTTTAAAACTGTTAAACAAAGATATAAGACACTCCTAATATTCTATTTCTATTTCATTTGATTCTCTGCATCAAGTCAGCAACTGTCCAAGCTCTATCTTAGCAATTGAAAAAGACAATTTTGAGTTCATCCTATATTGGCGAGACGACGACGGCAGTGAAGAGCCATGAAGTTTTTACTGTACTTGTTTATAGGGCCCGTAAATCTTCGTTGTATATGAGCGCAAAGAGGAGATATGAAGACTTGTGTTGTTACAGGTGACCTCAGTCTGTGGTGGCGACTGCCAAGTAGATCGAGAAGTGTATAGACTCCTGCACCACACGCACTTTTCATCACGCAGAAGAATATTGTTGGAGTGCTAGACTTTATAGAAACACAAGGATTTGCACTTTGGTGTGAAAATACCTTAACCTCAAAAAAAAAAAAAGTGGTTCAGATAATCTGTCTCAACTGTTACTTCACTGTTAACTGTGGTTATGCTACGGCGTTCCCAGGTACTTACGACTACGATATCATCATAACTAATGCAAGTGATGGTAAAATAAATGAATAATATATTTAAGAAGTTCTTCAAATCACACACTTATCCTTATAGTGTTAGCAAATTTGCATTCTACTCTTGCAGTTTGAGTTGACGGCTAATTTTAAATAGCTACAAGTCTATATTATCTGCTATGTTAAGGCCTTTTTTTTTCGTGCAATTCATTTGCATGTACAGTATATATATATGTAGGCAAGGCAAGTTTATTTGTATAGCACATTTCAACAACAAAGCAATTCAAAGTGCTTCACATAAAACCATTAAAAGCAGCAAAAGAAAAGGAGATTTAAAAACAATTAAGAAACATCAAAAACAGTCATTAAAACACTAAAAAGCTAAAAACAGAATAATAGTTGCAGTGCAGTTTAAGAAATAAATGTATCATAACTCCTTTCAGCCGTGACAACAAAACGCACTTCTTCCATTCTTACCTTTCACAATAAAAGCCCTAGACAAATACACCGCAAGAACAGTCACCAAAGGTAACTCAATTGGGGAAAACCCAATGAACTAGCTTACAGTAGCTTAGGCTATATGACAATTAGCTTCAGGCAGACTGCCAGACACTGCTCTGGATCCATAGGATCCCAATAGTTGGTCCTCTGCCTGTGTCGATCCATAGGATCCTTTGAAAAAGTGTTGCAACTGCCGCAAATTGGCACAGCAGAGCTTAGCTAGTCTCAGCTAGAGTCTGTGAGCCCCGCTGCACAATGAGAGATTCTTGTTTACTCCATGAAAGAGTAAAGCAACATCTTTGTGCGGGGAACTCCACCGAAGAATACCGTCCTTTTCCTGTCATGTAGCGGCACTACTTCAACTTGGCTTGTTCAAGTAAATGAAATACTTGTCACAGAGTGACCTCCAGCAGCACCACCATTGCTCTGTGTGCTCTTCATTTTTGCGGGCCAATTAAAATGCCAATCTCTCCAAGGCACCGCGCTTCTCTGTTTTAATCCTCGCAGAAAGCCCTCATTTCGGCGGTGCTATGAATGGTTTACGTACGGAGTTTTTGCCCCAAGGAGTTTGCAGATGTTCCTGATTTCTGGCAGCGATGTGAGGACGTTCCAGATAGCTGCGGCATGAATTACAGAGGCTTACTGACAATCACTCCTCACTCTCTTCCTCCTTCATCTTACACTTTGCTCACTCACACGGCCAGAGGAAGATGTCAGTGATGAAGTATGGGGAGTTGAGAGCTAGTTGGAAACAGGGCTCTTGTCAGCTCAACATCACCTTGATATAACTAAGCCTGTCATAGGTGGGATTTTTCTTCATAACTCCCCGACAGGACCGAAGCACAGCTCCCCCACTGATCTATGTGGCGATCCTTCTTCTGCACCCCAACCGCGGAATGTCTTGTCAGGCTTCTTGTAGGTTCTTGAGTGACTCACTCCTCCTCAGGACCCATTTTTCTCCCTTGAGTGGGAAAACCATCTTCGCAGACAATTTCCACAGGCTACACACCACATTTAAAACAATGTTTCAAAAGCAGCTCTAAACCAGTTAGTGTAGCTTTGAATTGCTCTTGATTTATGTAAGAGCCTTTTTTTTTTTTTAAGTGTTCCAAGAGAACATTAGCCTGGATTGTTCTAAAAAAAAAAAGGGTGCTTGAAGTAAATTAGTTAAAAGTCTAATTTATCTCTGTGATGATGCCCATTGATATAAGAGTGGCATCGTTAATAGATGCTGCAGTTTAAAGGTCAGACATCGCAGCAAGGTGGTTATAGAAGAGATGGTGGGAGATGGATTCTCAGCATAATGGACAAAAATAAGGTAAAAATGGGATTACTAGCAGGCTTAACATTTTAAAAATACGAGACACAATACAAGAACGATTCACCACCATGCAGATGTGCATGTGGTGGAAAAAAATCTTTTTAACCTCCCTGTGAGAAATAACTGAGATGAGAAAACTCTTAAATGAATAACAATGAATAGACAAAACAGAGTAGAACAGAGTTGTTGTGCTGCTGGACTGTGAACTTAGCATATTCATATCAGCTAAATGCTTTTACAAATTCTTTCTTTAATCTAGTGGTTGCTGGTTTTGGTTCTTCTCACTATAATTGTTTGCATTTGGTTGTACATCCTTTGGTTGCCATGGTTTCTCATGCATCAATTATTAGGAAACACAATTCTTATTGCACAGAAGAGCAGAAAAAAAAACAGTGAACCCTCTTGTGTACCATGCTAAATGATTTTATAATTTCTTTACTTTGTTTCCAGTAATTGTTTCTTTAAGTCTAGTTTTAAAACCTGAGGTCTACAGCTATTACACATTAACACTTCATGACAAGTGTCGCACCATGGCCTCTATAACAGTCGAAAAATATGCTTTCACTGGGTTGAATTTTTGCCATTATTATGTATGTAAAGCAGAAAAGAAAAACAACATCACACACAGGGGAACGCAAGTTATGCCTTCCAGTTGTGAAAATGCACGTGAAGTGTGAATATCATACTCAACAGAGCCCATTTCGCCCACATTAAATGCGCGCGGCGTTGATTATGTTTGCAGCCAGAGACAAAGGCGGATGCTGGGACGTGGTTTTGCTTATCGCAATTTTCTTTCTGTATTTAACAAAACAAACCAGCAAATGTTCCCGCCGTACAGTCTGCCTACACGTCTTCTCCGCCGCCGGTAAAACTGTATCTTCTTGCTACAGCAGGTACCAACGATAGAGGAAGCAACATGGAGGAAATTTGCCTTCAGGGCTTTCTGCCAAAAAAAGCGTTGATTTAATGTTCTTTCCCCAGACCTAACCAGGTTTGTTGCCTGAACCTTAGGAGATTTCTGGCAGAAAGCCCCGAAGGCAAACTTCTCCCATGTGCATCGGCTAAGAATATTTCTTCTTCAACTTCTACTTATCTGATACACAGGCACTCCCTGGTGGCAAAAACCGTGCAGCACATTCCCAAGCATCAACACTGCCTATAATAATAATAATACTGCAGCCTGAAAAAAGAAAATATTAACATTAGTACTTGAGTTTGAATAAAAGTCATCTTAATAATAATAATAATAATAATAATACACAGGTTAAAAGCAGATTTAAACAGGTGATCTTATTTCTTTTCTCTTTCTATATTTTCATGTTTGGTATTGAGGTAATGCTGATGGTGAACATAAGTAAAGGTAAATACTTATGTTAAATATATAATATATAATACTTATGGTAAATATTCTAATATCAGAATAAATTGTTTTTGCTAGCTCTTATACAATTAGAGGCAAATGTGTTCATATCACCTCCTATTATCTTGACTAGACAACCCAAATATTTCAAAAAGTTATACATTTGATAAATTCCAATTATGTTTTATGCATGTGTCGTTAAATACTTTATAAATGAGACCAAACGCATGCATTCAGGAGAAGTAAAAAGGCTGCCTCATTTGTTCCCTTTCCTCGTATGCTAGGTTTTCATATTAGATTCAGAGTTATGAGTAGGCTACAATTATCAAAACAATACGCACATTCAGGCTCCCTCAACTTGTACTGCAGTTATAATTGTCGAATAAAAGAAAAATACCTCCGCATGGCCAGTAACCCTCGACCTCGGGGATGGAAATACTAGTCATCCCTCTAGCGTGTCATTTGTTACACGCCTAGTGTCCTTTCAAAATAAACTGCCGTTTTTACAGATAGTTTAGGCAACACAACCACTTGGTTAAGTTGAGGAAACGATCATGGTTGATGGTATCATCAGTGAGAAGTGACTTGGGGTCAGTTGAAGCTCTTGTGTCGATGGCACTGACAATGCGGCGGTAGTTGACGAGCTGGGAGTGAGAGCGGTTGCCACCTGTTGGCCCCGACCCAGTCTTTGTGAATGATTTTTTATGGACATATAACAAATGATTTAAAGTGACATTAGGGATAACAGTCTTCAAAGATCACATCGAGTAAATAGACACTTATACAAAGACTGTTTCGGTTTTAAATCTGTGGCTCCGACTTTTACAGGGCTATTTGAGAGCCGCCACAGAGCACAGTAGAAGAAGATGACTGTATGTGACGTAACAGTGAATATACAATACATAACAGCTGCAGCAGCACATCACTACAAATACTTTCCAACAAGGGTGCATATGCTAACACCAGAAAATGTTCCACTTAAGCAAAGTATGGCTTTAAAGTCTCTTTCCATTGTGTCTCGGTTCAGTCCAGACGGCGTGTAATCCCCTTGTGTGTTGTAGTTTGTGTTGTAGGTTATGCCTCAGTGTTTCATTCCTCCGTTCATTGTGCCGACTGTACCGGCCCCGTCTCATTCCACATCAGCATTCATTGTTCCTTGAAAATAGCTGTGACATCCATGTACTCTTATTTGATGTCTGGCTAGGATAGTGAGCTTGATCCCATTATGTGTGAAATGCATTCAGTTCCAGAAGGGAAAACAAATTCCCTCAAAGCATCTCGCATGTTCTTTCCCCCCCATCCCCCCCCCCACCGACCTTTTTTTTTTCCTCCTCTTTCTTTGAAAAAATGACACAAAAGGCAGCTCAGAGCAGACAGTTTAGCTGTGTGTGAGAGAGAGACTTGGTGATTCGCTGTTAACAGATTCTCCCCTCTTTTTGTCCCCCCCCGCTCCTGTGTCTGTCCCCCACAGCGGTAAGACTGTGAAGGACGATAGCACTAAAGGCGAGACGGAGGTGAAGAACGCCACGGCCGAGGTGAAGACGGTTCCCAACGAGGCTCCCCAGACGAACGGCAACGAGAGTAAAGCGTAATCTCCTCACCCAGGAGCGGCGGGAAGAAGAGGGTGGTCGGGGGCGGGTTTCTAAGGTTAAATGGCGGGGTGGGAGGGTGGGGGGGTGGGGGGGGGTCACATTCACTGACACCTCAAAGCAATGTCACACACCACCCCATCGCATCAGAAAAAAAACACACAAAAAAAAGCAAAGAAAAAGATAAAAAAAAAAAAATAATAATTCATGGGTCTCTTTCTACGGTGTCTTCTGACCAGGAAAATGTAAAGACCTCATTCACATGCCTTAGTTCCTTTTACGTCAGTTTCTATTTGCTTATTTGTCACAGAAAAAAAAAAAGCAAAATTCATACTTGTAGTTCACCCTCTCTCTCTCTCTCTCTCTCGTACGTTATGTTAAATTGATAAATTGTTAAATACGGAAACTATTTTCTTGTAGATAACCATGGTTGGACTGTAGCTTTACTTCACAGATCACTGCCCTCATAATGTACACACATGCAAGACTGGTACCAATTACCAATCCTACTATTCTTCATGCAGTATGGTCATCATCGTGGTTATGGATTATGGGTCTTTCCTCCTTTGTTGATATTTTGTTGTGTTTAAACAATGTGCAGACGTTACTGCCTATTTAGCTTTTTCAATGTGTTATTTCCAGAGATTAGAACATTAGCATGCCTGTTTTTGCAAAGTTACTGTATTTCTGTACATGTTGCTGTCATTTGGTTCCTCTTTAGATGTTTTTTTTTTTTTGTTTTTTTTCTTAATCGTTGTCTCCATAAGGTTCTGGCTGAGAAATCCTCGAGCCTAAACTATGAGAAACGGAAGCTTTTAAAGTCAAGCTTTAGGGGTTTTAACCCTGTCTCCCTAAAAATGATGTCTATACAGTACATGTATATTGGTAAATGGTTCCGCCTAATACATTATGAAAGAAATGACATTGTTACTTTGGAGATCCGTTCATTAAAGTTTTTATTATGTTGATAAAAATCAAGATCTGGATGACATAAGGTTTCTTTCACAACGTATTTGCTTGTTGCAAATTAGCTGTATATGAGCGTCATTTTTAGGAGACAGGGTTGGGCTGGGTTAGGGGTTAGGAAATGGTCACATAGATTACAATCGTGATCCTTTTCAGGGGCCGCATCCGTCCACTTTTCCAGACCGCATAAGTCACACCGTGTCAACTCGGACGTCTCATTCCAAAGAAGGCACACTGCCTTATTTTGCCTGAATTTGACAGAAACTGTATTCTGAAATCCACGAAGCTCGTACTGCTTTCAGTCCTCATCGACTCGTTTAATTGAAATGACCATGTGACCAAATATACCAAGCGTGTTCACGTGAGCGCTGGTAAATAATATATTATATCAACTGGACCAATGACCAAGGATGCTACAGGATGTAAACAATGCCAACTGTTTCTTCTTGGAAGTAGCCCTGTAGTGAAAGTTGATTAAGTTATATCGATAGATTTACCGGTAGCGTGGCGCACAATTGAGTCTTGACACGGAAAACACCAGAACGCTGAACCTCGCGAGCTGATGAGGACCAAGTATTAGTTTTGGTCTCTGTGGCGTTCGGGGGGGTGGGGAACTAGAAATGAAGGATCCTCTGTGGACGCCTCATCTCGGTCTGAGAGGCCGCTAGCCTTCCGCGCCGCCGCTCGTAAACTAAGCCACGTTCTTCAAAGGAAGCGACCCCCCCGCTCACGTGTGCGTCGCCGATATGGGCAATCGGTTTTCTCTCCGTCTGCGTTAGTATCTCCTTCTCTCTCACACATACACCTCACCCTTTCCAGAGGTCTCCTTTAGACATTTCGGATCAGTTCTTTAACTGACAGGTTTGGGGCTTAACAGTGACTCGAAAGGCCACATGTGTTTTTAGTCAAAACAATTTCAGTCAGCAGGTTTGAACTGAGAAGCAGACTTTTTTTTTTTTTTTGTTGTTGTTGTTGAAGGAAAACAAGCCCCTGCAGGCTTGTTGGTCAAACTCGCTGAATTCTTGACACACCGGTTTCCTGCAATTGGTCTCGGATAACACATAGTTTTGTTTTCCTTGGGGTAAACCACCTTCAGCTTACCTTCTTCTGCGGTTCATAGCCATTGTTGCCTTCTCTGTGCTCACCACTATTGTTCACCGCTTATAACAGATTTTTTTTCTGCACCTCTTTAGTGACCAAACATCTGTTTCTCTCAGCCGTCATTTTCTCTCTCTTTCTCTCTCTCTCTCACCACAACTGTTGTCAGAGTGAGTTTGCATCGTCACTGCTTCCACCGTCTTGCAGATGAGTCTTTAGTCTGTGTGTGCCTGCAGTGATGTGACATATATTGTAGGTTTAGTATAGTTTTATATCACTTTATTCTAGATTCACTTGTATCACTCTTAGCACGAGGTCCACTTACTGGGAATGTTCTGGAATATTGTCTGGAAATGATTAAATGAGCCACAATTGACATAGATATGTTGTCTGTATCTGTTATGCCTGGCCATACATTACAGTAACTCTAAAAAACAGGAAATTCTAAATTTGTTAACAAATACGACAAAGCCAAAAAAGTGAACACAGACTTATGTAGTGGTGTGTTTGGACACGTTTTAAAGGACTACACTGACCTACTTGTGTAGTTTACCAAGTGTCTGATAGGACTGATTACATGCTCATTATGTCTGTCTCCTATAGATGCAGCTGGTCATTGCGCATGTCCAGTAGCCACAGAGAGCCAGCATCTAGTCTAACAGCAGCGGAGACCTGTTGTGCATTTCAATTTATTGTAACCAAATGTCATCATTTTAATGCCGAAACAAAACCCAAACTGCTACATCCATGAAAGCAGGCAGGACCACTGCACTCAGTTTTGCATGTGGCAGTGATTAGCATCCTTGCTATGTTTGATGGGGCAGCTAGCTCATTTTGATGCATACATCACCAGTCTAAACACTCCAGGCTATTTATTTATTTTTTAAAACACAGTAGAATAAAGTCAACCAAAAGAATTAAGATTTAGTGAAACATTGTTTTCTTCATGTTTTCTTACTCTAGTCAGGTTAAGTTGGTTTAGCAACAAAAAGACAAAAAACACATCGGCTTGTTATGTAACTATGAACTCCAGTCTAAGCACAATATTCAGTTAATATGCCCTAAAAAAACAACTAGTATGCGTTAAACTGGTACCACTTTCAACAGCATCTGACCATCAAGCAGTCAGCTCGATAAACCTGATCCAAGCACAAGTTTTTACTTTGCACTCATGGTTTATGATGGATATTAATAATGAAGCTTGAGATTTTGGTTAATGCCAATTGGCCGTGGTTATTTAGCATGTACAGCCGTGTTAACATTGTAGCAGGCACACTGGACAGAAACACCTCGACGGAGACGACTTTCACATATTTGGTGAGAAAACCAGCCATTAAACCCCTTAAAAGCAGTCTAAAACTAAAAACTCTCAAAACTAAAAGCCTGTGTCTGGCGATTCCTACTTAAGGGAACCTGCTGAATAGCCTAACTCTGAAAATGTGGCTTAAATGGAAAGACTAATGAGGGGTCTTTAAATGAATGAGGTCAATGCGTGGCATTCGGGGCTAGGCCGATCGCTTGCAACATTCTTCATCGCTCATTGACTCAAGGGAAAAGAGGAGGAGTTTGGCCGTAACATTAACATATTCGGCATCCATTCTGTGACGGTGTGCTCCATGCGACATGCTCGTCTCTGGCCGCACAGCCCCCCCGGGGGGGGGGGGGGGGGGCTCTCCGCTCTCCGCTTGATTATTCAAAGTTTCTTAATATGCCGCCAAATCCGACACGACCCTTCCCGTAAGTCCCCACAATACACCCGGCGAGTGTGAAGGTTCTTCAGATGTGAGAAAGACTCACAGACAGACAGAGATCCCTTGCTGTATGGCTAGATTTTTCACACTCAACCCATTAAGCATAGCCTTTCAGGGGTCCTGTTTTTTAACAAAACTGAATGATGTAGAAACTTGGCCTTTTAACTAACCATGAAGGAAATTGGTGTGTGGGTGTCTGAAGGTCCTTTTTAAAAAAAAGTCTGCTTAGAAAGTCAATTAAATGATTTCAAAAAATGTTCTCTCTCTCAAGCTAAGTGCCCTGCTTGGGATGTGGAAGGTAAAGAATTGAGTCAGACCATTTTTTTTTTTTTGTTGTACAGTGTTCCTTCTACCTTCGACTGCAAGCTAGTACACTGTGAATGTGTGAATCCATTGTGTCCTTTTGTCATAGAGTTGAGCAAAAATAGTTTGATTGTGTAAAGACGTAGTAGTAGTAGTATGCAACAGAATTGTCCCAACGGCAACGTACAGCGATCTAACAGCAGCAAACTGGAAAGACACAGTGCCTTTGAATGAGAAAGTGGTGGCATGCATTCCGTTCCTCTCAGTGTCTGTCCATTAAAAGTTTCACATCTTCATCTTCTGCTGAATTCCTTTTTCATTAACGACATTTCACAGCTGTGAGTTGAGCAGTGCTTAATTCAAATTGTGTTGTACATTCAGAATGGCTGAGTCATTGTGTTCCAATATACATGATGGGTCGGACTCTGGTTCATTACAGGCTTCTTATTTTTAATGTGTTTTGCCATCAATTCTATCGTTATAATGGAAATTGTACTTACCAAACTGCTGAGTCGTACGGTTCTTCTACATAAACTTTCAAAACTAAAACTAAATTATGAAACAAAAAATATGAAATGACATGAATCGTATCTTATTTTCCTTTGGTTATTGTGTCATACACAGATATGGGTAATATTTATGTTGCTGTCGTCCGATGTCAAGTCTCTATTTGATAATCTAATGAGATGATACGATACACGGTGGCTAGTTTAAGCGCAAAATCTGTCAATACTGGCAAACTGAGGGAGAAGTCACGCCTTTCAAACATGAAAGCAGCAGCAACAAAAGAAGAGAAAACAGAACAGGAGGAGAAAGAAATAAAGCTCCCTTAATTAGATTCTGTTGGCTTTCCCACGCCAGCCCACGGTGTGTGTGTGTGTGTGTGTGTGTGTGTGTGTGTGTGTGTGTGTGTGTGTGTGTGTGTGTGTGTGTGTGCTTGATAACTGGTACCTAGCTTGCGCTGGGGCCTGTCATAATAGTGTGCGCTGGAGCCCGATGTAACTACTGAGAAACTGAGATCTGAGGCGGCAACATCACTGAAAAGAAGTCCAATAGGGAAAAAAAAAACACACACAAGCAGCATCAGACAGGTTGTAAAGATGAATGGAAGAATAATGATCCCTGACCTGTTAGACCCGTTACAAACCAGCATTTCAGGTTTGCTCACTTTCAGTCTTACTTTCAAATCAAGAGGTTTGCAACCTGCCTGACAGCTTGTGTGTCTCACAAGGTCAACAATGTAACCATAACAAATGATGGCCGAAGCTACAAAAATAGAAGAGACGCTGTAATTAACCAGATCTACACCTTAAAAAAAATGTGGACATACTGACACCTCATCCTTGGTAACTGGCATCACCTGAGTCAACCACATCATGCAAACCATTACATTACATAACATTACATAACATAAGTATCAGACACAATGACATTTTGCTCAGGTCCCACATCCTCTAAAATATTTGAAATTGTTGGATTTGTCAGAAGAAAGCATGCAAAATATATTAGAAATGAATATCAGTTTCTAATACGACAAAAAAAAAGAATAACGAAGGCTTAATGTATTGTATTGATCTTCTGTCAAGTGTTGTGTAGCTTGTAGCCTTCGTTTCCCAAACGCTTTATTTTTTGCTTCAAAAGAAAACTTCACAAAGCTATGATGTGTAATTAAAGAAAGGGATAGTTGTTATAAGCAAATTTTACTTTTTCTGCTGAAATACAGTGTAAAAATATTTTTAAAAAACAGCCATGTGAGGTTTTTTGTTTTTGTTTTTGTCCACAAACATGCTGAAAAATGTTCTGGAATTGCAAATGTGGAACCAAGTTTTAGGTGAAAACTTTTTCTGCCCATGTCGGCTGCTCCAGAAAGCCTTGCGTTGAGGACATCGGGGTGAGTCGGTCCCCCTTGTTCAGGTACCTCAGCAATGCTAGAATGACGCAGAGGCAGCCCTGCATTTTTCTCTTTGAGTTCACCGCTTGACTCATTCAGAATAAAGACATCTAGGAGAGTTTTTCATCTTGCTCAGCGTTTGCGAGGAGAGAAAGCAACATGAATTTTTCAGTGTTTGAAAAAGAGAAGAAGAAAAAAAAAAAAACACCCATCCTGCCAAGGTTCTCCGTCTCACAGTGAGAATCACCAACCCACAGCTGGGTAACACCCAACATGCTTCATATTGAGTCAGACTGGGGACTTGAGTCTCCATCGGCAACAGCAGGTCACTGTCTTTGATCCAGAGCGCTTGTCTGTAAACACCAGCTCTCACACTGTAGGCCAAGCAATGGTCGGCTCCCACTCCTCTGACTGACCTCTGTCACCGGTGTAAATACTGACAACTAACTGAGATAGGGAGGAAGAAATATCTTGACTTCTGCCAGAAATTCTTGTGTTCAATAAAGGTTAAGAAAAAACAAAAACACATTGTCCTTTTGTCCTCAATTACAAGGGTTGTGTGGTGCTTTGTACCACGCTCAACAGACTTATTTAAAATAAAACATATATCAAAATGTTGAATTCAAGATTAAAATGTATATTTTTTCTACAATTAACAATTTAAGCATGATGCATATTTGCTGTCAAAATACCATCTATAGTAAATATATTAAAAAATATCCAGAATAACCTATACAATCTTTACAATAAAACAATTTAAGGCAACTTCCCAATTGAGAAAGTAGAACCAATACTTAATACTAATCTATAATGCATTAAATTGCTATAGAGAGCAAATCCAAAGGTAAAATGTTCACGGGTAAACAGTGTAATATTTCTGGCTGCATGCTGAAGGACCTCTCGCGGCTGCAGTGACTCATGCTGAAACAGCCCTTACTGCCTGTTTGATTGACTGCTGACTCTTAACACTCTTAACTGGCCCCACAGCTGAGCGCATAGCTGCCGCTAACAGCTAATGGAACTACACGGACGGCTGCATCAGCGGCTGCTCATGCGGCCGGAGACACATGTGCGGGGTGAACAGTTTGCCCTAGACTTGAAGCCTAAATAATCATAATAATTAAAGTTGCGTGAGACGTGCATGAAAAACACGTCTGGCGTGGTCTAGAGGCGGGGCTATAGCCGAGCTTTGCATCGTCGATTCCTGTCTGTTTATGCTGAAAATCTTTGACTTGATCCAAGGTCATTCAACACCGTGCAGGAGCGGCATGCTTGAATCTTTTTTTTCTTACTCATGCGTGAGCCTTGGGTGACAGATGACAACCAAACACCAGCAATTCACAAACTCCACTCTTTTATTTAACATTTCTACTCAACATTACATATTTGACACAGAGATGTAAAAGGAGAATCCGAATGTCATCTCATTTTCCTATTATATAAAAAAGTGATTCATGCAATTACAGTTCCTGAGAATCTCATTGTGTTTGATTTCAATTTAAACCAGATGTCTTTTTAGTTTTGAGGGTATTATTTAAATGTTGTTTCATATTTATTCTCATTATTATCTACTCAAGATCTTCCTCATTGCCAGTGTTTTATGAGGAAGCTTAATGAAAGTATGGTTTAAATTATTACTGCAGGTGTCTTCATCATTTCAAGTGTTGATTGTAAAAATAAATGTTTGTTCTTCTCCATAAATCACAAAGACTATTTCATGTTTATCCATCTGCGTACCGTGCAGCTGTGCATCTCGACCACTAGAGGGCAGCATGTTCCTGACATGCAGTGACGGCCAACGCTGTTCAACAGCTAAATCACAGGACTCGCATGTTTTGTATGATTTACATGATACAACTTTCTGTCATCATTAAAAATACTATTGATAATGAATTCATCATAATTTCACTGTGAATTAACTGGAAATGATCAAATTCAGAGAATGTACCAGAATGCTTTAAGCATCATTGGATGTTATTCAGTACTGAGTTAATAACAACCATAATCACATGGATCCTCACTGGGATGCACTGAATTCTGTGGAAATCTTGTTTGCGCTCGATCTCGAGCTTTTACAAACCTCATGTACAGTTTTCATTAATCCCCCGAAATGCTCTGATTTGTCCAAAAGGTGGCAGACTAACTCAATTTAACAGCAACGCCCACATGTTCTACGGGGAACGCCAATCAGACGTCGGTTGAAATGTCTCTAAATTAAGAACATGACTCACCGCAAATGAAGGTTACACGACTGAACTCCGTTTTATATTTATTTACATGCAAACACTTGCAGTGATTAGAAAAGTCTCGAGAGCACCGCGAAGTGTCACTTTGGATCTGTGTTTATCCAAATGACTAATAAGACCGGATGATGATTCATTCGGTAATGAGGAGGCGAGACGAATGCTGGTCTATTTGAGTTTACAAATTCTCAAATTCCACCACATTTCAGGCGGAGGATTTAACTTGTATTCCTTCGAGGTCATTTATTTTGCCGACTTGGAGACACTAATCTCTTTGTAACGGTCACATTACATGTATAAGATATGATGCTGTTCCTATAGAGATGGTGTCTAAATCACATGAGCATTCAAATGCATCAATAATTAAGCATTCTGAAAAATACTTCCACAGCACCGAAGTGCTTTTTCTCTTTTACTGCTGAAACATACTTAAATATGTGAATATACATGCACACCTGTGTTTTTGGTTAATGGTTCAAAGGAACCCAAGAGTCGTATACTAAATATAAATGATCAGACTCTGTGTCTGAATTGCCATTTAGACGTCGCCCTCAAAGCTTCATGCCGTTCCTCCTCCCGTCTGCTGCAGACTTCATTTCACTGCCACCATTAAGCCCAACTTTGCACACCCCAGATTAGGGTCCTTTTCAGGGGCGCCATCCCTCCCCCATACTACAACAATGGTCCAGTGTGGTCCTCTATGGCCTGGGATTGATCCTACACACAGATAGCTAAAGGCAGAGAGCCTTGTGGATATTACCTGTCGGAGCACTCATTTACTTCTGCAGTCACACACACACACACACACACACACACACACACACACACAGCCTGTAGCGAATGTTAAGCTGTTTGGTACACACCTCACCTATCTCTTGGTTAGAGGGGACGTTACTCAATGTGTGGTAATGAGTTAATTAGTAAAAAAAAGCTTGTGCCATTTATACAGCTTTTTGTCAACCTTTTGTCATGATCAAAGGTGCCACATTTGAAGCTTTAAATCATCAGCCAGGTTGATCCAATCAAACAAACCGTAACTGCAGTCTGTGACAACCATGGACACAGCATGTGTCACATCACGCACCACTTTTCTGGATGGACGTTTGTGTTTGGAGGCAGAAAATCCCCCCCCAAAAAGCGGATGGGGCATAGAAATAGGATAGGAGTAGAACAGACATTCCCATTCAAATCAACGTAGCAGGATGGTCAGAGTGGCAGCCATTTTTTTTTTTTACTTTCTTATGAACTACCGTATAAACTGTGTGCATAGCACCTTTAATATCTAATGCGATATCTTGGAGACAGCACCCGATAGCTGATACCTGAGCACGTTGCCACGTCTAGTTTCTAGCAATCTCAGTTGTTGGTCTGGTGACGGATAATCCTCTGGGGGCAAAGGCTCTATACTTCTGGGGTTCCGGTGTAGCCATGCTGGTATCTGGGCCGAGACTTCATTTTCTGCGCACTGCTTATTGTTTACGGTCCGATCAGCAACTTGAGACGTGAGACTGGAGCCGGAGATGAGAGACGACGTGTCCGACCAGATTTGTTTCACAAGTAGCGAGTTTACAAGCTCATTTTAAACCAATTAAAAGATAAATCCTCACAAGACAATAGCCGCTGGGTTCCGACATTGTATTTCGAATTTGTTTTGTTTTTTCTCTCTCCAAGACTGTTTACCTGCATCAGATTTGATTGGTCAACGCTGATACTACTAAATTAACCGGAGCGCTTCCGGTACCAAGATCTCTTCCCGTTGGCTACAGATTCTGCATATGAATGTATGCTCTGTTCATATAGATTAGGTTTCTAGTGTAATTATGGAAGATCTGTACATCTTTATACTAAAATGTTTTCATTGTTACAGTAAGCTGGTATTTTTAAGGAGAATTTCGGGTGACTACAATTTAGGTATTATCTCTATGGATTGGATTGTTTGACCATCATTAGTAAGTTTATTGCTGAGATTGATCTAACATAAGGAAGTTGCTAAAATGATGTCCCAACAGGACAAGAGACACAAGCAGTCAGTCATCTTAAAACTCCATATTATCATGTGATAGGATCACACAACGTAACGCGTGAAGACCTGAAGATTATTAATATGCCAGAGATGGTCAAGTGGTTTGCAATAAGTATCAGTCTCGTGACAACTAAGTTCCTTGTTTCAATCGTCGTTTCGACATTTCCTCACTGACTTCCCTTCAGGAACTTGAGGAACTTCCCGAGATGGACCATCAGAGCGTTGAGGGAGTGAGTCAACAGCCATATAGAGATATCAGGAGCATCTATCACTATAACAGAATGCATAGTGGGCAGCTCAATTCTTATTGCCCAGGCTGACAGAAAAAAAAATACTGTAGCTAAATAAAGGAATCAGACTTATTTTAATCAAATGCAATATTTTTAGAATTTTTTTAAATTGCACAGTTTTTTTTAGGCTGAGGTATTGTTGACAGTAACCCACAGTTACAAAACGTCATGTGAATAAAACCCTTTTTCTTTTTCAACCTCTTCTGTTTTTTTCATGTGGCACTCTCACATCACTTGTGTCAGTTAATACATAAAGGTGAAGCAGTTTTTGCCTGCATGTTAATGTTGGTAGCCATGCATTTTATTTGTGTTTAAGTGTAATATGGCTCCGTGCACTAGGTGGTGTGTGTATGATAGAGGCTGGCCACAGGAAATGTAAGTTCATGCCAGTAATTGCAGGTGTTGCAGATTTGGAGAGAAGCAGTTTTTGACTGTGGTCGGACAACATCGCATGGCTGTATTTATTCTAACACAAAGGATCTGGTGAGTTCACGAAATAAACATGTTGTAATAAAGAATTGGTTAAGATTGGATATCATTTCGGATCAACCAGCAGCCCGTAGTGACTAAAGTATCGGGCCGTATCACTACATGAATATGCGTCCCTGCTTTTAAACATTTTTTAATGAAAATATTTGCTTAAAAATGTCTTTAAAATTTCACCAAGAGGATTTGAAAATGTATTGTGCACATGTAACAACCTAAATGTGTTTAAAAGCCATGTATGTGGATTTTTCAAATTAACAAAAAAAAAAAAACAACTTTATTTCTGTCAATGCAGAATAAACAGTAAATCACTCCCTGTACTGGCTGCTGCAGTCCTGTCTGTTGAGGTTTTCGGTACAAAGTGTTCTCTTCGTCTGCCTGGGGAGAATTTGCACCATGATGATATTCTACAAAAAACAGTGTTGGTAGTACTTTGTGCCAAGTGAAAGCTTGTAAACTGGTGTAAACAGTCAAATGTATTCAGTGAAGCTGAATTGATTTGATGAAACAGAAGGCCACACTTCCCATCAAGGTCATCTTTGTTGAGAAGATTAGAGTGCAGGCTGAATATACCTGAGGCTGAGCTGCAGTTTGTTTTGAAATACACACATAAGCAGATGTTTGCACCGCACATTCCCTCTCTCTTTTTTTGTCTTTTTTTGTCTTTGTGTGTGTGTGTGTGTGTGTTGTTGTTTTTTTCTTTCAGATTGCTGAAGAATATTTGTTTTTTCATGCGGAGCCACGTTTCAGCCTTCTCATTTCCAGGCAGCTCCTGTCTTGTCCATTTTTTCGCTTTTGCCTCAGCAAAGAGCCAGCCAGCCATGCATTCCTATCCAGAACACTCTGCTTCATCTCCGCTTCCCAACCTTTAAATCACATCAGTGTTACATCATGGCGCACACACAGTACACACAGCTCTTACTTCCTGCTGTGGCAATGATGCCAAATATCTTTTTCCTCGCACAATCTTTTTCTCCCCCCCCCCCCCCCCTTCTGTCTCAACTTTATGTAGTCGCAGAGTGTCATCATCCACATGTTTTTATCTGGTCTTCAATTTAAGAAGAAACTGTTCTGACCTGAAGTTTGTCATTCTGCATCGACCAAAAATATTTTGGACGGACACAGAGCTCTGTTTTCTAGATGTCCTTGTGAGAGGATGAAATGGGATATAATATTTCATAGACAAAACAAATATATACAAAAAACAAAGATTGTAATGCATTATCATAAGAATATTGCAAAATGTTAGAAACAAAAAAAGCAAAGACTATAAATTGTATGATTTTTTTTAATTTTTTTTTAATATGTTTTTAAATGACTAGATTTGTTTACTTCAGTGTTTAACAGACAGACTATGTGCTCTGAACAGATCTGAACATTCTCCAGTATTCTGTACCCATGGTGCAATTGGACACAGCTAGTAACTAGTGCAGCATGACGTTTGGTGGAGATTGTGCAGATTCACCAAAATGTAAATAAAGGGCCGATCTGCCTGTGATATTATCATTATTATTATCACTATTACTACAATGCAAAAGCAAAAACATTACCATGGATATTTGTCTAACTGTCTAACATGTCTCAAAGACAGTGCAGCTTGAATATCTAGAAAATACTACTTTTGAGCATTATAGGGTTAAATATATAACACTTCCTAAGACCAGTGAAATGTTGCTCAAATTGAGTTCTCCTAGCAAATTTGAAGATATATTTCTGTTATTATAATTACTTGTAATAAGTACAAAAAAAATTAAAAAGTGAAAATTTGCTTGAGGATTTCTTTAAATAAGATGCATATTTAAGTAAACACCTTGTAATTCCCACAACAGATAGAGGAGTTTTTAGACTTAAAGACAGAGATGCTTTATATTCAATTAATCTAGTAATATGGTTAGAATCTAATATTATATTTGAGGAGCAGCTTAACTCATACAGAACATATATATATATATATATATATATATATATATATATAGATGAGTATTATTCATATGAGAACACAATTTAACACAGAAATGAGGCAGTTTAGAGCTTTTACAACCATCTCTGATGTAGAACCACTCCAGCCCATTTCTGGTGTAAATCAATGAACAGCTGCACAAACACATATTATTTATATTCAGTCATATATTTGGTGTGTCTGAATAGGAGGGGAATACATAAAGGGCTATAAATGGGTAAAGGGGGAAACATTCCATTAATAATTGATGTCTCAAATGTTTATGAGAACAAAACAAAAGAAAATGACACAGCTGCCTTGTGCTGAATTGAGCTATATTAATACATTTGTACTTCGTGTCAAAGATTGACACATCACTCCCAAGGTTTGAGGAAAAACATGAAAGTGATAACGTACAGTAGGATATTCTTTCTTTCTTTTTCGCTTTTTTTTCATTGGTTGAACTTCTTCTAAAGCAATAATTACTGCTGTGTTTTTGTGCTTTGGTTTACAGTGGAAAGACACCGTCAAGACGTACTCGTCTTTACAGAGTAACCACAACTGACAGATTAGCAGAATACACTTTTATTTACACAAAAGAACAGAAAAATTATACTTATATCGAAGTAGTCAATGAGGAAATGTATTGTCCAGATCATAGAAAATTCACATTTTGTAAATACTTATTGCATTCACATATGTTTTACAGAAACCCCGACTGCCCATTTTTATTTTCTGTCTCAGCGTTCTCTTATTGCACTGGACCTTTCAAAGAAGTGCAACTGGAGTTCCGGCAAATTACAGAACATTTGGTTTTTGATCAGCAAATCTTCAGAAGGGGGGCTTCTTCAAAGAAATAACTTCCCACTTCACTTCTTAAGCTGAACAAAAACTCCTCTTAAATGAATGGCTTTTGCTCACAGCTTGTGGCCGCAGCTGGCAGTATTGTTGCCCACTCTCGTCCTCTGGCCACAGAACAGACAGACAGAGGATGAAGGGCGGCAGAGGCGGCTGACACAACAGGTACACACATGAAACGACTGCAATCATTGCCCTGCCTCCTTCTCGACACCACTGCCTGACTTGACAAGGTGTTGGTTGATTTATGTTATTGTTTGTTTTTTGGGTTTTTCTCAGGGTGGCAGGTTTCCTCAGATGACTTTTTAGTCTAGCATCAGGATAAAAAGCTCAATGTTTGATTCTCTTTTTCTGTTTTTTTTTTTTTTTTGCTTTAATGAGCCACGGAATACCTGAAAAGTATCGCAGGCTGTTGATCATCAATAGAAGAAAAAGAACAAAAACAAAACTTTGAAAACAAAACTTCTGCATCATTGGGCCTCGAATTATTTTTTTTGTCTAAACTAAGTAACGTCACTAACGTACCTTCACAATAACTCAACAACACTTTGGGACACTAACTCCGGTCTCAAACATTGGTCTTGGTGGTGTTTGACCCATGCACCTCCCCTCCTTCTCCAGTCCTTCTCACTGTTTGTACAAATTGACTTTCCATAAGCATTCTTTCTGTGGTGCCGACACGTACAATTTTAAAATGACGCGTCTCCACCACGTTATGCACCGTTAAGAGGTTGTGGTAATTCCACGTATTTCTGTGAGATAAGGTTGGCCATGTTGCACCGCCATGTTTCTACGGTAGCCCAGAACGGACAAACCAAACGCTGGCTCCAGCAAGGGCCTTTCACACTGTTATGTTGTAGTGGCAGCTTGTAGTTTGCCGATGCGAATGCACCTGAAGCAATGCACTGAAAAACCTAAACAGCTTCTGCAATGCAGAGGCTCAGGCGCACTGAACGTTCCTGTTGCTGAACATTCGTAAGAGAACACGCAAAAAATGAGAAATAACTTTTCGTAAGACATCATACAAACAGTTGTTTGAGGATATGTTACACAGCGACACATCAGCTTTAACACCATAACCTGACAATGGTCCTCTGTCTTCTTTTAGCCCAGCATAGATGTTAAGATAGCGTAATTCTTTTTGGCTCAAGGCCCCGTCGTGATGCCACACTGGGACCCAAACAGCTCCAGGGGGCTCAAGGCTCTGACCTGGTATGGCTCAGGGGGCCACAGCTGGACCTGGGTCCCAGGGACTGAAGAAATGCACTGTGTCAGAGCTGTTTTCAGATGTTGTGGCACCTCTGGCCTGTGTGATCACGGCCTCAGGCACTCACTTCCACATTTGCTTCACCACTTGTTGCCACTGATCCTAATGTGCATTGTCCCCTTCCTTTTCTCCAAATGTGTGCTCAATAGCGATGACACGTAGGAATGAATGGGTTTGAAAAAGTATGAAGATATGAAATGACTTACTTTGTTATAATGACTTTCAACTCATCATTACACACACTGCTACAAAGATGGGTCATAGGAAGTCGCATGCCATTTGGCAGCATTTGTGAGCTACTGTTGTTTCGTCATATCTCTGTCGATCAGGTTCAACCTCTGACTTCTGTGGCTCCACTGAAGCATTTTGTCTGGATTTCACATTGACTACAAGGGTTTGTTCAAAGCTCTCCCTCTTGACATTGAGTTGTTTAGACACTTTGTTGATTAATGCAGCTGCAATTTGAGCTCAGATGATGTCCTCTTTGTTGCTCTGTTGTCTGATGTTGCTTTGAAAATAAACTCACATATCCAAGTGCTGATTGCCAGACTACTTGAATAGCGTGACAAAAGCTGCTAAATTGAATTCAAGCAGAAACATTCTTTTGTCTACCTCTTCAATGCTTTATATACTATTCTGAGTGAGCTCTATAAGTTTACCCCAACATCAGCTATTATTCCTTACTACTTTTTTTGTTGTTTTTTTTGTTTCATATTATAGTACTATTATACATTTTTGTGTTATAATCTGATGCGAGTGAGCTGTAGGATCAGTTATTACAACTTTGGTCCAATTTCCCGTGATGTTGTCCATAATTTCAAGAAGTTAAAATAACATTTTTTGTTTGTTACGATCTTACAATGGAGCGATATTGCTTCAATGAAGTGTGAGCGGGCAGGAAACACCATGTCCACCATTTTTATTTAGGAATAACAAGTTTTAAAAATCAGGCTGTGAACAACATATGAACAAACCCTTCTCTAAAAACCTTTCAGACGGGAAAGGTTTGTGTATGTGAGTGCTACTGAGGTAGGAAAAAACGCATTTTGAGGAAAAGGCCTTTAAAGATATGAATTGTAAAACTCCATCCATATTGCTGGACACTATAGATGAATAGGGTAAAAAACTGTAACTAATAGATGCCACCATGAAACGTCCCCTGTTGATTACTTACATTAAGACGTTTCTTTTTTGTATTACAAGTTTTCTGAAATGTTATCTTTAAACATGCAAATGAGGCATCATCTTTTGCTTGATTTAGGAGAAATCTACAGATGCAAATAGAGAAGGTGTAGTAAAATAAACATCTAAATGTGTGTTTTGGATGTTTTCTTTCCACTAGTAAGAAGACATGATAAGGAAGCAAAATAGCCCGAAATCTCAAAATTGACCAGTGCATGAAAAAAACAATGATTTTGCCTGAGGTGTCTTCCCTCTGGTCGAGATAGACCAGACACGGTTCTCGTGAAATCCTGATTTGTTTTGAGACTTTAAACCATCCATACTCTGACACCGCACCTTGAATAAGATATAAGGGAAGGGTTATGGGAGTTTGATGGAGTGGTTTCAAGTCAAATTGGGTTAAAGAATAAATAATCAAGGTTATCCTAAATGATTCCAGCACATATATTGGAAACAAGAAGAGAGAAGAGGGAGAAAGAAAGAGATATGCTAAAGGATTAGCTGTGAGGACGGAGCTTCCCTGTGGTGAGCAGGCCTTCTTTTTCCCCCGGAACACTGTAAGGTGATTACTGTGTCGTTTGCCATCGGTCCACTGGTTTAGCACTATGGACACAGCAGCTTGACTGCCTCCATCCAGCACAATGGGAATCAGAGTTTTAACATGCCTTTAATTTAACAAATGCAAAAAAAAAAAAAAAAATGCACCCACTTTGTGAAAGTTTAGGTTAAACAAGATACGTTGAGAATTTTACATGTAAATGACCATTGTGCTGGAATAATCAGCAGGAAGAGGAAAGGTTTTGAATTCTGCTCTAGACAGCGGGATTCTTACATTTTGTGTACGTGTGTGTGTGTGTGTGTGTGTGTGTGTGTGTGTGTGTGTGTGTGTGTGTGTGTTGTGTGCTGTTTGATGGGAAAAAGACGAAGAAATGGGTGAAGAAGGGAGGAGAGGTTTTTATTTTTATTTTTGTTTCTTTTCGAGGTGGACATACATTAATTAAACGCTGAGCAAGTGTCCCAGCTAAGTCATGACAGTGTGTCAGTGAGCCGGCATGCACCATACAGTACCAAGACCCCCGAAACTGTAGCTCATTGCTTCAAATACTGACTCTTTATCACGCTCCTCAGCGCTTGATACAGATACACCAGGCTCTTCACCAACCAAGTAACTCCAAAGTATACCCATCTGCTTCACTATTAAAAGCTCAGAGTAAATGTTCCGGGAGTGTGATGACGTGACAATATGACGCTCTCGGTAATCCTTCTAGCGTCAGTTTTGGACATGTAAGGGACTGCTTGTCAAGTTTCCACCTAGTCGCTTTTCAAAATAAACTTCCAATGTAGGTTTACTTTCACAACAAAAGTACTTGGCTAGGCTTCGTAAAAGATTGTGGTTTTTGGTTAAAGTAAAGTTTGTTTGTCACGCGAGCATCACTGGTAAAATAGACGTTACGCCACAAAAACGAAGGTAAAGTAATTAAATGCTGACAACCAGGAGACATGAACAGGAGTCTCCTGGGTGAAAGTCCTGCGATTGTTGTATCGGTACAACCTGACTGCGATTGCACCACATTTGTCAAGGAAGGACAAGCAAATATATTCCTCTATTGATCACATTTTTGGAACAGTGGAATTCCCCATTTCAAAAGGGATTTCTGTGTCTGTGTTAACTGGGTCACCTCTCCATGCACAGTGTCCAAGAGGCAGGAAAAGCCTCCGGTCTCTTTCACCACAGGGTCTTGGGTGACAGTAGACTTCAGTGGGAAGAAAAGACAGAGTAAGCTGGGCAGCACAGTGGACTCATGAGGAGGAGGCTGATCTAAACATCCCTTTTATTCTTTTGAAGAATTAATTTTCCTTTACCAAATAACATCTGAGATGATGAATTTGTTCAGTTCCTTTGCTGCTTTCCTTTGATCCACATAACTGTGAATCCACTGTGCTCACTGCACCTCCGGGATATTATTAAGTGTCCTAGAGTTACAGTATGTAGTATTACTGGGAGATGTAATGGATTAAGAGACTTGCATATTGTCTATAAAGCATTACACTGAATCTAATACAACATTATACCAATCATTGAACATGCATTTTAATCTTTTTCCTTTTCTCTTTTCTCCTTACAGCCCATCTTTCCGCATTTATTTCTTCACCCACCATTTCACCATTGAGCTCTTCCCTCACTCATTACAGTGATGTGAGATTAATTTAAGTACACAGACTTCCTACTAAACTAGTCTATCTCTGGGCTTTTTGGCCCTTCCAAGATGTCCATGCAATCTCCTTTGAAAGGAAAGAGGCTATTAAGCAGCCCTTCAAGAAAGGATGGAGGGAATCAAACCGAGGGCAATTGAACACAGGTAAACAAACAAATTCACACAGTGACACTGGGAAGAAATGGAGGTGTTTGTGTGTGTCTATGTGTAAAAGGTTTTTTTCTTCTGCCCTTTTAGTTCTCTCCAAGTATTCAACAAATATCTTGACTGTATGGTTACTGCAGTTTCAGTAATTATGGCAAACATTTAATGGGGTTACACATTGTTTCCGCTTCATTAGAGAATAAAAAAGACGACAATAGAGCGCTGCAGGAAAGAATCTTGAAACCCTGAAATAAACCCTGAAAATTATAATCTGTTGCACTTCCGGTTCCCTTGTCTCGAAGTCAGTGGGTTTTATGAATGGGTTTTAGGTTAGATGTCTGCAGAAAACGCAAGCTTAAGAGATTTTAATGTTTTATTCTTTATAATAATTTATAATATGTTTGAGGCTAATATTTAAGGCTTTTATTGGTTTGAGAAAGGCGGCGGCTCACAAGTGGCTAAATGAAGACGACTATTCGTCATCGTGACGAACACTAGTCCGCCATCAGCTTAGTGGTTGTAATATGAAGTCACGTGACCATGGTGTAGTTCATGTATCGCATTACGTTAGTTTTTTACTTCTGGTGAAAAATCGTAAATGTGGAATTCATTAATTTGTGAAGATTATCTTGCTGAACACTGTTTGCGGCTCTGGTAGCGACAGCCACCTGTCAATCACAACAAGCCCGCCCTAAAGCATAATCCACTTTACTAAATGATTATCATGCTGTATTGAAGAAGACTTGAAACTATAGCGATTGAGGCCATAAACTCAACTTTACGATGTTTACTGAGGGAATAAATCAAGTAAGAAGTAGGATCATTTTCTAATAGACTTCCATACAATCAGACTTATTTTTTCAACCTTAGGTGTCGCCCCTGCTGGTCAGTAGAGAGAATGCGAGTTGTAAGACACTTTAGCATTGGCTTCACTCGACAGAACCGGAGGTTGGCGACTGATTTCCACAAACAGTGGTTGAAACATGTGCTTGAATTGAGCCCTTTTTGATTAAAACACATCTACCTTTACGACCAGTAACGATCAACCAGGTTTTAAATCTTATGGGATTATAATGTATGGATATTTTCATAATAACAATGTATCTAATGATGATGATGATGAAAATGTGATGGGGATTACTCGTTGTGAACCTGCAGAGAAAAGTGATTAACTTACATCAGTAAAGTGACCGGAAACCCAACTCCAAATGAATGAGTCTATTGCGCAGTAACTTCTGGATGTGTAAATAAGCAAAGGTTTGCAAACAAGTTTAAATGTATTTGATGATATGTCAGTATTGTGTTCAGTACGTGTTTCCACTGCCCCCGGGTGACCAAAGAAACAGCTACTATAGATTTAATGTCTTTCTACACTGTTCAAAAGAAAAAGAAATGCCCGAAGATGTGTAATCAAAAGATTATTAGATGTAGTTTATATTGATAAGTCTTGACTGCTTATTGGACACTGACTCATCAAATTTAGTTTTGCTTCTTTAACCCTTTTCCTTATAGACCACATCTATAAAGGCCCACGTACTTCCCACAGGCTTGAACAAATGTGAAGCCCGTGGAATCTGGATTCCCCGAGGAAAGAGTCGGTTCGCTGTACAGTGAAATCCCCCTGATTTATTTGGTCAATGTCTGCCTCATCCACTCTCACTGTACAATAAGAACCACCTGAGGCATGGGAGAGAATTGATCTCCTGTCAGACTGTAACTGGGGCTCTCTCCTCTCACACTTTTCCGTTGTGATTTCTTCAACCAAGGAGATCAGCTCACATTGGTGGAAGAGTCTAAATGGGTTCAAATGGGTTAATAATTAATGAGAAAATTACCCCATCAAAGTCCATGTGGGGTTTTGTGTTTGTCTGAGCAGGTTTGTGCCAGACTGTGTATCACTGTGTATCACCTGTCTCAACCAGAACAGAGTCAGGCCTTGAAGCTGCGTTAATGAACTGAGAATTTAATTAGAAATTCATATGTGAGAGATGAAATTAAAACGATCACTAAACAATAGCTCTCTTTTAATTAACTCCGATCGTCTTTTTCTTTTACAATTAGCCTTATCGGAGTTCATTTAGCAAATGTAAAAAAAATATAGTGAAAAAGAGATGAGTAGGCAATGGACTACTCACAGATACAGACGTCCAGAGAAATACATGAAGCTCCGAGAGAAAAGATGTTTTGTCCGCCCTCTGCCTGCCTTGTCCCATCTAATGCTTCTATTCCTCTTATTATGTTGCTTTGCTCAGAATGATCTCCGCTCAGGAGTGAAAATACAAGCTCTGTCACATGCAAATCTATGTCCAGAACCAAAGGCTTTTTTTGTTGTTGTATCAGCAACATTGCTGCTTGCATTGCCATACATGTATTCAATAACATGGCTGGATATCACAACGGCACAGCCACTATTTTCATGTATAAATGGCCGAAAGTCAAAAGAAATGAAGTCACTTGTATTTGGCTTTGAGCTGCTACATTTTTGAGTTTAGCTGAATCCAGATATCCACTTTCTGAGATTCTAAAAATTGATGTTTTCACTGCACTCACTGATTGAACCCTCTCAAGCACTTGGATGAAGTATGTAAGACCCCAGAAAGTCCCCAGGGGGCACTGCAGTTTCCAGAACCAGATTAGTTCAGGTCTTCCTTCCAGGAAGGTCACAGTGGGAAAAAAAAAAAATCAGTGTGGCCTGTTCATGGTGAGTCTTCAATGGTAATCCTATTTTATGATGCATACTTTGATTGCTTAGTACATTGATTTACGAGCGCATGCAATCGATGCTCCGTAAATTGGTAAATTTTGTCTCCTTCTTCAAATACTGTTGCTTGAATGCTCACATGCAGCGTCTTCATCTGAAGTAACCTGTGTGCCAAATTGTTCTCCCGTTGACATGTGTTCATTCAAAGATTCATTCATGCCAACGCAGCTTTAAATTCACATTGTAAATTGATGAGCGTGCACGAGGCTATGGGCAATAGATTATAGGTCAATCCATGGTGATGCTGCTCATACTGATAAACTAATTCAGCAAACCTTAATTTACATCGTGAACTCACCACTTCGCCCTGATCATTTGGGTCTGTCCCAATTCTGCCTTAAGGGTGTGTGCCCAGATTGAGTTGTTTAGGAAATACTTTGTTTTCTTGGGTTCGAGTACAAGTTGTCGATGCTTTTTGTAGAACCCCAAGAGAAGGATACACTGCCCAAAGGAAAACAAACATATTGGTCTAACCTCAATATGTATCATGATTTTAGTTTTTATCGCTTTTTGAGGTGAAAAGTGCTCTCTGCCTCTCAATTCATTCATTCTCAATCATCTTCTTTTTTTTCTCCTTTCACTGGCCTCATTGTAATGATCGTCGCTTGGTTAAGAAATGATTGCGGAGTGTTAGGTCAAGGTACTCTTCACCTGAAACTGACCACACAAGCCCAGTCTGTTGGGCTGCCATTCCTTTACCATTCAAGACAAGAGGAGTATTGATCCAGAGGATTCTCTTAAGCGCTGTAGTTTGTCCTCTGAGGGTGCAGCTGACGGCTTGGAATGAAGAAGTAAACAGGCACTTGGTAAATAAAACACCTAGGTCAACATAGCCATTTCACCCAGGTTACTCAGTGTGTGTGTGTGTGTGTGTGTGTGTGTGTGTGTGTGTGTGTAAGTAGGCGAACCTGTAACTTGGTAACCACACAGAGCTTGGTCATTCAGGGGTCAAAAAGGTTTGAATGAAACTGGCTTTAGTTGGATAATGGATTTTGTGTTTTGTTTGAAATTTATGTCAGACATTTGTCATCCTCACCTAAACTTTCTTTAGATTTTGCAGACATTGTATCCATTAATCTTCATATATATTAAAAAAAAAAAAAAAAAAAAAAAAGGATCTTGTTAAACTTTGCTATCAACCGCTTGAACTTTCATGTACACTTTTTATTTGCAGTTATGTATTTGAGAGGTTGGGGGTTAAACTAAGATCCTAACTGTGATTTTTGGCTTTGCTCATGACCACATGGCGAGCAGAAAGTACTTCCCCACCAAATCCAGAAAAGGTCAGAGGTGAGGGTCAGGGGTCAGAGAGGCGTGGCCTCGGTCCCGGAGACGCCCCCAGGTTTACACAAGTGTAAAAAGAGTCCATTCAGATGGGCTGCATGGGCAGAGTTTCACAAAGGTCCACTGTGTGGGGCCTATACACCCCCCCCCCCCCACACACACACACACACTCACGCACGCACGCACACACACACACACACACACCTCCTCCAAGCGCCATGCCTACACAGGATACAGACAATGGGGAGTCTGGTCAGCAGAGCCAAATGTATGTTAACCTGAAATACTTTTCTTCATTAGAGCAGAAATGTTCCAGGTTTGCTCGGTCAACCAACTACAACTTCCACAAGAATGAAACTACAAATTCCTTCTCCGTGTCAAACATCTTCCAACCGAACCTTTTCAAATGTTACATTGTGCTTCACTATGAGCACAAATAAATAACTCAGGGAAAAAAACTACGGTAATTCAAATAATATATTAAATAAATGGTTTGAGAATAACTTCGTTAGAGTAAGACGAGCCAAAGATTATCGACAAAATCAGAAAACCTCACAAAAATTTCAAAGATTATTCTTGTGTTATTGTATATTTTTTGTATTGTAAAAAAGTTCTTAGGAAAACACCGTAACCAACGTTACGTTAGTCCGTCTCTGTCCAACATCATGTCTGTGGCTTTTAGCCCTGAGCGTCTTCCTCCTGAAGATCTATATCTTTAAAAATATGATACATATAGTTTTATTGTAAATAAACGCTCAATTCTTTTCTAAAACAACTGGGTACTGGAGCTTTTAGCGAACACTACTAGAACGTGCAAATATTGCACTTGTTGGGGACTATTTTCAGCGGCGCATTAATATAAATTTGATGATATAGTGAGCATTCAAGGCAGCAGTGCCTCTGATCATGGTAATGAACATGTCACCCAGTGCAATGTTGAGGCTCACTGCTGTGTTTCTGGATGAAAGTAATAAGACAATACTCCTTTCATGTGGTACACTGAATATACGTTACTGCTTGAAATGTTTTTACATTTTGTATCAAATGATGAAATTATAAGTCATCACACATTTTAGTGACTCGTCAAGTCTGTAATGTTCCATCAGCATCTCCAGGACAAATCTGCTAAATTTAGTTTAGTTTGATCATTCTGGTTGCTCCAATTATTTTTAGCATGAAAGTTAATAAAGTGAAACTAAATAAAGTTATTGAGTTGATATTAAATCAGACCTTTTCATATTTTCAAAGTATCCTTTGGATGAGAAAAAAAATGAACAAACCTAAAAAGTGAGTGGGAAGGTGACTGTTGTCAGCAAAGCTTCACCAATAAAGATATAAGTTATAAATTCAACACTATTCTTTTGCCAATGCTAATAATAATAGTAGTACTTTTGCATGTCCACAGTCCTTTACTTTTAAATGGGAATATAGAATTCATCTTGGCTTTTCTTTATAGCTGATCAACCTCTTCCTCCACAAAAAAATAAATAAAGCTGTGGGAACACAATGGAAGCACATTCAACCCACTGTAGAATCTCCGGCAGTTGATGGTCACATTTCTAACCTCAGCTACAAACCAAAACTTCCTCCGGACGGCCCGTCTTTCTCTAACTCTTGGTATTATTTTAAAGTGCAGTAATGATCTGTTTTTTTTTTTTTTTTTTTTTTTTTATAATTTAGCCCTCATCTTCCTTTCACTCAGTAAAACGGTGGATTATTGCCAGATTAAGGGAGTGCCTTTTTCTTTATCCCTGGGTAAGCCTGCACAGCACGCAGCTCAAAGGTAATGAAGCACTCTGTGATCCGTGCCCGGATGAATCTAAAAATTCCCAGAGCACCACTGTATTTTAAAGGAAATGAGCTTTCCCTGAAAGCCCCCTTCAAACCTATGCTTTCCATTTTGAAACAGCTATAAATTGTGTGACTACTTACAACCTGGTGCAAGAACCGAGACCTGTTGCTGTTTTGAAATGAAACTCAATAGGAAGGCAGAGTTTTGATTTGTAGTATTTTTTTGCTAAGGACATGTTCGTTTGTGTTGTTTTAAAAAGCTTTAAACACATTAACTCATTTCTTTACCAGAATGGATTGCATTGTCCTCTAATTGAATTGTGCTTTGACTTTTTTTCAGTCAGGCACCAACATCCTTGGTTTTGTAAAAGTTACTATAATACAGATTATTAAGGGGATGGACTAGATCAAATGACCCTTTAATGGTTTGAATGGGGCAAAGTAGGTCAACGCAGCAGTGGCAAAAAGGAAATAGATACAAATATAACAATACATTATTAGGATTGTATTGTATAAGCAATACATTGGCCGTCTTTTTTACACATTTAGGGCTCTGAAAAAATCTATATTTCACACTTCAATACAAGAAAATTAACAATTATTTTCCAAGTGTGAGTTTTTCTGACAATTTTGAGAAGAATTGCTCCATTAAGGAGATATAATAACTGGCTTTTGACCCGAGTCGCAGCCTCTCAGCCTCCTGCACGTTCTTCCCAAACCGCCCACCAACAGCTCGTTCTCCGACTGACCTCAATTTCAAATTTGTGGAACCAAGATGGCAGCCTGTCAACGTGTACCGTTCAAGGGTCAAAATGGATGATGTTAAAATGTACATCACATTCCTATTCTTCTACAGTGTATACAAACACGCAAATGCTCTAACAGTACATTCATAACAAAGGATCGAATCGAACATACGATGTGAAGAACCGACATAAAACTGCTGAATTTAATATGCTTTTGTGCCTTTTGTACTGAAAAACTAAATAAGTGAAATGAATGTTCTAGACGTGCCTAGACATTTCAACTATCTGACTTGTAGAGAGGTGAAAAGTGTCATTAGCAGGAGCATAACTCAAGGTCTCAGTGTGCTTCAAACGAGCAAAGTCGTAAGCCATGTGGTCTGACCACACCTAAAGGTAAAAGTGTTTACACCTAGAATGGCCACACTCAGTGGCGGAGTGAAAATCCTGCCGTCTTGCTGCATCCCAGCACCTCCCCAAACTCTCTCCAAGAATGGAGATAAACACGTCTTTTACGTGTCTTTGTATTCTCGATGCGATAATTCCTACAAATGAATTTAAGAGAGAAGTTTAAACCCTCCCTCACTGTCATACGTCCGACCCCCTGGCCAATCAAAAAAGGGGTTTCCATGATGCTCTAGATAGCCCTTCAGAGTCAATGTGCAACATGTCAGGGATTCATATTTAAAACAAACTTCCATGTTCACAAGAAACACACAGCTTTGGTCCCATTACCTGTATACAGTCTCTTCAACAAAAAAAAAAAAATCCAATGATTAGGTTTACTTGTACAACAAAACTACTTGGTTAGGTTTAGGCAACAGAAGTAAGTGTTTTGGGTTTCATGCAGTGTTTGACAATCTGACAATCACTTCTTTTAAAGCATACTGGGAGGTTAATAGTCCATGAGTTGGCGCATGACAGTGACTGTCACAGGAACCCAGCCACTTCAGCCTCTGGGAAAACTCACAACAAACTAGTCCAGAAATTAAAATGTGCAATGCCTTGAATCCAGAAAACCAATGCAAACGTTAATGGCTGTGTCTGAAAGGATTTATTAAAGAAGCTTTGTTGTAGCCGTGAAGACTTTCAAGTAGAACTGCGCTGCTGTGTAATGTCAAGCCAAAGTATTTGGCTGTCGTCGGTTGTTTTGACAGTCAGTGGGCAACTCTTGAACACTGTTAACCAAACTTTATCCCTTGGCTACGAGAGACCTATTGCCATTTGTTAATATTGATGATAATGCTAATGCTTCCTCCTCAGCACACCGCCACAAACCAGAGTGTGCTGTCAACCGCTGCTGATTAATGGAGCACCTTGAGTGATCTGTTGCAGACGCTGGACGACCCCAGCCTGCCTCACATGGTCTGCTCCGACCCGACTCGCCCGTTGCTTCTAGTTTATCAGATACACTTCTCAGTCTGTGAAGTGTTGACGTGAGCCTGAGACTGGAAGGTGACTAAATATTCTTTTTTTCAAAACAAAACTCTCTCCAAACTCCAAACCAGAAATGTCAACCTGCTGGTGGGCGCAATACAAAAAAAACGTCAGGGGATCAACACAATGATTAGGATACATCATCTAACACAGATATTATGTGACGGTCCATCCTGTGAATGTTGAGATATTTCACTGGATAACTGAAATCTTTGACGTGTCAGAGGCTTTACATAAAGGTTTGGGGGATCAACGAAGTCAAAAGGAAACATAAATGTCCATACAAATGAAGAACAACGATATAAATTGACATACACATTGTGCTCATATTCTCCTCTTCCTCCTCCTGCTTCAGTCATGGTTTTCAAATCAAACCGAGACAAACAAAGCGCTTAAATGTGGGACGATTTGTATCTGTGACTTTGGGAACAAAGACAAAGTAAGAGCTCACTATAGGAGCACTTAAAGGGAACACAATAGAATTAAAATATTGTGAAATGAAACCATTGGTAAGAGATCGCCCGCAGTCAGTGGTCATCATTAAAGGCAACGTATCAATCAAGTTTATTTTCAGAGAAGCTCTAAAGTATGCTTTTACCATAAAAGACTCCAAGAGGTATGTCAGGCCAAACAATAATGAGGTGTACCATCCACTGCATCCTGGTTATTGGTCAACAGACAAGAAAAAAGCAAGAGGAAAATTAAAGCTACGCTAAGAAACAATTAAGGGTGGTTAATGCACTGCCAAACCGTTCGCCTGAGAGCCGTTCACCATATCGATCATTATGGACATTTTTTTATGAGACAAGAAAAGAAGTGCCACTAGTTCCCTCTGCACTTTCTTTAGTTTCATGGCCTTTCTTCAAATTAGTGTCGGTATCTTAAAACTAGACTGCTTCTGCTAATGACGTTTGATTTTTTTTTTTTTAAATCCATCGCTAGATTATTTCTTTCAAAAAATCGAATTCCAGAGCTCAATAATAGACTTGGCTTCAGATTTTTTGCCATGTGTTTTTCCTTGTAATATATTGCAAACAACTTAAAACAAACTGTGTGTTTCCACACACGATCCCCACTGAGGAATGATGAATCTGCAGCCCGACGACCTTCGTTGAACGTTAGTCTGTATCGTTCCTTCAGCTTTAATACATTATTGTGAACACTTGTAGCATCTGGAGATTTGAACCTGTTGAGATGCAAGAACTTGGAGTGGTATTATCTTTCAACAATACACATTTTTTGACTTACGATAGTAATACCGTATTTTTTAAATATTCTAAATAATGAATAGTATCATTTTTTTAAAGACCCTTCCAGATGAATCTCGTCACAGAGGACGGATCAGCTGCGTTGCGTTCACCTTTGCTGTCCTCTGCTGCCACACATATAGACTCGAGTATAGTTTCATTGAGGGGGCTTCAGGAGTAGGATACACTTATTGACTTGTCCTATAGGGCCGCCAAAACCATTAAGTGTGCCCCTGGCGGGAGTTTGAGAACAACTGTAGGCTGTATGCGCATCCAAACAGCTGGAGGGAGGGCATCGTCGCTCACCTTTCGCTGCCATACTGTAACACAGCCGTTTGACACGAGACAGCCCCCTAGGTGTCTCACTTTCTTAGCGTTTGTGTGGCTGGAGCGCAGAGCCGGCCGCCCGCCTGCCTGCTGCTCGTCTGGCTGACTGGCTGCGTTGACGTCAGCGCCGTGTTGATTTGCTAAGGCGAGGGAAGAAAGGAGTTAGTGCGTGTTGAGAGAGCGGGTACTGCGAACTGCCTTACTATGCTGTAGCCCCACTCCCCCTTCACACTATACGGAATCAAAACGTGCAACTTAGGTGAGTACCAATCCGGGCGAAACGCAGCTGCAGTTTCCCGGCGACAAGTGCCAGACCCGCTACTCTGCATGCGTCTACCACTGTATTCTCTGTGTACTTTCATTCACCATGTGGATATTTGGATGCATTTATAGCGCAGGGGGTTCGTTTTGCTTGTCCCCGTTCAACCTCTCGCTGAAGTTAACAGCAAACGCGAGTTTGGCACGCAAGTTGGATCTGCGCACCGGAGCGCTGGATGAAAACAAGTGTTTTCCTGATTGCGCCGCAAGGTGTTAAAGTTTGCATTAACGCACGGTCGTCTATTGTAGAGATGTTAAGGTTGACGTAACCCCCCCCCCCCCCCCTTCCCCCCCCCGCGGTCTGGTTTAGTATGCTGGAGATCGCAGCTAGAGGACGTGAGGTCTGGCTGTTTCACCGGGAGCCAGACAACATATGACGCCCCGCTCCATGTGACTTTACTGGAGAAATCGCGTTTTTGATGGAAATTGTGCATTTTTTCGAGACAGCGACACTCTTGCCCGTCCTTGTGTCTCCAGTCGCACCAGTGTGGCTCATTTAGCCGTGATGACATCACGAGGAGGACTGGGGACACTGGTCTTTTTTTTACTCGAAACAAGCCCAAATCCAGCCACCGCACAAGTCACGCTACAATTGATTGACGGGCAACTAGACGTTTGATTGGTGACCAATAATCGATTCGCAGGAGCACGCGCGGCATACTGTGTGAGGTGGGGGAACTGGTAACAGAGGCAATGGCAAATTGATTTGTTATCGAGACTGTCTGATCTCTCTCTTCCCCCCTTTCACTCTTTTTTTTTTTCCTCCCCTTCTTCACCCTTCAGGCATCTCTCTCTAGATCATTCCTCCTTCTCATCAACTGTAAAGAGACAGCGTTTGAGTGTTTCATTCTGCCACAAACAAAGTCCACCTGTGCGTCGGTCTGAGGAGAGCTGGCTGGAATCGCTGTGAGATTCTGGCAGCTGTCTGTCTCGTGTATACTTTTTAGCACGCTCAATGTCTCTGATCGCCCCCCCCCCCCATTACTCCATAGAGACGCTGTAGCATTTTGCTTTCTCCACATTTGCGTCTGTCAGTGTGGCTCGTGGTCTGGAATATTGAACGCTGTTTATTCTTGTTGTGGCTGGGTCGCCACGGCGCGCTGTGGCAGACGACTCGTGATCAGATTGATTGTGGTGCCTTTTCTGTGAAGTCGGCCCGATGTGGTGATTGTCAGCGATCCACGTCGTGCTCCAGCCCTCCCGGCTTAATGTAGTTAATGTAGTGCGTGGTGTTTTGCATAATGCATAACGCGCTGTATAATTTGTCTGCTACGGCTGGCGAATATTAACGCCGTCTAGACGCACGTAGCCCCGTCCTTTTATTAATAGAGAGCCAACAGACGCGATAAAGTCTCCGCCCCCCCCCCCAAAAAAAAAACGGCAACTTTGCATTGTGTCCCGCTGAAGCCACGGCTTGGTCGAAAGCCCCACAGAGCGCAACAAGCATTGATCATTTACGTGGCCATAAATCGGAGCTATTGGCATACCTGTAATAAAGATAATGTCGGGTTTTAAACATGACCTCTGTTGACTGAGAGGCTGAGCTCCGCTAGATGAGAACCTGTGGTTTCATCATTACCCACCTCCTATATCGATTATATCAATGTGCCGAAAAAACGAAGTGTCTTGTGTCCCAAAAGCCAACAAGACTTGTGTATTTTCCACGACCCTCATCACAAACGATAGCTGCCAGCTCCATGTATCTCCTGCATGTTCTAGATTTAGGCTTCTGTGATTTGGGAGCTTGCATATCTGGAATTAGACCTACTGTTTTTAAAAAAGAAAACAAGAGAGTCTGGCTAGAAGGCTGTTGATATTACCTCTTCTTTTTTTTTTTTTTTTTGTCTGTGTGTGAGTGAGTATTGTTCTGAGGCGGGGAGGAAGGAGAAGTGCTCAAAAACTTCTCTTTTTAGTCCCCAGTTTTGAAAAGAAAATTAAGCTTCTTTGAAAATGAAATTGAAGATTCTTAAAATGTAAATCAAGCTTTTGAAACTTGAAATTAAAATTTTAATCACCGGAGGGAAAAAAAAAAAAAAGATCACCACAACTTTGTGAAAATGTGTCGTATTATTTGTCATATGTTGAATAAATTGAGTAGATTGGACGTCAATGACCTCATCCAGGATGTGGGTCAATGGAGACACTTAGCTGGTAGCCATTCATTCAACGTATATATGCAGTGGCAAGACTGTTTATTTAATTGTCACAATGAAGAGCGCATTGTTTCAGTGTATGTCTTAATGATCGTGTTAACATAGGAGTCACAGTGACGATCATTCATGTAAAGCACGTAGTGGTGAGGCTATTGAATTTGAACCCTTTTCGTTATTTTCGTGTTGGTCTGAGTGTGCTGTAGATACGAGGTGAAGCAACATGTTGCCCTGTTAACTTGCATACAAAGAGTAATGCACTCATTAATTTGGATATTCAACGTCGGCGAGTGAGAGCAGATCCGGGTGTTTGGTGCTGCGGCGTTGTTTTCTTTCGCCTTGTTCTGCTTTGCTTTCCTTTCCATCCATTTCTGGCCGCTGCTCTCTGCTCCTGTCTGTGACGGGAATACTGAGTAAGATGCTATTTAATTTCAGAAAAGGCCGCTGATGGTCTTTGTGAGCAGTGGAAAAACCACAATTCACACTTGTTTAACCGTGTGTTCATCCCCATCAGATAACCAAATGAAAACCTCTTTTTAACGTAACATATGTTGGACTGATTGGTATGCAGGGTGAGCCTGTCGGACGGCTCACAAATTGTCTCTCTTCAGAAGTCTACAGTCAATGCTCTCCGCTGATTTTGACTGCACAGAGTGTTTACCATCCCTGCAGGATGTTTGCAATTTGAAACAACACTGACTTCTCACTTACAAAATAAATAGCGGTAGACATGAAATGCATGTATTGACAATTTCATGACATTTATTTTTAAAATGTAATTATTTACTTTGCTTTGTATACTTAAGTGAAGGATGACAATTTGCATTTAATTAAAAAAAGAACATTAATTCATTCAGTCTTTGGATTTTAGAGCTGAAATACTATTGGATTTGTTCTGCGTAACATTTTTGTGCCGTTGCTTCAGAATTTATCAGAACTGATTTTTCTTTTTCATTCTGTTTCTCCATCCAGGTTTCATCGTGTTTACAAAGATAGCTAAAAACACTGCTGAACGGGGAAGGCGAGCCTCATGAGTCGGCCTCGTGGATTGCCTCGACATAATGGATTTGTCTAAAATGGGTATGATACAGCTCCAGAACCCCAACCACCCCACTGCCCTGCTGCAGAAGGCCAACCAGATGCGTCTGGCCGGGACTCTGTGTGACGTGGTCATCATGGTAGACAGCCAGGAGTTCCACGCTCACCGGACTGTGCTAGCCTGCACAAGCAAAATGTTTGAGATCCTCTTCCATCGCAGCAGTCAGCATTACACCCTGGACTTTCTTTCACCAAAGACTTTTCAGCAGATTTTGGAGTACGCCTACACTGCCACGCTCCAGGCCAAGGTGGAGGACTTGGATGACCTTCTGTATGCAGCAGAGATCCTGGAGATTGAATACCTGGAAGAGCAATGCCTCAAGATCTTGGAAACCATCCAGTCCTCAGATGACAATGACACAGAGGTCAACCTTAATGATGGGAGCACAGAGGAGGATGATGAGCGCAAAGGCCACAATGGAGCCAAGAACTCCAAAAAGCATTCCATGCAGACTCCCTATCTGACAGGTGCCCAGCAAGTCGCCATCATGACGGGCATGGTGGACCAGAGTCCTTCTGTCTCCACCTCCTTCGGTGTCTCCACCCTAAGTCCCACCAAAGCTGCTGTGGACAGCCTGATGAGCATCGGTCAGTCTCTGCTCCAGCAGGGCTTTGGGGCTGAGCAAGTTCTCCACGGCAACTCCCACCCCCTGATGACTGAGATCAAGACGGAAATGATGCAAGTGGACATGGGTGGCAACGGCCACGACAGCCCTCCGAACATGGAGTCCAGTGCCTCCAGCAATGGAGAACGAAGTGGGGAGGACAGGAACCGAGACGGTCCAGGAACACCAACCAGGAGCAGCGTAATCACCAGTGCCCGCGAGCTACATTACGTCCGCGATGAAGTCATGGGCGACCCTCAAGTTGATGTCAGCCAGATGGGGCTGGAAGCAATGGCTGGGATGACGGAGAAGCATCTTGCCTCGCTGTACTCCCTACCTGCAAATCATAAATCAGATGCCTTCATGTCCATGCCGGCATCCATGGCGGCATCCATGGCCTCCAATCTCCCCATGTCCCCAGCCCTGGCAATGTCTATGGACTTCAGTGCCTACGGGGGACTCCTGCCTCAGAGCTTCATCCAGAGGGAATTCTTCAGCAAACTCGGGGAGCTGGCTGTGGGCATGAAACCAGACGGCAGGAACCAGCACGAACGTTGCAATGTTTGCGGTGCAGAACTACCAGATAACGAAGCTGTGGAGCAGCACAGGTAAGCCACGTTTTCTTTTGAGTAGCTGCTTGCTAGTTGTTTTGGTCTTGAAATGTATGGTCCTTTTCAGCCTTTTTTTTTTTTTTTTTTTTTTCAACGAATCACATGGTGGTATACAAGATTGCTTTGGTAGTTTGCATTGTATCCAGCAGAAAGTGAAAGTCTAATGTCAATCAACATGATTGCTTTGGGGAACAGGGACTAAATTAAAAGGCTTACCCCCCTGTCAAGTCACCTGTTTTTGACTTGGGACATTTTTAGGGAATAGGGGAAAGTAGTTAAGTTTTCTTCTGCCTTAAAATAAAACCATTCATTTTCTATGTCAGGGATTAGGACAAGTAACAAAATCAGTAACCCATCCACGCTCATATGAAATATGAGTAGGTGACATCCTTTGACGAACACAAACCGTAGGACTGTGTGGCTCAGGCCCAGAGGTCCACTGCTTCAATAACTGCCCAGGTGACTGCTGCCGTTATATTGTCTAAGACCATTAGTCACGCCTTCCGAGATGTGGGCGGCAGCTATCACACACACTTACCAAAGTGGTACCCCCTCATCCTGGACCCGACTAACCTCCCCTTTCCCATAACTGCACAAGGGGGGCCCTTATTAGCTTGATAATTAGAGTAGACGGTCAGCTCAGGAAATGAGTGCTGAACCTGGGCTCTTAGACAAGGAGGTAGTTCTAGGACAAGGGAGTGGCAGTAAATCAGTGCGGCGCTTTTTCAGTCGATGTATATAAATACATCAAGGCAACTGCACTTAAAATACTCATCTGCAACTCAAAACTGCGTTTCATTGCATAGTTCATATTATGAAATTGTGTCAGCCCAGTCGGAGTACGAGCGCCTCGTGGAATGTATTGGCATCACTTTTTGTGTGTTTTGTGTGACCGGAGGCCTTTTTGTGACATGAAGGCCATCTTCTCACCCTGTATGTTTGTTTAAATCATTAGGAATGCACAGTGGTTAAAGTTCACCTGAGGATTTGAATCCCATCCTCCGTCCCCTCATACTTGAGCCATTCCCTTGGTATGAACGGCTAAAAGCTGATTCAGTTCAAGCTTCTCGGTTTTTAAATCGCTCTCAATGTTGACTTAAGAGTATTACAGAATGGCTTTTACTCCAAAGAGAAGTGTCCTTGTTTGCAACCTTACACCAACTGTTGTGCAGTGTTTGTTGTTTATTCCATTTTGAACATGTGGTGGAGTCAGATACTTAGTAGTTTTTTTTTGTTTTGATGTTGGCAGTTACATTTGAAAGTGTATAAATGTGTGGCCTTCATGAAAAGTGCCTATTATTCAGTGAATAAGAGGGATGCGTCTGCGTAGACTGATACTACGCATCTTTTAAAAACAAACTATAGAAGGGAATGTTGTGCTGCTTTTATGATCAGTTCTTCCTAAGCAGGCTCTAACAAAAGCTTTACCATGCACTATAGCTTCTGTGTGTGGTGCAGCATTGTAGTCTCACTGCGTTAAAGGACAGGCCACATTAGTCTCCGTCTTGAGAAAAGTCTGACGTGTGAAATGGTTGCCTGTGTTTCAAGAGGAATTTCATCAATTCGCTCAAGCCGGGAAATCTTGTATCAAAGGAGATTTCCAAACCGTTTCATGCATTGATCTTCCCGCCTCTCCCCATAGCATACTAATGGGTTAATTTAGACGGGTTGATACACCGACACGACACTGTTTAATATTGTACGCGCTGTCCTGACAGCCTCCTGAAGTGTAGAAATCAAACATTGCATCATCCGCTGTCTGCTTTGCCGTCCGCACATGAAAGGTCTGCTGTGCTACCCTGAGATGCTTGATAATTCAGACGCTCCTCGTGTCCTCACAAATTCCAATGTGGGTCATTTGATAGCATATCAAGTCAGTGTTTTTTTGTTTTTTTTTCTTTCTGTGTACAGCCTGTCAAGCTGCCCGATTCTTTTGATGTGAATACAAGATGTTTTATTTCAGACGAGCGGAGTCGTGTTCCCTCTGACTAATTACACATCATTTCCCCACAGCCACTGTGTCAGGGTCACTGCTACCTCTGCAACAAACGCATAAAAAAAAGTTGGCAGAGTTGACTTTGGTGCAGGCAGGTCAAGTCAAACACGAGTGTAATTATTTCCAGATGTGGCACAGGTCGTTGGTGTGAGGTGTCTGTGTGTGTGCGTCTATGTTAAAATGAACGAACCAGAAAGTGCCCACTTCCTGTATAAATTTAGTCTCTGCTCCCTTTCATTCCTCTGTGCCCTGGATTGTATCTTTAAAAAAAAAAAAAAAAACACCCCACCCAGACTGAATACATTGTATATTGGCTCCGCAAGTGGTGTGTGAGGAGTCACCTATGGGATATAGAAATGTATGCCGATAAGATGTGTAAGCACAGCACAGCACAGCAGATGCAAAGGGTGGGCGATACTGCAGGCAGGATCACAAGCCACAACGATCACAGTTTGTTTTTAAGTAAACCAAATTCATTTAAAACTAGCCATACAAGATAAAAGAACAACAATTTCTGTTTAACACTTTAAAGTTTCTTTAAATATGTATCAGTTTCTTTTTGAAATCCATATGAACCGCTCTTCACATTGGCATTAATTAGATCAATCGCATTGCAATTATTTATATAGCAGCTGCGCTGCTGTATGCAGGGCAGACACTGAGGCCATAGATCTGCAACTAATAGAATGCACAAGGTAGCACAATACCAACTATCTCTCTGTAAAGGCAGGTCGTGGCAACGTTTTAAACTAATATCGCCATATTGCACAACCCTAAGAGATGCTACCTTGAGGCAGGGTTTGGTATCGCAAACTCAACACTTTTTTTGTACAGATCAAAATCAAAATCAAGCACCAATCATCAATATAACGTCATTTAACGACTGGTCAGATTTGTTCTTTTCTTTCATATCTCCACAATGAAATCAACATTTAGCTAATTTTGGACCATTTTATCTAGGTCAAGTTGTTGTACGGCTGCTTGTGTTTTATAATAGAGAACTTTGGCATTCTAAATTGAGGTGTCAAGGTTTTTCTGTTATGAGTAATGAAACTCTTGGCAAAAGTACAGGGAACTGTCAAGTGATATACAGCCCTATATCTTTAAATCATCTTCCAAAGAAATGTATAAAGCTTAATAAAAGGCAATACATTATAGGTGTGAGTAATCCCCATCTCACCATGACAACCCCCCCCCCATCTTTCCCCCAGTAGTCCACCCCGCCACCCTCCCCACTGACAAGCCCTAGATGTATTTCTAAAAGAGAGCCCAGGGTGACTGTTGTTGCTGCTTCAGGGAGACAGGATTACAGCAATATTTTAGTAACCCTTGCACCGAGAAAATAATCAAAACAGGAAGGGCCTGAGTGATTATTGGGAAAATAAATGCATGATGCAGGGGGCTAATTCGGCCGTGGCGGGGTAAAGAAGAAAGAACCCTCCACTGCTTGGTATTCCAAACACAGCATCCAATTCACGGGAACTAGCCTTGGGTTTATCTCTTTCACTTAATCGTCCATTCTCATGCAAATGACTGACCCTCGCTGTAATGTACATCGCATAAGTGAAAAAAGAGCCTATTTTGAAGGAGAGCTTTTCCAGCATATAGCTGTTAAACATTACTGATTACCATCAATGCTTTAACTCTGGCTTTTCATAATACAGTCAGGTTTTTTGTTATGTGTTTGGGGGGGTGTACATGAACATAAGTCAATGAGCCCCTGTTTCTCCTCTCTGTGTTCCTAGTTATTTTTTTTTTGCATTGATGGACGGATTGGGGTATGAAGTGGGAGTGGTGGAAATAATCACCCCTGCCTTAACCTCCGCACGCGCACACACTCGCATCATTACTTTTTACACACATTCCCCTCAGCAGCAGCAGCAGCAGCAGCAGCAGCAGCCAGCGCTCACTCCTCCATTTCCTCTTCTTTTGTGGCAAAGGGGTACGGAGGGCGCTCTAATACCCCGGGCCCCAGGTGTTTAAACAGTGGGCCTAAGGCCCTTATCTGTGCATATCAGAGTGGGACAGATAACCCTTGGCACTCCTCCTCAGTAAACCAAGAGCAGATTGAGCCCAGATAGCGGCCCATAGCGTTTGTTGCAGGTGATAACGATGTATGCACACACACACACACACACACACACACATATAGCCTGCACGCTGAGGTGAGGCCAGCGGAAGGTTTACAAGCACACTGACACTTGTGTGCTTTAGCCACTATCAACCATTAACCACTGCTTTCTTCCTATACATTCACGCCATGAGCAACCAGGTAGTTGGGTTCAAATGGCCGCTCTGATGACCGGTAGTTGTGAAAGTGGCTTAAGACAAAGTGCAACAAATGGTTGGTAGATGCTGGTTTGAAATAATCTGTATTTGCATACGTTTTTTTTGAATTGCCACGCACAGAGGGAGAGCAACTTCTTCCTCTGCTCAGGTAGACATTACTCCACTTCATGTTAACATAGCAACTAGTTGTTTTGTATATTAATGCTCTGAGTTTCATAGAGAAAATCTTTTAAGCAATATTGAGAATCATCTCTCCACTCAGGTGATGCTAAAGCCTAAAGAGAAGTTTGCTTGATCGACAGGTGTCTTTCACAACCAGTTGTGCTGGTTTCCACTTCCTCCTCCTCCTTCAGTTCCACCCAGACTCCGCCCTCTTTGCCCAAACGTTTGGTTCTGTGGCTCCGTCCGACTACCAGAGTTCGATTTAGATTGGATTTGCAGAGAGTCCATACATCAGCTGTGTTTTCTGTTGGGATCTGTAGTGAATGAATGGACTTTTGATGGTCGTGCTCGTGGTTTTAAAACCTCCGTTGCGCTGCTGAACCCATTTTGTGATCACAGTAGCTGCTACCGTCATCAAACGGCATCGATGTCCAACTCATTCACTAGATGTGCAACTCTTATGATCAACTTACGGCAACATTTCTATCTCTATTATTTCCCCCTTTTACCCTTTTTATGTTACGTTTAGCATGGACCCCTGTCTAGCTCAAAGGAAGGCTCAATAGCTGAGCATCAGAGCGCTCAGGTCTGTTTGACTTAAATTCGGTCAGACCTCTGTGCATCCAAAATGTATGACCGCGCATGTGTTGGAGAATCAGAATGTTGTTGTTGGATGGTTTCTTGTGCTCATTTTCAGAAATTGCTTCTGTTAGTAGGGATGCACTGAGACGGATATATTTTATATGCTCTATGCTGGAATTTTAATTCCTGTTTAGATTGCTGGTGTGTGATTTTATTATTTTTATAATGAATAACTATTACGGTTAATTTACACCTACGTATTTATTCGTCACATGTTGTTAAAATCCCATTCACTTGGCATACAACTTATTATTTATGGGATTGGTACACAGTATCGGCTGATACCCAAGTCAATATATTGCTATTGGTATCGGGACTGAATGACTATGATTGGCGCATCCTTATCTGTAAGGGAAAAAGGAAATGTGCCAGCAGTTCGGAAAAATGATCTGACGCCCTACACTTAAATGAGAGCGCTGTGAGGCCCAGAGTGACTATTTACAAATGCGCCCAATGTCCCAGTCCTGCTCGCTGTATACAGTACCTCCACCTTTTTGATCCTACAATAACTAAAACTAAAGCAGTTTCAAGCTTATGATCCTAACCTCCTAAAACTGTGCAAGCATTTTCCTGCCTCCTGAAAGAAGCCCGTCAACAAAGCATCCATTACATGGCAGTGGATTACCCTCTATTTGAAATCACTCAGTGAGCTAAGTCTCCCCGGCTTGCACTCAGACGTACAGTACATGTTGGTGTAATAATCCAACGGCACAGAAAGCCTCACTCAACGAAAACACTTCTCCAAGAAATACCTCAACCACAGACAACAGCGGAGGGCTTATTCAAGCCTGGCTGCCACATCGCCTGCCTTTTTATCCTCGCACAGGTGCTTCTTTTTTTTTTTTTGCCCTTATTGGAGGTGCGGTGTTTTGTTCATGCCCCCGAGGAACTGGCGCTTTGACTGGGCCCACGGTGATGGCCACAGCTGAGGCAGCTGCTGGCTGAGGCCCAATTATAGACAGGCTTTAAAAGGCTCTGGTTGAACCGTAAAGATTTACACCGCCATCGCTCTGATCTCAGATCTGGGCTCTGTCCTCACTGTCAGGATAGGGAGATGCATCGATTAAAGACTTAACACAGGGGGCTACATCATGTGGAATGGACTACACACACACACACACACACACACACACACACACACACACACACACACACACACACACACACACACACACACTCTCACACACCTGCGTACAGATCAAGCATTTTATTGTCGTGCCGTCTTGGCAGTGTCGTCAGGTGCGAGTCATCGTCTTAAATCTGGTGGAGCTGCTTTTTTAGAAGGAATTGAGGGGCTTTTTTTGGAATAGGGGGATGGAGGGGAAAAAAGAAGGGCACCACCAATAGAAAAAGGAAGGAAAGGGAAGGGGGGGGGGGGGAGCAGTGTAATATCTAGACAGTGGCTATGGCAATGGAGGGAGGCGATCTAATCTGTAGGCTGATTAGATCGCCTCCCTCCCTGAGATAAGGGTGGAGGGAGGTGCTTGTATAATAAAAGTTAGCAGCTTGACTTGGTGCGACCAGCTGCCTCTGTGTGGCTAACAGCGCTCGGCAGACGTGGCCTTTGCTGATGCGGTCTGGCAGGAGCTGCTATGAAACGAACACACTGAGGCCCCTATCTTTTGTCCCTGTGGGGGCCTTGGGGTCTGTAGGGAGGGATAAGGATAACATACTGTACTGGAAGTTGGCCTTGTGTGTGTCATTGTGAGAGTTTTTTTTTTTTTTTTTTTGGTCATGTTGTGAGGGGCTGTGGTGGTGGGGGGGGGGGGGGGGGGGGGGGGGGGGGCTCATGGGGAGTACTAATTACAGCCAGTTATCAGGTGACATGCAAATGTGTTATCGGCCTTAACTTCCTGATGTCTATCGCTGCTCCCAGTAGCTGCTGTGAGTGTTGGCAGGGGAAGAGGTTGTGCCACCGTTTCTCTGTAAATGCACAGCGAGTGGATTTCAGCAGGGAGAATGATTTACCGGCATTCTTTTTTTTCAATCCTGGGAACCTTTTATTAGACTTTCAGACCTTCTTTTCTTGGCAGACTTTCTTACTGTATTAAGGTGTATGCATCATTGTCAACTTTCCCATTAAAAAAAGAAAAAGTCAATAGAATTAGAATGATCTGGCCTTAAAGCTGAGTGGGTTTTAGTTCTAGTTCATAGAGCTCTGCCTCTGTTCTCGTGGACCTGAACGCTCTGGGTTCTAATCCCATCGATATCCCATTAGCATCCCCTCTCTGGGTCCCCGCCACATGAAAGATGTGTCGGTTCCCCCTCTCTGATTCTATTGCTCTGGCAGACCGTAAGGAGGACGGCCACAATGAGCAAATGTGCTAGAGCCAAAGGGCCAACCCAAGTGTGCTCACAAATGTCCTGTGTGTGTGTGTGTGTGTGTGTGTGTGTGTGTGTGTGTGTGTGTGTGTGTGTGTGAAAAAGCTGCCACCGCCACCTCAGAGGCCCCCTAGCCTCCCTGGGAAGTATCAAACCAGAGCCCTCCGCGGGCTTCCAGCGAGAGAGCTTCTAATTAGCCTCTTTGTTGCCACTTGAATGGTTTGCCAGAGATTGGCAAGGGGCCCCAATGGAGTGATACCAGCACGCTAAGAAGCTGGTCATAAAAATTGCCCCCCATTCTCTCCACCATCACCTGTCACAAAGGAGCTCTCAGGTAGGAAACTGAGGCCAGAACAGCATCATGCAGGCTTTTAATCAACCTCTTCGGAGCCCAAGGAAGCATGATTGCTCAACAGGTGAATTTCAGGTTTGTGCTAGCTGTCTGCTCACAAGCTGGGAGGGTCTCCAAAACGGATAAATGGAAATTAAAATACAGCTCCTATCGTAGCCTAGTTACTGGTAATGCACACGTAGAGTTGGTTATAATGCTGCTGTTGAAGTGCTGAAAAGAAGCCAACCTGGTTCACGAGCAGTTTTGGACAAACATTAATGCAGTGGGAAAACTATTGGCAGCACGAAAAAGACCATGCATGAATTGGTGCAATAATTGTAAAGTAACATTTTTTACTTTTATGATGAAAACTCTCAGGCAAACTGACTAAGCCTACTTGACTAAAATAACTGGCCCTTAAATCACATTCAGACTTACTCCAACAAGAATTGCTGATTGGCAAAAAAAAACATGTTTTTATCTGCTTAAAAGTAGGTTTATCAGCTTTAAATGAAGTAGGTACCAACTTGTTTTATGTTTTCATAGGGTAAATACGAACACGTTGACCAATTTATTTAAAATATAGCTTTTCTCAGTATATGTTATAGTATGCAATTATTTGAAAACTTCACAATTATCAAAATATTTTTTGAAGGAAATAGTCAAAAGTTATTTCAGAGGCAGCGCATGGAGTACATTTTCATGCTACTTAGCAACTAGCAGGCCAATAGCACCTTATTTGTAATTAATTCGTTTATTATGCATTTATTCATTCCATTTTCACAATTATTGATTGTCACCCCTAAATGCCACATCATGTCACTTCACGCCCTGAACTGTTGACATGTACATGTTGCATTGGTTACGACACAAAGCAATCCAAATTATATTGCCAGACAAGAACGTCATTTCGGTGTCACGAAGCAGCCTGTCTGCCTGTCAGCAGATTCAAACTGCTGTCAGACCTATACTTGTGGCATGTGACGTGCTGCCTGGCGAGCGTCGTGGCAGGAGTGCAATGAATGTCAAGGCGACTTGAAGCTTTAGCGCCGACCGACACGTTTTAAGCTCCGCTGTAATCCAGGAGGGATCAGTTGGGTAAATCATGGCATAAAGCTTAAAACCATAATTGATTTATGTATCTGCTGACCGAAGACGCCCAGAGAGATTACCAGAGGGAGAGAGCTGATGATGGATAGCCTGGCCCCCTCACACAGGCTGCATGCGAGGTGGGGGTTGAATTCAATTGAAGGGAGATTTGTCTGCCTGAAGAGCAAGAATGTCTGAAAAACTGAGTGCGAGTCTGAGAAGAAATGCGTAAATCATTAGAGGTGTATTTACAAAATCATACCAGCGTATTTCTGTGTTTGCACAGCACTTCTTCACCAGTTTCGAAGTGCTTCTGATATTTAACTGATACGAAGGCTCATTCTGAAAAAGAAGCGGATATTTCCATTGTTGCTCCAACATGTGAAATAGTCCTTGCGTGGAGTTAAAAATCGCAGCTAATTCAATTTGCGGGTTTTTCGGAGACAATGCAGTATTGACCAGTTCTATAATAACTATTCTCCATTGTTCATATTGTTCTAGTCATCCATTGTACTCTCATGGCCAGTGTCCCGCACAAAATCAAAAACAACACAGTTTTCCCATCGTACCCTACAAAAACAGACAGTGTTTTTTTTCATGATAAATATATACATATATTTTAATAGAGTTATCTCAATTGCAAAATATCACATTTTATTTTATTTTGTTCACCGTAGCTTCATTTTGATTTAATTACCATTAAATGTATTATTCATATTTTAATTAAACATCAAATTTAGTCAAAAACATTCAAATCAGCCAAAAAAAAAAACCCCATCACATAAATATACATCAAATCGTATTCCCATAAATGTCATTTGTGTGATAAAATGCGACATCATATTGGTATAGGTGTTTACCGTGACATCGGACTCATCGCATTGACCGTCGACTGGAAGACGTCATATTAAGACAATATCAGTGTCACCCTAATTGGCGTCATAATTTCCGGATGGTCGCTGATGATTTGACACCTTTTTGATTGGTTGGACAGTGTTCCTGCCATAATCAGCCCATGAATTTCTCTCCTGACACATCATGAATCCTCTCTTTCTTGTTTACTGCCAGACTGTCAGCCGTCTCCAAGGTCTCTCTTGACCGCTTCCAGATTGTTTTGTGTTTGTCTGTTTGTCCCTGGGCCCCGAAAGGCGAGAGTGGGATAGTAAAAAAAAAAAAAAAAAAAGCCATTCCATTTCCTGGACTGATCACTGAAGCGGGTGGCTCTGACATGTCATGACTCAAACAGCATCATTTCTGCCACTCCTGTCTAGCCGCTGACCTTACAAATGATGCTGTAGGCTCCCACCATATGCCATTAAGCATGGTGTAAAACAGGATGGGGTTTTATCCCTGGTCACAGGAGCAGCGGCACCCAGACATCCTCTCTGGTTTCAAAACTCCCTGCTCTTACCTTTTTTCGGAAAAGAAAAGCAGATTACAGCGGCAGTTCTCTCTCTGATGGTTTTGTCCATGTACTGTCTTTTTCCTCTCCTTCCCCTTCCCTGCTTGTATTTTATTGCCTCCTGTGAGTGTTGGTCTGAGCCGAGGAGCTGGAGCTTCCCTAACAGGTGTTTGGGTGCTTATCGCCCACGTCTGTGCCCTTATCTCTGGCCCTCAGCTTCCTGCATCCTCTCTCTTGCATGCCTCAGAGTGGGGATATATTTCACTTAGCCTCTGACCTGAAACCTTCTTCTCTATCTCTCTGGGTCTCTCTCCCTCCTTCTCTCTCTTTCTCTGAGGCTGTGAAGACATTTCAACACCATCACCTAACTTGACTTTTTTTTTTTTTTTTTTTTTTTTTTTTTTCAGCCTTCTTCATATTACTTCTTAAATCAGCAAGAGTCCCTAAAATGAATTAAACCAAGGCTACAACTAACAATCATTTTCAATTAGTCTGTAAAATGTCATAAACGCCCAAGTTCATACAATTTCTCTTTGGTATTTTTCTTCAATAAATTACTTGAAATATTATCAAATTTTTGTATTTACTCATCAACCAATCAAATTTTTGTATAAAGCACATTTAAAAACAAATCATGTTCACCAAAGCCATGTACAGACCAGAGAAGGTAGCTAAAATCTAAACATTAATGTACACCGTTCATAGGCATAAATAAACAGTCAAATATCAGTCAAATCGGGGAGATTCAAACGCTACAGAGTAAAATTGTGTTTGAGCCTACACTTAAAGGAGTGAATGGAGGAGACGGATCAGATCGGGAAAGGAATGCTCCACAGTTTTAGGGCTGCAACATGAAAGGCGCGGTGTCACCCCCGAGTTTAAGTTTAGATCCCGGGACAGTTGGTAGCCCCGAGTCAGCCCACCTGAGGGACCTGGAGGAAAAATAGATTATTACACATAGCCCTATGTTATATATATATATATATATATATATATATATATATATATATATATATATATATATATATATATATACACATTATATATGTATAATATATATATTATATACATACATTATATATACATATTAATATGTAGGCCCGCCACATCCTAAATATTAAATGTTCACAGTTATTTTAGAAAATCAAGTGTTATCCTCAAACTGATGCAGGTCGATCCAGAGAAAAAGCACACAGTTGAATTAGAGTGGAAATGTCTTAGTGGCTTCAGCACAGAGTGAGCTTTGGTGGTGTTTGGAGCCGTGAGTTTGATCCAGCATTTTGTCAGAGTGATTGGTCTCAGGCTTTAGCCCCACCTCCACATTCCCTCTATCCTTCCCTGCTCCCAAGTCCCACACAGGGACAAAGGCTAAAGTGTCTGTGGGATGGGGTTGTGATGCTGGTTTGGAGGGGGTTGACCCCCTCGGAGGACCTGACAGGGGCCCTTCTTTTTTTTTTTTTTTTTTTTTCTTTCTAATCCCCATTCTGAGTGGGCACAGAGGGGAGAGAACCCATAGTCTAACACCCATGAGAGAGTCTATTGTGAGCCGTGGGCTCTGTTACAGTAGGATGGATGCAGGGGTCTCAGGCCCAGATAAACGCCGGGGTCAGCCAGGCCCCCGTTATTTACAGTAGGCCCTTTCATTGCCTGAGTGAAACAGGAGCCTATGGTGGAGGTGGAGGTGGTGGGAGGGCTTCAGGGGACGACCACTGTTTGTGCTCAGCCAGGCCTCCACTATAGGTCAAAGAGCACGGGGGGTGGGTCCACAGGGGTTACAGACCTGACTTTTGTCTTGGCGTTCGGGGGGGGGGGGGTGTTGCTGCTTCATTGGGGGAAAAGAAAAGGTAGAAAGGGGGGTTGGCTTCAGACGGAAAAGGCGGCGGTGATGACTTCCACACGGACTTTTTCTGTGATGTGATTTAAGAAAATGTACTGAGGGCTGAAAGGTTTGTGCAAAAAAAATCTAATCTTAATTCTACTGTTATAATTTGAATTTGTAAATATATTTTACGTACTTTCTCGAAGCGTTGAAAACGTATTGATGCCATTTAATACTGGTACCAAACTGCAGCTAACGTATTGGCACTACAACCGGCCCAACCGCTGAGGAAATGCTGGGGAAAGTTTTCATTAAAACCGGCAAAATTTATATTTTTACCTAAAACTGCGACTCTTGCAAATGGAAAACTGCGGTCTTTCAAGTCTCGATGAGGATTTGGAAATGAAACAACATAGTTGGGGGAGGAAAAAACAGGGTTAATTAAGTTGGAGAACCTGCTGCACCTATACCAACACACGGAGCGATGGCAGGAGAAGTCAATAGGTGCTCTTTTGTCAGGGTGTCGCTCAGAAAAGTGAAAATTCAACACCATCCCAAATGACTGCATGCTGGCTTCAATTGTCCTGACGTGACTCTGACCTACATAAGCAAAGCACAGAACTCAATCCACTATTGGAGCAAAAGAAACGTACACACTGAAAGAAGAAAAAAAGGTTCACAGCTACTTGCTATAACCCAATGCTTCAGAGTCAGTTAGGTAGGTCATCTTCATTCTCACATGACATACAATACTCAATGGTCAGTAATAATCCAAAACCCAAATGGTCTCCGAACAGACTGGAGTATACGAACACTTTCACCTCTACACTGAAACAGTTGCTGTCAAGTACATTTATTAAGCTTAATCCCACACGATCCATTAGCAACCCAATTCCTGTTTGTTGCCTTTAATTAAGAAACGGGAAGTTGCCAAGGGCCAGAACTGGTACCATCTGCCAGAAGACTTGAGCATAATCTTGCCATAATCTTAGTGTCAACCTTCCATATTAGAAGGCCAGCACGGAGGGGAAAGCCAGCAGGGACGTACAATAAGGACAGCATTCTCTCAGGCATTCATTTGCCGGAACCGATTTTATTATTTTTACTCTGACAATGACAAGAGGGGTTAAAGGGCATTAGGCGAGAACTTTACAGATGAAGCGGGTTTGCGGCAGTTTGGTTTGACCCCCCACCTCTCACCCCTATTGTCCTGAGAGAACACAAAGGCTCCTGTCAAACTCTAGTGGTCAGCGCTTCGGCCAAACCTGCCAAACCGCAGCAGCAGAGGGTTTGAATCTGGCAGACGCCGCCCCCATTGACCAATCAGGAGACAAAGAGAAAGGCAACGGTTTTGTCATCTTAAAAAACGTTTTCTTCCAAAAATGAAGGAAGAGCAGGAAAGAGTTGTCTTGACCTCTTCCTTACTTTTTTGTTCAGAGATGTAGTCTGTGGTGGAACATCATTTTCACAAGTTCAATATTGAGGTAATTTACTTGAGTACTTCTTGGAAATGTTGCACTTTTTACATCGATAGTTACTAATTAAATTACAGATTCATATTGCCGCTTGTGAAATACAATGTATTGCTATTGTGTTTCAAGGCCACACAACAGAATATGTCATTTTTAGAATTAGATATACTTGAATATTCATCTTGTTTTCCAGAACATTTGGTCAGAAATAAACTATTAATTAAACTACTACTCCTATTTACCAGTGTAACAAAAAAATAAAGAATGAAAAGAAAAAAATGAAATGCTTCTGGAAGACGCACACAAAGTATTTAGAGGATTGTGTTTGATGGGAACCATGACTTAAGTGTAATAAGAGGTTGGAGAGTTGAAGGTTTGATGTTACGAATTAAGGAATTTCGCTTTAAAAAACGAAAATAATAATTGTTATTGTCAAGTCTTTCATCCTGGAAAAAAAAGAACCCACATAACTACACAGCAATTTTTTTTTTTTTTCTGTTTTTAGCTTCCATCCATTCATTATCTATTTGTTGTGGACTAAGAAGTAATTTATTCTCATCATCCCTATAAAAGGCAGTTGGGTAATATTATGTTGGCCCCGTACAGCTATGTTTCAAACACAACAGAGCTCTGCAGCAGGTATTAATCACCCGCTACTGTGCTCAGTAATCCGTCTGTAACTGAGTCGGTGGACAAAGTCCCTCTGACATTTTTCACCTCGAAAGAGGAAAATAACATGTAAAAGGTAAAACCGTATGGGATCATGGAGCACAGCTGCAGGACGAAAAGGGCTTGCCGGCATTACATTTACTCTGCTTATGTCTTGCTTTCTGTACCCTTGACATATTACGGAGGAGATCCAAAGCCCAGGAGAGAGATGTGGGTGTCAAGGTACAATGTAGGCCAGAAGAAGGCCGTACGAAGAGAATATGCAGTGTGGCGTTTGATTTGCCTCCGCCTTGGACCAACGTTGTGGTCGATGTATAGTTCACTGACATCGGAGTTGAATTGAAATATCCTCCTGTTGAAAAAAGGAGACAGAAAAATGAATAAGAAGTAAATCAACAAGTTTGTTTGTTATTGTCATTTAGCGTAGTTGAGGAATTGCCTAGTCTATCAACAGAATATTTGATAATCAACCAACCTTTTGCTATCAAGGAAAATGTCAAACTGCTGCTTTTTGTTTTATGCCATCGTAAATTTGAAATCTTTTCATTTTCGGAAAAAGCAAGACATTTAAAAATGTCAACTTGGGCTCTGGGAACAGATGAGTATGGGTGTCTTTATGGCAATTTATAGATTAAGTGATTAATCACTTGAAAACAATTATCAACACATAAATCCATACTGGCAATAATCAACGGCAAGGAGTGTTCTGATGAGGGTGGGGAAGTTCATTTGCACAATGGTGATGATCTCTACAGTATAAATCAGCTGTTTCTATAGTGTCATGAAAAATATCGTTGTCAGGGAAATCTATACCTTCCGTATGAGTGTGCTTTGGGGGTCTCCTACTTTCTTTAAATTGTATCTTATTTTTCTAACATAAAATACTATTTAAATACATGTATGATCCCCAGAATGTCATGCTCTTTAACAGCTTTTGACACTTAACTCTAAATGAATTAAATTGCAGAAATAGTTACTGAACAATGAAATGAGGCAAAGAGTCCAAATAAGTCCCGTCTTTATGTACTTGTGGTAAGGGAGGAGCCTCATTAACTGCTCCATTAATGAGGCCTTTATTAAATACTATAATACATATATAATTAAATTATAAGTAATACAATTCAAGGCCAGTATCGACCCGCTTATATGAACCTAGCTTCAGTTTGTCAATTACCCGCGTCTCTTCATTTTTGACACATGGGCTGACATTGTCTCTGCAGTGAACAGTAGAAATGGCACGACGGCCAGTGTGTCGGCAGGTTCTGTACCAGCGCTCAGAGGTCAGTGGACATGGTACAGCTTTCACATGGCCCTGAGGTCCTGACCCCCACCTTTGTTGGCCATATTCACCCCCCCCCCCCCCCCCCCCCCCCCCCCCCCCCTCCTCCCAGCAAGGACCGAAGCCCTTTGAGCCGAGCCCTCAACCCCCCGCAGAGCGCGCCCCTTCAGCACATTAATAGTGGCACTGGAACTAATTGCCCAACCTTAGATGTGCTTGAGACCCAGATTGCCTCAGCTGCCAGTGCGCCACAAACCCCCCAACACTCCACCCCAAACAGAAGAAAACCTTCAAAAGAAGAATCGCAAAATTGCTGGTTTCTCTGCCCAGTCCTTTGGTAATACACAGCTCTCCTCTTCAAAGGGCTTCCTTTATTTCTTTGTGTTACTGTAAATGTGCATCCATTCAAGCTTGTTTTGAAAACACCACCCTCCCTTTTTCTTGCCGCGCTTTCGATTTTTGTCTCGCCATTCAGCGACGGCATTGGTTTCGCTTTTACTCCCGCAAGAAGACTGACAAGTGCTCACTATGTAGCTCGCGCCTTGGCGAGACCTTCCCACACATGCCGTACGCCGCCATTTTGTTGCTAACCCCGTCAGGCACGATGAAGCGCCAAATCGCCCTTTTGTATTCCGCACATGTATCGGTAATCCTTCCCATCATTCTAAAATATTTTCTTTCAGGCTTGCACTTTGAACTGTGAATTGCAGTACGGGTGTAAAGTGGTGTCTAGCACCAGACTGTTGCTGTTAACACTGTCACGTCTGCCGTCTCCTTGGCTGCATTCAGCGTCGCCCGAGTTCAAAGAGACACTGAAAAAGAGGGAAGCAGCCTGAGAGGCGTTTTATGATTTTATTGGTCCAGAGGAAGCATTGTTGGGAAGGTGTTGGACCGTTATCTGTTGTGACATTATGAGAGACAAAGCACATACTCTGTCTGCTTTGTGTTTGCGGACGCTTGTGTGGATATAATGTATTCTAGCATTTAGCTACGGCGTATTGGTGTGGAAATGTGTGTGTTTCTTTATCATCTAAGTTCCACTTGTCTAATTTCAGGATAGGACCTGGTAGGGAATATGAAGTTTTTTTTTTTCTTCAGGTAAACGTCCAAAGCTTGTTCCTCTGCATTGTCAGTTCAGTTTAAGTCTTCATATTTGTGTCAGTTTCCATGTGCGGTTGCCAGATGCCAGAAGCATTTTCTCAATCTGTGCAAAAATACAGATACAGATAGACATCCTGGCATCCATTTTTTCCTTCACTTTCATTCCACCAAATTAGTTTTTTATTGAATTTCTGCGGCACTAGCAGAAAACAAATGTCTCTCCAAATATATTGAAATGGCGAAGGAAGACAGTAGGACAAACACAAACAAACACGATAACCTGGTAAGTCATTGTTATTTCAAGGATCATGTGAGAATGTAATTGGAATTTACCCAAGAACATTGATGCTTTTGCCCTATGTCTGATTGTCATAAGTGAGGGGATGTGATTGTTTTTACAAGATACAAATGAATTTTACGCCACTGTATTTTTCTCAATCTTACTGAGTCAGTTCAATGTGTCTAGAGGGGAATTGGAAGAAAGAAAATTACCATTAGGGCCAATTGATGCCATTTTTACAACAGTCAACTCGATTGTAAAGATGTTCATAATTTGATATGAATCTGAGGGGTTGATGTTTTGTTCATCTGAGGAGGAGTCAGCTTTGTATTGAACCACCACTTTCAGGCACAGAATGGGTAAAACACAGGCCTTGTTTGACAAAATAACCTCCGGCAAAGGTCCACTTAGAGATAGATTCTTACTATATATTATACCCTTTTGTCTCAGAATGACCGTATTAATGCTAGTTGACTGGTGCAGTAGGGACACGGCCATCTTTCAACCGTTGTGCACATTCAGCCTGGACTTAACAGTGGAACCATCTAGACCTTTGACTATGACACACAGTATAGGTCATATAACACTAAAATGTTAGATTTAGAAAGTACTTTTATTTCATATTGTAATGACAAACATTCACTTTTCCTGGTTCTGAGCCGAGGGCAGATCATGGGACTTGTGGTCTCTGTTTTAATGTCATGTGAGTCTTGCAAGAACTCTGATCACGCACACGAAGTCTTCATAAAAGCCATTACCATCCATGGAAAAGACTGGTAATGTTTTTATTGGGAGAGGAGGTTCTCGTCCAAAAATACCTTGTTTACTGTCTGTTAATTCATTCAGTGAGCTCTTAAAGATGCTAGTTAAAATAAACAGGAATAGTAGAGAACGCATTTACAGTGTGTGTGTGTGTGTGTGTGTGTGTGTGTGTGTGTGTGTGTAAATACTGTTTCACTTTATTTTCATTCATCCATTTATACTGGGGCTAGTTGGTTCTGTTTGCATGCATGTATGCATATCTTCTCACCTTGACCTTCTTCTTTGCTGCTTTATGTTTTGTGTCTGCTGTCATCAGCTAAGGTTCCATATATTTATGTAAGGTTTCAGCCCACGAGAACAGAAGTAGCTCACCTGTGTTTCATCGTTTTTTCTTTTTTTAACGGATAATCTGGATTGTTTTGTTTTTTTGTTTTGTTTTTTTTGCTGCTAAATTGAGAGCATTACATATGCATTTATTTAAATTGTTTGTATTTTTTTACTTGGAGAATGTGGAGATATTCCATGAAAAAATATCCAAGTATATTGCAATCGATCAAAAATATTGTATTTACCTCCTTATTAATGGGCAAATTAATTACGTTTTAATGTAAAAATGTAAGGGATTTGGCTTTATAATATGATACCATTTATAATATATGTATATTTAAATAATTTTCTTTTTAAAAACATAATCAAAAACATTCACTTGTCAGTCTGTTTTTGGTGGCTTTAGTCAAAGAAAGCGTGTTGAGGTTGACTTTGGACTTTCGTTCTCAGCATTTATAAGATCCAGGCTAGGACCCAGATTGTATTCATATTGTTGCCACTAGCTATGTTAATACAGTAACAACAACTCAAATTGGCTAAAGAATGATTTCCATCCACACAAGCTGAAGAAGTGTTATGCATTTAGCACCTGCAGCACATTGCAGGATGCCAGTAATACACAAAGGAGCAATGACTCCAGATCGCTGTACTGCCAACCCAAGACTTTTTGTAATCTGTTGATATAATGTCAGTTTAGGTGTGATCCAATGTTCAGGCCATAATGTGAAATAAAATGATCCACTGAAGCCAAGACTGATGAAATTCTTTGAGGCTCGGCAGCTCTTCAAAGAAGTAGTAGCAGCTCCTTTCAGAAGTGTTCAAGTTATGTCTCTGCTTTTAAAAGGAGCTGATGCCTTATCCTCGAGGCTTTGACTGAGCCAAGGTTACTGTTCCCATATCATCAAACTGCATTCAGAGACATAAAAATGCATCCAGGGGTCCTTTTGACGAAATAAAAAATGGCTATATTCCTTCCAAAATGTCCCTTTTATACTTATTTATTGCCAGAGAGATTGTCATTCCAAATGCTTCAGATAACTCATGTAGTTGTAATCACAAAGTAACCTTCATCCTTTACTTTTATTTCATTCAGATTTACGATTTAGAGACGCGCATAATGAGGGTTTGGCCATGTTGTGACAAGAAAAGCTGAAACACTCAAACGCTCTTTGCTTTTCTAGGACAGCATGTGCTCACTGAGACTCATCAGCTCTACCTGCTCTCCTCAGAATATGGCATCTCATACTTCAGTTGCCACGTTTGCACGCTGCCAAATAATCCATCAGAGGACACATTTCTTCTTGCTCCTTTTTAAATAAACTCCACAACAACAGCAGCAGCAGCAGCAGCAGCAGCAGCAGCAGCAGTAGTGTGTCTGCCGGCCGCTCAGATAATCCTTCATGGAAATGTAGCCGCTGACAGATGTGTGCATGGCTATCAAGAATTACAGTCACGATAAGAAAGAATGAACTTTATCCTCTTGTAGCAACAATGCAGTGTTGGAGCTCTGCACTGTTATTCTATGGTAAACATACTGGACATGGTGTGCCAGCTGTAATCCCGATGACCATGCACTTCAAATCTCCATCCGCTGCTGACGTGGACAGCTTCAGTTCCCGCTGCTGTGTAATAATTCTCCTGTAATAAGTGCCGTTTGCTGCCGACATGTAGTGAACAGAATCGTCCTTCATCACAGGTTAACCTGTTGATCGGTCTTTAGATGATGTGAGGTGACAGACACCGGATGAACTGAGACACGTTTATCATCATGAATCAGTTGCTTGTCTAGTGTTCCCTTTAACCCCCCCGTCGACCAGTCCTGGGTGACATGATACAGGATATTTCATTGTTTAATTTCATTATTTTCATTTTGTACACGTTAAAGAGTTATAGTAATACAGTGGAAACCTCTCATAGTGTTCACATCTGTCTGGGTCAAATTGATCACTATAAGCGGATGATTATTACAGACAATTCTTTTTTATTTTATTGACTTTCAAAATACAGTACAGCTATTTCAAACGCTTTCAAATTACAGTACTGTTGTAATTAAATTACTGTACTTTGAATACAGTAAGCTATAGTACAGTGTTGTATATGAAATATAGCTTACTGTAGTTCAACATATATCAATATTTGATTACAATAAGCACATTATTTAAATGGCATTTGTAAAGGAATGATTTTGTCCCAAACGTATTGATTCATATTGTTGATGTATCTGTGATCACTATAAGTGTTTTTTTCACTATTAGTTGATCATGTTTCCTAGCGTCTTGAGGGTGCGGATGCTTGCATGTATGTGTATGACTTTGAATTTCATCAGCCTGGGTTTTAGTTTTTTTTTTTTTTTATGTTGCAGAGGCTTTTCTACACCGGCAAGAATCACATTTTGGATGAAACCTTAAATATGACCTCCTTCATGCCAAAAAACGTCAAATATTCCAAGATGATTTATTTTGGCAAAAAAACATAGGGAATCGTCAGCTTCACTTGGCAGAGCAGATGAGACAGTGTGTGGGATTGCATTCAGAGAGGCGTGTGAAAAGTTTAGAAAACCTGTTGATTTTGTGAAGTTTGAAAGGCAAAAATGCTTTTCTTACGTGTTAATTAATTTAAAAAGTCATGGAGGCGAACAGTGACCGATGATGATGATGATGATTACAATATAATCAGCCTAATAACCAATATCAGGGTGACAGGCTGCAGTTGTTTGTGGCTTGTGACCAAGCATATACGTCCCAAAAACATGAGCATTCCCAAAAATCAAGTGCCCACTTGATTTGTAGGGCTGTGTGACTGGGTCCACACTACGTGAATTATTTATCATGTCATTAGCAGCTGGTCACATGTATTCCCAGCGGCTCTTTTATTACCGCTATGCAGAGGTTGTAAGTACTGTAGATCAGGGGTGACCTTTTTTTTGATTGTGGGCCATATACAGAAAAAATAGTCACAGGCTAAACATTAGGGAATTGGTAGTTTTCAACCAGTTACACTACAAGAAAATCTGTGTTTTTAGAACAGAAAACCCCATGGGCCATGGAAAATCCATTTCCTATTAAAATATCTATACAGCACTATGAAACAGTTTAACGCTTTGACATTACACTACTTTATTAGTGTGCCTACATATTACAAAAAAGTGTTTCTGTATCTGCTCCTCTTAAATATAATCTGTTTTAAAGTGCCCACTTATGTGCATTTATGTAAAAATGTAAACGAACAAATATTGGTTTTAGTTCACGGCCCTCTTAAAAGATTAATACGCAAACATAAAATGTAAAGCTTAGTCTAATAATTAGATGTAATACAGATAAGCCAGGGAGAGTGTAGTTGACATAGTTTTTTAAACTAGTATGTGCAATACAGTGCATTTATTAGAATGATATTATTATATAGAAATATGCTCGAGCCTTATTAGCTTAGCCGCAGTTGGCCCGCAGGCTGTATTGCCATCCCAGCTGTAGAAGCTCTACCTACTGTACCGCAGGCAGCAGCAGCGCAGACGTGTTTGTCTCTTTTTCGACGTGATTAACGGTGTTTTGTAATTGTTCTTTAAAAAAAAGATAGCCTTGAATGCAAAGCACTGATGGGAAAAAACACTTCAATTACTTAATGATTATCCAATAGTGGAGTAACATGGATGACTAAGAGGAGGGTAACATCAAGTCCTCCAGTCAAGGCCTCAGAAAAGACAAACATCCTTCATCTGTCATACAAAAAAAATGTCAGAAGCTGTTCTAAATCTTTTGAATAGGGGCTTTCGAGTGTTTGAGCTTCTGACCTTGTAGAAAATCATTCTTGCTGAAGGGGAGCGCTCGGTATTAAGCATCACAGTGAAATTACATTTGTTAACACTTGACGCTAAATATGTTCTTGACACTGCTTTTTCACAACCAAAGGAACTCCTTCAGCAGCTACGGTGGCAAAGCTTGTATTTTTTTTTCAAAGCTAAAGAGCTAATGCTCAGGTTCCCTGTGTGTTTCTGCTACAGGTCCGTTTGTTCATCTGTCCAAAACTTTTGTCCAGAGCAAGATAATTCAGCAACTAGACTCCTAACGTGTTTAGAGACCCCTAATCTTAATAGACAGCAATGAATCAACTGTATTATTCTTCACATTACTTTTTGCCAGGTAGCAATGCAGCCAATCTGCCTCAATGCATTATAACTTAAGCAAGCAATTAAAACCATGTACTCGCTGTGCAAATTATCCGATTCTAAAAGAAAAATATAATGTTGCTGCAGAAAACATGACTCAGCCAGCAGCAAGTGCATGCATTCAAGATCGAGCAGCAGTTCATCAACTCATCTAACGGATTCATTTGTGGTTTTGCTCCTTTGCATGGTCAGTATTACTACATAGCAACATTCAAAACATGTGGCAATGCCAGATCTTGCAGCTGTTGGCGTAATGTGCGGTAGGTTTAGCAGATCTACTCAGGTTTGTGTCCATCTTTACAGTTCAGCACCTGTTGCTGCACTGTATTTGTCATCTTTGCGTCCACGATGTTTATCGATGTTGAAAATGTCCAATATTGTTGCCAATATGATACCTGACACCGAAGCAATACTTGTTTCTTTTTTTTTTTTCCCCCGATAACATAGTTTGAAAAATAAAAACATGTTCAAACTTTTTTTTTTTTTTTTTATGCATTAGTGCATTATACAACAGCCTTAAGTCAGAAATGGTTCTGTTTTTATCACAAAATATCGAACTAAGAATTATTCAACAGACCTAATCCTCTCATCCCACCAATGCCTTCCCGCTACAACTTCATCCACTTTAGTATTACATCCAACGGCAGTCAAATAAGGCGAACGCAAACGGGGCCAACCCAGCTGTAACTAGGCTGTTTGTGACTTCATGCTGTATGAGCTAATAAATCCAGCACTTTTGGCGTCTCTGATTCAGATGACCGGATCATTTTTTTTTTTTAAGCTACTCCACCACTTCACATCATTATCTATCAGTTGGTGAGTGCTACATGGCTTTTTATTCTCCTATCGCCTAATTTGACGATGTGTGATGGTGTATTTCCCAAAACAATTGTGAACTAATGAGATCAGCCCTTTACATCTCACTGTCTCTATTTAAAACAAGCAAGCCGGGGATTTCGCCAAAAACAAACACGAGAGCAGAACAGCAGCTCAGGAGAGCAAACAGGGCCTCGGTGACTCATGTGTGCGGCTGAGAACATCCCTTTCCCAGCCCCCGCCTGCGGTTTTGGAGATCATTTGGCCCCACCGCCGTGTCACTGTCACCGTCTAATCTCATTGGTAAGCCCCAGGCATGCCACAGTGTCCTGGCTGCCCACATCTGAACAAACACCCTCAGAGAGAAAGACACCAACCTTTCAGTGAGGTGACAGAGGAATGATGAGCGAGGGAGGGAAGCGTTAGCAAAGGGGGAAATATACAGTGCAGTCACCGGCACCTGTCTTGATATTCATCTCAGCGGTACAGAATCCTCTGTCCGCCTACAAGTGATACCTGTGACTGGCTTTAGGCAAGAGTAGCTCTGTACAGCAGCATGGCGGCTGCCTGTCTGGATTTCATATACCAGGAGGCTTCTTTTATGTGCTATAGCACCGAAAAGTTGTCATGCGAAAGTCGGGCCAAATGGTGACAAATTGCAGTAGCGATTTAATGAGTGATTATCTTCCACAAATCTAACTCCTAGGCATGCATCGGTCTGATTTCATGGAGGGAAAAATAACCAATCAAGAGTGATCTGATGCCAGCAAAGCTATCGAGATTCAGCAGAAAGTATTCGGACAGAAAAATGGCATCAAGCCTTCTTTGCTCTTCCTACGTGTGATTGGCCCGCTACCGCAGCCGCTGCAGCCCATTCTGCCGGGAATTGCTTGCCTGCACACGGCTCTGAACACGGAGATGTCTTAGCCCTCAGCTAGCAGCTAATGGTGCGAACAGAGCTGACAACGGCAACATTGCTGACAGAGTTAACAGTTTTGACTTGGGAGGAACCGGAGGGTGGACGTTAAGCTTCCACGACAACGCAGTCCCGCCACTTAGGACCGGTTATCATCTATGTATGAGTGACTATCTGTATCACTCGGACATTTCTTAAACTATACAACCCTAATGTATTGGCAGGGAAGGAAGGAATAGAACAGGTTTACCGTCAATGTAGCGGGAAAGCCTTGTGTCTTATACGTTTTGTTTGTTTTTCATTGAAATTCCGATTGGTTCCTTTTGTTAAGAGTTTCTCCAAAAAATGTTGCCTGTTAAGTTTGCATGAAGTAGCATTTTCGGCTTCAGAAAAAAGTTTTTAAAGATAAAGAACTACTTTAATCAGATCAGGTAGCCAGTCGACATCGCTGCGCCTTGATTCTGAATCAACCAATTGAGGCGCATGTTCCCTTATTCAGATTCTCCCACCTTTTTTTTTTTTTTTTTTTTTTAAACAAAGCTAATTAGAAACGGCGTGTTTTGTCTGACACAGCCAGTCCCTGCACTGACTTTGTATGGAGCACTGCGAGGTTGCCAACAGGAATGAGTCCAGAAACTATTGAAACGAAGGCTCAGTTCCATGCTTCAAAATAACACCAGGGAACAATCAAGGTTGTGTTTATTAAAACACATCAGAGAGGTGGACTGCCCGCCAAAAGCCCTGCTCAGTCAAACGCAACGCCCGCTCTCTGATCACACAGAGGAAAAATGCATCCGGCATCATTTTAATAAAATGATAAGGTGACGGGATCCACATGGCCATGCGGGGCTGTTTGATTTTACAGCCTTTTGGGGGACTGTGCAGAATTAATCCTCTTTTGTAATCAATTCCTTTTTGCATCGCTTTGAATAATGGAGCCGACTGGTCTGAGAACACCACAGAAGGGACATTTGACAAAGGAAGGTTACAGAGTCTATGTATGCACGTGTGTGTGTGTGTGTGTGTGTGTGTGTGTGTGTGTGTGTGTGTGTGTGTAAAAGCAGCTACTTCCTGCAACAGTAACACAGGCGTGCGGTATTTGAACTTATTCAGCATCTGCTGAAATGAGTGCAGACCTCAAAATGAGGAAGTGATAGTGACATGGAGGAAGAGGAGCTGGATAGGCTTTTCCGAATCACTCACATGAGCCTGTTTTATTGTTAGCACAGGCACTTTGTTCATCATTGAGTTTACTCAAGTGCACTGGGCACCTTTTATAAAGGAACTGGGAGGGAGTTTGACACTTTATTTATATATATATATATATATATATATATATATATATATATATATATATATATATATATATCCCGCTGTGATGTTGTTGTTTTTTTCACCATTTATTAAAAACTACTTAACTTACGTTAAAAGTTTTAACTAAGTTGCAAAACACAATTCTGTGTTATTTCAACTTGGCTCTTGAGCATTGCGGTTTGTTCTTAACCTTAACCTTTAACTCAACTTTAACTGTTTTTTGTAACTGTTGATCATTGCTCACAAAGAAATCTCGTAAGGGATCTTGAGACTCACAAAATTCTGGCACAGAAAATTGTGAACAATACTTGAAAGATAAAATATTGGCAAACGGTGAAATTAATAACAAGATGATGTAAATATCCATTACAGTTTACAGACCATCTGTCTGCTTCAACTACTGCACTTAAAGGTGCTGAATACGAGGTTTGGAGCGTTTCTATTGGCTGCCAACATGGCGATGGCTGAGCTGGCGGTGCCAACAGCGCAAACGGCGCAAACTACGGCAAAAGCGCTGACAGAGCAACAATGTTTACCTGAGGGGGAACCGGAGGGTGGGTGCTACGCTTCCACGACGACGCCGACGCCGGTCAGGATGCTTTTATCACCGTCGTATGAGTGCAGAGCAGCAGCAGCCGCCAGCTAACCAGTGGGGCACGCTCACATGCACGAACATGCACTAAAAGGCTAGCGCTCAGGCTATGTCAACAAAGCAGAGAGAAGCTCTGATTGCAGCACGATTTCATTCTCTGCTCGGGTAGACATTACTCCACTCTATCTTTATAAAGCAAATAGTTGTTTGCTGATATATTCAGGCTCTGAATATCAAATTTGGCACCTTTCATCAGCTAAACTGTTGATTTGTTAACAACATGATATTTGTCTCGTCAAATGAGGTCTAGTCGTCAAGGAAACTAACAATTATGAAATATTGAAAGCTGATGAAATAACTGAATAGATTGATTTGCCTCTTCATGTTTTATAGAATCAAGTTAACACAAAGGATTTGATGAAAAAGAAAGAAAGATAAAAGGTTCTTAAATAGTGGTTCTGCTTTTATCTCTTCAAATAAGTCTTTATCAAATCGAGCAGATTTATCAGTGCAGCTATACTCTCATCAGCTCTGCTTTTATCATTCGATTTTTGAGAGATCCTCCTCTCACAGGGACTCATTACCTGCAGACAGTAATTACAGTTATGAGATCCAGGGAAGATAGAAAATACACACTCTCCTGTTAGACAGCGGAGGCTACTGGAAAACCTCCGAACAGTTTCTCAAAAACTGTACATAGCAAATAGGAAAATGAAATAAACACATAGCAGAAAGCTTGTGGAGTTGCAAGTGACTCTTCATTGGAAGTTTATATATCTAAGCAGGTGCAGAATCGGTTTGGTGGCAGAGCAACATTTCAGTTGTGCTGGACCTATTTTGTTTATATCACTTGATTCATAGGATTTTGAGAGTGGCTGCGCTACCTGACCTTTACTGGGAAATGTAGTTAAACTTAGCGGCATACAGCGTTGCAACTACCCATTACTGGCCTAAAGACAGATGGATTTGACAAGCTCCTCGTCGTGAACGGCGTCCAATACAATTACGATGTGGTAGAGGAGGTTGGAGTGGTGAAGCCCGGGGTGGGATCAGAGGCAATACCCAACTAGCCAAAACAGGCCCAAACAAGACCGTTGTCACCACCTGTCCCCTCACTGGAAGCTGCTGGCCTGCACCTCACCTCTGCTTGTCCTCTTAGAGCTGGAGATAAGCAGTCGCCCTGAGCTGATACACAAACATTTTAAGAAGGGCGCTCATCACACACACACACACACACACACACACACACAGACCAGCTTCCCTCAGAACTCGATTGACATGTTTGGAATTGATGCCTTTGCCGATGCCATTGTCTCGCGGTCAAGCTTTGCGTCTTTTCCTTCTTGGGCAAAGGTCATTCATCATGACAGCATAAAGCTCTGCCCATTAGCAGTTGATGAATGACCCGGCCTACCGGTCAAGCCTTGACCTCCCCTCTCCCTCCCCCCAACCCCCCCCTTGGTGGAGTAATCTACTCCTTTTCTCTGGACTTCAGTCAAAGTTTAAGAAGTGTTCAGCCTGTTGGACATTTGTTGAAAAGTGGTGCAATAAGATTCCAGTCGGTCAAGCTTTACTGTATCTATTCGCCCAGAGGCTGTTATTAGTCACACACGGCACACATATATATACACACACACACACACACAGGATGCTTTCAGCCCTTATCTATACTGCTTTTAGGACAGCTGTTGAGTGCAAGCAGCTGACCTCTGATCCCAAGCACCGCTCGGCTCCTTCCCACCCACCAAAACCAGCACGATAACCCCCACCCCTCTATAAATTCCTTCCCCTTCCAGCTCTGCAGCACTTTGTTGTCCGTCTGGTGTTTGTCCCAATAAGAGTTTCGAAACATACATTCTTTTGTACTAAATACACAAATGCTAACGATGTATCTGACTACTCATCTGGACCGTTTACTGAAAACATCTTGAACCATCTTTTTCTACACTTTGTCTTTGTGTACATTTTTTCTAACCACACTATATCTAAGGAGTAGGGGTCAGCCAGGCACTACTTGCATAAATTCCTTTTTTTTCCCCACCCTTTTGTCTGAAACATATGTGAGGGGCTGGGGGTCTTTTAAGGTCCTGCATAGGACTGAAAAAAACAAGAGTTCATCTCTCTCTCTCTCTCTCTCTCTCCTCTCTCTCTCTCTCTCTCTCTCTCTCTCTCTCTCTCTCTCTCTCTCTGACCACGTTAAAACCATTTGCTCTCTGCATAGGTGGGGGGAGGTTTTTGTTTCCGCCTAGAGGGCACTACTGCCTTCACCATAAGGAACTTTCACGGCAACCTGAACATACACACACACAAAGATTACTGGACTGTACAGCAAAAGTGCTGGTGTTCATTGAAGTCAAAACGTGTTAAAATCAGCACTGTCAGAGCTCAGAGGAAGCCAATCAACACTTGTTAACACTGGAAAGTCGGGTGAGGAGAGCAATTAAAACATAGTTTGTTCAGTCATAAGGACAATTTAAGGCAGGAGAGTCATTGTCATTGACAAGCTGATGGAAATATCTCATTTTTTGGGGAACAAACTTGCAATAGGCCGACCACAGTAGCAAAATGTATCCATTACAAGTAAACGTCTCATTTTCAAAAAGTTATTAACAAAAGAAAAAGTACAAGACAGACCCCATTCCAATTGAAATTGTTTTAATGTATCATAATGTTCACAGTGAAATAGGCACTCTTGGGCTGGCTGCACATACCTAGGCCGTTGCTATGGAAGGTACACTAACAGCTAGCGCATTTCTTTTTTTCAGCAGGCTAGCATTATATTTATTTACATTATTTGTGATAATGTCCAGAGTTTCGTTACTTTATGTACTTGGGAGTGGTTACTTTTGAAGTATAACTTTGTAAATGAATAGATAATAAAATAAAACGAGTAAATAAATACATTTATTGAGTTTAACAGATAGTGGACTTGCAGGTATAACATTTAAATATGTCCCACATTAATATTCTGTGAAATACAAATAAATTGTACTTAAATGTTGTACTTGAGTAAATATACTTAGTAACTTTCCTCCGCTGACTGAAAGTGACTGGTTGGAGCACATTTGCCATTTCAAACACATGCTTTGGTAGCATGACTGGAGCTGCTAAGTGTGTTGTCAATTATTGCTTCAAGATGCACTGCAAGTCTGTGTTCTATAAAAGCTCAAGCTCAGCTTATTTATCTCAAGAGTTTGTAGGACTGCAGTTCAAATAAGGAAAATCGTGTTTGGTCCACAGTATTCACAGCTAGTTAATATTACATTTTGCGCCTGAACCCTGTCGAGTGTCAAAAGATCTGCAAAGAAAGTCTATTGTCGGCGCAGTAATGCTGCACATCCTTTTGCACACACCCAGATTCCTCTGTGCTCCCTCAGACTTAACTGTCCTCCCCTCTCCCTCTGCAGTGAGAGAATTTACAGAGTGCCAAATGAAATTGAAATCAACTTATGTGTTAAGCAATGAGCAGGGGAGAAAGAGAGGCACAGCAAACTGCACTTGACCGCTCTTGACAATAGCGCCTGCTCCCACCAAATGCACATTGATTCATTAATTAGAATCCCTTATTAGCAAATTGACTGTCTCAGCTGATTATCAAATTCAGTTTCTTTATTAGACGCAGCTGCCGTGCTGCTGCTGCCCCGATGCTCCATCTCTACTCTCCATCTAAGCAGGCCACTCGGCTCCAGAGCAGCACTCATCCAGCCATCTGAAGCGGTCCTCTGTGGAACCGACAATCAGACTGGACCCAGTGATGATGATTACTCTGCCAGCGTCTGAATTTATGGCCTGGGGAGGCTGGCTTTTCATGTGAATCCGTAGTTTTCGACCAGGGGTAGGCAACCTGTGGCGATAAGTGTGCAGGAGAGTTTTTTGGGAAATATTGAAGTGTCCTCTCATCTGCATGCCAACATTGGCAGTTGTGCAGCCTGTTATTTAGTAGTTTGATTGATTTTTATTTTATTTCCCCCATCCGCAATCTCCGAAGACCCGCCCCTCTCTGCCTCTGATTGGCTTGTACGTGTTGCCTTCTTTGTAGTATTTGTTGATGGGCAAAATTGTCGGAAGGTTGGTCGGGTTAATGAATTCAGATTCAATGAATTTCATAAGGTTGGCAGCCATCTTGTTTAGTATTTAGTCATGTATAATTGCAATGTCCAGATTATGGGAGAGAAATATAATATAAGAAAAATATAAATATAACAAATACAAAGGTGACCGACCCGTGTTACACCAATACATGGGGTGAAAGGATCATGCCAGCATATTTTTAGCTTCTTACATCTTTAGCTGCTTAAACATGGTGTATGATTCTTTCATTTTGATCTTTTATTAAATATATCAGTCTTTTTGTTTCAATTAGTTTGGTGAGTTTGCTTTTAAAGTATGCAAAGGCAGTAATGTATGCCAAGGTGCCCCTATTGTGTGAGTGTGTAGCAGGACACCCTGCTCTATAGCACTGCTCATCCCTCAAGGCATTTGATAATATGGATTTCAGTGGAGAGCTTTACAGTCACAGAACTGTTTCTTAGGCTTTTCCACCCTGACTCCAACAAAAGTCTGCTAGGCACAGTGAATCTTTGTTATTTAATGGCATGGAAATGGTCAATTTTACGGCACCGGTGAAGAGGTACGTTTTTTTAGATATTTGTCTGTGAAATTTCTGGATCCACCTTGAGAGACCGGTATCTCCAAAACAGCCAACATAAACCAAAACTCTCCGCAGAACTAGATGGAATTGACAAAGTATTTTATTTTATGTACTTTGGGTGAACTGAGCATTTTAATTGGCTTCCAAAATCCCATGTCAGTGTAATTTCCTGTACAGGTCGGACTTGTTCATATGTAGTTGTGGACTAAAGAAGTCAGCTAAAATCAGCATTTTGTAATATAATTTGGTGAGCTTGCCTTTCGTTTATCACTTGTGCATTCATTGCGGGTATGCATGCCATTTTTGCGTGCCGGAGTCATATGATGATTTGAAATGGTGATAAACAGGCGAATGAGGAAACAATTGTCTCATTGGACATTCAGCTAATGATAAGTTGACCTTAGGCAGCATTCTTTACGTCCACACAGTCGTGCGGGCATCACAGTGGGCCTCACAAATGACCCTGTTCACCCTGGCTGAGCCAGGAGGAAGGAAACGTGGAACACACACACACACACACACACACACACACACACAGTGGAAGTGATGGCTGGCCCATAGTGGAGCCGATGGATATCTAGCTCCATGCCTCCAGCGCCGGGGGAATGAAAAAGACGACAGTGTGAGAGCGCTGACTGGCCGTCGGACCACATGGACGGGCCTGTGTAGGGCCATTGTGGCTTATGGCTTTGTCCAGATGGTTCACATACCTTTAGTCGTGCTTTGGATGAGGAATGCGCTCCCTCGGGACGGTTTCCAACCCTGAAAACAAGGGCCAACATAAACACCCATCCCCAACCCCCATCACGGCCCTCACCTAAAATCCCTCCAATCCCTGTTGGAGCCGATAATGAGATTGCAGCAGGAAGAGGAATTGAAGAAAACTTGTCACTTTCATTTGTCATGGAAACCTTGAAAACCTGTCATGCTACCTCAACATGCAGGTTCTGGTTGTTGTATTTATCAGGAGATTTTTTTTTCTTTTTTTTGTCTTTTTCCTCAGAAGTATTTCCATCCTTCTCAAGGAGGTTTCTGCATGACGCATTTTGGCAGAATTTAAAGTGACAAAAGTGGTTTGTCATGATAGTATTAGGATGCAGTGTTCTCTCTCTGTGTGTGTGTGTGTGTGTGTGTGTGTGTGTGTGTGTGTGTGTGTGTGTGTGTGTGTGTGTGTGTGTGTGTGTGTGTGTGTGTGTGTGTGTGTGGGATTATAGCCTGACTAATTACCTTGTAAAATGTTGTTCCTTCCATTTAAAACACAGCAATGCCACAATTCCAATAAACATGCATTTTTCCAAACAAAAAGCAGCGAGAGCGCAGCCTGGAAGCCTCTGTTCCAGCTGTCTTGTAAACAGCGGTCGTCACGGATGGATGGTTTTGTTCCATTTTTATCAGTGAACATTTAAAATGCGTAAAAAGTATTTATATTTTGCTATCTTTTTGTGAGGGGGAAGAAAAAAAGAATCCACATAAGTCTACTCGGCTGTTCTCAAAGATAAGTGTTTATTCTGACATATTTGCACTGGGAGGAATTAGACACTGCCTGTTTACAGTACAACTCTGTGCTCTAATGTGCCTCTTCTCCCGGCACTGATGGGTTTCAGGTAAGTAGCAGGGGATTCAAAAAATATTTTGTTGTGTTTTCTACATCAGGATAGGTCTCCTTTTTTAGATTTGTTTATCAACTAGAGCCAAAAGGCGAGAAAGTGTAAATGAGAGACTGAGCAAAATGTATTTTGAGATGAGAAGAAAGGAAACATCGCGCTCTCGGCTGAGATTTCTCTTGCCAGAATAGATGTAGAGACAACAGCAGCACAGAGTCAGCGACATGTGATGCCCGTGTCCCTGCTGCAGTTAAAAATCCGTCTTCTTTTGACTAGGCTTAAAGGGTTTCTCCAAAAGTTCCGAGGACGTCTGGTGTCCCCTGACTGCAGCTTTGTGGCTTTGCAGGGCTGCTTTCAGTAGCTCTCTGCCGAAAAGAATGAAATCAACTCAAATTTGCATCCTTGCAAACAGTGGCTGCGTATGGCTGAACAGTTTTGATAATAATTTCTCCCTGATCAACTCTTCTTTGAGAACAGGCGCTGTTATAACATTTAATGGCTCCTTATGAGAAATGTATGCTTTTGTTTGTATGTTTAACTCTCTCATTGCATATCTTTGCAGCTCTGTAGTGAAGCCATTGACAAAATTCAGGTCCAAATCAATCTGTATGATGAAAGAAGATGGGGAAAATAGGCTTCAAGTTAAAAATGGCTGCAAGCCAGGTAGACTACTGTTTTCTATCCTCCCCTCCTCCTCTTCTTCCTTCTCTGCTGGTATCGAGGCCCGCGCTCCCTCGCACATCTGTCGGCATGTATCCGCCGCTCAATCGCTCTCGCTGGGCCACGGCGGGTTCGCTAACAGCTCAGTATGGCTCTTCCATTAATCAAAGACACTTCCAGTGTCCCATTACAGAAACACTGCTACTCTGCCTGTCTGAAGCTGACAGCTCGCCAATTCATCTTCTAGGAGGGGGGAAAAAAAAGCCATTGTGGCAAGCCAGTCGCCTTTACCTGTTCAAACGAAGGGCTGTTAAGAGCGCAGGAAGACCCCTCTGAAATTGTTTTCTCTAGGTCAGGCAAACAACAAAAAAGGTAAATTGCTTGTCTCAGGTAACACACGGGGGGGAAGTTTGGCGGTGGCAGTGGGTGTGAGCGAGGAAGGGGGGGGGGGGGTGTTGGGTGGAGGAGCGGGTCAGCGACAAAATAAGAGGATGGAGATGTGTTTGTTAAGAAGCTGATTTCAATGAGGCTACAGGGGAAGAAATGGACCGATGCTGTTTACCGAAACGGTTTTAAACACTGTCCTGACACCAAAGAAGACCCTCTGCAGAGGCTGTGCTGCCACTAAGTACATCTCCTTATACCTCCGCTGCTGCCTGAAGACGGCAGGTCAGGGTGGTTAGTCTGATGTGGTGATGGTGAACGTCGAGGGGCAAATGTAAAGCGCTCGCGTAATTCCAAGGGGAAAAATAGAAGAAAATAGTTTGCCCTCCAGTTTCATTCAAAGGTGTAGCCAGTAATTCATTTACTTGAATGTTCTGGGAGGATAAAAAAGCCTCTTCAGCCATGTTGGTTATCCTTGCTGAACCTAACCACGCCAACAAATTGTACAAATAAAATGGATGAAAATAAAAGTAATCACGGCCTGAAAGCCAGATAAGGAGAAACAGTATAGCAAATGTCAAAGCTTGCAATAGCTATACGGTGATTCATTGTTGTTGTATCACCGGCCATTGAGGGGAGAAAGTCAGACGTGCAATTATAGGAAACATTACAGATCATTACTGTTAAGCAAGGGCGTATCACATTTATTTAGACAGCCTGTTAATTCAAACAGAATAAAAATGGAAAGTTTTAAGCTGCATTCATTAAACCTCATGCTGTATATGTTGTACATTAAACAAAATAAACAATAACAGAGTCTCTCTCTCTCTCCCTCAGTGTTAACATAGCCCGGCCGGCCACACGCATGTGCTTTTAGTGCATGTGAGCGTGCACTATTTGTTGCTCAGCACTGCTCTCATACGGCGGTTACAGCTGATGATGCCGTCCCGACCGACTTTTGCCGTTATATGCGCTGTTAGCGCCTTTTAGCACCGTTAGTTGTGAGCCGCCAGCTCGCCTTTGCCACGTTGAGAGCTGTTGAGAGGCAATGCTCCCAATCTCGTATCTTGCACCTTTAACTTTCTATTACTTTTTTTGTCGTAGTGGAGAAAGAAAATACAAAATATGAGAAAATTGGTGAATGCGGCAAGTTCTCCTAAAATAAAGAACTAATTATGTTTGTAAATTCGTCCTCCAAGATCTCGTACAGGCCTGTTGAAGGAGTTGTTCTTGCATGAGGCCCGATGATTTGTGGCCATTCAGAGGAAGAAAAACGTAGACAAGCTTGAAGACTCATAACTGATATTTTTTTTTGTTTGGTAAATTTGCAACAGCTATTGTTTACCTATTTAAATATCCAGCTGACGTGAAGCTACATTAACATTCATGCCCACAGATAGAAGTCAGTTAAATGTATTTTTACAACAGGTTTTGAATGGAGACGTATCGTGCTCATCTTACAGCTCATACTTGGGTTTTGGGTTTCTTTTACAACATGTTAACCTGCTTTAATGATGCAGGTTAACATGATTTAAAAATGGTGCACATTTGCAAAAGTAGATTTCAAGCCGTATAGGAAGCGGAGGCAAATTGTATTAGCTGAATGCGTACAAGCACCGAAAAGGTTTTTCCTGATATGTCCCCTTTAAAGTTCAGCGGGACACATATCCTGAAAATACTTCTGTCCCACAAACACTTTTACTTTTGCGCTGAAAGTAAAGATTAAGTTGACATGAGACAGTTTCAGTTGTGCATTTGTTTCCACCTAAATCCCTGTTATTATTTTAAAGTAGTGTTCTGGCACCCAGACTGTAAATAGTTTACCCTGCACAGATTCGAGGGAAAAAGGCAAAGTGAACTGTGAAAACCCAGCTGCAGCTCAGGGTGTGTGGCTCAGTACTGGCAGCTGATAAATCCAACATTTTTAGCTTCTTGGAAGAGGAGTGGTGGTGAGTGGCTTGTTACCAAACCGAGGTACAATCGGACGGAGAACAACCGCAGCGCTTTGGCCGTTTCCTGACAGCTCAGAGTGGTGACGTTGTTATTAAGATCAAATCTTTCTCTATAATGAACACATGGACTGTGGAAGTGAGTGTGGCCAAATGAGAAAGGACAGCTTGTTCCCTCCCCTCCACGCCCCCCCCCCCCCCACCCTCCACACCCCCCCCCCCCCCCTGGTCGATTTGATTGGCATAATGAGGTGAAGGCTAGTTGGCGCAAAGCTGCTCCGGGGGGCAAATGGAGACATTATTATTTTGTGTGCGTGTGTACGTGTGTGCAAGAGGGTGTCTTGGCGATTCTCACCCAGGCCCCACTGGGCTATTAATTACCCTCTCTGTAACATGGCATCTGCTGAGACGGGGTGATCGAGCGAGCTCTGCCAACGTGGGCATCGCTGCTCGCTCTCTGTCCCTTGTCTCCGTAGACCCCAGCTGCAGTCTCGCTCCGTGCTTATTGGATTCTATCTACATGTATGATTGATTCAGCACCTGAACTGTGCTTTTCATGACAAGCAGGCCAAGCACACACACACACACACACACACACACACACACACACACACACACACACACACACAGCAGAGAAAAGCACCCCAGCTGGCAAATATTTAACCAACCATGAGACACGCTAAGATGCCCGCTCTGTTGAAGTAGGTTGGGACATTTTCTGAGCAGCTGTTTGATTTGCTGTTCTGTAAGAGAAAGGGATAGTTTTCTTTGTAAAAGAAGTGGTTAGCGTGTGTGTGTGTGTGTGTGTGTGTGTGTGTGTGTGTGTGTGTGGTTGTGTGGTTGTGGTTGTGTGCGTGTTGTCTTCTCGTACCTCTTAAAGCCACAGTTTGGATTTCATGACAGCATAAACAACAAAATCATCCACGTATATTTCCTGAAAGATGCCGTTTCCTGTCGTCTCTTTCTATGCTATACTGAGACATAGTTGGCCACCATCTTTTTCAAATGTTGGCCTTTTAAGTATGACAAAGTTTCTGTTAAATTGCGTGACTTTTTTTTTTTTTTTTTAATTAATGTGACAGACAGCTTACGCTATATGAGCACCTTGAAAATCTTTGGTAGGATTGCGTATAGTCTTTCCTTTGTGCATTGTCTGACGGGCTGTTTGGTGTGTTTTTCAAGAGCAATATCTTTTATTTTTTTTATTTTTTTTTATTTTCCCAGCCTCCCCTACATTGCAAATGATGTCCTGTAATCACTTTGGCTGCAGCTAACAACAAGTACACCGAGGTCATGTTCTCAGTATCTTTTATTCTAGGAATTTGAGGGATTTTAGTGAACTGAAAAACACCTTGTGCTCAGGCCATTGTGCACACTTTGAGCAGAACTACTTTTATGATAATATTTGATTACATATACTCTTGAGTTTTTTTTTAGCTTCATCACCTGCCCCTAGTAGTTAGAGAGAGAGAGAGAGAGAGAGAGAGAGAGAGAGAGAGAGAGAGAGAGAGAGAGAGAGAGAGAGAGAGAGAGAGAGAGAGAGAGAGAGAGAGAGAGACACACACGCACACATTTTTTTTTTCTTTATACTTTCTCTAACCAGTTGTAAAGAAAAGGTACGCCCACCCTCCTCTCACCGCCAGTCCAAACCACCGCACAAAGTCACTGCGGCAGACGGCTGAATAATACATTGTCAAAATGATTACATAATCCAATATTACTACTTCCCAAGTTGTTCCCAAACGTAGCGTTATGTAAGAGCTGAAATGCACTAATTCGATTAGGGTTTCTTTTACAGTATTTTCCGTATTTCTTCATAAAGAAACAATTCCTGCTTGATGCAAAAGAAACGATGGTTTTATTCTATTGAGAAGTCTTCCCATTCAGTGTTGACCCATTCCAAGATGCATTAGTGTCACGTTTGGACAAGTTAGTACATTATCTGTCAGATACTACATTATCAGTTGACTGTAGTGGTGTGTGATGTTTCCTTAGCCGGGGTCGGGTAAAGTCTGCTCTCGAGTGAAGGGAGCGACCCCAGCCTGACACCCAGACGCTACTATTTCAGTGTTCTAGCCCTCTGGCCAAAAAGCTGTCAGCACATATTTTATCCTTTCCCTCACACAGTATATTTCCCCTCCCTCCCTCGCTTCTTGTTGGAGCTCTTGTCTCATGGTCCCCTCTACCTCTATATCCATAGCAGTGACATTGAGTCAATGCAATGTGTTGCAAGGTTCTTATACTGTGTTAAAATCACTCCAGGTTTCAGGTGGAGCCACCCCAGGTGAATAGGGTAAAACAATTAACTAATAGATACGAACATGACACTTCCCCAAGTGATTACTTGCATTCAGACAATTCATTTTTGCACTATAACTTTTCTGAAATTGTATGTTTAAATATGCAATGGGGCATTATCTTGCTAATTCGCAAACAAAAAATGAGATAAAAGCCAGGTTGAACATTTTTTTGTTGACATATTAAAGTCAAATGTTTTAAGAGGGATTCTTTTTTTTTATTACTCCATAAATCTGAAAATACTGTTAACATCCATAAGCAATCTCACTGAGGCGTTATCTAATGCTAACTTTAGTCTACAGATCTACAGATGCAAATAGACAAAAATATAGTAAATTAAATGCGTAAAAGTGTATTTTTGGATGTTTTCTTAACACTAGTCTAAAAGAATCAAAATTGACCAGTGCATGAAAAAACAATGTTTTTGCCTGGGGTGCTTCTCATAAAAAAAACAATTACTATGTTAAATCCTGTTGTCAAATTGTGTTTTTCCACCCAAGTTCCCGTACAGAATGCATTGTACTTACAAAGAATAAAATGCATCCTATTCCTTCACTAAACCCAGCAGCACATCGTACTCCTTATCATTCACCTGCTGCTGCTCTTTTTCTTATTCTGCTCATTTTTTAACAACTTTAGAAAAAAAAAAAGGTTGCTTGTCACAGCTTTGTTTTTAAATTGGTCTTAAATTTAGTGCCTGGCAGCATTAAAACTTCTCACATTTGCCTTTTGGAATTGCACAGTGTACCTGATGCATAAGTAATACTCAATCTTCTTCTCTACTTTCTGCATTAAACCAACATCATTAACTGGGCTGCCACTAGGCAGCACAAAACGGCACTAGTGGAATTAAAAAAGGGGAGAAACCCCCCCCCCACAGATCTTTCTGTTATCAGATATATTTCACACACACACAAACCCAAACTCTCACATGACCCTCCACTCTGCGGGCAAAAGCACTGATTCAAGCCGACGGAAATTCTTGGCACAGACCGCCCACTCCATTCACTGGCTGCTGTTCAGCTGTCATACTCACTCGCTGAAGTTTTCTCCCTTTTTAATAGTGCGCTGTGCAGAGATGAAGGTACTAATATAGGATGTGGCAGTCAGAGGCAATATGTTTATCCGTGGTTAACGACACGTTTTAGGTCAGATACGACGAGGCATGAAAGATGCTGCCTTTTGACAGCGGCAAAGAAGAGACTTCAGGTATAAATAAGAACAGAGCGAGCTGCGGTTACATAATATACACCAATGGATCCAAAAAGTCAGGTTTAGGAACCTCCAGGGAATATCAGGGGACTGCCAGAAATAGGAGCAATTGTCATGCTTCATTATCTTCCTGCTTCCTTTGAGTTAGCTTACTCTGTCGCAAGTCATATTTAATACAGTTTTGTTTCCCATAAGAGTAAGACTTTATTCTATTTTATGAAAGGGAAGTTTAGTTGGAATCCCGGAATAGATGTTGTTTATGCAATTGATGTAGGACTATAGACTACAAAACATTTACTTATAAAGGGATTCATAATTGAGTATACAACATGTATAAGCCAGGTCAAAATCCCCCCCCCCCCCCCCCCCCCAGAAAATGAATTGACATTAATCATCTTAAAAAAAAAAAGACCATTTACAAACCTGTCTCCTACAAAATGACGTTCCCTTACAACTAAACTTCTCTCTCAAATTAGGTTCAAGGGCAACATATTTCCTCAGGGATTACTGTTTACTGTCGCAGTTTTAAACGGTTTGTAACATTGTGGTTACAAACCGTAAAACGAAACAAATACAAAAAAACGCTACAAAACTACTTGGTTATGTCTATACAACAAAAGTACTTGGTTTCCACAGGACGTGAACAGGTCAAACAGTCTGACCATCTCTCTACGGCAGACTCAATTGAAACTTTATTTGTGATACGTCAAAAAGCAAACCAACGACAAAATACGTTTCTCTCAAAAACGTATTACACAATGCAACTTTAGTATGAGCATCGTTTTTAGGAGGCGGGGCTGGTACATAACGCGCTGTGTGCCGTGGCCAGGTAAAAAACAAACAAAAACACCTGTACAGGAACATACCGGAGTATCACACACTCTCACCCTGACACACACACACACACACACACACACACACACACACACACACACACACACACACTTTCTCTCTCTCTCTTTGAGATGAGAGCGACTTGTTTACTGCAGCCCCGCAGAGCTCCGGCTGGGGCTGTTTGGGATGCCCGTGGGTGCTGCTGTGCAACTCTTGGAAGGCGGACGTGCGGTGAATGACAGTGCAGATGGCCTAGCGCCACCGCCGCCACCTGAACCTCCCCAAGCCTCCACACACACACACACACACACACACACACACACACACACACACACACACACACACACACACAGTTCCCGAGGTCAGACACGTCAAAACAACCTGCCTGTGGCCATCTCTAGTGTCAATAAGTCCCTGCAATGGTATCTTTTTCTTCTTTTTTTTCCGCACTCTTATTTCCAGCATAGATGCAGTCATCCCTGCTAATAATCTCACCCGTGTTATTTTGAACGGAGAGACAGACTCTCTCTGAGACGCGCTTGCACACTGGCCTGCCGCTATCTTCTTTTTTTTCTCCAAGAATGTGATCCGTCCGGCATTTTTCGAGGAGTACAGTGAATCAATCCCAGAGGCATTGCATAATAGCTTGAGAGCTGTGTCCAAACACCAAAATAATCGCACCGTCAACCGGTCGACTCTGGCTCGCGCTGGCTACGAAAAATACGATCACGAGGTCCCTCTCCCGTTTCCAGGTAAACAAGAGTGTTTACACTGAGCAGCGCTATGAAGTTGGGACACTGCCCTCCATGAAATGTTGACAGTTGGCCAGTATTTCCTGAGATAAGCAACATCTGGTCAGCAGTTGCAGTCATAATTATATTATGTAGCAATCGCATGTCATGGGTCTGTCACTTCTGCAAATGTGTATATTTACGTGTGTATATATATATATATAGCCTACTTATTTATAATATTCCTCATGTTTGTACTCTACCCTTGATTTTTTTACAGCACATGAGTCTCTGTGTGTCAGATCTGTGACTATAAGGCTTTCAGAATGCCAAAAATTACAGATGTGTAGATCTTTGAAATGTTATTTGGAAGTCATTCCATATAAATTGCTCGGTTGTTTTTTTTCATTTACTTTACGGCCAGAATAAAATAATGCAAGAGGAAATAGAAAAATGATAGTCGGTGACACTGTGAGTTAGGATACTTTCTCATGAAAGGCCTGGACTAAACATGGCCAGTGACCTGTCATAGTGACCCACAGAGAGAAGCTAAACCAGAACTCGCCTGCATGAAGCACTGAACAGCACACGTGGGTTTTGAAATGAACTAACTTTGTCTACGTGACGGTAAGATGCAATAAGCTCCCGTTTGCCCTAATTAAGTATTTACCGATTTAAAAGAAGTTTCTTATAAACATTGTCACACCCACCGTGCCCGTCTCGTAGAAATGTTTGTGACGCTGTTTTCACATCGAGCCTTTAGGATTCTGCGTTTGCCATTAAATGCCACAGCAAAGACGAAACCTCTCCTCAAGGTCAAAGTTTGATCCGGTGTCATCTCATCGTATTTGAACTCTTCCTCCACTCAGGCACTCCCTGCTTCTATCTGCATTCAACCGCTCTTTATTTTGTGAGTGCTGTGCCATCACACAGGTTGTCGGCGTCGTTCTGGTTGCGAAATGCAGCTTTTATTGATGTAACAGGTGCTTAGCTCGACTGTGGCAGTCAAAATAACACATCTCGCCTCCTCTGTTTAGCTTTCAGAATGGAAGCTAAAGTTAGACATCTTTGAGGTTTTTCTGTCACTTGATGGAAGGTGATGCCGATGCATAATGCATGAGGAGAGAGGGAAGACTTCGTCTGGCTGCTTTTTATAGACCACCAAAGCTCTGCTACTGCACTCACACACACGCACAGAGAGAGAGACACACACACACACACACACACACACACACACGCGCATGAGCCAAACGTCTCACTCGATGCGATGTAACCTCTCACAGATCAAGAAAGCAGGAGCAGAGGCAAAACAAGGAATCTAGCAAACTGGCAACATTGTCGAGAATGGAAAAAAAAAATAGAAAGAAACAACAAGACGAAAGAGAAATGTTGACGTGCTATTTTCAGATGGCAGGATCTTTTGATGCACAAACCAAAAGAGAGGCGGGGGGGGGGAGAGGGAGCAGCAGGGCTGGTGTTTGTCTCAGAGATGGGCTTTAACAGAAATACTTTATACGTGTGATCTTACACGCTCTCCTTAGTCTTTGTTCCCACCGTTCCAACACTTCACTGAAAGTGTCTTTAGGTCTAGTTAAAATGAGGAAAAAAAAGAGTGATCACACAAGGGGGGGGGGGGGGGGGGGGGGGACTGGAACTGGGGATGTCAAATTATTCTCAGGCAAAAGCCGAGCTTCCACTTTTGGTTGCAGACTTTGCAAACACCGTTTGCTGCCCTTAAAAGTGTGGAGTTATTTTCTCCTTATCCCTCTAATCCTTATTTAACCGGGCTGGTTGACTAAGAGCACACTGTCATTTATAGTAATAACCCGGGGCGGGGGGGGAGGGGGGGGGGGGGGGACTGCAGGGAGCTGCACATATACTCGCTCCCCACCTGTGTGCAGGCCAGCACCGGCACATCGTGACACACCAGAGTCACACTGGTGACTAACCATTCGTCTGCTGCATTGTTTTTCCACGGTTGTTTTGGGGGTCATTAATTAAAGCGACGGTGCTTTTAAAGGTCAAATTATTCAACTTCCATGTCTCTTGTTTTCTCTATGCAAGAACCACTCGTACGTTCTTGAGTGGCTCGTAGGAGTGATTTATGAGAACTTGGCCCCATTCACCAATTTTCATGTATTTTTAATTTTCTATTGAGGTGTGAACACAATATACAAGTGATCCAGAGCTGTCATAGGAGTCATGTGCAATTAGTCTGCTGTTATCCAAGTTGCTTCACTAATACATTGAATATTTCATTACTTTGAAGCAACTTTGAGCTTGAAAATCCGATATTAATTACACTTCAGAATCATGTTGACACGATCCTGTTTGAATAAATTAATAGTATATTTATATAGTGAATAAAAACATTATAGCCTTAACACCATTCATTTACATTTGTCATTGATTCTATTGTATTACATTACAATATCAATAGGAACGTCTGCAAATCAACTTCAATTATTTCACCCTCTCCCGTTGCAGACGTTTTTTTTTTTTTTTATATCCAAACCATTTTTAAAAATGTATTTCACAGACAATGCGACCCTCAGGTGACATGGCATTAACAGCACTCGTTATTTTTCCCCCATTCCTTGGCTTTAGCAGGGCCTTTAATTCCACTGCTGACACTGTTATAGACTTTCCTTTATGGATCTCCGAAAGTAGGATTTCAGTATAGGTCATATGAGATAGGAGCCATATGTGGAATTATCGGGCCGTTAGTTAGATAATTCTCCTGGATGTGTTCTTTTACGCACAGGTTGCGTTCTTCATGTTTACGCTGGTCTTGACACGGATATCTCTGGTTCGGAGCGTTTGCTGAATCTGACTTGGAATCTGACTTGGAACACTGTAAAGTTAAGATAAGAATATGGAAATGTTCCTTCATGGGGTCCATGTTTTACAAGCTGATAACCATCTTAGCACTCCTCCAGCAGTTCTGAATTGTTTTTCTTTCCTTTTCCTAGTTATTCGATCTTGTGATTCAGTTTAGTTAACTTATACAGGAACTGCTCTCTTTGAACGATTTGTTCTTAAGTAGGTAGCTGAGCAGTTTGAATACAACACCCTTTGAATTTGAGGTTTCTGTGTTTTGCCAAGGGGGTCTTTTGATATTTTTTTCTCTAGTCAAATTTGCTCCTGCCAGTTTGGGGATTTGAACTGCAACCTCTGGGTCATATTCTTTCTTCATTGTCGCCTCTCACTGAATAAAAGGAATTTGTCAAAAGGGGAAAGCACTTCACACTGAGTGGAACTGTAGCAGAGAGGTTGAAATGGCTTCTCGAGCAACGCTGAGGGTTTTAGAGAGTGAATCCTACCTTCTAAGCTTTGGGGGAATCCGGGTATCTAACCAGGATTAGCTTGAAATAGTGACTTACGGCCCGGGAAGCACAATTAAAAGTTCCTTGCCTTATTCCCCTTCTATTACCTGAGAAGCCAGGCTCTTCTAGCCAAAAGTGTTAAGGTAGCAATCTTGCTTGGGTGGTGATAATTGGTGCAAATGTAAATAGATACTTTTCTTCTTTGCTCGTGACTGTAACAACAAAGCGGTGACACAAAAGCTGTTTCTACTGCATTGATACAAAGACTTGATTAAACTTAAGATGAGCAAAGCTGAGAAGAGCTGCAGCTCTCGCGGCCTCTGCACTGCATTCTGAGCTGGATCCTCACAGTGAAACAGGTCCAACAGCTGTTTGGTTCTGAGCATGAAGGTTCAATGTTAACCTTAGGAAAACATCTCAGTGATAGGACGTTCTGAACTCTAGAGACTCACCTTACACTGTTATCATTTCTGAAACCCACATTTATTTAATTTTAAGGAGATTCTTCTTGGGTTGGATCAAATAAAGCAGCATAAATTAAATGATCAATATAGGAACAAAATTCTTCACGCTCAACTTGTGAGCATGTAAGACATATAGACCGCATCATTTGTTGTCATTCTCTCTTGTGCTCCGTCAGTCGTTTATAACTTTACAATTAGGAGTAAGTTGACACCCTTTATTAGGGGATTCACTCTCAGAAGCGGTGTAGCATCTCTTGCGCTCACGATGGTCATTAATTGAGGCTTCGCTTGCAAAATAGCTTCTTAAATGCCATCGCTGATGTAGTCTGACGACACTTTCCTCACCTCGTATTCAATTCACCACTGTCCTGCAGCGCTGCCACTTCTCCATCTTGTGGCTTTTTCAGCCCCGTCACGTTTGAAAGAAGTCATATGGAACATTAATGTAACTTGTGTCTAAATGACAAAAAGTCATCATCTATGAATGCCTTCCGTGTCTAAAAGGTGTTGAGGGTTTTTGGACGCAGCAGTCGTTGCTGATGGTGGAAGTAACTAAACACTGAGCCATCTTGCTTCTTTCTCATCTCTGTTGAGAGTTGCACATGTGCAGTACCAATCGGGCCGGGTGTAAGGATTAGGTAGCAAGTGCACATGTTGTTGTTGTTGTTCCTGTGGAGTGTGAATGACTTGATAAATGATATGCCAACGTGATATAGGATCGGTGCAGAGACTTGCACAATCACCGACACCTTATCCAGCATGTTAAACTGAATTTGAGGCTTTTACGATACTTGTATCGCTATCAGAGCAGCGCTGCTTTAAGTTGAATCTTATTTCGACATGGGTATATTAAATACAAACTTTACTCGGTACATGGCATTATTGCTTCATTGCTTCAGCCTGACAGAAGCCTACTCGGGTCAGAATCTTCATCTCAGATCTCATTCAGCATGTTGTTCTTTAAAACGAGTAGCAGGGAGAAGGGACACATGTTTTGCGACTGAAAGCAAAAAGGGTTTATTGGTAATGTGGTCTTCAGAGACACAAAATGCACCTCGAAGCTACATGTAACGCCATTAGGAGTTTGTGCAATACATTAATTAGCGCTGTAAGTTGGGACACTTCTTGTGGACTAACTCAGACATGACTGATTGGATTTTAATGAAACTTGCAGATATCATCAATCTAACTGCTTTCAGCCAGCTGTCAAAATTGCACACGGTATCAAAGCCGCACTGATCAGATATTGACGAAAAGTTGAGAGAAAGTGAGATAGAGAGAGATATATATATATATATATATATATATATATATATATATATATCTCTCTACCGCCAAAGGTTGAGATCACCATTGCAGGTGATATACAGTGTATGCTCCTGATTGGCTGAGCAAGGGACTGTGTCAATAAAGCAAGGAAACATGTTTACTGTTAATTTGCTCAACGTGATTTAGCTTCTTTTTTTTCCTCGACGCCCTCAGGGCAAATTTGGGGGTGGCAATGTTGGTGATATTATAAATAACACAGTCAGGATGAAAGGCAGTTGCGCTCTCCCTCACCACCCTTCTGTTTCTCCTCTTTTCCTCGTGCCCTGCTACTCATCTATGCTCAACACGAGTGCCTCGCCGTTTGCGTGTGTGGCTTGAATTTATATGAACGTCTCCCCGCCAGGGGACAACGGGGGCCAAGTCATTGATATGTGCGGGAGGACTCGGGATAAACAGCCCACGCCGACCGGTGTTACGGCAGCCTGCCTGATACATTTTGATTGAGCAAAGACAAAAGGGGTGGGGTGGGGGTGGGAGGGCAATGGAATTGGGGAGGCTTAAAAGCAGGGATAAAATGACAGAAAGGGAGCTTTTCTTTCACCTGCCTCTCCAGACTGCTACAAAATGGACCCATGTAAATGTTGAAAGCCACACATGCTGCCCCAAGATATGTGTAGGTCGCTGAGCTTTGGAGGGCTTCAACAAATAGATGACATGCCACGTTTTCCCCATCATTTTACATTTTTGTATTATTTCTAAACATGGGCTGTAATTTAGTTCCATCTTGATATGATCTTTCTTTTATTTTCTTACTGGTGATCCTTTTTGTTTCATTGAGCACCACCGCCGCCTCTATTTCCCCTCTCAGCCTCTTACTTCTCCCACCACGTTTGTCCGTGTGACATGGTCAGCCCACTAATGGACTGGAAATTCATGTTGACAAAAGTCCCTAGCTCCTCCTCTCCTTCTCCCTCTGTCAGAAAACCAAAATAAGAGGTGGCGGCGGCACACTGCGCCACTTACGGCCACATTAGGATCAGTCACCAAAGTGTCACTGAATCGCCTCGTGCATCATTTTGCCTTTGTTCACCACGACAGGGAGTTGTGTGTGCGGCAATGCTCCTTTTTTCCACCCTGTGCTTTTATCCCCAAATTGATGTACCATTGGTTGGGCTCTTACTTCTAGAGGGCATTATCCCAATTATACCGTGGATAATTTTTAAAACTCAAGTCTTTTTTTATTGACCTGTGTTTGCAGTGCAGTGCTCATTGACCTGTGTTTGCTATTAACATCACGTTACATGCTCTGTTACTGCCTTGCAATTACGCCGGGTGATTGTTACCAGCTCCTGTCTTTGTACTTATGCTAGCTTGAAATTGTAGCCCCGTCTGTATCTTGAATATTTATTGGAATCAGTGTGCATACATTATTAAATACAGATAGTGTATGAATAGAACAGATTGTTAATAGTCAGTTCTACAGTATAAATTTTGTGTTTTGTGTGTTTGCACCTGGTGCTGTTCGAGAACCACAATGTTGACAGCTGCATTTACATTTTGGCAAATAACAATCTGTCAGTTGAAATAAATAAATAAAATCAGCAGTAATGGCACATTACCACAGCTTAATAATAGCTTAGAGCTGACACACACTTAGCATAGCTTACAGTGCTACGCTGCCAATACACTTGAAGTATGCAACAGACACAATTTTTTACTATTGTCACAAAACCAAAGTGAAAAGGACGCACCTGCATTAGCGGGGCGGTCTTTCAGAAATCAAACAAAACTGACGACTTCTATTAATTAAGGAAAGTTGATTTCATAAAAAAGACTGACATTTAATCTGATGAATCGCTTAATTTAAATTGAGCATTTTGTTTGAAGATCATTTTTAGGGTGATGTTGAAAACCTTTTTTTTTTTTTTTGTTTGTTGTAGCGAGCGGTCTGAATGGAAGTTTACAGCGGAGCGTGATTGAGCGGAGCGGCTTTAGAGCCGGAGAGCAGAGGGAACGAACAGCTCCGCGAGCGAGGAGCGGAAGTTCTCCCCGCCTCACTCTGCTCACATGCCCTGCTGAAATGTGCTCCAGGCTCTGTGGAGTTTTTGATGCGCTCCGTGACTTTTTCTGTCCTCCCGTCCCGCCGATAATCCCCCGTCAGAAACTCATGTGCGTGAATGCTTTCGACCGTCACGAACACACTCGATAAAACATAGGTATTCTAAGGTATTCAAAATGATGAAAACACCACAGACATTTCTTAGGGGGTGCTAAGGGGGTGCTGTGGTTATCCTAGCAAATAGCCCATCCCTAATGCCGCGTAGGCCAACTTCTGAGAAAGAAACACAGGATCCATTTTGGAGAGAAACGGCAACGGTTAAGAGTATAGGTTCAAAAGTGTTTGTCTTTTAATGCTAATCTAATAGCTAATGTGAGATACAAACAGGGTTGCAAGTCAATATCCTTGACAACTCTTTAAATTATCACCAAATGTCTCAGATGCTCACAAGATGCCCACCACCCCTTTGCTACTTAGGTCCGAGCTCTTTTCACAGGCCGTTCTTTCCCCAATTATCAGTTCTTTTCCTCTGACCAACAGAACTAATGAACAAACAGCCACACACACACACACACACACACACACACACACACACACACACACACACACACACACACACACACACACACACCACACAGCCTTTCTTCAATTTACCACCTCGTATCAATTGCCTCCCTTAATCTTTTAGTGTTTTCTTCTCTCTATCGTAACCCCAACCATTCCTCACTCTCCAAAGCTTTCATTCACCAACGTCGTTTCAGGTTGTTTTACCGCTCCCTTCACAAACGGAGGATGGAGGAAAAAAATGGAAAAATAAAAGATGAAAGGATAGATGAGGTTAGAGAACAACACTCAAGGCTGCTGAGGAAGAAATAGATTTTAGGCTAGCAATGAGAAATTAGAGCAATTCATGGGGCATGGCACTGCTCGGCTGTTCTTCTTTGTTAAATAGTTTGATTATATAAAATAGCGACGTGAGCTGGGAGAGAATACCAGCATTAGTGTCAAGCAGAGTCACTTGATTTAAAGAGTATCTAGACCCCCAAACTACTTTTACACAGCTGAAAACAAATATACATACTTTAAAGTGTTATGGATTCAGTTTGGCTACATGTTAAAGCAACTAGGACAAGCCCAGCAGTTCCTGTGGTGCTTTTAATGTTCTGTAACTGTAGCATGAAAGCATGGTGGAAATAGCAAGCAAGCCAGCTAACCAGCCAGCCCTTAAATCCACATTCTCTAGTCACAGCAAAGGAAAGCACATTGCTATGATTGATATTTACACTGATTCACCAGATTTTGTAATGTGCTGTTGGCTTAATTTCGTGTACATCAAAAAGAGAGAAAAGACTCGTGCTGTGCTGCATTTGTAATGCTAAACTGGTGACGGAAAGTGAGCCAACGATAGACGTGACTGTGGTATATTAGTCCTGCCCATGCTGATACTTTTTTTTTTTTTATGTTCTAGAAGCAATTTTCTTTCATTTCCAGTGTAGGGGCCAAGCCACCAGGAAGAGCGCCACGATTTGAGGCAAAGTAGTGGCCAAATGGGGGAATTACAATACGGGTCCATCAGGTCCGACTTTCCCCCGTAGACGTTGGGATTCAGATGGTCTCTAACTCGGCAGATGATTTTGCTTTGTTTAGGTATATCAACTTTCCTTTATTGTAAAATGCACCATGAGCCAAATCTGAATTTTCCTTCCTCCGTTCATGTCAACGAGCCTGTGAGCGAGGCTGGGCCGACGGCTGGGAGCCTGAGTTAAAGGAAAGGCTAGTGCACCGAGCGAGTTTCATAGGAATGAATGGGGCGCCGCGTCAACGCTGTAGTCAGTTATACGACCATGTTACAGGCTCTTCAACCAAAGCTCTAAAGTTTAGTCTTGATTTGCAATGACGTTTGACGGTAGTTCCACTGCCTCTGTCAAAGCCCAATCATATGGAGTCTGGATGAGTCAAAGGACCACGAAGGTTGTTTTATTTGTTGCAGTGTGTGGTATCGGTAGATCACCGCAGACTTTTCTAACGGTCTTATAATACACGTATTGTAGAAGAGCAGGTGGGTACCTTGGGTCTTTATTTCTCCAAATGCAGTGCTGGTTATGATATATGGCCAGCCAAGTCCAGCGGCAAAATGGGGAAAAAAGTTCTGAATTACACGAGGCAAGCTGTTACGGCTCAATAACCCAGGCCTGTAATCGGCTCACATTTCAAACACACACACACTTGCATTCAGACAGCCCTCGGTTTGGCTGGATTTTACGAGGAAGCACACCGCACGAGGTGATCAGCATATGTTTTGTTGACATAAATTTTAAATTTATTGCCGTTGTCAAAAGTGACTGTTGGACAAAGTCGATTATTAACTGAGTAAATGGCCTGAGAGAGTTTTATGTGAACTTCCTTAATGGCTGCAGTCAGTCTGTTTCAAATCACCCTCCCTCCCTCCCTCCCTCCCCTGCCTCCCACCCACCACACACACACACACACACACACACACACACACACCTCTCATCATCTATTTCAGAAGCACAACATGAAAGCAGACAGTTACGATGGGATTTGAGAGTGTGTGTGTGCGTGTGTTTGTGTGTCTAGCCGAGCTAAATCACTGAACTGGGACAATATATTTCAGTATCCTTTTATATGTCATTAAATATTGTTGGAGCTGAATTATAGTATATTAGCTCTGCTTAGGCACACAGAGCATGTCGTAGTTCTGTGTATGTGTGTTCACCTTTTATCCGTTTATTAACTATGTTTCATAAGTGGTGGGGTTGCTTACACTCTGTCACCAGGCCAGACGACGGGCTCACATTTGATCCTTTGGGGCCAGTTACAGTTAAATTTGGCTACTCATTGTGTGTACTTTGGCGTGATTTGCTTAGAGAATCACACCCCGTTAGCTGCACTTGCGTTTGCTCATAACCATTGCCAGGAGCCAGAAACTGGACCATTGTACTTAACCTGAGTTTGGTGCTTTATTCGTCACGGGTCTGGCATGAATCTAATCTGGAAGCCTAGTATGCCGGATACAAGCCAGTGCTTGGCCAAACTGTCCCCCCCTTCCCCCTTCAAACAGCTTTATCCCACTGCAATACAATTTGGACATCACTTTTCATAAAGAAATTGCACTTGAAACCTGCACTTGTGAAAAGAAGCTTCATTCCCTATTGACTAAATACAGTCAAATGGCATAAGGAAGGGTGCCATTAGGGTTTCAATAGGACAAGCTTAGTCCTAAACCTTCCCTTTGATAGACTGAATTGCTGGAACAGGTGCTGTTACCATTCTGTTGAACATCAAGTAATGTGCTGTTTCAGTGGGTAGTGGCTAGCTTTTGCAGTTACGGACATACACACTGCACCTTGCTCATCAACACTACATTTACGGTGAAAATACATGGCATTGCTTCCACTTCTGGTGGCCTTAATAAGTCCATCCATACCTTATCAGTGCTCTGTCTGGGGGGCACAATGGTCAGATTGAGGAGGGACACAAAAGGCCTTTGAAAGGCTTTGTGCTCTGTGTGTTGTGCTGTGGTTTACCGCTCGCGTGTGTTTTCCCCTCATTGGAGTGGAAGTGTGTGAGTACATCACCTGTGATCCTGATAGGAAAAAAAAAAGAAAGAAAATCCAGTTGCATTCCTTTGTCCATTTTGTTTTTTGTTAGTGAATTTCTGTCGTCAAAAATCACATCGCACCGATCACGAGGGATGCCTCAATAGACCAGGATGCAATGCAGCTGTAAGTCGATTGCTATGGATTTGTCGAACTATATGAATAACCCACAACGGTCTGATGATGCATCGATGCCTCATTGTTATGCCCGCGTGTCTGCTTTCGGTTGAACGCTACAAAATTCATATTTCCGTGCTGCAAAGGCATTCTGGGAAAAGTAGAAAACTTTCATTAAAGTACATCGCATCATAGATATAACTCCTGGACTGAGTGTACCATCACAGACTGATATCGTGTAATGTAAGAGTATCATTTCCATTCTCAGTTGTGTCATTCCTGTCTCTCTGTGTCACTTTCTCTCCCTGTTTTTGGCTTTTCAAGTGTCTTCTTTCCCTTCTGGGTGCATTTGGCATTTATAGGGCCGTTTAATCACTCGCTGCTTGCCAGAGGGCTGTCATTCTGCCTTTAGTTTCCAGGGTCTCTCCACAAATTCGAACCACTAAAATGGCTATCACGACTTCTTCAACCCCACTGCATTTTTTTCCACACCTCCGTTTTTTTTAGTTTTTTTTTAACTGCTCTTTCTGTCAGGTTTCAAGGATGTTTTGCAGCAATTAATAGCCACTAAAGTCAAACCAGATTTCATTGCTTAATAACTCCTGCAGCCACCGCCATAAGACCCGCTATCATCTCTCTACGTCTGTCTCGGTCTCATCTCCACTCTGTCTCTCCCTACCCCTCTCGAGGCACAAAAGAGCTGTAAATCAATTTGCATTCGACATCTGACATCAATCAGTCATGTTTTGGGAGAGTGGCACCACCTCCTCCTCTGCGGCTTTGTTGAGAGGCGCTAAGATGGATGGCTGTCATCTCGCCCAAGTTGAGCAGATCTCTTATCAAGGGCATTGTTTCCCCAAGAACGCACTTGGCTGATCACTGCGCCACCTGACGCGTCGACGGAGACTATGAAATCCTCCTGCTTGACGTGGTCTTGATTTGCCTGTCAGAAGCATGTACTCACTCACCCGACTATAGTATCCAGCACTTGTCCCCTGCTAATTAGCATTATCGTGTTTAACAATATGCAAATCCACAACAATTATTTGTATTTTTATTGATGCTTTATGGCTGATGGCAAACAACAGTATGGTGCGTTAACAACCCCAACTGGTATGTTTTTATATGGAGTGTGGGTTGGGACACTACTTCACTAATATTAACAATGCATAAAATAAGAGAAAATGTGAACAAAAACTAAACACAGTTATATTATATCTATCAAGTTATATTGAACCCTCCGGTTCCCCCTCAGGCACAGTCAGTTCTGTCAGCACCGATGCTGTAGTTTTCACCGTTAGCCCGGTTAGCACTGTTAGCTCCTAGCCACCTGCTCAGCCGTCGCCACGTTGAGAGCCGTGTGGACACAATATATATGCTCTGAATGTTCTTTCTAACACCGTTTAAGATTTTTCTCTGAGCATCACACTTTGGACAGTAAAAAATAACATGTTCCAAAGTTTCTTCTTTTTTTTTTTTTTACATTTTACTAAATGCTTGTTTTATTTTTATCTATATTAAATATTGTATTGTTTAGTTCTGTTTGGCCAAAACGTAACCTGGGTATTATCGTTTCCTCTCTCGCTTTACTTTGAATTCTGTATCCAGAAACATGCCAGTCAAACTAAAACCTTATTATTAATTCAGCGTTTTTCTACCGTCTTGATTCAAACTGACCACAGCATCATTATCAAAAAAGGAGCCTCTCTGTGAGAAAGAGCAACAGTTTTGGAAGATTAATGTACCAAATCTGAAACTGCACCAACCTGACAAACAATCATTGGTATTGTGGGTGTGTGCCTTTTGTGAACCTTACTCAAGGCGAAGTATTTGAAGTTCTCGGGAGGCTTAAGGCACTGTGGCAGTTGTTTGGCAATTCGTGTCACCTTAATTGCTTTAGAGCACTTTCAGATATCTCTCAAGAATGATATGCTTTGTACTGAGCCGTGGGGTCTTTGAGGATTTCGTAACAGAGAGAGTCGTGGGGCTAGACTTTGTGTTGTCAGATGTTATTTACTAACCTAACCTTCAAGGCCTTTACCACATAATCAAATATTGAACCTTAGTCTTGTCTGACCTTGTGCGCTTTCAGCCTAATGACTCTGTCTATTTCGTAAAAAGGGCAAGTCATTGCAGATCACATTTTGCTTTAAGCTATACATCACCTTATAGATTAGAGAGCAGTAGTCAAAAACTGACCCATTAATGGTTCATAACACTTAAGTAGCTGCCTTGTGTGTTTGTCTGAATAAATCATTCTATTTCACTTTATGGCTCCGTACCCATCTGCAGCACTTGAGATGTAGGTGGTTGATAATGCCTCTGCTTGAATAGCATCTTGAGATTTACAGCACCAAGTCATGGTCTGGCACTCCCTGCCGAAAACAAGGTGTTGTAGTTGGACGGCTTGTTACACTGATGGTTATAGTGATGTGCTGACGTTGTGACTGATGGAGTCGCAAAAGGATATTTCTTTGTTGTGCTGAAAGTCATTAGTTAAATTTAAAAATGTAAAGTAGAAAAATGTAATAAAAAGCCAGTTTGTTAGGGATACAAGCATCATGCACATTAAGCTTTGTCTGTTCAAAACTGTATATTTTTTTTTTTACCGGAATCCAGACCTTAAAATGTTCGTTCTGCTCTTTGTCAACAGGAAGATGCACAGTGGAATGAAGACCTACGGCTGTGAGCTGTGTGGAAAGAGCTTCCTGGACAGCCTCCGTCTACGGATGCATTTGCTGTCTCATTCAGGTAAAGAAATCAAACCAACCTATAAAAAAAAAAAACCACAACCCCGCTCTATGATCACTGTTCAGCTCGCAGTACGTCCTGTTTTCATTGCAGGTTTTACTGCTGATTGTGGGGGAAAAGCTTCTTCTTCTTTTTCATTACTGCTATTACATTTAAAGATTATATGCAGAGTTTCACTACTGAATGAAATAGCAGAAGCTAAGTATATGTGATTCCAAATAAATGCGCTAAACATCCAAAAACATCAGCACGGTCCTTTTGAAGGGAGAAAATCTGCTTTTCTTCCAGATTTCTACTCTTGTACCCTGAAGCAAGGGCTGACTTAAATGTGGTTTACAACCATTCACAGATTCAAATTGATTTATTTGCTATGACAAGATTGCGTAACACAATCAGTATTGATATTAGATTTTAACATGATGTATGTATTTACACTGGATGTTGCAGTTGTTGAGAGCTGAATAAAAATGATTACTTCCCTTACACATGTTTCACCGCACTATAAATTAGGGCTGAAACAATTCCTCGAGAAACTCGAGTAAATCAATGACTAAAAGTCATTGTTTAACCCCTAAAATAATCAATAGCTGCGGTCCTATTTTAAATATAAAAGCTTTAAACATGTCAATGTGGAAAATAACTCATGAATTATGGATGAAAACACTCTTGAGTTTAGTCTAGCCCAATAAAGCTCAGCAGCTCTGGGAAACTTAACTAAAGAGGTGCCTGCACATCATCATCCTGTCACCCTGCACCTCTGTGACATTAGAGGTCTTACAGGCAGTCCAAGTCCGAACACAAGACACATTGATTGGTCCAGTTTGACACTATTACACCCGCCCCCAAACACACACACACACACACACACACACACACACACACACACACACACACACACACACACATACACACACACACACACACACACACGTCCCAGCAGTCCCTGTGCTCTGAGCCTACTTAGCGCAGCACTGTTTTAATGGCATGGGCCGTCTTTTATAGGCAGCAAAGAGCTCCTCATTCCTAAGGCCCTAAGTGCAGATGGTTTATTGAGACACTGTAAAAGCCATGGGACCTCTGAGGAAACCCCTTCTGCACACAAACACACACGCACACACATATACACGCACACACACACACAACCCCAAATCCATGTGTTGACTTTGGCCCAGAAGTTGAGCCCTCTGTTCAGTACCCCGAATGTTTTCCAATGAAACACAGTAAGTGGTCTGAATTGTCTACTTGGCATTGTTGTTGTCAGTGGTGGGGGATACCCCCCCCCCCCCCCCCCCCCCCTTTACCGTAGGCAGAAAACGATAATTGCCAGGATCATTTGTTTGTTCGTATCTCACCAAAACTTAAACAATGACTGAGATGGATGCTGACACTCCTGCTCTGTTGTGACAAAGATGAATGACAAATTCCCGCTGTGCCAGAGAATTGTCTCAACACACGACTCAGCACGTCAAAAACAAAAGTTGCTCTGAGGAAATATTCGCTGTTTATTTTAGAATTACGCCCCATTTCCACAGTCCCTGCTGCAAATGCACGCGCCCCTTCTCACTCAGTTGTCAAAGCAGAGAGAGAGAGAGAGAAGGGAGCTCTGTCACAGGAACATAATGGATACAGAGTGTTTTGCAGAATGTGTCTCACATCGGTGTGTGTGTGTGTGTGTGTGTGTGTGTGTGTGTGTGTGTGTGTGTGTGTGTGTGTGTGTGTGTGTGTGTGTGTGTGTGTGTGTGTGTGTGTGTGTGTGTGTGTGTGTGTGTGTGTGTGTGTGTGGCCCGCGATGTGCGCCAGCCCTTAAGCCTCAGACCTGGAGCTGGCTCCTATTTAATGCAACATCATCGCGTACGACTCATTTGCAAACGTTGTCTTTAAGTCAGGAGTTATGACAAAGTGGAAGCGGAGGGTGAGTCGAGGTAATCCTGATACACGTTGCCTCGTCCTGACGTGTGTGTGTGTGTGTGTGTGTGTGCGTGTGCGTGTGCGCGCAGCTCTCTGCATGCTCCAGTGGAGATGAGCCTTGAAGAGCTGCATGCTCTGGCTACTGACATGGATCTAAGTTAACAGCAAGCCTAAACGTCTATTTGGTGTTTTACCACTTTATTGTTTTGATAGTATTACTGAATACCATTATTAATCAGTACCAACCCTATTCTAATGGATGTTGATGTTATTGTGAGTTTTGGATAGTAGTAGAGTAAAGAATTGGAAGAATGATAGAAGCAGCTTTTAACAAATTCTGAAAAATTAGGCTACAACCGGCCTCTGATATTTTGTACGTACACATTTATAGCAAAACATATGTAAATTTGTATATCATGTTGCAAATTATATTTCTCCTCTGGTTATGAATTACCAAACTGTTTTGATCACCTCATTTGTACGAATGCAAACATACACTTGGGGTAATGGTATAGGTGACCATGTAACAGCCAACAAGCACAAAGTTTATACTCACTACTTACTCTAAAGTGATAAAAAAAGAGTCAAGGACTAAAAGCTCGAAGAAGAAGTTTCATATTTTGAGTTTTATGTTTAATGTTGAGGGACGTCCGTGGTTTAGTTTCCCGTAGAGGAAAGGGACATGGAAGGAAAAAGGTGACAGGTTCATGAGTCATAACTTCTGTTAATAAAGTTTGACAGGTGTGAAATTGATGATAAAATCTAGAACATATATATATATATATATATATATATATATATATATATATATACACACACACACACAGTCTTTCCAGGTGGTGCTTGTGTTAGCTCAGACCACACTGAGGTAATTATTATCCGGGTAGTTTTTCAACAGAAAGTAGATCATTTCAAAATCTCCGCTATCAACAGGTTAATGATAACTCGCAGCGCGTACCCATTTATATAAGGTGAAAACTCTGTTGATAGGAGATCAAATGGAAAAAGAGAACACTGAGAACTCGAGGAAGAACCACATTCTCCACCTTGAGAAAGGCAACCAAGCGGAAGATGTGGCCGGTGTATTTTTAGCTCCAGAGGCAGCAAGTGCACAAACTTTTTTTCTTTCGTTCTCTTTTTATTTTTTTTTTTTTTTCTTTTCACTCTTTCCAAGCGGGGTTGTGTTGACGCACGACATCAACCTGTACTGTTACACACATCAGTGTTGATTCATAGCCGCTTTGGTCTGGCGTAAAAGGCGAGACAAGCGCTTCTGTCAAGACGGGCGACGGTTAGGGAAGAGACAGCGCTGAGGCAAAGCTTCTTTGATAGTTCTTGTTGTCTTTTTTTGTTGTTGCACTTTTTGTTCTTTTTTCTTCCCCCCCCCCTCCTCCACCTCCACCTCCACCGTTTGACTTTCAAGGCTTTTCTCGGGCTGACGCCGCGTCTCGATTTTTATCGTGTCTCTCTGTAATGATGACACTTCGCCGAGTCCCAAAACCCTCAACCTCAGTTCCTCCTCCCCTCCCCCCTCCACCTCCACCGTTGCCGCCATCATCCTTCAGCTCGCTTCAGAGAAGACAGAATATTGGGGAGATGAAGCGAGAGAGTGGAGAGGCTTCTTGATATGCGCAGCGTGTCGTGGATGTGGAGCGTTTCAGACGCCGCCGCCGCTGCTGCTGCCTCCTCCCTCCTCTCTGCTTTCCACTCTGTCTCTCACTCTCTCTGTCTGTCTGTCTGTCTGTCTGTCTGTCTGTCTGTCTGTCTGTCTGTCTGTCTGTCTCTCTGTGCTTGTTGTACGGAGGACTTGGCGCTTCGCCAGTCTGGGCTTCCTGCCACCACTGAGGGTACAGTATGTACAGTCTACCTTGTGCCAGCTATTTTTATTTTTTTCCCTCTCGTCTCGTTCTGTCTCGGTCCTCTCATCACGTTGCTGTTGTTGTTGTTTTTTAATCTCCACCTGACGTTTAGTGTTTGACAGTGTTTGCTGAGCCAAAGCCTGCAGATGGGGGTTAGACCTGTGACTCAGCCCCTTTGGGGTGCATTTTGAGGTCGTTACACGTTGTTTTTCTTCAAATGATAGCAGCCCGTTTACACTGGTGATGGACAATAATCCAAATACTTCATGTTTCACCTAAAATTGTACTTGATTCCAGTCCTGAAACAGCAGTTAAACCACAATGAAGTCCCAGAATATTAAGAGTAATTCTGGACTCTGAGTTCTGGACCTCAATACTTTTTGTGTTCAGCAAAATGCATCTGGAGCATAGTGTCAAAGACTGTCTCTTAACTTAATTGATAACATGCTTTGAATTATATATGAACAAAGTTTAGTGTGCTACAGAAGTGGAGATTTCTGGCTCACAGAATGAGGAAAAAACTCATTCTTAGAAAATTTCCTTTTAAAGATATGTATTGTAAAATCCAATACCTTTTTAACTAAAGTTAAATAGGTTTTTGTGTATTAAAAGTTATCTTACATGTTATATTCAAACTGGTGAATTTAGGAGACATCTACAGTTGCAAATTGACAAAATAAACACCCAGATATGTGTGTTGGATGGTTTATTTCCACTTGTCTGAAAGAAGACATGTTATGAAGCAAAATAGTCCAAAATATCAAAATTGACCAGTGCATGAGAAGTGCATTTTTGCCTTTTGGTGTCTTAATTAAATCTTGGAAATGGTTTGTAAAAAATCATGTAAAAAAAAAAAGTTAAGTAATTTAAGGTGTCTTTGGTATACGTACTTACAGATAGATAGATAGATAGATAGATAGATACTAACTTTATTGATCCCGCGAGGGGAAATTATTTTGTTACAAGCAGCAATAGGTTACAGAGCAGCAATAGGTCACAGGTAAAAAAAAATCTTAATATTATATAAAAAGAAAAATACAAGAAAGATACACGTCACAATATATACAGTTATAATATAGTAAAGATGTTATATAAAAAATGCACACTATATACACAGTGAATAGAACAGAATAATATTAAATCAACTAAATAAACAGTAGTGCAGAGGTTTAACGATTTGATTTGGCCCGAGGTGATTTGTTATACAGTCTTATAGCAGTAGGCAGGAATGTTCTCCTGTACCTGTCCTTATGACAGTGGAGCTGGATCAGTCTGTTGGAGAAAGTGCTCCGCTGTCCCTGCAGTAGGTGGTGGAGAGGGTGGTCCTGGTTAGATATGGATAGTAGTTTCTTCAGTGTCCTCCTCTCCACCACCTGTTCCAAACAGTTTACAAAACAGTGTAGTTATAATATAGTATCAGTCAAACTGTATTCTATCGCCGTACCCAAAATAATCTGTTCACAAATCATTGTGTGTGTGTGTGTGTGTGTGTGTGTGTGTGTGTGCTTAGAGGCTCCTCAAACAAGACCAGACCAGACTGATATGATTCACAGTTTGTTTTCAGAGTGAGCTGCTGCAGTGTAATAAGATTACCAATAAGTCTCCCTGAACAACCGTATCGCCCTCTATGTTACCACCAACTTTTCATCTCACTGCCTTTTATAGCTTAAGAGTTTTAATCCTATGTTTACAGTATGTAGACATAGTACAGATTTCCTGGATTAGCCAGCTGAGTATGTGTGTCAGACCTGGAGCACTTTTCTTTTTTTTTTCTTCTTTTTTTTAAGCTACATTAAAAAGAAATCCATCTTTATTTAACCAGCAGTCGCGGGTTAAGTGTGTTGCTCAAGGGCACATTGTGATGATATATGAATGGAGCGATGGTCTCCGTAATGTGTCGCCTGGTAAGTGGGAACCAAAAGAGTATTAAATACGGAGCATTGTGGATTGCCTTAATTCACCTGCCTGTTTCTTTTACTTCACCCTTCTTTTGTGTTGAATGATGCAACCAAAAGACTTTCAGGTAACATTTACATAACTTCAGATGCACTACGACCAGCTGATTGACCTTCTTAACACAAACATGTTTTGCCGAGTTGCTGTTCCACTAGCATCTGAGGATTTGTCACAGTGTTCTGCAAAGCTGAGACATTATAGCGTGATCTTTGGTTTAGATTCTTAGGTGTTAATTCTCAATTTAAACTTCTAATTCATCGATATTTAAAGTGTCAAGTACCGGAATTTGGCATTGATTGCGTAGTTATATTCAAGAAATACTTCTTATTTTCGGCTGTATGTTATTTTTGAAAAAGTCTTGTTGAATGGAAAAAAAAAAAGTTGATACTCTGCAAACAATACATGCAAGTATTAATGTTATAACAGGACATATAAGCCCAATCCTAAGGTAAACGTGTATTTCTCTTGTATTTTTCTTTTTCTTTTTTCTTTATATATAATAAGATTTTTATACCTGGAACCTATTGCTGCTCTGGAACCTATTGCTGCTTGTAATGAAATAATTTCCCCTCGCGGGATCAATAAAGTTTCTATCTATCTATCTATCTATCTATCTATCTATCTATCTATCTATCTATCTATCTATCTATCTATCTATCTATCTATCTCTATCTATCTATCTATCTATCTATCTATCTATCTATCTATCTATCTAAACTGCACTTTAGATGAATTACTGTGATTCATTTTAACAAAGTTTAACAATCCAGTTACTCTTTGACAGATCTGCAGCCAGACCCTTATGAGGGATGTAACTGCTAACCAAGGGAATTATTGATGGAAGCATGACTTAACAAGATAATCCCCTGGATTTTCGGGTCATATGCTAGCACAGTCTGACAGTGTGTCACGCAGGCTTCATCAGTTTGGTATGCCTGTGTTTGGTTTGTGCATTAGTCAGCCAGTGCAGTGTATTTCCAGAGTGAGGTTTGCAGTTTAGAATAGTGTTTCTGACCAGCCCTGAAGGGAATTCATCTTTTAGGAACATCTGTTGGTAGCAAAGCATCACGTTCCCTTTTTGTTGATCTCTTTTAGTTTTTCATGCTAAAACAGAAAAGAGGGGATAGATTACTTTAAGGCGCTTAATGCAAATGTTGCAGCATCAATATAGCAGTTAACAACTCTTTACTGTAAAGATATAGTGGAGTAATGGCGTCCTGTGCAGAGAATGAAATGTCTGAGTGAAAGGATCAGCCGATATGGTTGTTGCCGTTGTTTAGCTTTAGCTGTGAGCAGCCAGCTCAGTCGTCGCCATGTTGAGAGCCGTGTGGAGGCAATGATAGATAATCTCAGAATTTTTTTGTGAAATAATAGATGCCCAAATAATCAAATGGACTGTAAAGAGACAAAAGTATATTATATACAGAAAACATACTGACTACTGTATGTATCTGTGCACCTGAGTAACATCTAATTGTTAGTGCATTTGACTTGATCGCTACACGTTATGTAACATTATTGTAAACGTGCTAAAAGTTAGCCAAAAGTCTAGTTTTCCTTCTGTCCCCTGACCAGATGTTCATCTTGGCTCTGTGAAATTACAAGCTTTGTTCCAATCTCATCCCAATCTGATTCCAGTCTGAGTGTGGGAGTAAAATGCCCACGTAAAATGTCCAGAGCACTTAGATGAGGAAAAATGCAAAGAATTTGGATATGAGCACAGCGAGGCGGGAAGGCTGCTTTCCAATTGCTCTTTGTCTGTGTTTCCATCTCCGTGGCGTTTGTTTGGCTGTTTGGCTGTCGGCTGGTCGGCTGTTCTGGCGTCGCGCCGGTTCTTCCCTCACAGTGATGACGACATATTTGTGCCTGCAGGTCTGGATGTTCTGCCAGCATTCCAGCATTTATGATCGCTCGCAGATGTGAGTCCAGGAACACACTGTACTGTACCCAAACCCAGAAATTAATGAAACTTGACTGCCTTCCAGGCCACAAATTCCTAAATGTGGGTGTGTGTGTGTGTGTGTGTCTGTGTGTCTGTGTGTCTGTGTGTCTGTGTGTGTATGCATGAGTGAGAAGGGAGACAAGAGACTCAGAGAGGGAGGGAGGGAGGGAGGGAGGGAGGGAGGGGTGGGGGGTGCTATTAAAAGCAAGTAGTAGGAAAAGAAGTATAGTTCAGAAAAAGTGTTAAGCGGTTTACTTGTACATTTTTTACCACAGCTGATGTTCTGTCCTGCACTCACACACACATTCACTCACACGCACTCACACACACACACACACACACACACACACACACACACACCACACATACAGTACGTTTCTGCCGTTTCCGTACATTAACACAGAATGACAGACGGAGTGGATGAACAGCAGTAGCTCATGCTTTAGTAGCATAACATTACTCCCTCTGCAACTTAAAGCTCCCCCTTGCCCTGCACTTCTTGTAATACTTCCCCTGACCTGTTGATTTACTGTTCCAAACGCCACTGGGATTATGCAGCTGGACAAATCTCAGCTGGGTTATATTACATGAGAGAAGGGCAAGTCGGGGACAGTCAAGTGAGAGGTGACAAAACGCAGGGGTCAACTTATAATACTGTCACATCAGGCTGATAGTTTTTATTTCCCTAACAGAGACGGGGGAGGGTGGGGGGACGGACTTGTTAGGCCGCTGTCCTGAGCAAATATGACTTCAATGGAAACGCGTTACTCTGAACAGCTGACCTCCTTTGCCAGAACTCGGTGTACCTGTGCCGCGGGCTTCTTGGAAAAGCAGTGTTTCTAAAGGAATAAAACATAAAAATAGCCAGGCCGCACAGTATGTGAATGATGACCCTTTGGGTGATAGAGTCTCTGGCTGACAGATCTGTGTCTGGAGGCACATTCGGACTCGATGGCCGGTTGCCTTATATGTCATTTTACTTGGCATGGTTCTACCTGATGCCGGTGACTGCTTTCCTGGGAGAGACGTGTGTGGGTATTTGCGCTACTGAGAAATATGTCACTTACAGGCAAAGAATGTCTCGCTGACTAATACTAGTTTTCTAACATGTCTCCGCAGAGCAGAACCAATCATAGTTGGCCATTAAATGGCATTCATGGGTGCTGATGTATGCGAGACATTTTCAAGCTAAGGACGGCAATGTCGGCTGGCCCGTCCATCTGTCCAGCTATTTGACACATTTCAAAGACGATTTAAGAAACTCATTACAAGCCATTGCATTGAGTTACGCAAGCTAGTGGAACAGCAGCTAACAAGGACTTTGGCTCTCTGTGCACAAGATAAACAACAATCTAATGGGTTTTGAAATATTCACATTCAGGCTCACTCGAGCAGTGTTTACCAAACTCACAAATAAGAAACCATCGCGACCCAATTCACAATAGGCCATAGCACGGAATGGGGGGGGGGGGACGACACACAAAGTTGTCTGGCTGTTAAACTGGTTGCGGAGGTAGTCACAGAGCAGCATGGCGGAAATACATACATTCTTTAGCCTTTTTATGGTGGTGGAATCTCTGTGTGTCTACTTGGGTCAATGCTCAAAATCCATAGAACCACTAACAAATATACTTTTAATCATGTACTTAGCATAACCTCTACAATAAAAAAAAAAACACAATTTAGAATAGTTTGTGCAAGCTGAAGTCTCACAAGGTGTTGAAGAGATGAATCCGTCCCTCGAGCACAAATGCTGCTAATAAAATAATCCCAGGAGTAATCACCTTTTGTCAAACAAACCCCTCCTGCAGATTAGTTTATAATCAAATTACTGTGGTATTGGTTGCTCCTAAAGCCTGTCAATCAAAAAGTTAGACAGAGAAGCTCAAAGTTGACTTTTCAACCCTCTCTATTTTCAGACAAGAAGAAAAAACACGAGGACTTGATCTTATTCCTTTTATTACAGGGATATTGCAGCTTTAAATCCTTTTGGTTGCTAAGTAGCGAGTGCCCCTGTGCTCCCTTAATGGGCCTGATTTGGTATTCTGCTCTGATGCCAAGTCTTATTTTTGTATGCGAGACAAAGTGTTTTGATGGAGGGTGATTGCTGAAACGTCTGTGTGTCTACCAAAGGCTGGGGTTTTTTTTTCTTCTTTTTTTTGGTGGAGAGTGAGAGTTTTATGGCCTCTCACTGTACAGTACACTTTGTGCCTTCTGCTCAAAACAAGAACACAGTCGATTGAATTTTGGATTCGCTTCATCATCCCTCCCTCCTCCCAGCAGCTTTGTTGTCAGCGAGCAGCGTGTGCGTGTCAGAGAGAGAGAGAGAGAGAGAGAGAGAGAGAGAGAGAGAGAGAGAGAGAGGAGAGAGAGAGAGAGAGAGAGAGAGAGAGAGAGAGAGAGAGAGAGAGAGAGAGAGAGAGAGAGAGAGAGAGAGAGAGAGAGAGAGAGAGAGAGAGAGAGCTCTCGCTGTGTGTGCCTGATGCATGTGACTGAGTAAGTGTGTGTTTGTGGTAAAAGTCAATTATTGGAAAAGGCTGCCAATTAATTTGCTCTCCTGGAAATTTGAATGATACTGTAGAATGCACACACATGTGTAGACACGAATCAAACACACACACATACACACACTCTCAATTGCACACAAACATGGGGTAAGCTACACGCACACACTCCATTAACTTGAAAGGAGGGAAAAAATGCATTTGGCAGCAGACGTTTGTTTGTAAATCAGGTCGTGTTTAGGTGGCGCTCCCTGGCTGGATAGTGAGCATTGCTCAAAGGTGGGTTAAAGCAGAATCAGATGGAACTGTCTCCATGTGTTCTGGGGGTGTTCTTATTTATTTTTTGGGGGGGCAAAGGATCCTTCAAATTGTCTAAAGGTGTCAGAATGACAGAGCTGATCGCTAATCAGGGTCCAATAAGTCTTTGGTTTTAGGCAATCGCCATGCACTGACATAATCATCATCATCATCGTGATTGTAACCATATTCCCGCTGCTAAGACGTATTCTCTTAGTTACCAGAGAAATAGAAACAGCAGAATAGTGTATAAACGTGACAGTGACACCCTTCTGGCCTTTTTAATGCATTGGCAAAAAAGAACAAGGACATGTATCTGCAAATACACCACGGTGTGGTTGAGTTTTAGAAAAATAAAAAGGAAACCACAGTTTACCAAGGAAAAGTTCAGCTGTATAAAAGACTAAAAAGCGTGCATGTGAGAGTGGGTTCTGGCAAGGTCCAGTTGTGCTCTGTGTTCTGTATAGCAATTAGTGGTATTCGCCACATTCGGAGGAGGTGCTGCTATGTGTGTCTGGAGAGCACATGTTGATATAAGCCCTGTTTGAGTTGTATTCTTGTTTTCCTGTGTTTGCCTTTGATATGTAATTGCGAAGATATTCACATGGATCAGTGAAGTTCTGTATCGCACTTCTTGCCTGTCATGTCAAACTAGGCCTTACATGCACGTAAAAGTGTGTGTGCTGTCTTTCAGTGCGTGTGCATGTGCGTGTGCGTGTGTGTGTGTGTATGTGTGTGTGTGTGTGTGTGTGTGTGTGTGTGTGTGTGCGAGAGAGAGAGAGAGAGAGAGAGAAAGAGAAAGAGAAAGAGAGGGTTTCTGAATGCATTGCAAACACCCCCCTCCCAAAATACAAGAGAAAAAAAGCAGCGGCTGTGATGAGAGGTGGGTAGTACAGGGGGGAGATAAGGTTGTGAGAGCAGGAGGCTAAATTTAAATCGTAATTGGCCGACTTCCACAAGCTTGTGGGCATTTTAATGAGTCATAATAACTTCATTTAAAACCAGCTGAGCAGAAAATAGATTGGAGAGGAGCCTGTGGCTAGTATGGATTTGTGTTGCCTTGTGCGCGTGTGTGCACGGGCGTGCGTCTTTTGAGCTTGACTCTAAAACCAATGACATGCGCGCTCGCACACACACACACACACACACACACACACACACACACACACACACACACACACACACACACAGTGCAGAAACTAGCTGGTGCTACATTTATCCGGGACAGCTTTCAGAATAACACTGAGCTGCTTTACATGCAGAGTTTGTTGTCTGTGTGTCGATGGACCGTAATGACACAACCAACACATTTCTGATGCGATGGCCATGAAAAGTGTTGGTCTCTATAACTCTATAGTTACAGCTAAACTCTGCAGGACTCAATATCCGAATAGTATCAAGTGTGAGGTCGGAAATAGATCTGAAAAAAAAAGAATGAATGTCAAGGAAATTAAATTATGAATTCCAGAACATGGTCACCTGATCTAGGCACTGTGTGGGCGTGTGTGTTTTTGTTAAGTCGTACCTGTTAGGTTGGATCCAGTTACACCTTCGTCAATAGTAGCACATGGTGTTTATTAACGTCACACAATTCCCAGCATACTTTTGCTCCACCCTCCTCTTTCAACCTGAGCAGAGAGTATCTCGGTGTGTGACTATTCACATTACGGTTCATTATGAACAGTAGTGTCTTCACTGTTATGTGATGTTGTCAGGGTGTCTAGAGGTAATTGCGTTGTAAATTGCTTATTGTAAGAAAATTCTGCCCAACACGGCTTCCCTCCGCATCGATTAATTCTCACACAGTAGTGATGGGCTGTTTCAGTACCACAGACTTTTTTTTTTGTCTTGTGTGCTGATATCATGTGTCATGTAAGTAAATCTGTATTTATATAGCACCATTTTTACAACCCTGTCTCCTACAAAATAACGTTCCCATACAACTAAACTTACTGACATTTCAGGGAAAACGGTTGCCGTTTAAAACGGTTTGAAACATGTGGTTATCGTTGTGAATTGAAACCAAACAGCTACATAACTGCTTTGTTAGGTGTAGGCAACAATGCTGCTTCTTGGTTATGTTCGGGCAATAAAAGTATTTGCTCCAGACAGTAGAACGGCAGCTTCTTGAGTGAAAGCCCTAATTTTTTTTTACCCATCCACCACTCCAACTTCCTCCCTACGCGTACTTCCATGGACCCATTTTAAATTGATTTGTGATACGTCAAAAGCAAACGTAATCAGTAGAGAAAACACAAATTCCAAGCAATCCACAGTCTGGATGCTAAGACGTTTGGCACGGGTTAAAAGCCATTAAAAACAGGTTTTGGTTGGGAGACCTAAAGTGGATGCTCGGTGGTGTAAGGGATCGGTTGCTCGGAGATGTAGGCGGGGTTGAGGCCATGTGTAGTATTATTTGGGGCAATTATGAGAAACTCAGTTTTGACAGAATTTATTTGAAGCGAGTTGAGTGACATCCAGTCCTTTTTTATAGCGGCTACACAGTTGCGCAGGGTGTCTAGATTGCTGAAGTCAAAGTGTCTCGTAAACTGTCCGGTCCGCTGTGAGCGCAGCTGAAGCTCCTGTAGCTGTCAGCCTGCTGAACACTTCCTGCCACATCAAATCAGAGCGTCCTCGGACGATCCTCCTTGTGTATTGTTATCATCATCCACTCACGAGCTGGACATGGAGTCGCACCTGGAAGTTAAGCGAGACTTATTCTACGAGACAGACGGAGTGTGACAGGAGCCGTGAACAAAAAGAAAAAAGAAAGTAAAACCACTGTTCCTGTTTCAGAAATGCCTCAGATTTCTCCAGCATTATGCCCAACACTAAAACATTGTTCCGGTAATGATACAACAGTGTGTCATACATTGGTGCTGGCTATTAGATTTTCACTACCAGTTGTAGCAGCGTCTGTAATGAGCCCCTGGTATGCACTGACATCGGCAGGAATGGAAGTCAGCCATTCAAATTTGACAGCTCTTTCATTGTGTCATGACAGTGTGTGTAATTAGGCAGGTTGTACATGAGTATAGACAGTTGCTTCAGTGTTCATGTCCTAACTAGTCGCTTCTCTGTTGGATTATTGGTCTGCTGATGCCCAGGGCTTCAAATCAAGGCTGTATTTACTCGCTGGTATTCCCTCTTTAAATAAAAGGCCATACACATGCTTTTTTTTCTGTATATCTTAACTACACCAGGTAAATGAATAATTATTGATGTTCTTTTCCTGGTACAGCATAATCTTTATGTTGCCAACTCTTATATTATTTAATGAAATAAGGCTTTGACTCAATCTTTTTGACAGTTTGTTCCACATTTGCTCTAGCATTCTAAACGATGTGTGTGAATTGAATGAAATGTCATAATGGCTTTTTTTTTTCCAAAGGATCTAGTTTCTGTTATACAGTCCCAAGTGGGAAAACAGGGGGATTGGGGTGGATTGTTTGTGGCACAAATGGTAATAAAAGTAAATATTCTCTCAGGCACGACCTTTTATTGCATTATGTAAGTTGGCCAATAGCTCTGGGAAACTTTTTAGATCAATTTCGCAGCGCAGATTAGAAAGCTATGAATCCCATTTATGGAAGAGCTCCCTCATGAAATGCTCTTTGAAACTTTTATATTTTCGGATGAAGAGAGAATGAACCCGGCTAAGCAAAGATCTGCCAACGGCACTTTCATGTGAGGGGGGGGGGGGGGGGGGGGAGAAAGAAAGCAAGGGAAAGTGAAAGGAGACAGAGCGAGCGAGGCAGAGGGAGAAGATAAAAGCACTCCCAAAGCCATCTGGAAGTAGCCAGGACACACAAGGATTGCTTTTATGCTACTAATTCCACTGGGAGGTGCGACATAAAAGCAAAGCATGGATATTGTGTTATAACTGTTGAAAACAAGCAAGTGGCCATGGAATACTAATATGGCTGGTCAGAGGGAAAGGCACTTCAATCCAGGGGTAAAAAGGCTTTTTGGATGCCCCCCCCCCCCAGAGGTTAGGGGTATTGATTTGCAACTATTAGCTGACTATCTGGCGGACAGTTTCTGAAAGAGTCTATACTTTCCGGCTGCACCACACATGTACCGTTTGATTTAATGATGATTTTGATTATAAGATATTTGTTTACATGCAGGAGGCATACTTATTGTCATCCACTATATGACAAAAACAACGCAAATTTTTTAAAAGCAGGATTCACGATTCACGTTCTTATCACGATTCCATTTCATGTTGGTTTTTAAGGCTATTTTGCAAGTTAAGTTGGATGTTGGATAAACTAGTTAACGGAACATCTCTGTGATCCTAGCTAGGTCTTTTTAGGGGGGCACCCTACCTCACTGCATATTGCGTCACATCAACTACACAACGTTTGATGATCACACAAAAGGAAGGTTACAGTTTTAATTAGTGTGTGTCCGATGGGCCTACACCATAAAAATGCTGGATCGGGTATTGGCGAGTATGCAAGGCAATGCACCCGATATCACGTCGTCATATAATTTACCCGCTCATTTAAAACTACACAGGAACAACAACAAGACGTATCACTCGCTACCCGATGCGTACATGCTCCCCAATCGGTTCTGCACATACTATGCAAATTAGTACTACACACCTGTGGCTAAACACTCTTGTGCATTTTTTTTCCTGATAATGCTACACGGTGAACGACAAGTCCGTGTTGAAATCGACAGAAGGAGAGCTAGTTAACGTTAGCTGTCAGCAGTACTGCTTGGCTAAATAACAGAGATAACAGCTAACGTTAACGGACGTTGCATTGAGTTAAAATCTGATGCGTTCAAACTGGTTTTTTTGGGGGGGGGGTTTGCCGAGAAAGTTTATTTCTGACTTTGTTTAACTTTTTTTTTGTTTTTACCGCACTGGTATCGAATTGGTACTTGGTGTCGTCCGACAAGTTCAGGTATCGGAATCGGTTTGAGGAAGTAAAAAATGTTATCGGAACATCTCTAGTAAGCATGACACAGTAATATCATAGCACCGTCAGTCCTGTTGGTTAACTGACTGTATGCCTCAGGCAGTCCGTGTGGCGTATGACAGTATTATCCTGTATCCTTTAACAATGTTATCGTGCCTGTACAGTTTGAATTGACACATAACCAGTTTGCTTGATTAACTGGTTTAAAAGGGAGTTGTGAGTAAATATACAGTGGAAGTTTCTAAGAGAGCCTTTGCCACATGAGGTGTCCACTAAACATGCAAAACACATCTCTGTGGGTTAAAGTGAAAGACATGCAAAGACACAATGAGTGCACCCAGCATGACGGCAGCACACAGCGGCAATACAGATGTTTCTGTCAAACTGTCACTCACTTTAAGATTTACACATGCGTTTCAAATGTTGCGTAACATCCCATGTAATATCCATGATGTTTCCATCAGTTTGGTTGAATAAATCGACTCCTTGAACGTCAAAACCCAGATCGAGCTAAAAAAAAACGTAGTGGAAAGTGTCTCCGCCTTGTCATATTTGCTGCCTGTGGCACAGTTTAACACAGATCATTAAAGTTTCATCTTTGCCAATGTTAGAGCTTTAGGAGATGACACTAAACTGAGTGAATCTTAACTGGTGGTTAAGTAACTGCATGTTTGATCGATTTTTTTTTTGTGGTGGTTTTTCAGAATCCAAATGTTTGAAATGTATGCAGACATAGCTTTGTTTGTATGAACATTGCATGAATAATTTCAAGGAATAAATCCTAAATGTCCAAACATATTCAACAGAATTGATCACTAGTTATAAGTCATCAGACAATTTGTGCTTGGTTAAGTGAATATAATACATTGTTTAACTCGCAATTCAGCATCTTAGATTCAATTGACACTCCACAATGCACAGAATTAATAAAATACACAATAAGGAAATGGATGATATGAAATGGCAAATAATTTCCCTGATAACCCGATAATAAACAGCAGGAAAATATGGTGAAAAACAGGCCTTCTCAGAGAGCAACTAGAGGACAGGCGAACCCTTTGAACCGTACATTCACCATTTGGCCTATTTCTGCCTCAGCTGATTGTATCCCCCCACCACCACCACCTCTAAACACACACACACACACACACACACACACACACACACACACACACACACACACACACACACACACACACACACACACACAGACGTACTTCCCTACTTTTGGCTGCCTGCCAAGAGCTGTCATTGCCTCTACAGTATCACTTCTGCTGTATCTATATCCAGAGCTGTGAGGAGTCCCGTGCAGAAAGGGATGGGTCTGAAGGAAGATTTTTTTTTTTTAACTGGCTTTCAGGTATATAATGACCAAACTTTCTAAAGAAACCGATTTCAAATTTGGTTAATAGCAATATTCAATACCTTAGAATTCTGACTTTTTACTACAGTTAACAGAATGTGTGAAAATCAGTTTCTCCTTGTCTGTTCTTTATTTAGGACTATGTGTGTCCATGCATAATGCAGTATGCATGCCTTGAGCAATGTATTTCAACTTTATTGTAGCTCAAAATGAAAGCAGCTGATGAAGGCAGCCAGAAAGCTGAGCACAGGCTCTCATAAATGATAACTAATTGGATCTCAATGTCATCTCTGCTGAGGGTCTGGACAGATTCTGAACATTGGGGGGGATTTTCCTCATCTTTATCTGACTTTACCCTCCAAATAATATCCTCACTCTGACACCCCATTTGCGGAAAAACAGATGACTTAATGGAAAAGCGTTAGTAACCTCTGTATGGTGTCATTTGGCAGATAGCACAGGCTTGACGGCTACATGTCCTATGGTATTTGAGGTAAGTTTATTCTCCTAAATAGCTCTTGTTGGGAGATTTCCCTAATTTATCCGATTTGCCCGTTTGAAGTCTGCTGTTATTATGTTTTTATGTGGAAGATTTAATAGCATGGAAGAAAGGATTTTGGAATCAAACAAAATAAACAAGTATGTAAATCAATGCACCTGAGTGCAGTAAAAAAAAAAGAAAAAAGAAACTGCATGTTTCAAGCATTTCCTGTTGTTTAGCCATTTGGATATCCTATCATCTGCACTCTCAGCCATGCACCCTGTTGTTTCTGTTGGCTCAGCTTGGCCTCTTTCCTGAGTCGAACTGACTCCCATCAACAAAAGTTTAACAAAGTTCTAGTTGTGTTTTTGGTCATTGTATCGATAACGCATCTTCACACCCTGACATGGGAACATGCAGACACAGTAGGGACACTTAACTGATGATTTCAGAAAAAAAAAAGTTCACACTTCTTTTATGTTGCAGCGTTTCCAGATTTTGCACCAAAGGTATTAAATCCCTGACGACTTCCAGTTTAGAATTCAGAGTATTTTTCTGCCACTTCACACATTTCCCTCCTTTTTTCTTTGTCACAGTTTAACTACCCAGATGATCACGGTATTCCCTGCTTTTCACTCAGGCCCTGTGACTCCTGCCTTAATAAACTCAGCATTGCCTTTGACAATGTGTGACTTGAAAGCAGGAAATAATGGGCCCTAAACACTAAGTCTTTACAGGTTATTGAGCTGGGGAAAGAGAGGGAGAGTGTGTATAGTGTGGGCATCCACAAACTCCTGCCATGACTTCTCAGCTCATGTGGCCATTTTGGTTCACTGTATACAAAAAAAGAGAACAAAGGCAGAGGGGAGATGAGTGGACAGAAGGACAGTGAAAGGTTGTATAATGCGGTACACAATAGTTACCTAAGCATCTGACAAGAATGCTTACGCTAACATGGAACTTGGTGAATGCACTGTGTGTCCACCATGCAGGTTTTTAATGAGCAGGACCTCTGTGTCTCCTGTTACACTGGTAACATTTCCATGGACTTCCTTGACTTTTGGATTGGGTTTCATTCTCCAAGCACTGATTTGCAGTCATTTTTTCGCCTGCTACTGCAGATAAAAATAAATAAAAAGGACGACAAGCATTACTTCTGTGTCTCGATTCGGCGCAGCCACCTTAAACCTCAGCCCACCACCTGCACCCCCCCAGACAGCAAACGACAGCAAAAATGAGTTTTCCTGCTCCGATCCAGCTGCCATCTCATCCCTTCCCCTCTTGAACTATAAATGAATTTACAACACTGTAAAGAGGATGTCAATTGCTGGATTCCCAGCAGCTGGCTGGGCAACAGTCTTTGGTCACAGGGGTAAGGGTTCAACTGCTGGTCAGCGTCTCATGTCTGTCTGTCGCTCTTCCCAGCACACGTAGAATAAAGCCAACATTGTACGAAAATGCAGCATTCTGCCTTGCTTGCGGTGTGGCTTTAAGCTAAAGATGTTTGTCTGTCCAACACTTTGTTCCAGGGGAAGGTTTGTCAACTACTAGCTTATAATAAAATCGGGTATGGATATTCTTGGTCCCCAGAGGATGAAGCAAGACGGTCCTAAAACAGATAGCACTTGTTCTTTGGTCAAAAACAAAGTACTGGTCCTGACAAGCGACCTCTTGTGGCCATGAAAGTAATGCCAAGGTTGACGTAGCGTGCCAGAGCTCGGGGGGGATGGTTGGGTGTAAAAAGTGTTTGACTTCCAGTCTGTTTTCCTACCACCAGTCAACGTTGGTTTATTTAAAACATGACCACAGTCTTTTTCTGGACTAAACCAAGTAGTTTAACTTGCCTAAACTTAACCGATCCTTAACCACAAATGTGGTTTAAAAGAAAACTCTCGCATGAGTTATATGCGGTTTTGAAAGGCACAACCAAATTACATATTTTGTTGTCATCTGACGATAGGAACACCAGATCAGAAACTTTTCATGGTTCGTATTGGAAAACCATGACAAATGACCTGTATTGTTGTTAAGTTTAGAGGATCTTTTGGATTATATGAATTAGTGATGGACACGCTGGTCCATGATGAGGTATCTCAAAAATGGTCATTCACATTTCGTATGTAATTTACTGGGCACATTCATGCTCTCAAGATGATAAACCCTCTTGAATGCGGTGACTCCTTGGTCTTACCTCTAATGCTTGAATAGTAAAATTGTTCACTAATGTTTGTTCTGTTGAAATGAGCATTGCTCCCTTAAGGTGCCACTAGCAGGGCTTTATGCATATTATTATTATTATTATGCAGAGCATGCTACGATCTGCAAATATCAGTCTTTTCCAAGCATTTCTTAAAAATGTGTTTACTGCTAACACTTCGTCAACACAGTGTGCATTGCAGTACAGATCCAGAACTGCTGTGTGATTATTTGAGGGGTGTGTTTCGAGAGGGCTCTGTTTCGTGTCGAATTGTTTTGGAAAACTACTTGTGAGTAAAGGAGCTGTGTTTTTTATTTTAGTCAGTAGAAACAGGAACATTCCCTAGCTGATGAAGAAATAAACAAAGCTTAGATATGAGCTCCCCAAGAAGAATTAAAATAAAACCGGATAAAAATGTCAGGGTTTGAAAGATGTTGCAGCAGCTTTTACCACCGCACTTTGGAGATAATACTGTTGAAAACGCAGTGACCTCGCTTGGCTTGTGTTATCTGAAAATGCTGTTGTCAGTCAGACATCGTATCATGTTTGTCATTCTTCTGGTTGCTCTTCTGTGAGCAGATTACACATTAACTTACTGCCCCACTGTATTACTAGTTGCTCAATAGATTGATCTCGAACTGAATGTCAGGTCGTTCAGAGCACTCTGACCTCCAGATTGAATTCTGATAACAGGCATGGAAACTGATGTCATTCATAATTGTTGCATGATAACTTATACTCAAAAGTGAAATCAAAATGTGTGCACTGAAAGGGAACTCCACTGGATTTATACATCAAAGGCTCTTTAGAAGTCTTGGAAAGTTTATGTGAGAAAAGTTGCAGAAACCCTTTAGTGGCTCAAGAGGGAGCTGCACAAAATCTGATAAACTGTGCCGACACTGACTCAAGTGATGTCATTTAATCAGTTAGCTTCTGCTTGAGGCTAACTGCTTGAGGCTAAGTTAGCCAAATCTAGCACACCAGATTCGCCAACCGGACTAACGGCTAAAAAAAAAGCCAATATCTTTGTTTCTGCTACATCAACTTTGATGTTTTTTTTCCTAAACTATCAATCTTTAGTGGAAAAAGTTATAGACTTGCAATGCTAAATAGGTGGAGCACTCTTTAATTGGTGTGTACTGACCACCCAAAGGTAGCCCAGATGCAGCACATTATGTTTGCATACACAGTCCTGTCATGCCATCGCATGTCTGCAATGAGATGCAGATTTTTCTATTTAGGTTGGAGGATGTGTTGTAACTGTCGCAGTTCCTTGTCAGACAAATTTTGAAAATGCAAAGCCACTGCATTCAAAACAATGACGGTTCTTTGGCTGTAGAAAAAAACTCAACTTGCACAACCACATCAACTTACTGTTTACATTTCACTAGCAGTCCATCTCATGTTTTAAAAGTAACTCATATTTTGGCTACCAAACACTCCCTGCACGTCATTGCCGGCTTGAATTCCTTCTGAGTAGTTCATATTTTTTAAGTGTTGCATCACAAGCTTCGGTTGGCAAACCGGAGTGCTGTGTGTATTTCCCATTGTCACTTTAGATTATTTCTGGGTAGTGAAGTCTTCAAAGCTACAAGTTGCACACGGCATTCCCAAGCACTCATTTAATTTATTTAGATTCATTTATTTATTTATCTAGACTGAAAATCAGGTTAATCTAAAGTTCAGCTTAATCTGATCAAGGCCTTTTTTTAATAGACTTTGGTAGACTCAAACTGCAGCAGGTCACGCATGTCGATGTATATTTCACCAGAAGCCCACCCACCCCTGTCCAACCAGGATCTATTAATACCAGGCCCCGAGGCTTGTGAGAAATGGTCCACTTTGGCATTTTAGAGGAGCCTAACTTACTTCCTGCCTCTTCACACCAGGAGAGCCCCGGGTGGTTCCTCTATGCATCCAGCTCTTGTTTCCTTCCTTGCACTTCTTCACACACATCCATATACCCACATGCGCACACAAATACACACATCCAACAAAGGCCCTGAAGATATCCTTGTGTCTGTGGCCTGCAGGAGCACACGGATATATGTCAAAGCCTCATTTTCTCATCTCTTTTGGAAAACGGGGGGGGGGGGAGTTTGAAGGCAAAGCTGAAAACACATGGCACCTTTCACCTCTAGGGACAACCAGGGAGGAGGGGAGGCCAGGGTTTGGACAGGGTGGGGGAGTTCTGAAACACTTGGTGTGCGTCTGGCAATGGCAGGGTAATTGCTGTTACTGGACAGCTAGGCAGGGCATATATGGTTGTGTTTTACAACCTCATTTTCTTTATATCGCCATCATACCTAGTAGTTATGATAGCATTATATTTTCATTTTCATTTTACAGACAAAGGGAGCCGACTGCTTGATGGTTTAGTGTCGCTGGCCATGGAGAATCTCAAACAAAAGCCATCGGACAACAATACACTTTTCCTTTAAAACTGGCTCATGTTAGATCTTTTGTACTATTTAAAAAAAATAATAATAATCTAGCTATGTCCCCATGACCTGGTTTCTCTGCAGTGAGTCCAATGGTTTTGGTTGAAAATATGGCCAAATTAAACTTATAATGACCTGATGATGGTACTAAATGAAAGTCATTGAATCATCAGAGTTATTACAATTTATCCTCCTGTAAAACTTGACAATCGATCCAAAAGATTCAAGACATTTCCCTCAAAACCAAAAATGTCAACCTTTATGGAGTCCCTAGAGGGAAAGTAAAGGGACCAAATGTATTAGTATTCATCCTCTGGGGATGATGATTAACTTCAAACACTGTCATGGCGATCCATCCTCTACTCCAGCAGACATTAACCTGGACCTTTTTTTTTTTTTTTTTAAAGTCACATCACGATAAGGTCTCTGATAAACATTTGTTTTGAGAGATGATAAGACACTGTTATCTTTATTTCACCAGTTGTCTCCAAAGTCTCATGCTACCCAATGTCCCATTGACAGTAATCTGATTGTACATATCTAAAAAAAACAAGAAGTTATGGCGGTTTAGGAAGCTAACGAAATGGTTTTAAATGATGCATGTGTGTTTGTGTTCAGTGTACACTTAAAACCAGCTTTCTCTGACGTCAAGACAGTTATAAAGTAAGGAGGACAGGAGAGAGAGAGGTAGACGAGAGGAAGGGAGTGCAGGAAAGGAGGGAGGAGGAGGAGGAGGAGGAGGAGGAGTAGGGGTGGATGTGTGGACTAAGATGCCCTCGATCTCCCAGGGGGCAAAAGCTCTGGAAATGGCTTTGTCGTTCAGAGAAAGTAAGGCAAAGGAGAGGGAGAAATAAACAGTACAAAAGAACAGGGAACAGTCAGGTCAGGAAACTGTCCGTGACCTACTGGACAAACAAATTGGTTTGCAGGCAAAAAGGATTAAGAGGTTGAGCTGGGCAAAAAAACAAGAGTGACTGATGTTGCAATGTGAGCTCATCCATTTTGAAGTGGGGGGGCTAAATTTAGAGGCTTCATGTGGAAGTGTATTGTGTGTTTTCCCTCTCTGTGTGTGTGTGTGTGTGTGTGTGTGTGTGTGTGTGTGTGTGTGTGTGTGTGTGTGTGTGTGTGTGTGTGTGTGTGTGTGTGTGTGTGTGTGTGTGTGTGTGTGTGCGAATGCTCTGCAAGTCAATATTTGTCTGCTTTGCCACGTCCCTAGACATCCCATTCGGCGCAACAGACCGTAAAGCTGTCAAATGCGACCTGAATATTCTCTGTCTTCATCTGTTTCCTCCTTTTTCTCTCCCTCCCTCTTCCGCGTGCTCTCTCACTTCCCTTTGATTTCTTTTTCCTCTCCGTCGATAACAATATCATCGGGAGCAAACGTGTTCCTGTGCTTTTGATGGCTCGTCTACCACCCCCCCACCCACCCCCTCACAGAACGGCAAGATTATGTCCTCTTATCTACGCCGCTGTGTTTGCTCACACCATAAAGTAATTTCTGCTCGTGTGAGTCTGTGTCTGACCGACATTTGTTAGATCTAGCGCGTGTTTTATAGTTACTGCAATATCATCTACATAATACATTATCTGTGTTTCATGTGCAGCTACTTTTTGTCTGCCTCGTACACTTTGGTTGTAATTGTCCTGTGAGGTTCTACTAAAATGCTGCTGCCTCCTCCGTTCTCATCCATTTCTATTAACATCTGTAGAGCTTAGATCAACCAAGGCTAAATCAGTTATGTTACTCACATGGTGGCCATCTTTAAAAACAAAAGGGAAACCGTTTAACAAATCCAATTCAGCTACTTTGTTATCTCCGCCAGGAGATCATGTATTCAGTTGTGTGTGTTTGTGCACATGTGCATCCGCTTGCCTGTCCACGACATCTCACATACAGTTGTGGTCAAAAGTTTACATACACTTGTAAAGAACATAATGTCATGGCTCTCTTGAGTTTCCAGTTATTTCTACAACTCTGATTTTTCTCTGATAGAGTGATTGGAACAGATACTTCTTTGTCACAAAAAACATTCATGAAGTTTGGTTCTTTCATGACTTTATTATGGGTTAACAGAAAAAGTGACAAAATCTGCTGGGTCAAAAATATACATACAGCAACATGAATTAGCAATTTTGGTGACTTAGAAAGTTGTGTCAATGAAATGAGCTTCATAGCATGGCCTCTTAACTTCTTGTGAGTGATTATGAGTGACTACAGCTGGTGACTTCTCTAAGGCCATTTAAATAGGGCTCATTGGATACAAACACCCACAAACGCTACAATGGGAAAGTCAAAGGAGCTCAGCATGGATCTGAAAAAGCGAATCATTGACTTGAACAAGTCAGGAAAGTCACTTGGAGCCATTTCAAAGCAGCTGCAGGTCCCAAGAGCAACAGTGCAAACAATTGTTTGTAAGTATAAAGTGCATGGCACTGTTTTGTCACTGCCACGATCAGGAAGAAAACGCAAGCTATCACCTGCTGCTGAGAGAAAATTGGTCAGGAGGGTGAAGAGTCAACCGAGAACCACCAAAAAGCAGATCTGCCAAGAATTAGAAGCTGCTGGAACACAGGTGTCAGTGTCCACAGTCAAGCGTGTTTTGCATCTCCATGGACTGAGAGTCTGCCGTGCAAGAAGGAAGCCCTTGCTCCAAAAGCGGCACCTTAAGGCTCGACTGAAGTTTGCTGCTGATCACATGGACAAAGATAAGACCTTCTGGAGGAAAGTTCTGTGGTCAGACGAAACAAAAATCAAGCTGTTTGGCCACAATGCCCAGCAATATGTTTGGAGGAGAAAAGGTGAGGCCTTTAACCCCAAGAACACCATGCCTACCGTCAAGCACGGTGGTGGTAGTATTATGCTGTGGGGCTGTTTTGCTGCCAATGGAACTGGTGCTTTACAGAGAGTAAATGGGATAATGAAGGAGGAGGATTACCTTCAAATTCTTCAAGATAACCTAAAATCATCAGCCCGAAGGTTGGGTCTTGGGCGCAGTTGGGTGTTCCAACAGGACAATGACCCCAAACGCACATCAAAAGTGGTAATGGAATGGCTAAATCAGGCTAGAATTAGGGTTTTAGAATGGCCTTCCCAAAGTCCTGACTTAAAATCCCATTGAGAACATGTGGACAATGCTGAAGAAACAAGTCCATGTCAGAAAGCTATCAAATTTAACTGAACTGCACCAATTCTGTCAAGAGGAGTGGTCAAAGATTCAACGAGAAGCTTGCCAGAAGCTTGTGGATGGCTACCAAAAGCGCCTAATTGAAGTGAAAATGGCCAAGGGACATGTAACCAAATATTAGCACTGCTGTATGTATATTTTTGACCCAGCAGATTTGATCACTTTTTCTGTTAACCCATAATAAAGTCATGAAAGAACCAAACTTCATGAACGTTTTTTGTGACAAAGAAGTATCTGTTCCAATCACTCTATCAGAGAAAAATCAGAGTTGTAGAAATAACGGGGAAACTCAAGAGAGCCATGACATTATGTTCTTTACAAGTGTATGTAAACTTTTAACCACAACTGTACAACTGGATGCATCAGCCTTGTATTTATTGCGCTCATTTATGACTTCCCATTTTTTGAAAACATCGACAACATGTTTTGTTAACTTTTTATCATTGACTGCAGACTCCTCGCTACTCTTAACAGGTCAGTAGGAGCCTCAAGTGATCAACAACAGCTTCAGTCTCTTGTTTCTGATACCGATTACAAATTGCTTCTCTCTTGATTTACACTCCTAAGTAGGACAACTGCATGTAAGTGTGTGTGTGTGTGTGTGTGTGTGTGTGTGTGTGTGTGTGTGTGTGTGTGTGTGTGTGTGTAAACTATCGCTTAGTGTATGACAAACTGAACCAAGCGTGTGTTCTTATGTTGGTAAAAGAGAGCTATATTATATATATATATATATATATATATATATATTATATATATATATATATATATATATATATATATATATATATATATGTTTTGGGAAATGCGCTTTTTTTTTTTCTTTCTTTCTTTTTTTTTTTTATATACATATGTATACATATATATATATATATATATATATATATAAAATTATATTTTGAATCCCTTAAACAGAGACACTCAAGTGCACCGCACACACAGGTGTATCCGCTTATACACGCACATAGGTATACAAAGGTATTTTCATCAGGATGGGGATAATTACTTCAGCACATATATTGGGGTTATCCGGTCAATATGAAGCGCTACACAGTGAACTGCATAGATTCAAATGAGGGCGTATCTGTTGCGTTATAGTGGTAGGTTAGGGGTATTGCTTGTAGCAATAGCCTAAACCTCTAGACGCCGAGATGTTAACATTCCTGGTGGACCTATTGCTGTCAGGATGACGACCAGTTTAATGTCACTTCAGTTTTGTAGCAAATTATCAAATCTGATATATTTTAATTACATACATTTGATATTTACCCAATAAAAGTCGGATAATTACGTTGCATTGGCTACAAACAGACGACCAAAAAGCAGTTGTATGGTAAACTTTTCAGATGAATTATTCTTTGTCGCTTTATTTTCATATATATCAACAGATATTTAAACATTGTGTAAATTGTCTTGCTGCGGCAACATTTAAAAATTCTGAGACACTTTCTTTAGATAGCTAACTTGCCCTGTGTTATATTATGAAATCTATATTCTTCCAAGATATATTATGAGAATGCTGTCGTGATCGCGTCAGATGTTGATCTAAGCCACCTCCTGCATGTTGCCATCTGTCACATGCTTCCTGGTACACATTAAGATTTATGTCAGCTAAAAATGCATTTGCTAAAAACTCGATTCCTGTATATAAAAAGGTGATTAAATGACTGAAGGTGGATTTACCCCATTACATCCCTAAATGGAAACCCTCTTGATTGTGCTGCAAGACTTGTGTAATAATGTGCCTGTAGTTGCGGTGACTTATTGCAAACTCATCCTGTGTGTGTGTGTGTGTGTGTGTGTGTGTGTGTGTGTGTGTGTGTGTGTGTGTGTGTGTGTGTGTGTGTGTGTGTGTGTGTGTGTGTGTGTGTGTGTGTGTGTGTGTGTGTGTGTGTGTGTTTTATTATTCTGAGAGGCAGCCTGGCGCGGGCCCAGTCTTCTCTGAGCCTTGATAAAAACGTGCTGGGAGCATGGCGGTACACACCTACTCCACTACAGGGTACAGGCAGTACCGTGGCCTGTCCTCTCCAACTGGCAGTCTCTGTGCTGCTGTACCACTGATAAGGGGCTGGTGTAAATAAAACTGTACAGCACGACTCGTTATAACCCTGAAGGTAGAGAGAGAGAGAGAGAGGGAAGGAGAGGGGAATGAGAGAGAGAGAGAGAGAGAGAGAGAGAGAGAGAGAGAGAGAGAGAGAGAGAGAGCGCATGGTGTCTGTACTCATTGTTCTGACAGCATACTGCGTCTGTGTGTGTTCCTGCGAATGTGTGTGTACTTGTTTTGCTATTTGTATATGAACCAGATTGAGTTTCAGATGGGAATAAACATCTTTTTGATGCCTTTTAAATGTCGTTTTGCCCATTGCTTAACTTTTTAGGGTAAAGCTCAATCTTTACATGAGTGTGGCGGTAACAGTGGAAGTTATTTTTCATGGTTATGAGAATGAATAGAAGTCCTCGTAGATGTAGTGAAACCGACGTGTGTGAATGTGCTCGGGGGGGGGGGGGGGGATGCGTGTCTGTGTGTGTTTATGGATTTTTTTGCAGTTTTTTGGTACTGAGAGTACTGTCTTACGTAAGCCATTTATGTAGGCTCAGTGAACAGCCAGGCTATGTTTTTGTTGGTGACTGCGCTTGTCTGCCTCCCTCCCTCCGTCACACATACACATGCACGCACACACACACACACACACACACACACACACACACACACACACACATGCACACGTTCTCTCTCCCTAATCTGTCTGTCTGCCTCTCTCTCTCCTGCCCTGTTTACACTCTTAAAAACCACTGAGTGTGATATTGGTCGGCCATCGACAGATACACTGTAATTTAATTTCCCATTTAGCCTCCCTGACTCCTGAGAACAGATCGTTCAGCCACTTCCTCCAGAAATATCTGGCAATACAGTAAACTGTGTCCTGCCCTGCTAGAACCGAGGCTGCACAGGAATTGGAGTGGAAAACAAACTGAACTGAAGCTTTCTCACGTCAAGTTAACCTTTCCATCCGCCCATGCAATCACAATTTCACTCATCCACGACTTGTTTTTTAATGTTAGACTTAACTCTTGCATGTTGTTGTAAAATGAAGTAACTTTTTTTTCAGGTCTGTGTATTTTCCAGGACATGTGTGGCGGTGGAAATCTGACATGGGACAGTTTTTCCTACTTCATTCTAACAGACCATAGGAGAATATAATCTCCGATTTAACCTTGCTTCAATTTAAAATGTGCACCGTTAAATTCCCATCACAGCTCCTCAGGAAAGTTAAGCTCGATACATTTCAAGCCTTTTTATGCAAAATACAAAACTCATTAAAAATATCTAAATGATCTCAAGGAAACTTATTTTCTTGTCAGCCTGTTGCAGCCAGAAACGTGCGCTGTGACAGTTTATGATCAAGCTTCAGTCCACAAGAGAGTAAACTTAGCATGTGGCTATCTTGGTTGATCCTCAACATTCTGACCAGATCAGCTGATTGTCACCAAATGGTGCTGATGCATTTTATTATAAGAAAGAAAAGCTAAATTCCCTAGGTTGCCTACAGTATAGAAATAAAGACAGTTAGCATTTTATCCCGTACGCACCAGAGGTCATGACCATGTTGAATTCAGCATTTTATGTATTACAGCAGGCTTATTTTCTAGGAACAGTGGAGAGCTGTTGTTGAACCTTTACTCAATGTGGAAGCTCTTAGACAGGGTTTTGTTTTTAGTGTGTAATGGATGCTAAATAGTGTCATGCCATCTCATGCAAGTGGGCATGTGATGACTATTTTGCAGTAAACAGAAGGTATTTGCATGACTTTGCTGATAATGCGTGTTTAGCTGGAGAAACGAGATAATTTAATGAGAAGATTGACAGCATCATCAGACTATAAAATGGCCAGCAGTGGTTAAAGAGGAAAGAGAAGTTTTTTCTTTATCTCCTGTGCAGGATGAAATGTTTGAAATGCCTCCTATCAACACGGTGGCCTACTTTCTGTGTGTCGCTTTGAGCAAAGACGGGCTCTCTAACTCTTATGTTTAATTCTGCGATTGTCTTTGATAAAAGATTCTGTTTAGACTGCAATCCCCACGGGGGGACATCTGTTGCGAACTTAGCATATATGCTCTACCTGAGAAAGAAAGTAGGTTGGAACAACAAGTGTCACGTCTGTGAGTGTGGGAACACTGTCGCACGAAAAAATATTTAGTCTTCCGCAGGAGGCACAGAAAAGCAGGACTATCACCCCAAACAAACAGGGCCTTTCTCTGTGTCTGACATGTTCTTTTGAATGAGGAGAGCTTCTGAATGGCGGCATTATGAGATCACATAGCCGAGCTGGGTGATGTGAGTGCTGATACTGTGGGTGTTGTTGCACCCAAACGCACTTATCACACCCACAAACCCCCAAATGGGCACTGAGGTTACTTTTCACCCCTTGTCCCCGTCTCTCTGCGTCACAACGCTGACGATGGTTTGCATTTTCACATTCAGATTCCATGCACACATGCAATGAGTGTAACAGCAAATAGGACAATGCACCATTGCACACCACATTATTTAGGGAAATGGGAGAACGAGCACTTAGTATGTCAGGGGAAATTACAGGCCAGGGAATGCACCATCACTTTCCCGTGAGGCCCGCTCAGTGGGCTAATCCACAAACCTCATCACGTCTACGTGGTGAAATGTTGCCTGTGTTAAGGGAAGCTAACTTTAAGTGAAACACTCTTGCTTAATGCCAAGGAAGTGGTGCGAGTACCTAGAGTCAACTAGACCCAACAGTAGTCACCGGTTTTATTTATAGAGCACAGAGTAACAAAGAGATTTACAAGTCGAACAAAAAAAGGTTAATGATAGCATTGTGACATTGTTTTAGCGTGAGATGGGGACACGTGTCCCATGATTGCAACAGGCTGACTCAAGCCGTTCTTCTCTTGGCTGCGTTACTTGTGATTTTAGACTTTGATAACTTGAAAAGCTCATTTCCATATACTTAGCAGGGCCTGCTTGCTATGTTTACTTCTGCAAAGAACTAAGCACTCTTAAAAGAAGAACAACACTAATGTAAACATTTGAAAAACCAAGTTGATGTAAAATTGCACAAGTTGTCCTTTCAGGAAGCAAAGCCACCGGATGTGAACTTTTCACTTCTTGGCATACACTTACAGCTACAGTCAAATCTGGCATCAACAGCAGCACTAGCTAATCCAACTTTAAAAATCAGCACAACAAACTGAGGGGTTAGTGCTTTTGAAAAGTTAACAATGTGGTGCCATATGAATGAAAGGTTTCTTTTTCAGGGGACGCAGGGCCTGAAAAGACAGATCAAGTTTACAGTATCTTCGCGGGGCGGTTATATTGCTCTTTGCTGCAAGGCTTTGCAGGAAGTTTACTTGATTGGCAGGGAGCCTTGTTCTCGTTTACAGCCCTTTATGAAATAACTGAGCCACACTGCGCTGCAACAACAGTTGTGCAATATTTCAGAGAGGGAAGCGAAAAGGGAAGCGGCTTCAGTGGCATGTGGCACCTGATCACCACCCCATCCCCACCTCCCAACATGCACACACACACACACACACACACACACACACACACACACACACACACACACACACACACACACACACACACACACACACACACACACTAACTCAGCATGGGTTGTGCAACTTTTATTATGTCAGCTTAGGGCTCAATCTGTGGCAATGTGACACAAGACTGCCCACTAACAGAGTCGACTACCATTTGGAGATTCCTTGTTGTTTCTATTTGGTCTTTTTTTTTTGTGATTGTTCAGTTGTTGTTTTTTTTACTTCACATTATCTTTTGAGCCTTCATTCATACCTGTGGTTCCTGATGAACGGGAGGGATGTGCCGATATTTAATATTTGTTTTGTGCAAAGGAAAATCTCACTAAATCAAATTTAAAGATCAGGTTTATTTCAATTTTGAAATAAAGTGCCTTTAGAGTGTACTTCTGTGTGGGCCCCTGAGTAGACTGCAGTTTAAATGTCCAGGGATTATTAAAACACACGTAAGATAAGAGTTACAGCTGATGTCTGGTGTGTGTGTCCCCTGTCCCGGTTACCCCGTGTCTCCTAACTAACAAGTTCACCCTCCTGCGATCAAAGGGGCCTCAAGATTTATCACTTTAATTTGGCAGTGAAAATGGCTGATGGCGGCTGTAACCAAGCAGAGGGCCCCCTGTTAGCACTTAGTTGGCTAACTAGAGTGACGGGCATCTGGCTGGGTGGCTGCCTGGCTGTGTGTACCCTGGGTTCCTCCCCCATTTGCCCCACGGTGACCCCACACAACTCCATTCTCCTTGAAGCAAGGCACCATGCAGGCATTTCCTGACAATTTATGTCCTTGTGCCACAAGCAGGGGCATGCCCTGCACTAAAATCCTAGCCCTGGCCCTTATAGCACACGCGCCTTGGCCCCCCAGAAGACTGGTTATAGTGTTGCACCGCTGTCTGTGAGGCATCACTTGCAGTAGCCATGCTAGTGTTAAGCTACTTTATTACAAATCACATATATTTTACAATACTGCAAACCATAGTTGTGAATGTGTTTTTCCCTTACCTTGCAGGCAGCCATTGGTGTCCATTTTTTTGCTGCTGTTTTAACCAGAGTAGATCTTCTGAGCATAAATGCGCTTTTCCAGGAACACTTAGTGACACACTCACACAGTTATACACATTCACACCTGGAAGCAGCCCAGTACAATCACAGTTTGTGATCTGTTGGCCACTGAGGAGCCCACCTGGGGCAGCTGGGTTAAGTACCTTGCTCAGGGGCACCTCAGTGGTGGCAATAAAGGAAGGGAAATAGTAATTTGAAACTTGCTTCACATGAAACTTACTTCTGACTGCTTATTTTCAAGTTTCAAGTAATTGCAGATTCATTTTCATAGATGACAGTATTAATGGGCTAAAAACCCAATATGGGCTTTAAAAAAAAAAAAAGAAAAAAAAGAAAGTATATCTACACATAAATGTGTATTGAGCACTGATATTAGTCTGAGTAGCACATGATGGAGTGGATTGCACTTGAATAGTCCTAAAATTGCCACTGCAAGGGCAATCAATGAGCTCAAATCAATATGATGGAAGGATCCCCATGCAGTTTAGCAGAGTAACAGCAGCATGCAAAAAAAAAAAATTATAATTACAGTTTATTCAACAATGATGAATCAGGGAGTTAAAGAAGCAACAGAGGGGCTATGTGATTAATGCAAATTAGGGACATCAGTGGGTGTGTTGGGGGATTCTGTCTACATCTCCACTACATGTCTTGTTCTCCAAAGGTTAAGTGGCTGCTTTTGCCAGCTAATTCCGCCATATGCTCATCTGTGCATTTGACACTGGCACGCCATACGCTCACACTACAAATTATGCCTCTTGAATATGCAGCCAATTAAAAAGGACATTGCTCACCAGCTCAGTCTAAAGCTGTTAAATGGAAATAAATCTTGCGATATCACAGACGAATCTAAGGTGTGCTGGTTTTAAAGGTTGCATTGCAGTGACTTATGATCTAGTCACGCTCACTTGTGCAGCCTACCGTCTTTTGCATAACTTGTTGCATAAGAGCTGTACTGGCAGGCACACTCTGTCATGTACGGTCTGGGTCATTTCTCCTTTTGGTAGGGCTTATTACAGTACAGGCCGTTCCCTAATGTCACTGCGGTTGCAAAACCACACAAGTCATCTCTCCTTGACTTTTTTTTTTCTGTCATCTAAGAATTGGCTTCCTGTTTTCATTGTGTTCTCGTTCTCTCTCTGGAGGTGTCGTAACCCAGGAGGACGTGCCAAGAACAAATCAAGGTCTGGTCGGGAGAGATCGCTCTGTGCTTGCACTGGAAACAGACGCGCACACCCGCACACATCCACCCATGTTTTGAACACACACAATATCCAGATGTTAAATGTGTTTGTGTGTGTGTGTGTGTGTGTGCGCACGTGTCTATTTGATGTGTGATGTGTATGGCATGTACAGTGCTTGTTGCCAAGCCATAAAAAGTCGTTTGCCTGGGCCTGATCTGATGTGTCCTTCAGCAGAACCCTGTACTGTATTTGTGCATGCCAGGCTCCTGTCTCTCCTTTTGTTGTTGTACAAGGTTGTACACATTCATAAAGGTGAACATGACAAACCAGATCATACAGTAGTACAAGGGCTACACACAAAGTGTGGTGCAAACAAAAGTGGGAGAGTACTAAACAATAACTTTATGGCATTGAATTAAGAGCAGGAACATATCATCCTTGCATATTAAGCCGACACAATGTGTGCACACACTAATCATGTTCATTTGGGTCTGAAGTATATATTGGCATGAAGAGTGTTTGTTTTAAATATCCATAGATTTGGAGGTTAAACTTGCAAAAGAGTAGAGCTAGAGAATAATGTGCATTCTTGCTCTGTGTGTCGCATGACCTGTCAAAATAAAATATCTGATTATTTCTATTACTGGAGATGACACCTCCTGCCACTATTTGCATATTCATACATACACTTTATGTCTTAGAAGTTGTGTTCAAAACAAGACATATTGGAGTATGGGTACCCTGCAGAGTGTGTTATGGTTGCATTCTTTAGCTTAAACTAGATAGTTTCAAGTTCATTTTTTAATGAAATGAATTCATCTCCAACTTTAAGATGCCCTATTTTCTCCATTTCATACAGCTTTTCCAAATGTGCTGCGTGTTTGTGAATGTGTAATAAGCCTCCACGCTCTTGTTTCTTGTTTTTGTGCAGCTGGTGAGAAGGCCATAGTTTGTGACCAGTGTGGTGCCCAGTTCCAAACGGAGGAATCCCTGGAGGCTCATCGGCAGATCCACACCGGTATGAACACACACACACAGCCAGACATATCATCTTGAAACCAGAGACATAAACATCAAGAAATTAGCTCCTCTGCTACATCTGCGTGTTTACATTTGTTGAATTTGTAGAGACAGGCTCCACTTTGTTTGAGAGGCTGTAGATATCCTATTTCAATTAAAACACATGTTTTGGTGGGCCAGAAAATGTCTAAGTAACTAAGTACTGTAAGTAGATAAAATTCAGAGAGAATTTGAGAAAAATGTAATTCACATTGAATCATCAGGTCCCATTCACGCTTCCAATTTGTTTGTACATTTGCACAAATCAGCATGCATGTTGTGTTGCGGTGGTGTGTAGAGGCTCATTCAGCCCTCTCTGGCTAACTGGAGCCATGGATTGACAGATAGATAGATCACATCATCTTGGATTAGTCCCACTCGCCCTAAATCAAGACAGACCCAACAGTAATCAACAAACCGGGAAAACTTGGCAGGCCGATGTTGTTTATCAGTGCTCAGCTATGAAGATGGGAAGATGAGGACGATCTAGGTGCCAAGATGTAAATAGGAAGAAGTAAATCTCCCTTCAGCAGATGTGTGATGGCCCAGAACAGTTTCACTACTGGTGATGAACTCTTTAATTTGGGGGAAAGGGTTGTCTCAGATTTCCACCACTTTGTTACCAAGATGGCGTGCTTGGCGCGAGCGTTTGTGTTGGAGTATTCTGTTTGTGTGTTTGTGAGTCCTTTGGTTGCATTTATCCTTCTCTGTGGATCAGATTTTGACTCTACAGCCAACATTAAGATCATCAAGAGGTGCCTCTCAGTTGCGTAAACATGCTCCCATACTGCTGCTGATATGATGTTGATGGATAATACTGTCCCATAATGTAACACACGACAGATATAGGTAGTTTGTATGTCGGAAATGTATTAGTTTGCAATATACTGAATACCAGATTACAGCATCAACGACAACAGCAGTCTATACTAGTGTAGACTATTGTTACTGTGGATCTGGAATACTCTGTAAAAGTCAATTGCATTGTGCAGTGGTGATTACACTGTGCAATGCTGAAGCAGTGTTGTTAAAACATTTTGGTAGTCAGCCTGTTCCATTTTACTGCACTATGAGCAGAGTGTAAATTCTGCTATAGAGTGGTGCTATAAGAAAAGCCACAGGATCTGCAAGTTCAATAGGATTCACCCTCTGGCTACGATGCATGTCCACAGCAAATCTGATGGTAGTGAGGCCATTTATTTTTCATGAAGAGTTTAGGACACTGGAGGATAGCCCATGGGGAGTCCAAAATAGAAACAGTTCATCCTCTGGGGAGCATGCACATGCTTGATCACTCCCATGGCCCTATTGCCCAGCAGATTTAGATTTATTTTATTTTTTTTAACTATAGCCCATCAGAGGAAAGGTCATAGGGGGCAACCACTAACCGATCCACGCAGTTATCCTCTAGCTCCAGCATGTCAAACAAAATGAGATGGGAGAAAAGAGGGCACATTCAAGCCAGAACCTGATCCCCAAAATAGCCACACATCATCATTATCATCATCTTGTGTAGTGTCCTTCATCTGAAGCCGTGACCCTTAGGCTCCCAGTAGCAGCTCCCATTGCGTGGCTCCACTATTTCTTTGCATCCACTCATGCCCCCCCCCCTCTCACTCCTCCCCAACATTTGAGAGGGAAAGGTGGGGCTGTGTAGTCAGGATATGGGGGTTACTCCTGAGGGGCATGCCCTCAGCCAATCAGCTCTATGGAGGTAAAGAAGGGTTAAATGAGGCTAATGATCCAACAGCCATAACAGCGGAAAGGAGCACTCTAAATATAGGCATTCCAGTCTGGAACGAAGGGTGGGGGGTGGGGGGCAGTGAACGCAGCCAGAGCCAGACGTGTCTTCCTGCCAGACAACTGGCGCAGCAGCAGCAGTAATAGTATAGTAATCATCCATGTGTTGAGCCCCTCTGAGGGATCAGAGTCTGAAAAATGGGCTTTGGTGAAATATGACAAGGCACTTTCACTGCACCATATGATTTTCAGTTCATCTGTGTCTGTTCACTTTAAGCTACTGTACACCTATATTATGACATCCCCCAATATTGGACTCACTGATTGCTGTCACTACAGTGACTCTCAAAATCAATAGTGAGCTGAAGGTTGACCGCATTTAGCTGGTTGGTCTCTTTCCAGCAGGGGAGTGACTGATGAGACGAGATTGAAAGTAAGGTAAACAAACAACTCCCTTTCTGTGTCTCTCACTCTTAACTTTGCAGAGACTTCATATGAATTTGTCAGATCTGCTTCGATGCAGCACGTCATCAGAATATGAAGTGTAACGTGTAACATCTAAAGCGCCCTCCTTGTTTTACTGTAAGAGTCTATTTTGTATCCATTCAGTGAATCTCTCCAGCCATGGCTTGCTAGGAAATCTATTTTGAATATGACATTTTGGAAATTGGAACTGTGGGTCATAGATATTTTTTGCCCCATTTTGACATGCATCGCAAGAGTTTTTTTGGACCTAACCAATTTACTTTCTCCCAAGTAATTCAGTAATTCAGTCATTTTGGTTCAGAACAACATTTCTCAACCACTGGCCAAATAAGTTACCATTAAATTTGCTATGGACTTTCATGGTCCCCAAGGTTGATTTCTAATTATTTTGGTGACCTACCCTGACACATGAACTCTGAATATCTTGTGTCAGTCAAAACGTACAGAACACATTCATGCTCCCCAGAGGATGAAATCCTTAATTTCATACATGCTATTCCTCTGGCACCACTATCAAGCTAAAATGTCAACAGTCATACAGGATAATGTATATCTAATGGGCACATTGCAAAGACATTTTCAGAAAAATGTCATGGTCATATGAGGATGAACCATTTTGACTGGACTTTCCTGTATTTAGTCCCTTTTATATCCTTGCATCCTTTGCTTGTTGAAGCCTTTAAGCTCTCAGAATAGCTCAATTGTTACAGTTGTTCATTCAGTCCCAACACTTTTGTACCATGTGGTGTAGTTTTAGCAGGGTTTTAGACTTAAATTCTATTTTTTTCTTAGCTATGGCCCTTTTTTATACGTGAGGAACATGTAAATAATGTTATCTCAGCAGAAAATACAGAGATTGACAAAACAAAAGAAACCACATCTGATACAAAAGCAGCTCCACTGGACAGTACTGTGTTAAATCAGTCTGAGCTAGAAAGCTTAACAAACATGGATTTATTTATACAGAAATGTCTGTGTGTACAGTACCCAAGACGCAAAACATCAGAGAGGGCGGGTGGTGGGAGCATGGGGTTACTGTTGGCCATCAAAGCCAGATTTGATCTCCGCCTGCCTCTTGGCAGCGTTTCAGCCCTTGGCTAATGTTCTCTGATGACAATATTTGGCCTCTGAAACTGTGGCTGTTTCTTGCTGCTTTGAATGGGAACTATTGTGGCATCTCTTCTGTTGGCCTGATCAGCTGCAGTCTGACTCAACCTCTGTCTCTTTCACAGTTTGCCTGTCCGCTCTTTGTTTTAAACAGGGCTGCCCTTGGTTTAGCACACACCTCTCTTATGTTATTCAACGGCTTTCAAACTGTAGGTGGGAAATATAGCGAGTGTTCATCCAAAACCACAGGATAGTTTGGAGGCCGCTGAGGCATTCCTGAAGCTGTCGTTATTCCTAATAGACAAGCTCTTTTGCATGTGTGTGTGTGTGTGTGTGTGTGTGTGTGTGTGTGTGGGGGGGGGGGGGGGGGGGGAATAACGACAGCTTCACGACTGAACTTGTGCCATCTGTGGCAAATAACACACACAAATAGACCCAGGAATGCCTGTATTCAGTCACGTCACATCTACTGACAGCTAATTTTTGTCATATATTTTCCCAAATTGGATGGCATAGCATCAGTCCCACAATCTCTGTACACTGGGACTCACCTCACCTCAAAGCAAAAGAGCACAGTCTGTCTGGCTTTCATGGAGCTCCCATTCTTAAAGAAAAACACTGCTCTCATTAAGAGTTGTAGCCCATTTACTACCGTCTCTGTCCCATGTCCTCCAGTTGTTATGCAATGTATGCAATGAGACTTGGACCATTTATTTTAAGTCCTAGCGTTGCACAGTTAGCAGCCTTCCAGACAAACAAAACATGTAAAGCGACATGCTTATAGGGAGGATTTCTTGGTGGAGACCTCCATTTCATCATGCGGATGTCACGTGACTGGCAGGAAGCAGAATGTAATGTAATGTGCATACTGATATGAGACCGCTGCAAACCGCAAATTTATTTTGAAATACTGTCTAGGAAAGTTTGAATGTCATGGATTTCTGTGACTGGAAAGCTTATGTCTGTTGCAGCAGTTTTATTAATAGCAGCCCCGATTCAGAACTTTTGTACTTTGTGTCATGGCCTGAATGGTTATCTGAATTCAGATTTTTTCCCACATTCATCCAATATTTTCTAGGATGAATGTAAAAGGTAGAACCTCTAAGGTAGAATAGCAATTCTACTGCAAGAGGAGATGTGATTTCATGTGATGTATTTTTCTCAAATGCCAAAACATGACAGTGCGCTCAGACTTTTTAAAAAGTGTTTTGTTCAAAATGCAAAATGACATGGCTGACATGCCTTAGGGGCATTCCCTCCTTATCCTCTGGGATCGTATGGTGGCACACGGGTCAGGCTTTTATCAAAAGCAGTTTTTTTCAGTCAAACTTAGCTGTTGGATTTGTAGGATTGACTTTCAATTCAAGGGCCAGAAAAAGGAGATTTTATCTATTAATGAAGCTTGTATATTTTTGTTTAGTGCTCCAACTCGTGATGTGAGCTCTGCTGTTGACAGGAGCAGTACAGTTCAAGGTGCTGGTTATTGTTTAATATGGATAGTCATGAATGCATTCTGTATAATACATCTCGGAACATTTCGTTAGCAAAGGACACGTTACTTAAACAGAAGTCAACGTTTTTGGACAGAAAAGCCGTAGTTGTCCGTTACTGCTGACATTTCCTCTTTGTCATATCAGCTCTTCACTGTTTTCAACACTGTTTTAATGTGGATTTTGTCCCACTCCAAAATGTCATATTGGGAAACTGTTATGCTCATTTAAACACAGCCAACTCCAATGTGTCATTTTGAATTTGCATTCCCAGTACAGCCTCTCCCCGTCGGGCTGCACAAGACACTTCTGAGCTCTGAGCTGCAGTTTTTTTTTTTCTCATTCTGTCTTTATCTCTATCATTCTGCCAGCTATCCTCATTTCTTTTTTTTTCATTAGATTGTTTTGGTCCCCGCCATAATTTATAGCTCTTGTATTTTATTGGTAAAGCTCACCACACTCACATTCTACTTGATTAAACTGTAGCTTGGTGCAGAAGAAGCAAAAGGTCAGAATATGCTCAAAGAGACAGTGGCTCACAAGCAAAGAAGAAAGTAAGCAATAAATTGAAGTGAAATTACTTTCTTTTGGTTTGTTTTTTAGTCTGGCTGGTGATTTAAACAAATGCAGATTTCACTATCAGTGATTCATGCATCTTGCAGGCTCTGCAGGCTCTACAACTGCAAAGTGTGTATCCACAAGTGCACACTTTTTAATTTTCACTGAAATCTGCACATTCACCCGTCAAACTAAGGCCACGTTCAGTACGAGCAGTTCCTCTTATTCAACATGAGCTGTCGAGTGGAAACGACGGTGGACTGCATCTCCCATGTGACCCGCGTAGGAATGAGTTTGGAGTCCACAGGCCTCGGAAGAATTTGTTGTCAGACTGTTCCTGGTGTTCCTGTTTATACATGAATCATCTCCATGTACACACACACACACACACACACACACACACACACACACACACACACACACACACACACGCATACACATGGCAATTCCAGAGAAAATCCACATATAATAGGAGGGGGATGCAGCTCTCGCACTCCTTTCTCTTTCTTTCTTTCTTTCTCTCTTTATCTCCCTCTGTCCTTTTTTTAAAGTCTTGTAATACAGGGAAAATATGCAAACCATGGAGTGGCAATAGTGGGTTTAGCCAGTGGGAACACAGCGTGATTCCAGCAGGCCTCTGCCGCAGAGTAAACACTTTCTTTTCTCAAGCCAGAAATAGTTTGGCTGGAGAGAAAGCGGCAGAAAGGGAGGGAGGATAAGAGGAGAGACAGAAAAAGCAAAAGAGAAAAGGGGGGGGGGTACAACAAGGTTAAAATGGTCAGAATAAAGAATCTCTTTTCAGTTGCGTTACCTCTTTTCTCCCTCGTCGTTTTGTTCCTTGTAAATTGTTCGCCGGTGGCATTGCAATCAGTTACCTCAAATGCAAACACACACACACACACACACACACAAAACACACACAGTCCAGTCATGTCACTCAAGCAAATTAGGCCAATGGCAGCGCTACACAGGGGTCACGTCAAAAGTGCCGATTGTCTCAATCACATTAGTCCAGCACTGGCATCTGTTTAGCATTTAGTTAATTGTGATGTTATTAAGTTGTCAGTGAGCATTAGGGCGGCGATAAGCAAAGCAAATATTCTTCCAGCCCAGGAAGGCTGTTCTACACACATGTTGCTGATACACACACACACACACACACACACACACACAACAACGTACCTGGAACCTGAAAGTGTGAATTTGATTCAACCTACTGCTCACTCCTAACTCTAAATGAATAAAATCATCACCATAAAAAGATAAAATAGCCATGTTTATGAGGCATTTGAGCTCGACGCAGCTCGTCGCTGAAGGCCAGATGTGCATTAGCATTATGACTTTTGATCACAAAGTGTTAGCACGTTGCTTTTGCTGTCTGTGTCATCTGGTGAGTCAAAATGCTGATTAGCACCAGGCTAACGCTCGTCGTTTCAGCATCCCACTCATAATTGAGCAAGCTGTCCATGGTCGGAGGCAGATTGTCTGTCTGTCTGTGTGTCTGTCTGTCTGTCTGTCTGCCTGTCTTTGCCGGCCACGCCAGAGAACTCACACAGGGTGTTCTGGGTCACAGCTGGTATCAGGTGCCACGTTTACCTTGCCAAACCCAAACACGTACAGAGACCCACAGAGATGAGCGTCTTCTTCTGTTCGCACCAAACAAACAGGCAAAACACCACAGAGTACATAGCTATGCTCCATGTTAAGTCTAGATAACACTCAACCCTTCGGGTGTGAATGTTTTTGTGTCTGTTTTAGTCACTGCCCTCCGTAGTTTAACATAAAATAAAATGTGAAAAGTCAGATGAAAATTACAATTTCCACTAGCCCAGTAACATTTTGTCAAAAGGACTCGATATATATTTTTTTTGCAATATTTCTGCTGGATAACTGACTTCTAAAATTGACACTTAATTGATCATCAAAATTGTAGTCGATTGATTTAATGTTGGACAATCGCTGCATTATATCATAGTCAATATTATTTAAGACAGTGATACTAGAAAGTGGTTTCTGTGGGGTCAATGACTGAGAATGTGCTCAGCTTACATTTTAGCTCTATATTGTCACAGGTCGTTATGCCAAATAATATCTATTTACTGTTGAGGCGTTTGTAACATGATCATTTAAAACCCCACCGTTTCTTATACCTCCATCTCTGTAAACAAATACCTCTTTCTCTCTGCCTCCCTCCATCTCCCCCTCCTTGGCACTCACTCTCACTCACCTTCCAAAATAAGAAGAGTACAAGTGGTCAGAGACACTATCGGTGGCTAAATTAAATCAAGCGGCACCAGCTAGACTACAGTCACTTCTCTTGCTACTAACCTCCTCCCTCTCCCTCAGCAAACAAATTTTTCCCCAGATAAGATCTAAATGAGTTTTTCCAGGCGGAGGAAGATCCTCCGTTTGGCTGATGGATACTGTGCACGGCTTCGGTGTGACCAACACCCTGTAGTAATCATCCGCCACGGCCATAAGTGTTATGCACAGTGGCCCATGTGAATAAAGGTTGTGTGGTTTGTGTGTAAATGAGATAAAATGTGTGAATGAGAGTTGGCACTGCTACGTTCCTCTGCACCCAGCTTCATTCATTGAGAAATACCCAACTGGGCCTCTGCACTGCAGAGCCTCAGTGCCGAGGCTTAGTGTCATGGTGGGCACAGTCGCATTGATGCATCACCGCAGGAAACCATGGGACAACAGCGTGTCAGGGAGGGAGGTAGTATTCTTATAAGGGGGAAATAGGTGGGTGGGATCCAGTAGCAAATTGGGATGTCCGTAGTGGTGCAACAGTCTGGCTGCAGGAGAATCCCCACATGGATGGATCATTGTAAACCAGGGACAGCAGCCACACATCCAGAGAGACCAATAAAATGATGTGGTGTGGGCAGTGGGGGGGGGGTGGGCGGATTATAGACTCCCAGAGGGCTCTGCGATTCACGGGCCATAAAATGGAAGTCAGCAGGACACACTGCAAATCTGGCCAGCCAATATCCAGCATCCCCTGCCTCCCTGTTTCGACCCTGAGGATGTGTCTCAGCCGCACGTCACAATGCAACCCCAGCGAGCACGTCCCGTTGTCGGACAATCTCAAATCCTTAGATGCCGCTATTCTCCCCCGTTACATTTGCATGTCAGCCGCTGCGGCTTTGTTCAAGATCTGCCTGGTTAAAAAAAAAAAAAGAAAAGGGATAGATAAGGAAACAGACAGACTGGTGGAAATCTGCGAAGGCCTTTGCCATCCGGGGAATAAAAAGGCCTCTTTTGTCAGGAGGTTCCCTACTTTCAGATACCCCGTTCCATTTTAACCTTGGCAAGGCGAGGACTTTGAATATAAAGGGATTCGCCCAAGAGAGTGAAAGAGAGAAAGAGATGTGGAACACTGGCCCCACGTCAACAATAGCCAGGGTTCTTTTGTCCACAGTGTTATTTGAAGTAAATCTCCCTCTGTAATTAGATTGGAGCTGTTTGTGGACATCTTAGGAGAGCGCGTCGGTGTTAAAACAGCAACGCGCGAGGGCCCTTTTAATTTACAGTGCAAATACCTTTCGATTAGCGTGGAAGGAGAGGAGGGGGGGTGGGGGGGAGTAGGGACTGAGGAGGAGGGACAATAGAGGAGCCTTTCAATCCTTTTCTTTTTGTTGTTGTTGTTTGAGAGCGGGAAGAGGTTCGAGCAGCTCTCCTGTGTTCCTTAATTGTGAAGCAAGGAGATTAGTACGAGTGCTTCCAACCTTTCACCCCAAACAAAGGAGCCATCAGATCCAGTTGCCTAGTGACACGAGGTTTCACACCGGCAAATTTAGCCACTCCCTTTACCAATCCAGCTCCTCGTGGTACATGTGAAGAGAAGGAATGAAATCTCCAGCCTTTGCTCTCCGTGCAGCCCCCGAGCAAACCTTTTCTGTCCCTGTCCGTCTGACGGCACCCTTTAATGGCACCGAGCAGCCACGCTAATGAAAATGGCCGTTCATCCTCACTCTAAGTCTGTCTCTCAGACTCATATAAAAGTTAATGTACCCGTGACAATGACATTCAGAAGACCGTTTAGCTTTGGACAAATGCTGCATTTCTTTGTGGCAAGAGCAGCCGGGCACACAGAAATGTCCTTTTACACTGCGTGCAGCTCAATCAAAGGGCACTTAGCAGTGTCATATTGATTATGGGAGCTTAACCCTCGTCAATCTTTGATGGGTCATTTTGGCAGCCTTCCCGTAGCAGGCTTCGATGGATAGAACTGCCTAAACGGGAAGAAAGGGGTTCCCCTTTTTTTTTTTTTTTAAGTCACTGCTGCTCACTTCTAAAGTAAGATAGCTTTGCTCATCCGAGGGAGACAGTAGGAGGATTCCTGTATGTACATGCTGCCACGACTGCCTCTGCCTCTGTCTTGAGGCAGAAGAAAAGGATTAAGATAAAACAAGAGAATCCTGGACTATCCCAATTATTAAAATGACATTTAGACCTAATTAATTATTGTTCCATTTGAATGTGATTTCGGCTCCCAGTTGATGAGCTGACTTCATCTCTCTGTAAGAGAAATGAACTGCTCACCAGCCACAAATAAGAAAACAGCTTTGGTCACTTCACACACAAAGAGGCAATGTAATGTTACAATTCTAGGTTGTGTGTTGTCCAATGATTTTGAAACGGCAGCCCATATGAACAAATAGAAGCGACATTACACTTAAGAGTTAAATAGGAATTCCCTTGCTGGTGGACCTTAATTATAATGTGTTTGTTCCAGTGGTTTATTTCAGGAAAACCAGGAGAGAAGCATGGCTGCATGCCAGATTTCCTCTTCCCAGTGGAACGTCTTGGTTTTACATGTTTTTAATCTTGCACTTTACTTTACACTTTACTGACGTTTTTTTTTTTAAACGGGTTTCGGTGTTCTGTGGGCTATTGTACGATAACCATCTTTAGGGGTTGTGTTGAGCTTAAAGTCAACCCTGAAGGATCCACCTATTTGCATGTTTCAGCCCATCAGCTACAAATATCCACTTGCTTGCAACATGCTACACCTTTTTTTAATTCCAGCAAACTGTTTTTTCTCTCTCCCAGGCAGCAATTGGTTTACACATTGATTTCAGTGCAGAATGAAAATCATCTTGCAAATATTCCCAAGACAATTCAATACTTTGCACTGAAACTCATGTCTAGTTTTACTGTTTGCAACTGAAAAAATAATTGTCAAACGGCAATGCATTCTTAAGTCAGTGGCTGACTGGGAGGTAAGAAAAAACACATTCCAAAATAAAAGATGTTTTAACACTTCTGGTAAATAGGCTAAAACGTTGTTGTTTTTTCAAATATCCAGTTACATTCAGCACTGTATTTAATTCAACTAAAGGAATTTTCTGCAGATTAACACGCGTTGCTGAACAATGCAAACCAGTGTTTGTGATTTCAAATGAATTTGCATAACATATTAATGATTACATAATGAGATAACAATTATTCCTGAATATTCGTCAACATTATTCCCCTTTTTGCCCGGTGCACAGAGCTGATCTTAATACCTCCACTGTGGTGTCATTTCTTGGCTGGGAAGGAATGAAGTCTCTCACTTGAGCTGGCCCTGATGCATTTGGCTGTTGAAGACCGTACGGCGGTGTGAAGCAGTTGCTGTGCTTTTAGACGGAGAGGAGTGAAACGGAGAGCAGTCATTGGGTTGCGTTTGTCTTGGAGGTGGCCTGTTAGGACAATACGAAAAGAAACTCAAGTGGGACCCATTACACCCACGGAGGGCAGACTCTTATCAGTTAATAGCAGGTTTCCCCCTGAGAGCAGATTGTTTTGATAGATGGCACCTGGTCAGGCCTTTGCAACCAGCCATAAAAAATAAAAAAAACACTAGTGAATACTAGATAAGCTCAGCGAGTGAGGGAAAAAAAAGAAACGAAAACAAGCATCCCGTGAGTGTTAATTTGTTCATGGAAAGATGGAGTAAAAGCACACGTGTCTGATGTTTTCTGACTGAGTCACTGGACCTTCATGTTTCACTACTTCTTTGGTGATTCGCTCGTAGTGACAATGAGTCCTGTGCATGAGAGGTGTGGTGTTCTGAGGGAATCAGCAGTTCACCCGATTAGACGGCATTCTGTCTTCCAAACGCTGCTGCTATGACCTGCAAGGCTTTGATCGCAGCTGCTGTAGACTCCAGCGTCCTGCGCTGCACATTAGTCGGCTTTTTATCATAATGTCGAGTTCCATATTGAGTAGCAAAGGCTATACAGATGTAATGACCTGCGAACTCTCTAAGACCATTCCTGCTTGCAGCTGCCATAAACAGATGTGTTTCAGGTTGTCAGAAAGCTGCTGCCAGGAACCAATGCTTTTCAAATAACAAGGGAAACTTCTAGTGAATAAAACACAAGTGGCTGCTAAACTTCCCTTGGCGAGCAAAACGCAGATGACACATGACTATTTAAATATCAACGTGAAACTAACCAGCAGAGAGAGAGATTTAAATACAAGCACTGCGTGATGTGTCGATAGCCATCAATGTCATCTTTATATCCGATCAAAGCTCACGGGTCATTTATAATTAATGTCCGTTTGGTCTGTTTTTAACTGGTTCAACAAGATGCGTGACTCTTATCTAACAGAAAAAGCCTTTGTTTACAGTCTGACTTGTCCGTGAATGGAGGCCAAAGATTCCTGCTCAGAAAGCTTGAGTTTGTTTTGTTTTCAAAGTCACTGGAAATATGATGCAAGCCTTGATGAGAAAGAAGTACAGAGTGTGTCAGCTTTCCTATCATCATTTCTAAACAGCATTATGAGAATCTTGGCTGAAGCAGACGAGAGTCGAATATTGTGCATTATGCAACATACAGTGAGTTGCGGTTGAATATCAACGATTTCATGTGAAGCTGTGTTTAAAAGTGGCGTAAAGGCAGAGACTTATTGAAGAGCATTAAAAACACTTCCCCGGTGTAAGTCACTGATCACTGTCCACCTTGCTGCCCTTCATTCCTGCTCCCCTGGCTCTTAATATTTAAACGGTCTCTTGAAAATGAATTTAGCATTTAATTATGTATTTATTCACAAGCAAACATGCCAAAAGTCTCCGTGGTGTCAGCGACACACTCGTAAGTCAGCAGCCAGCTGTTCGCTGTACACTGACCTTGACCATTTTTTTACAGCTTTGGCGCAACAGTATTACTTCGTAAGAGAAAATGACAGATCTTCTGCACAGCAGTGTAACGTAGTGAGGTGCTGGTCAAGCCCAGGCAGATAAAGATGCTGCATGTCAAAGCAACTCCATTATATTACTTAAGGGTATTTATTTAAAAAAATGTATCAATATACATACAGTACATGCATATGTATATAAATAGATACCTAAATGCATATATAATATTTTCCAAAAGTCCATTATATACCTCTATGTGAATTAAACTAGGTACTGAGGCTACAGTATCACACTATGTTTATACTCTCAGATTTACAAAGATTGAATAAAAAGTGTTTTAACAGTGGGGTTGTTTGAGTAAACTTGCCTCGTGTCATTATAATAAATACAAAATTAAACTAGTCCACATTCTTATGTTAAAAACTGTGTCCGTATTTATTTTGAATAATGAAATGACTGGTATTCAGTCTAAAATATTTGTTTAGAGCAAACACCGGGTACTTTCTCCAGTGAGGTTTTTTTTTTTAATTAAATATTCCTTATATTGGAGGTTGTTTTTTGGCAGCAGGAAATTCAACAATTTTTGAAAATCATTGCAAATACTTTGACTATTTCTGAAAATTAGTGAAAAAGAAAATGATGAGCCGTGGCTGCAGGTCAGCATGGTGAACGTGTTGAAGTATTGTTGGCACCTCTTGGTCTCTGTGGATGGAGCGCTTGTTTACTGACAATTTTAGATTAGTGGAGAGTCCTGACACCCAAATTTAATTTGGCCGAAAGAGGATTAAGTGAAGTGAGTTTGACTGAATGGAACGAGTATATTTTTTACTTAAAAATCTTGACCAGCTCGGCTTTTCATTTCTTCACCCCCCCCCCCCCCCCCCCCCCCCCCTTAAAGTCCTACCAAGGAATGTTTGGGGGGAGGGTCCACTGGTCCGACTGCGGTGTCCCCTTACAGTCCGGCTGACCAGCAGGCTCTGGGAGGTGATTGATTGGGTGGTGCTGGGGCCACCGAGGACCCTTTCTGCAGCTTTAGAGGTTAGGGGTCACCTCCTCTGCAAATCTGCTTCCTTTTGTACAGTCGCAACACCAGGAGAGTAGTGTCACACATACCCCCCCCCCCCCCTTCTCTCCCCAGTCCCTCCTCCCTCTTGTCTTTACCATGGGAAAATGGGGGAGGCGTCAATTAAACCTTTTCTCTCTTTCGCTTCAGTTCTCTCTATCTTCTGAAGTTGCTCCTTTTTATAAAAAAAAAAAAAAGAAAAGCAAATTCTTTAGGTTTAAATGCAAAGAGGCGCTCAGGGCCAAGCCGCGGTGCTGTTAAAAAGGGTTTGTTAAGGTTTCCTCAGAATAAAACTAATGATAATGGAGCATGCAAGCTGTTGTAGAAACACTCCTTAATGGATTACTTAAGCAAGCAATTAGCGGTACACTAGCAGCCAGATATCAGCATCTCAATAGTTTAAAATATGTGTCGGTTGTAATGATGCTATGTGGCAATTACTCTTGTTAATAGATTGATGTGAGACTGGTTGGACCGAGGCCCTGATGTAATGAAAACAAAGCTCATTCTGCTCTATCTGGTGCTGTTGACAAGTTGGACTCTAGAAAGTTGGAGTTGTGTTTTTTTTAATCCTCTGCCCCCGCACGATCAAAAAAACAGACATAACGGATTGAGCGAAGACATTGGGCTTTGTGGACATCCTTAAACACCAGAGCAGAGAAGAGAGCCCTGCAAATGTAATCCTTTGATATGTAGTCAGTCCGAAGGGTTTGCTGAGGGATAACATTGCAATTCAGAAAATGTGGCTGGTCCTTGGCCCTCAGGGGCCAAGCCTTTGTGGTCACAGGACCAGGATTACACTTTAACCCCCACCACTGCAATCAACCAGCTCCCCCAACACCCATGGCTAAGGCCTGGGGTCAGGTGAAAGGCCAGGAATCTTATACAGGGTAGAAACGGAGGGAAAAGGGGAAAAAAAAGAAGAAGAGAAAGTCCATCTTTTAAACATCTCAAAATGCAGTTCTTTGACTCAGTGAAGACCATAGCCTTTGTTCCTCTCCAATAGCGACATGCAGGGTCTTTTTTTTTGTACATATCTGAATCTCCATTCCAGCACATGTAAAGAAGTGGGTTTTGTTTGAACTTTAAGAACTCACTTTGAATCAAACTCTCAGAGGAATAGCGGGGACCAGTCTACAGCAGCAGCAGCAGCAGCAGCTCTGAAACAAATAAAGATGAAGACAGGCATGCATGTAGAAGAAATGGAGTGAAATGCAACCTTTCATCTGAGGTGCAACCATTAATCCAAATATAACATGACGCAGTTTGTCTTGTTTCAAGGCCCTTTAAAAGCCTTAAATACAGCTAAGAAATACCAGTCACTAAATCTGCTTTGATAAAAAAAAATTAATTTGCTTGTAAAAATACAATACACACATCTGAAATTAAAGAGAACAGAGGGGACAACACCAATGTATCTGTCTCTGTTGACGCATATCGTCAGCCAGAGGTGTCCATTGTCCAGCGATCACTGATGTGTGTGTGTGTGTGTGTGTGTGTGTGTGTGTGTGTGTGTGTGTGTGTGTGTATTAGATTTCTACCAACATAGTTCACATAAAGGATTCGTCATCATCTGTAAAAAATCAAGGATGCCTCTGGGGTTTATCTTTAGGACAAATCACCTTCACTTTTCTTCTTGGACAAAGATTAAGTCTCTTCCTTTTTTTGTGCGTCTTCTCTGTTTTGAAATGTTTTCTATTAGGAATTAAATCTTCTTGGCATCCACGTAACATTGCTCTTTAATTTACTTACTTTTTACCGCAAGAAGCAGTTTAACTTGAGACTGTTAGTCACTCTGAGTGTCTAGTGTTAAATGTGCATTATCTAATTAGTGATGGAAGAATGTAACGTTCACATCATTTCTGTCAACAACACATGATCAGCGTTTCCAGATTTTGCGCTCATTTAATGAAATTTGACGAGGGTGCGTTGTCTCCACGGACAGATCGGCCCATTGTGGCTGCGTGGCATTGCTCAGTCACATGTATGGAGTTAGAGATGCTGGCTCCGTTTCTGCGCTCCCAAGTGTGTGAGCAGGAGGTTGTGTTTGTGTCTGGTGTGTGTCGCTGACTGTCGAGTTTGTGCGTTTTTGTCAGCCCGCTTGTTTGCGGGCCAGATGTACCGAGGAGGCGATGGGGTCAAGGTGGGAGAATACCCCTCCCCGCCCCCCTCACCGCCACCAACAAAAGAAAAAAGTGGTGGATTTATAGCAGCAAGTCCGGGTTACAGAGCTAGTGGTCTCTCCCTCCCACACCAAACTATAATTTCCTGGGCTCTGTCCACGGAGAAATATGGCCTAGAGACAGAGAGGTAGAGGAAGGGAGGAAGAGCTAAAGATAGAGATGATGGAGCAGACACAAAGTGTCGGCATAAGGAGATAAGGAAGACACTGTGGGAAGGAGACGTCTACAACAAGTTACACTTTGTTTTCCACGAAGCACAAATCTCACAATGTCTTTCATTACGACCCTTAATGATTCTTAATGATTCTCACGGAACAAGTAAAAGGCTCATCACAGAATCTTTCTGCTTCAAAAGAGAAGTATTGGCTGTGTAGCCAACTCTGATGTACGTTATTCACACACACACACACACATACACTCTCTAGAGTCTATCCCACATACTCAAAAATGTATCAATCTGCGGCTAAAAGAAATATTGAGTAACTTTTGTTAAAAAATGATCCGGCCTTTTCTAAAAGTCAAACATCAAGTTATATTCAAGAGCTGTTTTTAAAAGTTGGACGTGTTTAGGAACACTGGTCTGTTCATGAAATCTGTTGACAGTGAGGAAATACTAGAATAATGCCATTCTCATCCACTTCATGATTGTTACTTTAACTCGGCTTGAAGAGTTTCCCTGTTGCAGGATTTCCTTTATGAACCTTGTCATTTAGAAGACACCATAAAGAGTTAATGAAGGACCATTCGGTGAACTCTGAAATGTGTTGGGAGTTCTTTGTGGAACCGTTTAACTTTAACTTTTTGTTTGTCGTCCTTCAGCTGGTTTTGTTTTTGGTAGAATACCTGTAGATATGTTTGAAAATGTTTCAATTAAAAAAAAAAATGTACGATAGAAAACTGCATCAAGCAAAACTAAATGCAGAACAAAAAGACAGTTTTAAAGGCACAGCCTGACCTGCCAACCATTCGCTACATTATTAACATTAACCAGCAATTCAGTCTTATAATAACTAATCAAGCCTATTTTAGTAAAATTCTGCCATTGGAATGAGTTCAAACAGTGTTTCATTGAAATGTTTTTGGGTAGTTTTTTTTTTTTTTTAAAGAATTTTCCATGATGAAGTTCTTTCTTTGGCAGTCATGCGCCATCTTGTTTCAGGATACTCATTTCCAGATTAATCCTGACAGAAATGACTGTGATTAAAAAGAATAAAACAAGTCCTCCAGGCTGATTTGGAGGCTTCTCCTCTTGTTAGGATGACTGTTGTGTTGCATCTGAATTCAACAAGACTTTACTCCTCAGACTGTGGCCACACTAGAACGGCATGTTAGTGAAACAGCATTTCACCCTCAGTGACCCCCAGTGCTCAGTAACAAACACCTGACCCTCTAAACTACTTTCTAATCTCCATCCTCAGCCATTAACTGTCTCAGCGGTGGACACACCGAGGCTGTTAAGTCTTACCATACACCATATAAGAGGCTTTTTTTTTTTTCTTTTTCTGGAGGCAAACTCCTGTGAACTGGAAGGTCATATGAGGACTTCTCTCCTTCCCTGTTGCTCTGGCTCTCCAGTGGGAACCAGTGAGAGTGTGTGGAGACAGAGGAGCGCCCCCTGCTGGCCTGAGGCCCCACTGAGCCCGGCATACAGCTGCCTCGCACATGCTGCCCTGCACAAGCACTTTACAGCTTTATTCCCACTCATCTGTATCGCCTGTTCTTTATTCAGAGGTGACTTTATGGGGTCGTTTTGTTGCGATCGGTGCTATCGTTGCCATTATATGATTATCTTCCACTAATCTCTCCAATGTAATAGTCCTGCAGGACCAATTTCTGGTGCAGGATCGTTTCTTATCTGCATTTTTAGGCAATCTGGGGCAGCAGGCTTCTCACTTCTCCCCCGAGATGGAGGCTTAAGATGATGGTCTTTTAGTAATGATTTCATTTCTGCCTTCAGTGAATCCCAATTTGATCATAGTGAGTAAGAATATTCAGTTCAGCCCAACGGAATTTGGCAGCATTTTGGATTGCAGTCTGAATTTGTAGTCGCTCGTGGCGAATGGCAAATGAATCTACATGAGAGTTATACATCTGTATGCTTTGAGTGAATATCGTCCAAAGTCTTCAAAGATTATTTTAGGATTAGTTTTAATTCCTCCTGGGTACCGGCTCTTTGCGTGAGCTATTTTAGAAACCACAGGTGGGCGCATACAGGTGGTTGTTAACAGTCCTGGCACTCAAAGCGCTTGTTTTTCTCTCCTCTCCCTTTCCGTCTGAGGAGCTTTTGAGCCTCGCCGTGTTCCTCAGCTGCCTTTGATTTTCCTGTACAAATGAGGAATACATGAAGCTCCTCTGCTCTCATCTGCCTGAGCGTGCACGCAGCAAAATGACTAAATCTACAAGCTGCCCAGTGATATTGTGATAAGTGGAGTTCCCTGGTGAAAAAGATGAAGATAGGAATTGAATCAAAGCCACAATTCAGATTATTTTCTTCTCCTCTCTCTTTGTCACATGGAATATTGGCTTTGTGTGGGGAATGGATGAGCATGTGTTAATGTGTGCATGTCAAGTTTGTTCTCCTCTCAGTAGTCTGATTGGAGTCATCAGTTCAAACTTGAATTGTTCGGGGAGCTTAGGCAGTAACTTTCTAGCTAATAGAAACATATCGTAATGGTAACACACAGCATACCTTATATATTAATAGATTTGTTTTTTTCTTGATACTCTTGTCTCGCAATTCACTTTGATATGAATAAAGTATAGATGATGAAACAGTAATATCCAATGCCATGAATATATCAGGCGCATGGGCCATTGCAGCAATAAAGGGATGTAAAAAAAAATGTTCTTAAAAAGATTTGTTTTGGGTCATGTCCACGTTTTATATTAATCAAGTCCTGCCATGTAATTCACTGAAATATGAATGAAATTAAGATTATGATACAATATTCCCCTAAACTATTAAAAGGAAAGCAATATTTGTCCCTGATATTCATGATTAAATGAGAATGTTGAAAACTAAAAAAGGGAATAAGAGGAAAATGCTGGATTTACTGGGTCATTAAAGCAATAAGGGATGTGCAGCAGAAAGAACAAAAACACACACTTAAGCTGATCTAAGACGAGATATACTCTTTTTGGATCCTGTCCACATGTTTTAAATCTCGTCTGTGTTACAAATCCCAACTGAAACCTCTGGTGGCGGAGTTAAACATGAGTAGATACACTTAGGGTGAGAGTTTCATCGCCTTTTTATTAAACTTGGATTCAATATTTAATACATAACAAGAAAGTGACAGTATGCAATGTTTTTCTTGCACTCAGTGTCATAACAAAGTACTTTTGTAAGATGAGCCACAATTATAAATGTATTGAATTTCGTGCTTGAAGATGAATCATTTTAACATTCTCCAGATATTTATTTTTGTTGTGCTATTAAAAACATTTGAAACGAGATTAGTGCGATGCAGGTATTTAGGTGACTTGCGTAGAAGCGAGTGGGAGTTGTTCTGCGGCACAGAATCCTGTTCTCCATCCTCCTCCCGTAGTTCTCATGCGTCTTCCAGTGCTGCTACTAGCAGTTGCATGTATTTATGCTGCATAACCCCGGTCGACCGTAATCCTTATTTATATTCTGTTTTAATATTTATGTTCCATTTTTTTCCTGCCACTTGTTGCCGCGTTGAGCAACTTCCCCTGCGGGGATCATTAAAGTGTTCCCTTATTATTGTATATCATAGCGCAACAGCTGCACACTGCTGTATCGTTGCGCCACCAAAGCACGCAAATGAATGAAACAAGGCCAAGACTTCATCACAATTGTAATGGAGAAAGAGAGAGAGAGAGAGCAACCCCGTGCACTCCCCCCCCCCCCAACCTCCAAATCAATTTCCTTTAAATGGAATTAAGTGAGATTGAGGCACACCACTGTATTAGTTCTTCAAAAAGCAACCCTCCCAGCAACTCTTACACACACGCACTTTCACTCCTCCTCCTCCTCGTCGTCTTCTCCGACGGCTGCCGTTTTCCCCTCGATGGAGTTTGATCGACACACAGCTGATCTATAAATAAAGGCTTTTCTTCCAACCCACAAAGTCATGTCGGCCGCTCGCAGTTTGGCTCCAAGGTCACAGCTGCCTGAACTCCCCTTTATTGCATCTATTCACCACGTGTTTTGGAAATGGCTTTAAAAGCACTTGAAGCAAATGTAAACGTGTTGTTCGATGGAAATGGACACATAAAATGAAGAAATTAATGGATATTCTAAATTGCTCAGTTTTTTAGATTTAGTCTCCAGCGGGATGTAGTAAACCCACCTGAACGCCTTTTTAACACCTATAATCACCAATTTAACTTCACACACATGCATCACAGTAAGTGAATGTTATCGACCAGATGTTTCACACAAATGGGCCCTTTTAAAAATGATATGAATCATTAGGTTTTTGTTTTGTTTTAGACTTTTGTGTTTAAAACACGCACTGGTGTAATTTGTAATTAACTTGCCTGAACCTATTTATTAAATCTAATTAAATTTAGTCTTCTTTTTTTTTTCTCACTTTATTTGAATCACCAGCCCAAATTACTGAAATGTCCACTTTTCAATTTCCCAGTACACCCAAAATGGCTTCCTTGAAATAACCCAGATGATGAAACACTGCAACCATTTCAACATACTGCCTTTATAGTAAACACAATACTAATATTGTTGCTGCAGCTGACTGCATGCAGAAGACGATAAGTGTTTGATTGAGTTTATTTTGACTCTGTTATCGGTGTGTTGGCAGGTCATTTCAAGCTCTATGTAAAATATCTAGTTGCAGAGCATTAAATGAGAGATATGAACAGTCCTCTGGAACCACTGTAAGGTTTCCTGTAAATGTGTTCCTACATGCAGTCGACCTTCACCCATCAGTACATAAAGCATGCATCTGAGCTTAATAATGGAAAAAATGAAACTTCCCCAGTTGATTACATAAAGACAATTATTTTTTGCATTACAAGTTTTCTAAAAAATGTATGTTTAAATATGCATGTGCAGCATTATCTTATTAAATATGTGCTTATTTGGATCAATTTCCACAACAGTGGATAAAGCCGGGTTAAAAATTCTTGTTTCATTTTGATGGCATATTAGTCAAAGTTTTAAGAGAGGGAATTTTGGATATCTCTTTTAGGAATGATTTTTTTTTTTAAAGATCTGTATTGTCAAATTCCATAAATGTTAACACAGCTGACTTTCATTAAGACACTTTTTATTTTTTTATGTCAGATTACTGAGATGTTATGTTTAATATGCAATGAATTTCTAATGCTTAGAAGAAATCTACAGACGCAAATAGACAAAGTGGTAAAATAAGCACCCAACTGTTCTCTCTGTAGTAGACTGAAATAACCCATTTATGAAGCAAAACAGCCCATAATCTTAAGATTGACCAGTGCATGTTCAACAAAACAATGTTTTTGCCTGAGCTGTGTTCCTTTTAAAGTCAGAATTCTAAAATAGTCATTTCGTGGAAATAAGCTTTTCTTGACTAACTTTCAGATTTTAGTTTTCTCTAAAAACATCACAATCAGAATTTAATGTGTATAACTGCGCAACTCTTTCCAAAATAACCCGCTGCTTTTGTTTAGTCTTAATGGTCTGTACATCCTAGTCATTGGTTTATTTATTACAGACCGAAAATCAAAAAATTACTGAAGTGTATTTCTGTATGTTCTCTCTCAAAATTCTGAATTCTCACCACCGACCTGAGAATCCCTCGCTGATGCTTATATTACTATTTAATTCACTGCTGCTTACTGCTAACTAATTTAGCTCTCCCATCTCACTTATTACACAGAGTCTGTCTATTCAAAGTCTGTCTGAGGGCCTACATTTCTCATCTTGAGTGCAATCTGTTGTTCACTTTCACTGTCGAAATCAGACCGTGAATAGAAGCTTATAATGCGCTGCTGTTGTTCGTGGCGTTATGCTTTCTTTTACTGCTAAATGTTCGGTTCGCGGTGATACGGTTCACAATTGGAGTGTTTGTTTTTTAAATTCCATGCTGTTGCTCTTTTATGCAGCATCTCATCGACATGAACTCAGGTGTCAGGTTGTTGGGTTTTTTTCCCATTTGTGTTGTTGTTTTTCCAACTCCTGGTCATGTCTGAGAATGGACTGTGCAGCGCTGCGATGTCAAGGCCCCGCCGCTTCCTCGCGTTGTGTCCACGACTGTTTTTCAGTACAAGAAGGGGCGCGGCCTTCATTTGCTCGCCGCGCTATTCTCACAGTGTTTCTTCTGGAGCAAAAGCCTCCTGTATGTGTGTTAAATGCAAACCCCGACAACAATGGAGGCTTGTAGTGTACTGTGACTTTTCTGTCAGACCTCCACCCCTGTACTCATCCTCCGCTACTACCCAACAAAAGCCCTACGGTAACTACATTAAGCCGACCGAAAAGCATGCCTTCCCCATTGTACCTAATACCTTTATCATTCAGGAGCGATTTGGCTATGCTTTTCCTGGAGCATTCACGTATGATTTGCTCTTCTTTTTAAAGTCACACACCCCAGATAGCCTCCTTCTCCCAGCCCCAACACCCCTCATCCTTGGTCCGTTTTTCTCCCACCCCTCCCTTCCCTTCCCTTCTTCCCAAGCCGTCTGAGAAAACAAAACAAACACCCCATCCTGTCCAGCGTGTCTGTGTTAGAAGGGATGGAGGGTGCTGAGTGTGTGTGTGTGTGTGTGTGTGTGTGTGTGTGTGTGTGTGTGTGTGTGTGTGTGTGTGTTGTGGTTAGGACAGTAGAGTGAGGTGCTAAAAGCCTTTTGTCCAGCAGGAAAGACGATGTCAGCAGCCACAGTGAGGGGAAAAAAAGTGAGGGGGAGCTGGGGTCATTTGGCTTCAGCCTTTTTGTGTGTGTGTGTGTGTGTGTGTGTGTGTGTGTGTGTGTGTGTGTGTGTGTGTGTGTGTGTGTGTGTGTGTGTGTGTGTGTGTGTGTGTGTGTGTGTAAGGGCCGAAGGACCTAAGAGCCTGTGACTAATGTGGGTTTGCAACTCCCCCCCCCCCCCCCAGTCCCCTTTTCCTTTTACATTGTCTGCCCCCACTGTCCAGATGGCCAGTGAGAAGAATAAATCCTGGGAAGGCAGGGAGAGATTTGGAATTCCATTGCAGGACAGGGGGTAAAGGTGGGGGTGACGGGAGGTTGACAGGGTTTGGCTGGTGCTGGGTTAGTCACTCCCAGTCTGTCTAGCCCACAAACCCCGTTGTATTTGAAGTAGAAAGTGTCCTGTGAATGGCAAACGTCACTTTAAAAGAAGAAAAAATCCCTACTTGGAGGCGCAGTGTGTAGGATTTGGTGGCATCTAGCCGTGAAGTTGAAGATTGAACTTAAACTTCTTCCGTGTGCCAAGCTTAGTAGAACCACGGTGGCCAACGCGAAAAACGCAAATGGCCCTATGAGGAGCCCGTGTTTGTTTTGTCCGTTCTGTGCTAAGGTAGAAACATGGCAGCATATTGGTAGAGGTGCCGGAATGTAACTGAAAACGATTCAGAAGCTCTGGATCAACATCTATTTTGGGCCCTAAATATAATTTGGTTGTCCCCCGCTGCACAAATTCATAACATTCCTTAAATAAATACCTTTATTATTAGAAATGATCAGAAGAAGCCTACCTTTTCTCGTTCGATGGCAGAAGAACTGAATAGAATCCAAAAACATTTTGGAAATATCTGTTATGAAATAATGAGTTGTAGACGTATGAAGTCAAAGCTGGTGCTTTTTTTAATGCGCATAAGTTCTTCTGTGAAATAGCTTTTGTAGCTTCTCATTTATTTGACTTCTAGAACTGAATGGAATAGGATATGATAGTCGTCCATCAACCTAACATGTTTCCGGCTTTCCACATTTTTTTCTACCTATAACTGATAATTTAAAAAAATCTCCTGTGTGTGTGTGTGTGTGTGTGTGTGTGTGTGTGTGTGCATATATATATATATATATATATATATATTTCCATGTTGTTCAACGAAAAATATGTTTTCCTGTCTGCATTCTATTTGGTGGGTGTGGGTTTATGTTATCTTTATGTACATCTTCACGATGTTTGAAATAAACCAGCTACGCTTACTTCTTATCTAGAGGTGGTAACAAGGGAACAAAATAGAGGACTTTTTAGTGATCCGTGTTAAAACAGTGTTCTCCATCAGCACCGCAGAAAGTTGGCTTCCGGTGATTAACTCATACAGATGTCAAACCCACAGCCAATGTGAGATGACATTTTTTTTTTTCTGGACACTTCCTCTTCATCTTAACATATACGTCTTCAACTCTAAAGAACACCTATATTAGACTGCAGGTCTAAGACATTTTCTCCTTTCGGTGGGAAGCTATCAAAGCTGAGATCTTTTTGCTAATGTACACAGTTTACATTTGTATAAGCCCTTATTGATGTACCCAGTAAATCACGTTTTGAGAATGAGGTCTGAAAGGATGTTATTTTTTCTTTTCATGTTCGAGATCATTAATCTCGGTGACAGGGATTTACGTCAGCCGGCAGATTCACTGATATATTTAGAGTGAAAATGTCTCCATTTCCTGTGAAAGAGAAAAATAGGACTGCACTCAAACGCGGTGCTTCATCTGTAAACACACAATTGAGCATTTTATGTGGAGAAAACCGGGGAAACAAATGACCGAGCTGCGCAAATTTCTCCGTGGGATACTCGAACCTCCCACTGAATCATGTCATTTATTTTCATTGGTTTCCTGCAGTAATGGACTTCGCTTGAACAACATCTTTGTATTTAACCTTGAGAATGAAGCGTTTGAGTGCATATGTGCATTTATGTGGTCACAAACGCACACGCAGACACGCACTTCATAACGATCATCTCGCTTACTATTTTTTCCTCTCTAAAAGCACATTTCATTTGGCTTTTTGTAATTTTAGAAAGATCACAATGACAATTCAATTTTAATTTAGCACCGAGTCAGTGATGCTCTGTTAACCACCGTTATTAAGTGTACAGGTATTAGTCTTGGTGACATTGGTGCTCACAGTACATATTGTCATATAACTGAGAACATACGCACCGTATCATTCTGCATAGGCATTAAAAAGCATGCACAGTACTTGCAACTGCATCTACTTTCATATACATATACTAACTGCATATCATAGGATGTGTTAGTGCGGAATACAATGCATGTTGTATTTAAAAGGGCACTTCTTTGATTTTACATTTCACTTACGTAAAGTTTGGTTACATAAGTGACAAAAACATGTTCAGAATTGATGCAGCACAAGCCGATGTTGTGGGTCAACCTCCAAAATTCTTTGATTCTACATTTCCCACATTCTAGCTCAATATCATTGTTTTTTTTTTTTGGTGTGAACATGTCCCCATGATTATAGCCTGCATTGTCACATCTTTTTTTGTATTTTGAGTCAGATCCACCACTCTGGCCCTTTACCAGTTGTTCATCCCAGGCCGGGCCCCTCCTGTTGAAACGGGGCCCCTCCCCGGCTGGCAGAGGAAGAGCAAGCCAGTTGTCATGGCCAGGCTGGCTGAGAGTTAGGGAGGCCAGCTGTAGCACAGGAGCTGTTCCCTCTCATTTCCACTTCATTTATCTCCCCCCCCCCTTCTCCCTCCCCTCCTTCATCCAGCCATCCATCCATCCATCCATCTATCCCTTCTTCCTTTCTCTTCCTCCCTCTGCCAGTGGACCAGCGCCCTCTCCATGCTGAGCTCCACTGTGCCCAGTCGGCTGTGGCAGAGCAAATGGCATCTCTTTGTTTCCTCCTCTCTCTTTTGCACTTAAGCACAGTCACATGTTTGTTTTTATTCTGCATATTTATACTCATTACCAAGTTAAAGCCCTCAGATTTTATGGACACTCAAAGCCACCCATTTACTTACGTGTGTGTGTGTGTGTGTGTGTGTGTGTGTGTGTGTGTGTGTGTGTGTGTGTGTGTGTGTGTGTGTGTGTGTGTGTGTGTGTGTTTTCTTTTTGTTTTGATAAAGCAACGCTTGGCTCGGTCGGGAGCTGGATGGAGGGTTTTGGTTATAAAAATGATAACTGAAGTGTTGCAGGAAGTAAACAAAAGTAAAGGAAACCAAATCACTTCCCGATTTGACCCACTGTAAAGTGGAGCCAGGTCCAGACAGAGAACTCTCTCTGTTTCCTTTTCCCTCCCTCCCTCCCTCCCTCCCTCCTCTCCTTGGTATGAATCTGCCGTATCTCATTCCCCTGCGCTAATTCCAATTTAATTGCCAGTAGCCCGAAGCCTCCTCAATAGGAGTAACAAATGGTTTGATTCTGTAGACTTCATCAGACTGCATTTTAAATGCGACACAGTAACCCGGTGCGAATGCCAATGAAGCCTGGCGAGTAGCTCCTCTGTTTACTAATTATCCTTTTTCTTACTCCGAGCCACACTGCACAAGTTGTCTGATTAAATCGGATTTGTGGGGATTGGAGGGGAGGGTGGGGTGGGGTGGGTGGGTGCTCCGGTGGTGGTGGTGGTGGTGGGTGAGGAGAGGATGTCGGGGGTGACGGTGGTGGGAGGGTGGGTGGATTGGATGGCGTGCATGGTCCGTCGTTGTAAATGATCCGCAGGTCCACAACAATAAGGGGCCGGCGGTGCAACTGTAAATCACGATAAAGGGCTTTGCGGGGGTTTTGTGGGGTTTCTCACGTTGACATTAATTCCCAGCTTGCATCGTTTATGATCTTTACAGTCAGCATGGCGGTGAGGAAAAAAGCAAACACATGCTGGTAAATAAATTCTACTGACATTTCAGAATTTATATCCACTGCAGTAGTGTGGGGGAAGGGGTTTGAGCTTCCTTTTAAGGTTGTTGAAGGTGGATGGGATGCGTTTTAAAGATGCGTTATAAGAATACAGATTTTCCTTTCTCTACATACATGTGCCGTACGGCTAACTGAAAGACATTGGATGTTAGTTGCCGTATATTTTGTACAGGTTTTACTCTGCATCTTTGTTGTTGTCAGCGAAGCCCTTTAAAAGGTGTTCTCTCAATGCTTCCTGACTTCCCTGTCTGCGGCTCCTAGCCCCAAGCCTATTTGCTGCTGCCGAAGATGCAATTCTTTAAAAATGGGTCACAAACATACAGTTTCATTGCTGAACAAGCCTTTGTACTTTCCTTAAATTGATGGGAACTGTAGTTTTCAGCAAACATTACTCAAACTGGAGTAAATAGTACAATTGATGGGGACTGTTTCCATCTGCAGATGAATACGTATTCGATGTTCTGGCGAGCACGTAAGGCAGCGGAAAGGTGTATGTGGGATTAACTGAAAATAAACTACATGTCCAATAGCCCTAACAGTTTTTGGACAACAATGGAGCTCTATGGAACAGAGAAATCAGCTACTGTGTATCAAGCTTTGGCTACACAGACAGTATTTACCTCCGCCAAGGGGGTTCATGTTTTCGGTTCACTTTGTTTGTTTGTCAGCAGGTTTACTGAAATATCACTTGCCCAATTTTCACAAAACTTAGTAGAAGGGTGTAGCATAGGTCAAGGAAGAACCCATTAAAGTTTGGAGCGGATCCGAATCACTCTGTGGATTCAGGCATTATTTATCACTTATGAAAACAGCCTTGGAGGAGGTCTGCGCATCATTTTGCATAAATAGTTAAAAAAAACATTTTACTGTTGCAGGCTCCCTGATAACTTATTACTATCCACTGCATCATAACATCCTACAGATCGTGAGTTCACACTACAATAATCCAAGTTATCATGTGAAAATAGCAGTGAAGTGCTCCAGTTGCTACAGTAGGGAGAGAATATGGTGGGGCTGCGATGGTGTGCAGATGAGGAAATTTGCACCGCTATAAAGACCTCTCCCTGTCAACTAAATGGCCAGTTGAGCTGCCATATGGTTGTGCTGACATTATCTCTGGGTAATTAATATGGCATCTCGCCTGGCATCTGGTGGCATTAATCTAGCTGGGAGCAGTTCATCTTACAATGTCAGCGCTGCAGCGAGCCCGACGTGAATTATCACTGCCCGATGGTACTGGGAGGCAGGGACGGAACAAAACAAGACACAGCAGGGCAGGGTTTGTTGCATTTCCTTATAGAGAGATTGCCTTTTATTTGATTTCTTGTTGTTTTTTTTCCTGTATACATAATGTGAAGAGTTATTGGCTCTTTGAGCTGATTTTTATTCAGTAAAGCACTGAAGTCACTACTGGATTTATGGTAATCAGTGTGCTAATGTGATTTTGTCCAGATAGTTTACTGTATAAAACATCGACTTGTTGTGTTGTGTTTCATTGAACTTACAAAGATATAGTACAGTGTGCCCCAGTTCCATATGATTTTAGCAATACTAAAAAATCCACTCTGAATGTTGATAGTGTTTCAGTATTAATGTTTACAGAAGGCTCATAGACATGCCAGTAATCGAGTATTTTAACAATTATTCTGTCGATTAATCGAGTTATCTGATAGAAAAAATAGTAATAGTAAATATGCAAAAGAGAGATTTAGACGGAACAATTAATTGGTTTCCTTTTTAGAAAAATCTACATTTTAAATGCTTAAATTGCATGCAATAATATCTGTCAAAACTAACCCATTTAGTGCATTAATTATGCACTTAATTATGTATTACAGGTCGCTTAGCGCTAGTGTTAGGAAGTGAGAGAGATCACAATCGCCTGCTGAGTAAAAACACCTCCTTCAAACACCTTTTTTTATTCTCAAGTATCTCAAGCAACTCCATTTTGAAAGATTACATTTGAACACATCAAGATACCGTTATAATTTACCTTTGCTCAATAATCCATTTTACCGAGTTGATCTTGAATGCATCATAATGTAACTGTGTAACCTCCATTAACCTTAGCTGTTACGGTGTTATTTATCCAAGCAGGACCGTGCTGCCCACTGGCTGCTAACAGCTAACTCTAACTAGATTTCAACACAGATTTGTTGTTAAATTTGATCTGCGCTCGTGCAAAGAATTTGTATTGAGTATTTTTAGTAATCAAGTTCCTAGAGGATTCGTTTCAGCCCTACAAGACTGTTTACTTGCCTCAAATTAAACCATTAGTAACAGTTTGCATTTGGCAAACAGGAGATGACTTGCCCAGGTTGTGTGAAGTGATGTAATTTAGATGCAATGCATGTTATGTAAACTACTTTAACAGTATGCCTATTTCCTCATTTCTCTGTTGGCAGTCCTCAATCTAGCACCATGTGGTAGTTTAACTGCTCAGTCAATCCAAATGTACGTGAGTTATTCAGAATTAAAGTCCTAAAATTGTATTGCTTGTACATTGTGATGTCCTGGCCATCTTTCTCTCCAGTTCTAAAAATAAATTGGTTCTCTAGATCATCTGCTGAAGTGACCGTTGGAACATGCTTTGTGTCAAACGGTGCGTTTCGATGGCTAAGAAGGCAGTGAGAGTGAGAGTTGGCAAAACTACTTTGATCATAGTATAATGAGGAAATCGCACATGTTGTGGAAAGCTAGAAATTAGCAGAAATTAGTAATTTTTCAGCAATTAGTCAGAGAAATTAGTTCCCATTACAGCGCAAGGTATTTTTAGTTCTCCTGAGAACACATTCAAAATGAAACCCTTTGCTCCATCTGAAACTTTCAGGATCGCGATCGCCGATTCTGACATAGTGACCATCTGCAAAAGAATTCATTTTGAACCTCTTGAACTCCTTTTCAATTTGACCAAAGGCTTGTAAAAAAAAAAAGAAATTGCCACACGCTGTGTGGCAATGTTACTGTGCGTCCATGTTTGTTTTGTGGGAGCAGTTGTTAGTCGTGGTCAAGGTCCATGTGCATTTGTTTGCAAGACGGTGGTGGTTGTGGGGGTTTGAGTTAGAACTGTATGGTGACCGGACTGTTGGCTTTCCTCGCAGTGTTACAGGCAGCAACAGTTGCCCGCAGGGGGTCCTGCTAGCCAAGCGATATGCCAGACAACAGTTGGTCAGGGACGCACTATAACATTTCACCGGGGACCTTTTCAGATCCATACGAGAGTAAATTATAGAAGGCATTTATTTGTTCGCTCATGACAAGATCCATTTCTCCGGTAACACCCCATGGAGGCGAAGGTAAAAAAGAAAAAAAAAAGAAAGGTGCTCTGCAACCTTTTCAGAACGGCGGTGAAACTGATGTACGATGAAGCCTGATTGCAGATGAGAGTAGCAACAAACACTTGTTGTCTAGACGGAGCTAAAGAGCAGCAGGAGCGTCACCTCTGCTTTCTTTTCCCACACCCTCCTCTGCCAACACAGGCAGGGCTGTTGTGACTGGTGTTTGTGGTGATGGTGGCAGCTAGCAGAGCCTCTGGTTGGACGGATGTTGTTGTGACTGGTTGTTGAAGCCTGTGTTTGCTGGTGTAAAGCAAGAATAGTCCAAGGAAAGAAGGGAACAAATTGGTCTATTTCCTTCTGAGGTATTTTCAATTTATATAAATATGAAGTATCCGTTCAGGTCACTTAGTTCATGTTACGTCACTTAGACGTAACATGAACTATTTATTTTGACAAAAAAAAAAAAAAAAATTTCCAAGAGCTTTCAACCACCTGTTGAAAGCTCCTAAGTGGACCTTGAAGCCTGAATCGATTTGTTTAGGTAAATGACACTCACGCTCACGATGAATAGTGTTTATGAAACTCTCATAAGCTCACACCAATCAAAGTTTTTTTCCAATAGCACCTTACATACAGGTTAGTGCAAAAAGTGATGACAGATGACTGACTACCCGAAAATATGACAGAATAAGTGAGGACCGTGAAAACAGAAAAGACAAAAACAATAAAGCAATTTAACAATTTAACACCAATACCTGCAAGACGATAAAATGTTAAAGATGTAATATATTACAATTAAAAGATATAACAGTAATGGTAGTAAAGCAGCTTGAAATGACAAGTGCAGTAATAACAACAATATAAAATAAAGTTAAATACAATAAAATAAGTGATTATTAAAATAGCAATTACACTTTACAACTTAAATACAATAAAATAAGTGAATTGAACATTCTTCAAACGCTCTTAATCAAAGGCCTGGTAGGTAGGTTTTAATTTGACGTTTAAAGATAAGCATCACTTGAAGGCAGCAACACATGAAGCCATCGTAAATCATGTTGTGGTGACTTTGAGATCACGTTTCTGTTATTAGGCCTCACGTTGAGATCGAACCTAGACACCTACAATGAATGCGGGCGTTTTAGGATACAGGAGCCCACATTTAGTCACCCTCTCTATAGATAAACTATAGCCTATTATAGATTGCTATTGACAAGAGCAAGCAGTAACAGAGGTTGGGGGCTGTGGTAATGGCCTGTGATTGAACACCTTGTGCTGAGGTCCCGCTGCTCACTGCCTCATTAACTCTGGCAGGTCCTCCGTTCAGCACGCTGCATTGCAGGCCACAGTCGGGACGCATTTAACTGTCTCGACTGCAGTCGGCGAAACACAAGCCTTAAGGATGGATTTGAAGCAAGTAAGGACTGTGACGCTCATCCTGAAACATGTCTTTGAGTTGTTAAAGTCAAACATGACAGGCGCTTGTTCAGCTTGAAAGCTACGTGAAGAAAATATGAAGTCAATTTTGGGTGTGTGTCTACAGACATTGAAAGTGAGCAATATTGGTTTTCAGAAGTTCAACTAAGGTTTTCAGGGAGTCTGAAGCAAGAAATAGGCATCAGTTGCATCACCTTTAGGTGTCTGAGGGAGGGTTTTGGTTTTACTGCTCAACTTCTCGCGAAGTATCCTTTTAATGAAGCGATGATTTTCAAAATCACTATCAAGACTCGCAGTAAAATTACCTATTAGTTCTTGTAAAGAATTGAATTACCTTAAATCTTAAGCTACTTCTATATGATTCAGCTCTTCAATATTTTAATCCTGGATGGTTTGGTATCACTTGTGGTAACAAAAGGGGGTTTCTTTTGGAAATTAAGTATAGTATGTATTATAGCTTGAGGCCATTAACTGGGATCTTTTAAGACTCTCTCTCTCTCAGACTTTTCTTTCGAGGTGGCCGGTTGCTTGTTTACCCTGCTGCACATCAGAATCAGTAAAAGTGCCTACCTCCGTGGCCAGCCTCTACCCCATTTCTCTGCTCTGTGCCCATCCGGCCAATGTCACCTCCCATCGGGGAGTATTCCTCTCCATTACCGGGCTCTGTCCATCCTCCACTTAAATAACAGCAGCCCTGCCACTCCAGGCCCATTAAGATACTGCCGGCACTGCCGCGGCCGCACACACAAACAGCCACAAGCTGCCCGAGCCTTTATAAATAGATGGCGGGAGAAGGAGAGAGAGGCTGGTTAGAGCAGGTAAATTATTCCAAAACAGCCAAACAGGACTGAGACTAAGAACCCCCCCACCCCCACCACCACCACCACCACTCTGCCGGCTCCTCCGGCTCCTCCTTTCAGGTGTCACTTTGGGCTGACTCAATTTTACACTGTAATGGACCTCCCGGGTCAACTACTTTTCTCCCACTTCTCCTTCCTTTTTTATCTCTCCACTGCTCTCTTCATCTATCAGCGGCCGACAACACCTTTACTCACTATCCTGCAACACACACACACACACACACACACACACACGTTATTCCCTGCACTGACTGTATAGTGTGTAGCACTTAATTTGGTCTAATACTAATCAGGGTTCGCACTGCACTTAAATTGTGGTTTGCAGTTTGCAAGAAGGGGAAATGATGGCAAGCAACAAGTGCAGCTTTCCCACATTGTTGAAAGGCATGAACACAGATCTGTTTCCTCTCAAGTCTGGAGCTTTATTACCCAAGCGACATGTTTTAAGGCAAGGTTTTTCTTACTCAGGTCCTTGTAGTGGTCCACCTTTGCAATTGAGAGTTGGCTACTCAACATCTACTTGAAGACAGCCACCATCCAGATCTTTTGAGTGATGAATGAGATGGAGATACAGCATTATGTCCCCTCCAATTCAATGATGCTTTTATCTGCTGGATAAGCTATGGAGGATTTTTCTATTGATAAAAAGCAAGATCGAGGCATACAGATGAAAGAGCTCTTAAGCCGTGTAGTTATTGTCCACCTTCACGGTCTCCTGTCCTCCTTACATCAGGAAATATACCTTTATGGTTTGCTATTAAATGCATATGCTTTCTTAATGGCAGCACTGCCATAAAAAGCAGCTCTTCAAAGCTCAACAAGCAGTGGCTGTATTGTAGATGTTGTCATTTTTGAAGTAGATGTATTAGGTTCTAGGGTATAAAGTAGCATGTTTAAATGTGGATCAATTCCCGTTTCTACTTATCACCTTTGTTCTTTTTGGTGCACTTTTGTCTGTGTGTGTCACATTGACTCTCTTAGGTGTCTCGTGTTGCTTTGAAAACAAACTCCTTTAAAAGTTGACACATAATTTCTGACACGTGTCATATGGCATTCAACATAATGTGACTCGCCACTGTAACTGCACTGACTTCAAAGTAAAGTGTGTGTGTGTGTGTGTGTGTGTGTGTGTGTGTGTGTGTGTGTGTGTGTGTGTGTGTGTGTGTGTGTGTGTGTGTGTGTGTGTGTGTGTGTGTGTGTGTGTGTGTGTTCATCTAGGTTTCATATTTCCACCATGTCCACGCCTTAGCCTAGACCTTAGGTCAAAGGTCCGATAACCTTTTACATTCCAAAAGCTTTTTTTTTTTCCCACTCTAATTCCCCATCTTTGACCAAAGTCTCTCTCCACCCCCCCACCCCCCCTCCTCCCTCACTATCATTTTCACTTATTCTGCAGACCACTCGGGCCATTTTCTTTCCCGACCTCTCCAAACAACAGCAATAATGGCGCGTTACTTCTCGTCTTTATTGTGACCGTGAATTGTTTTGTCCGCGGCCCAGAGAAGGTAGTCGTCTGCTTATGGTAGTCCACTTAGCCAAACCTAAGACACACGATACACCAATATATATAGAGAGAGAGAGAGAGAGAGAGAGAGGTAGAGAGAGAATAGAAGTGAATAGGGGGCATGCCTGTCAATCAAAAGCCACTTAAGTACCTGGAGTCCTAGAGGGATTCCAGCAGCAATCGACCCCAGTCAATTGTCTCTTCATTGATAAAAGCAGAGAGGAGGAGAAAAGAGACTGGCGAGGAAAAAACAACACAGGAGAAAACTAGCTTAGCACTAGTAGCATGTATGAACTAGTTTGCATTTACACAGTTGAATCTACATCCAGTCACTGAAAGGTTTTACACTCGCTATTATGATCACGGTGGAGTTTATGTTCCCAGTTTACTTTGAAAAAAAGTAGGGTAAGAACTTGTTAGCATGAACACTGGCATTTACCACAACTGAAACACACAGAGCACCACCTACTGCGTCTTCAAAATCGTTGAAAAGAAAATCTAGATATAAAATGAGTGTGCATTTTGAAGACACATGCAGTATGAACATTTGGCAAAAAAAAAAAAAGGTTTGACATGTTTACTGTTGACATTTTTGGGTGATGTATGAAGTTTGTCGTGAGAGTGGAGCTGGAGGAAACTCTGCGGTGCCATTAGACCAGAGCGGTTTATGCTCAAGGTAGCCTGAAATGTGCTCAGCAAATTTTCTGTCAATCTGCCAAATACAATTTAATACATCTTGTGTAAAAGAGGGAAATCTGCCCTGATGGTGAGTCTAGAGAAAAGGCCGAATCCTACTCACCTGTAGGGCTGACAGATTAGTGTCTCAGGCTTTCAGTCATGAGTGTTCAACAAGGATCTAATGAAAGCTCTACACTCCTGCAGACACACTGGCTTTCTCTCCTGTACAACAGAAAATGAAACGTAGAGACAGAGCTTAAGTCGGAAAGGGAAGGTTTGTCAATATTTATTTCTCTCCCCTACATGCACCAAAATTAGATGTGTTTTTTTTTTCCCCCTCTTGGATTTGTACATTAGCCTCCTTTACTACAAACTGAATCTCTTATCTTTACCTGCAATCCTGCAGCTCTTCTCTACCCTTCCTCCTATCGCCATCATCCTCCAGCGGTGCATCTTCCCTCCATCCCTGTTCTTTAGCGTGTAGAGCAGCAGAGACAGTGATTGATCTGGCGCGGAGGCTGTCGTGGGCCCTCCTCCTCCTCCAGTGGTTATGAACATGAGGCGGGCTGCTCTTCATAGATTTTTAAATTAGTGTCAGCTTTGCCCCAAAGATGTGTTATTGACTGATGAAATAGAAACTGAGCTCCAAACACTCAGTCCTTCCCCAGAGTTTTCCCCAGTCTGGTAATTGAAAAAGTGTGAAGGGAGTGTGTTCAAGGGAGCGTGCAGCTGTGTGTGTGTGTGTGTGTGTGTGTGTGTGTGTCTGTTCCTGTTTGTGATTTTTTTTTTGTGTGTGTTTGCGCGCTTGCAACTGTGCGCTCTTTATCTCTGCTGGAGAAAAATGCACAGTGCTCGCTAGAGTCAAGATTCGATTGAAGTATTGCATAGGAGATCTTTATCTTCTACACAGCCGCTCTGAAACTCGAGTTCTGTTTGCACCTTTAATCCTATAAATACAGTTTGCTTCATGTAAGCCTATGAAGGCTAAGTTGGTAAAATGTTACATGCCTGAGCCCATAAAAATCACACCTGAGTTGTTGCTTATCCTGCGTCTTAATCACCGTGTGCATGTGCAACCTTTTAGCGTGATTTGTTTGAGCGAAGCGGCCATTGGTTGTCGCTGTGGATCTACCGTGAAGCTGTCTAGCTCCACAGTGTTTTCTTGGTTTTTTTTTTACCTGTAATAAAACTCACCAGCAACTCAACATATTGTGTCTTTTGCTCTGCAGGGTCCGACATGGCCATCTTCTGCCTGCTTTGCGGGAAGCGTTTCCAGACCCAGCCGGCGCTGCAGCAGCACATGGAAGTCCACGCCGGCGTTCGCAGCTACATTTGCAGTGAATGCAACCGGACTTTCCCCAGCCACACTGCACTCAAGCGCCACATACGCTCACACACAGGTCAGTGGAAGCACTCACTAAACCATCTTCACTTCGGCGATGGGGCCTTAAGTTCACCGGTGGTATGAAGCGAAGCGTTGGCGTGCTCCACGGTGTGTATCCGTCTATTCATTTTCAACACTTTCTCCGGCTCATTCTGGGAAATGATTTTAGTTGGAAGACAGACTGACTGACACATCAAGAGTCCCGCCATCAAGCTCAGCTCCCCCAAAGCCATGATAATCCAATGAAATATTGACTACATTTGGAGAACTTACTAGAGTAACTATAGTGCATTAGGTCATAAAAAACATCCTTTAAAAGTGCCAGTGTGTAGCATTTCAGGGGATATATTGGCAGGAAATTAATATAATATTCATAACTATGTTTTCTGGAGTGTATTAACCAAAAATTAAGAATCAGATCCCTATGTAGATACGCTTGTATCTACATAGGGAGCGGGTGCTCTTCACAGAGTCCGCCGTGTTGCACCGCCATCTTTTCTGCAGTAGCCCAGAATGGATAAACACACTTGCTTATGCCCTCTCACTAAAGAGAGCCTTGCACTTTTTTTATGTGACCTGAAGGCCACCGTAGTTCTCTGACACACTTGTAAAATCTGCGGTAAAGTCAGCCACCAAGTGCAAAACAATGGCACCGCCAGCCGCCGTCAGACGTACTTCGCTCCAGTCTTGGAAAGGGAGGAGTGAGCAGAGGGCTGCTCAGTTGGTTGCAATCTGCAACCACAACACTAGATGCCCCTGAGTCCTACAGACTGTGCCTTTAATTCGCCATGCTTTCTAGCTCCTGCCACATCTACTAATAATTCATCCCTCCTGGTCCAACCCAATTTACATCGGCGCCTCAGGTGCACCAGTGCAATGCTGCAGCAGCATCTCTGGTCAGGGAATAAGTCGACTCTGATGGTCTTGCTCGAATAAGAATTTGCAGTGAACTTGCGTCACCATTTATGTCTGGTCTGCCCTTTATTCTCAAAAGAGCGCACTTGAATATATTCCGTTTCTTCTACTAATAAAGCAGAGCGGACCGCGCAGTGAGGATTCATATTGACATCAAGGATTTGAAATCAAAACAGAAAAATTGAGTGTTAAGTCGCGGGGATCAGTGCCATTTTTAAAGATTTTATTTTTGACATTTTTAATCATTGAAACAATTTGAAAGGACATTAATGTCTGAGTGGAGCTTTAGTAGAGGAGCCACTCCAGGGTTTTCGGTAACATTTCAGAGGAAAATCAGCACTAAACCGTGTTTTTTAAGCTGTAAATATTTTTGATGACCTCCACGTAATGAATACCAACCTGGTGGTTAGAGACAGTCTCAATATTATGACATGTTATTATCATTATATTGCATAATAGCAAGGCTAGATCACCATCTGTCCCAGGGTCACTGTGCAGCAGTAGGATTTTGGTATAATGATTAATTTTAGCTTTGTTTGGGTATATGGGAATATGCTCCACTCATACACAATATCAACTGACATGATAAAGAGCTTACGGTGTGACCTGCTTTATTGCCTGATAATGAGGTCATGTGTTGAAGAGGATCAGTTGAAACGCACTCTTAAAAGCACATGTTTATTACATGTGGAACACGGCAAAAAAATCTCGCTCATTTCACGTGTGATAAATGGACATGATATGAGAACATGGAATTTTCACGAGATAGTTCACATCAATTAATAACATTTCTGAGAAACTTCCCCATGCAAATATCTAACTAGTCACACAGAAAGCCTTAAATCTTGGATGTGCTTTTTCTTTTATACAAATGTTGAGCACACATTTTCACAGGATTTATTGTCCCATATTACCACCTCCCACCCTGGTGTGTTATAAAATAGCAGTAGTAATAACGGGAATGCACCTTCAAGAATCTTGCCCACGACCAGGATGGCCGTGGACAAATATAGCTTACAGTATATTACAAGTGAAAAGCCATGTTATTTTAGGAAATGGGAGTGAATGATGTTATCCCTACCCAGTTGCATTGCTCCTCTAGCTCAGCTGAATAAACAGCATTAATTCAGGTCAACCCAAAATGAATTCTGCAGCAGTCAGACGCAGCTTATTTACAGAGAGTATTTTTTTTGTTGTTGTTGTTTTTGTTTTTTTTTCAGTCCACTCCAGTAATTCTCTGTGCCGGCTCTCTACTGAGGCGAGGCCAGGATACTAATACATTGTTGCGAGGGAGCAGAGGTAGCCTGACGGATGCTGCTATTCAGAGTGAAAAAAAGAAAAAAAAAAAAAAAAAAAAAACGTAACCATGACAGAATATGAACACATGGAAATGAATCCCATTTCAGCGGCGAGGGATGGATGTTTTTTTTCTTCTCGCTCTCACCCTCTCTCCCTCTCTCTCTCTCCCTCTCTCTCTCTCTCTCTCACCCAGCCGCCTGTCTGCGACCTTAAATAACAGTCTCACTGTCAGAGCCGATTTAGCTCACCGGCTCACGGATAAATATTTGAAACGAAAGGAGTGAGATGAGAGCAGTCGGCCCTATTTACAAGTCAGGCGAATACACCATTAGTGTGTGATGGTGAAGGGGGGGAGAGGGGGGAGGGAGGGGCTGCTTGAGCCGTCTGTACAGTAGCAATGCACACATCTGCTCTGTCTGCCAGACATTGGAGAGGACAAAAGCAGCGTCTCTGATCCACCTGCCCACCCGGGCGACGCAAATGTCACCCCAGCTCGTCTCCTGGAGCTGCAGATGAGACTTTGCAGCCTCATGCCACTTTGAACCGCATCCCACTGTGGCCGTGTGTTAAATCACAATGAGCCAGCCGCGAAAGCAATCGTTTAAATATGATGCGGAGCCTTTTGTCAGGGGATTATAAAGTCAGCCACTCACACAGCCATAATGGGAGCCAGAAATAGGTCCTAATTTACCCTTAAAAAAAAAAGAAAAAAAAAGACAAGCATGGTGTTCCTCTACATTTACACTTTGATGTTAATAATCTCATTCACACTTTGCTGTTTAACAAGGCGAAAATAGTGTTTAAAAACAGGCCGAGTGAGACGGGGTATCCACCTCAGAGAACCGGCCTTATACCATTGCCTACCTTTATACAGAGACACCCGTGCACTACCCTCATCCAACAAAGTCCGTCCAATGTGGACGCCTGTCCATATCCATCCCACGGGTTTTTGTTATACATTTGTTGTACTTTCAAGCGTCCAACATGCATCCAAAATACAAACAAAGTATAATTAATAAGGGTGTAGGTGTGGACGTGTGGAGGACACAATAAAATCAGGGACTGTTCCGCCAAAACAATATTTCACTTTCTGTAATAACAAACTACTACCACAACAATTATATCTAATAAATCATCTTTTTTACCATTTTTTTTATTGGTTTCAAATGATATATTTGCACCTTTTACTATTGATGCTCCATTATATTGTCTTTTTTGGAGAATGTTAACCCTATGTCAAATACTTTTTTTCCTAAAAGTATTTGTCAGTGCTTTTTTTCCATCCCGAATATTGTCCTCTAATCTTCCTCTCAACCTGCGTACAGCTCCAACAAGCTCCACCACTCAGAGGTACCTCACTATAGCCTGAGAAGCAAAACCCATGACCGGAAGTTATTACAGCATGCAGTGACCGAGAAGGAAGCTCCTTCATGTGCAGCCATTTTGACGAGTCGTTCCAGCGGTCTGGGCCACGACAGTATTATACTGTTTATTGTTAAAACTAGTGTTATCTCATTCAGATCTGATTCCGCCACCTGTTGAACCATCCGCAAAGTTTTCCTTTACAGATTTTCGTTTTGCTTCATTCTCAATTCAATTCCATTCGATGTTGCTTTATTGGCATGAAAAAAAGAAAAAACAATGTTGGCAAAGCATAAAAAAGTACACAATAATATGAATATGAAGACTTTTTTTTTAAAGGCAGCCATTGTGGCATTAAAAATAAATGTAAAGAATGACTCAGAATAAAACTGGATGGAGTTATAGTGCCGTAATAATTGCAATTCAAGGTCAGTGTATTTGAAGTCTTCTTGCACGTGAACGTATAGACGCACACGTGCAAGAAGTCACAGGTTCACACAGGTATTTTTCCTGGAAACAGGAATAAATGTTGGCAACATTTCCTCATAAATACCAAGATCTCAATTCCGTATTCGCCCTAATTTTAATGGTGAGAGTGTGGCAGCTCATCTAGCATAGAAAGCTTTCTAGCTCGCGGTTATTGGTTGAATCACCGTTCTTGTATCAAACGACAAAAGCAAAAAGCACTTTTATGGACATGCATTATGTGTGCTTCATTTTACCTGTCTGCTGGCTTATCTATTGAAAGCAGCCTTGCTGGTGCGGGCTCCGACACTGGATCACCATTTAGGACGAGGAAGGGGGAGAAAAGGAAGAAAAAAAAAAACCCGAATTTAATGGTGTTTATTTCAGCATCTTAATCATGCCATCTCTCCCGCTCTCCCTCAATGCGTCTTCCTTTTTCCTCGTTTTCCTCCTTCCACCTGCAGTTTCGTCACCTTTCTCTTCACATGCCAGGATATTGCACACACTCTGCTCCATGTTGCCCCTTTATTGTGTTTGTATATCTTTATTGCATGTATGAGCACTACAGTATAGGTTCAAGCACTCCCGCACAAACACACAATGTGGGCTTATAACAGTGGCGGCCATGGCAGCTGTGCTATTCCCCTCTCCTAACACCCCGCACACAGACACACGCGCTCTCTCTTTACAGACCAGGCCTTCATTAATATTCCGTTGTTGTGCACTGTCTGTGTGTAAGTGTCTGTGTGTGTGTTTTTTTTTTTCTTAACTCGGAGCCAATTTGCTGTCTGCTGTGGCGGGGTGTTTTGTGTTCGCAGCTGTATTTGATAGCGCTATAGCCAGAGAGAGAGAGAGAGAGAGAGAGAGAGAGGGAGGACTGAATTGAATTTAGAGAGCGACAGTTCTGGTCCTGGCAGTGATGGAGCCCAGTGATTTACAGCCTCTTACCGTATATAATGAACACGCCCCGGGTGCCCATGGGCACAGGCACCCTCGGCAGGCCTTTTGGGTGTCAAAGGGGGCGACGGGGAGGAGGGGGTGTAAATGTAGAGGCGGAGGTGCATGGGGAGGGGTCAGGAGACGCAGGTGGTGGCGCTCGGGGGCACCCACGGGTCCACTCACCATGCTGTGGTTCCACCTCACTGTGCTGAGTCCTCATCTGCGGCCTCTCTGCCATGTGGTCACACCGGAGAGTGAGAGGAGAGATAGGATGGGAAAGGAAGGCAAGGAGGGGAGGAAGAGTAGGGATGAGAGGAGGACAGACGGAGGGAGGAAGTAATAGTGGCAGATTTTGGATGGACAGAGGACATGTCCCCATTATTCTCCAGCCCCCGTGAGAATATCCTGACAAAATGAAGTCCTGTCTGGCCCTCCTCACAATGTGATTATAGAATTGTGTCTGTTTCATTCAGAGCTCTCCGGCGCATCTTTGCACTTTGGCGGCCCCGAGTGGCTACAGGAGATAACGTGCATGATATGCTACCGCAGGATGCTGGAGCCTTGACAGCAACCACTCTGCATTTTACAAGACTGAGCACCGTTATTCTAAACAAGCAAATGCAGCATCCAGTTTTTATGGGTGACAGCCTCATACAATTAGCATAGTTCTGTCAATGGTAGTGAGGAATATTTAGTTTTTCTTTTTGGAAGCTGAACAGTGGGCTTGGACTTAGAAATATTTGATCTAAATACATAACCTATAAGTCAGTACTTTGTCAGAAAGATAAGGTTGAAAGACTTAATAACTACAGAAGCTGGGATGAGTGAGTTCAAGTGGATATAATTTCCATGTTATTTCCGAATGGCTTCCTACATTTATCAGAACTTACATTTTCAACAGAAATCCGAGCAATAACGTCAAAATGAAGTGACGTGTAAGACAATTAGAGGCTTTTTTCAACCTACTGTTTAAAGGCTGTGGAAGTTGATTTTAGTAGCCTTCTGAGATGAAAGAAACACGTCAGCGCTAATGTAAAGAGTACATATGTTGCATATACACTGGTATATTCTTTTAAGTTAAGAAAAACAACAACCTTGTATTGAAACCTGGAAAAAACCAGTAAGCTCTTTCCTACTAATTCCCGATTTTTGATGAAGTTTGCTAACAGCAGACGCTGGCGCAGCAACAGGACATTAAGCGTAAATAACATAGGCTTCCTCTGAGTATTAGCATCCCACTCGCCGCTCTGATCGGAGGCCCTAATTAAAGGCAGGTGAATCTGAGCTCAATTATTATTCTTGCAGCGTCGTGCGAGCCCACCGAGCTCCGTGATGGATTGTGATCTCTGCTGTGGTTGAAACGCTAGAAAGAGCACAATGTCTTACAGCGGGAGCCACTGATAACTTCACGCAGACAAATAAAGACTGTCACTTTTATCGATTTTACCCAGCTCCCAACGCCGCCGCCATATACACCCACATCCCCTGCTCCATCCCTGTCTCAGTTTTAACCCTGCCCCCCCCCACTCACATACACACACACACACACACACACCTCCATCCCCATCAAAGCCTCCCTTTAATGGGAAGGCGTTCAACATCACAAGGCACAGAAAACGTTTCTTCCATGAAAGTATAGCACACCTAAAATGGTATCAGCATTTAAGGGGTGTCCATCTATCATCCCTCTTTCATCCCTCTGTCAGTCTCTCCTCCTAAATAAACCAAATAAACCCGTACATGCTGTATACAGGCACGAAATAAAATATGCAAGATGGAAGTGAAATTGTCTCTCAACAGCAGGGTAGCGGCGGCGGCGGCACATAACGAGAAATGCAATTTATTCCCTGGCACGTTGCTGCTCGGACAGGCAGATAATGAAAGGCATAGGTCATTGATGGTGACTTAAACCTGCAGCGGTGGTGTGAAATACATTACTAAACATCCACAGCATTACTTGGCCAGAGAGTGAGTGTAACTGGGGGGGGGGGGGGCAAATGATGCAAGGAACAGTTCCTCATCAAACAGGAATACAATTAGTCTTTGGACAGCTGGGGAGGGCCTCCTGCAAATCATAATATCCCTGATTATTGACATCTGAATAGCCATTACTGCTGCCCCGTGGGGACCTGTGCTCTGGCAGCCTGAGGAGGAAAATGCAAAGCCTGTTGTCATTTACATTTCTAAAGGCACACATACTGTACATCCACTGCCAGCGTGGCGTCTGGAATAAGTCTAATGTCTCAGAACAGAAATGTGGTGCTCTGTAAATACAACTTGAGAGTACATTTACCCAGTGTGAAGGCATTAGACAGAGGAGCCATGAATAGAAATGGATTGCATGCTGTGCTGACAGTGGGGCAATACATTGAAGTTAAAGGTATGGAAAGGCCGATGAATGGGTCGACAACTTCATTTTTCAGTTTCAGTTCTTCTCATTTAACCGTGACCAAAAAGTTGCCCTAAATGTTTCGTGTATTATTGAAGATGTCTATTAAAGGAGCTGTATTTTACATTCAGAACATTAATTTAGCAGCAAACAACTATTTTCTATGTAGAGATACAGTGGAGTAATTTCTACCTGAATCTCTTTAGTCTCTCCCTGGAGTGTTTCCCCCTCCTCCTGCTCCATATTTCTTAATTTCTTTATCTACAATGGCCCTGCATTAATACGCCGTCGTACAACAGTAAAGTTTCAGAAGTAAAAATAAACTTGGCAGCAAGTGACCAATAAACTTACATTGTTCGCATGACAGTGAACAAGGTTGTGCCAACATTTTGACAGGTTTAGCGCTCCAATCTGCAACACTACACACGTTGATGCCAAATTCAGTGCTTCCTATTTTTGTCCATTTGATCTCCTGCACACTGCGGGCCTGGGGTCGAAATATGAATGTTTTAAACATTGTATCTGCAGCACTTAGCGTTTCAGTCAGAGAGCTGGCATATCAGAGGGATGAATGAGTTCTCTGGGTCTTGTGAGCTGTGATGTTTTTCATTTAGAGCAAGATGGTGATCTAAATTAAGTACATGAAACAACCCAACGCCCCTTTTTCTTCCTCCCGTTAGCCTGCTGCAATATTCAAACCAAAACAGAAAGAGGACGGTGATTGGCTGCCACGTCCAAATGTACTTAAATCCTTGCATTTTTGACAGCCTTCATTAAACAACCATCTGCCTTGAGGGAGTGAAGGAATCAACGTGTTTGTGAGTTCTTGAATTAAAGGCTAGACGAGTTTATTTGTATAGCACCTTTCAGCAATAAGGGAATTCAAAGTGCTTTCCATAAAACAAAAAGGCATTAAGAAAAGATGGAAAAGAAACACGACGCAGTATAAAAAAGACAAACATAAATTAGATTTCAGTCAAAACAGGAGATGAAAATAATCTAAAATAGAGTAATTAGGTATATTAGCTATATAGTCACATATATATACGTCAGTCAGGTTATCCGTTAATGTATTGTGAGAGTAGCAGTTGGGTCAATAACACATCATGAACAGCCATGACAGGCTACGATTATTTTACACAAAGCAAACAACAGTGCAGGTGATTTGTAGAGAAGACAACAGATGGGTTACGTTTTCTGCTGGTATTAAGGCTGTTAAGTGGGCATCCATTAGAGCATAAACACCTATTGTTCTGCCGTTGTGCATAAACCCACCAAAACAGTTGTGCGCGTAATCAAAGCTTAATGTTTTTGGCCCTCATACTCAAGTCTGTTAATCCTGTCCTTCAGTCTGTATTTTCACAAATGCTCAAGAAGTGTTGTTCTACTGCCTTTTTTTTCTCAACAAAGACCTTGTGTGCAGATGATGTCAGCTTTGCTTCTGTCTCTCCACATTTCAGCAGGGGACCATCCATATGAGTGCGAGTTCTGCGGGAGCTGCTTCCGAGATGAGAGCACGCTGAAGGGCCACAAGCGCATCCACACCGGGGAGAAGCCCTATGAATGTAACGGCTGTGGGAAGAAGTTCAGCCTCAAGCACCAGCTGGAAACCCACTACCGTGTGCACACAGGTACTGTGATCAAAATAGGTCCAGCTGACAAAGAGGCTGTTTGAACAGAAAGACGCTGCATTTAATTTATGTTGATGATCAAAGGATTTGGGAACCGTTTGTGGGATTTATGTGCTGGAACTATTTCTTGATTTGCAATGGTTTATCCTTCTTGCCCAGAGCATCTCTTGCAGCATCTAAAGCTATAGCACAGGTTGCCAGATATGGTTCTGTGAGCAGAAGTTTTGGTCTCTGTGCAGGCACAATGGGATCAAACCTGGCAACCTCACTGTGACAAAACAAAAGTACTGGGAAGCTGTGCCTTTTGTTTGCCAAGACCGTTACCCAGGATACTAACTCCCTCTAAAATACCAACCCTTCATCAAACAAGCAAGATTCAATGTTGATTAGCGAGCTTTAGAGGGGTTGGCAGCTGTTTTCCTCTGCTTTCAGTTTTTACGCTAAGCTAACAACTTGAACTAGTTCTGTGACCATTTGAACACATTTTGTTTAAGATATATACAATATCATAAACACTTTCGAAATTGTATCAGTGAGACGTCATCCCACTCTTCCACTTTTTCCCTAATTTGAAGTGAGTGCAACATTATATCCCATTGCCGCTCATAATAAGACGGTGTTGAAATATATCGATGCAGCTTTTGGTGCCTGTGAAAGGACCCTGTTGTAGGAAATCCGAGTTGCAAGGCCCAGACCAGATGAATATCTTTGTTGCTGTGATACAGTAGATGAATGTCTCCGAAGACTTTGTATTGATCCCAGTATATTTAGAGCCCCATAAAGATGTTGACACAGTGATAAGCTGGTCGCCCTGGAGAATGAGTGCACGCTACGTAGCAGACTGAGTGAGGATATCATGAGTGCTCACCAGGATGGCACACAGCCAAAGCTTTATGCTTCCTCACCATCTCTTTTTCTCGAACACACACACACACACACACACACACACACACACACACACACACACATGCAGCAGCAGCAGCAGCACACTCCCATCTCCCATTCAATAAGCCAGCTGTTAAGCCACACTATCAAGGCAGCCTGTCCAATAATTGGCTCCCCCCCATCCACCCTTTCCCCTTTTGTATGGGGGAGGGGGCTTTGCGTTAAGCCGGAGAGCAACAGCAGATAACAAGAGCAAGTGACAAGCTCACAGTCAAAGGCCACATCGCACAAAAGGGAGCTGCTTGATGAATCATCGACATTGGCAACCTAAACCCCACCCCACCCACCCCACCCCACCCCACCCCACCGCGACCGCCCCCTTCTTTCCACACATCCCAAATGCCAATGGCGGATCAATACCTGGGCCCCATTTGCAATTCATTATTAGCTAGTTATTTGAGGCGACCGTGTTTACAGTCTGGTTATCGATATCAACATAACGCAGGTGTCCACACTGCTGCGGAACAACACGTGACGACCTGCAACACTGTATTTGTGCTTATTGGCCGAATGACGCAGGAACCCTAACCCCCACGGAGGTCAAGGTTAACCAGGGCTCCAAAAGGACAGGCAGAACAAGCGGCGTAGGCATGAGGCCACCCGTTTTTTTTGCCAGCACACATGTGCGAGGCTCCAGCTGAAGGGTGACAGCGAGCGCTGGGCTAGATCACATCCGACAGCTCATTTCAAATGCCATTGGTAAAGGTCAGCATTTACATGTCTAATTTGCGTCTGCCGGCATGAGCACTGGTGGATTATTCCCTGCCATCACTCAAATCATTAGCACATTTAGGATGGCTGCTGTTGCTGAATTGAAATGTGCTTCTTGAATATAAGCAGCCCCCACAGCAAGAGAGCGGCCCCACACTTTGATTTATGACACCTTCAGGATTTCTCCATGGATCGAGCTGTATTTTGTGTAATGTACCAGATTGGTTAAATGTGGGTTGTAAAAGAAATGGCAGACATTTAAACATCAAACATTTTTGTTATTTTTGCCCATTTAGATCTTATCTTTAGTTCATATCCCAGTCTGTTTCAGTATTGTCACAATTAAAACTTAACTAATTTATTACGATTCAGTTGTAATTATTATCTCTGCCAGGAGATAATGAGATTGGTCTTGTGTGAGTGTGTGCATATCTGTGTCTGGCCATGGCTTATCTCGCATTGCACCATACTGCAAAATATTTTGGGGCTCATTCATGGCTGCTTGTCCAAAGGACTTCTAGTGGTTGAGGTGACTAACACTTTCTCAAAACATCTTTTATTTCCTGTTTTGATATTGCCGTTTATTGCCACACTTGGTGAATATATGCACTCTACTGGGTGCCATTTTCCACTGTATTTACCTTCACGTCTAGCAGCTATGGTACCATTATAGTCAGCAAATTAATTAACCCTTCGCTAAGTCCTAACCTCCGACTCAGACTGGCGATTCATAGCATAGCATTGGCCGGTTCTGACCAGGGTCCGACAACTATCCGATTCTGTATAGACACTCATGCAATCGACTAAGATGTTCTCTATTTTCAGGCTGGTTTTGTGGATTTTGAGCTAGTCATGGTCTATCAAATTGTACGTTTCTACGTAAAAACCTGTGGAGCTAGCATTAGTACAGTGCTGAAGGTATACAAGATGTATCCAAATGCTGCTTTTGGCTTTTTAAAAACAGTGGAAAAAATGCCTACAAGGAGTACCACAAGAACGAATGTAATGAGGTGATTGCTTCTATCTTTATCTTTTTAAGCTGTTTTTGCTGCTGAATCAGTTTAACACTATGGATGTATCCTTCAAACTCATATTGTAGACCCTTCTGTCTGCTTCTCTCTGCTGCGCTTTTTTGTTTTCCCAAAATTCTGATTATATTTATGCAAGGAGTGCTGTTAGTGACAGTGTGGGCTCCATGGTAGCTCTGACAGTTTGACGGGTTAGCAGCAGCTCAATTAGTGAGATCTGGCAACATGCTGACATTGTTACAACGAAGTCAGACAGAGCAAGAAACACAAGAACTCTAGATTAAAGTGAATCTCAGACCTTGAGAAGCAGTTGAAATGCTCAGACATTTGGACTTGGAAGTTTACATGAACATGATATAATTATGTATTTGCATAGACGTCATCTGCATTCCAATGTTGTCTTTTGATGGTTTTTCAAAAGACGAGCTAAGGATATTCTCTGCATGGTCTTAGAAGCAGCGGCTGCCACATTTGATAGTTACACATTATATTTAATAGCAGGACATCTCTTTTTCGTTCTCTTCTGTTGCACGGCATGATGTGGGGAAAAAAAGCCTTGCACGGTTCCAAAATCCCAGTACATTGGTGTCTTTTTAATAAAGGCAGAATTGACAACAACTGAACACAAAGGATTTGTATCGCCCCAACCACCAGAGTAATTAGAAGATCATTTGTTAGCTGCTCGAGGGGTAGTTTAATGGACCTGACTGGCACTGTGTTGATACTGTCTCTCAGAGGTGAACAAGCCACTACTGTTCATGCTTTTATTCTTCTTTCTCTTTTGAATTGTGCCCATTATTGGGGGCAGTTGGAATGACCTAAAAGAGTTAGTGTGGTCTTTTACTGCTGCACACTGCTGTTAAGGAGACAGTTTGGGATTTCACTCTTGGGTTTTGGCTTGTCACTTACTATGTGCACAGTCCAATTATCATAACAACATCCGGATTTCTTGTGGGCCAGCAGGGGGAAATCTGTGATCTCTAAATTTGTAGTAATGGGACATCCTTCTCTCCTAAAGGCCTGCCATAGAGAGGTTTTTTGTTTTTTTTTTACTTTCACAACAGGCTTCATATGCTGCAGTCTTAACTGTCAGTATACATGTAGACAACATTTTTCCATTAAAGGATTTTCCGGTTTTATTACACAGTGGTTCTTATTTATGTAGCTTTGGCCAGCATTCCTATCAGCAATAAAAGCATCAGTCACTGAGTTAATTACTACAATTACTGAAAAGAAGTCTGACAGTCAGACAACAAACAGGTTAGCCGGTTTGACTGAGAAAACTGAAGTGCACCATACTTATGATACTTGCACATAGTTTTTCTGTGCAATAAGGGGTTGTTGCCAGCATTTTGGAACCCACTTTTACCTCCAAAAATAGAGGTTTGGAAAATCTGGCTAAACTGTTGGTTTGTTTGATCGTTTGCTCATGTTTCTTGCCCCCACAGACTCTGTTGTAGTGATGTGTGTACCCTTCTGCAATCACCCCTCACTGAACACATTATCATAACTGACAGGAGTGATGAGCAAAACCACAAAAACAAGAGCTAAAGTTGTAATTATACTGCAAATGGCCACAGCAATTTGGCTATCAAGGCATAGAAGATCCACAATATGCTTTTAAGCAAACTATTATATTACATTGCCGGTACGGGTCCTTCATAATGATGCGTTTTTTACCACGCCTCTTCTTCCAGTTCACCATTTGAGGAACAGCAAGGACTTTATCAGTGTTGGTAGAAATGAGTGAATTTTCACATTGCATTTAAATAATGTGAAAAGTTTTGGGGTGTGAATGACAAACGGTGCTGTGTTTATCAGAACACTTCACAGACTAATACATCCTTTCCTTGACTTTCAATTGATTTTGATATCAAATGCATTTGTTTCCTGATGAAGAGGCACATCACAACGTTTTAACGATGGCATAATACTGTCACTGAATTGCACTTTGGCTAACATAATTGTTGTCTTCCACCCCGCCCTTATCATCCTTAGGTGAGAAGCCATTCGAGTGCAAGCTTTGCCACCAGCGATCCAGGGACTACTCGGCCATGATCAAGCACCTGCGCACCCACAACGGCGCCTCACCCTACCAATGCACCATCTGCCTGGATTACTGCCCCAGCCTGTCAGCCATGCAGAAGCACATGAAAGGCCACAAGCCCGAAGACGTCCCCCCAGACTGGCGCATAGAGAAGACCTACCTGTACCTTTGCTATGTCTGAGGCCGGGAGAGTAAACGAAGAGAGAGGGAGGGTACGTGTGAGGGTGGGGGGCGGGGTTGAGAGGTAAGGGGAATGTAATTGAGCGGATAAGGAGGCTGTGGAGTGTTGATGATTTAGGAATGTCAACTGCAAGAGACCCGAAAGCAAGAGGGTTTGTTTTCTCTTTTTACTTTTCATGCAAAGGCGGCGCCTGATCAACGGGGTTAGAGGGTGGTGATAGTGGGACAAAAGTGCTAAGAAGAGGAAGACTTGGACACGGGGAGAGATTCTCCACCATAGTTCGGATTCACCGGGTCATTCACTACATCTGCAACTGTGTTATTGTTTCAGGTCATTTCGGGCAGCGCCATAAAACGAGAGCGAACTGCAAGGAAGTGACTTTTTGGATGCTGCTGCGAGTGAGAAAGCAGATTCTCAAGGGCTATCTGAACCTGCACATGCTTGCCATCACTCCATTTTGGGGATTTTTTTATTTTTTTTTTGTTCCATTTTGATATGGTTTGTTTGCCTTCGCCCTGCTTAGTCATACTAGTTTGGATCGCATGAACAATATGCGAATACGAGCATCAACTTAGGCCCCAGTTCATCATGTCATGGTTTGCTTTCCAAGTATTGGAAAACTACTGAACTACTGGCTTTCAGAAGCCAAATTCCTATGGCAGTTATGAATCACAACAAAAGTTATCTTGGAGGAGGACTGAGACATATTTTCCAGCAGTTTCACCTCCCCAAACAAACTGCAGAGTTTGAATAAACTGCTTTGGGCAAAAAATGCTCCTAATCCTTTCCATCCCCAATGGGAGATTTATCCGTTTTGCAACTTCCTGTCATTTCTACCTGCGCATGTAGACACAGATCGTCCCCGTTTTCACAGAAATCTGCCGGCATAACCCTGTTCATACACGAGATCCCTCCGATCCCAGCGGTGGCAGTGAGATAGCCCCTGAGAATCTGCAGCGGAGCCGGTAGGCGTATGCAGTAGATGAAACAGTTGAACTGGATGAATGGGAGCACTAAAATACTGCAAACCGGGGGGGGGGGGGGGGGGGGGGGGGGGGATGCTTGTGCTGCTTTCTTGTTGGAAGTCTCCCCGGTTTTCTCAGCAGTCTTCCTGGTTCTGCATCTCGCTCAGATGAGGGCCGGAGACGGTCGAGTCACCGCCCCGTGGTTCTCCGAGTCACCGACCAGCGGTTCTCCCCAGAGAGCCGACTTCACTTTTCAATCTTCTATATTTTTTTAGCTCCGCATTATAGTTTATCATGGCTTGATTGCACAGGTAAAGCAAATTACGACAACAGTCTCTGTTTGATGTCTGCAAGTTATACTTTTTTTTTCCATGAAATCATAACTGGCTATTAAAGTATGCCACATTAAACCCAGCATATCCACCTACTCGGCAATAGATAACTGGACCGCTTATATCCATGTACATTTAACCAGACGACTATCATTATCTCACACTAATGATGAACTACACAAACTGACACATAAACAGTAACACTTTGTAACTCCACAACAGATCTGTCCATTCACCACAGTGATGGAAAACAAAATGGGAAAAGGCTGCTTTCCGTGGGAGTCCTGTGACTTCGACTGCTCGTTGTGAATGTTGAAGAAGAGCTGGGAATGCCTTAGCTGCACACCTTTACGTTTGACAACGGTGGTGTGGCGGCAGGTTGAAGACTGTTATATGGTATCAAAACATGAATGTGAATGAGCCGGGTTCGCACTAGGCTGGTGTCAAAATACATAGCAGGTTAATGCCGCCTTTCAATGGAAGTCAGAAACCTGTAATTCCCACCTTGGAGGTTGTTATTGCTCCCCACGCCTTCCGCTGGTTCAAATTTTCAGATGCGGTTCCCCTTGCAGCATGCATTAGCTCGCAGCTGTAAGTGCTATTTTAAAAAATGAATATGTTCACCGTCAGGTGTTGTGATAAGATTAGACAAAATGATCTGACAGAAGGGCTGGAACAGATCACATTATCAAGCCCGTGAGGTCTTGTGATCTTCAAATTCCAACTTTAATGTGATAAAAGGCGGAATTACGAACTGGGCAAAGCGGGTGGATTCTTTTTTTTGAGAATATGCCCCACTGGAGTAGAGAAATCAGGACCTAAAGGCGAGTCTTGCTTTGTCTGATTGTCCTTTCCTGTAGTTTCACCACAGACATTTTGTTTAAATGGTGCATATATTCCCAATATTGACATAACTGCATCTTGAAAGAAGCTATGCGTATACAACCCGTAGCTGAAAGGCTTCTTTTTTTTTTTTGTTGAGAAGAAGGTGGGAATTTCCGACGTCTCTGAAACGCAGCATTAGACCTGAATGACTGACGCAGCCGCAGGTATTATGGTTGAACCGAAGGCTTTAATGAGCATCACTGCATGTCACAGCGTTACCGGGGTGATCACCTATCCAAATAGCCAGTGGAAAAGGGGGAAAATCACTGATAGGACGAGACACTGCCCAGCAGCTTAGGGGGCGACCAGTAAGACGACGGAATAAATCAACTCTTTCTCTGTGGTTTTGTCCCTGCGCTTCGTCTCTCTCGTCTCCTGTTGTTGTTGTTGTTGATGTTGTTGCTGTTGTTGCTGTTGTTCTTACTATTGACCTTGAGTTTGAGCTCAACACATCGTACTTGAATTACTTCGTTTTGTGACCTCATGTTGCTTGTGTATTTTAATTTTTCCCTTTTTGTTTCATTTGTACACTTTTGTGTGTGTTCATGAGTGTACGTCGAAAAGATGCATTGCACGACATGATGAAGCAATGTGTACGCAGAAAAATTAAGTGCCACGGTGAAGAGATTTTTCTTTTTGTTTTTCTCATGTTGTGTATTTCTTTGTGCATTACTTGTTACCAAACTTGGTATTATTAACCCCGCTTGTTAAAGAGACGGAAGGTTTGGTCGTTTGTTATAAAAGCTACCTCTAAGTTGTTTTCATTTTTTGGCAAAAGCACATTTTTTTTTGTGTTTGTGTTTTGCATTATTTGATCATTGCTACTTCATCTCATGCTTCTTTTTTTTTTTTTTTTTTCTTCAAAAGTTGATTTATGATTGTCTGTGTTTTTAAGCAAAATGTATATAAAAGCTTAAGAGATAACAAAAGTAGAGGTTGATAGGATTTGGAAAGTAATTCAAATGGATGTTTATTCTCCTCTTATAGTCTCCCCCCCTGCACCTCCAACCACAGAAGAGCAGAGAAAAATAAAAAGCAATTTTGAAGCCTTAAGTGATGAGTAAGAGGGATGCGGCAGATAAGAGGAAGTACTATTGCTGTTAAGAGGGTTTAAAAACAAGAATTAAAACTTGAAAATATGTGAATAGAAGTGTAGTTTTGTAATGTGAAAAAAAAAAAAAAAGAAGGTTCATCAAAAAACGCTGAACCGCCCAGGACAGGTCATATTTGCAGTGATGCAGAGTGCGATGGACAATTGGAACTGCAAGTGGTAATCAAAAAAGAAAAACCAGAAGGTTAAAAATAGAGATTGTCTCAGCTGACAAGCTCTCTTGAGAAATGAGCGTATTCCTGAACAAGAGCCAACAGAGGCAATTTGATATTAAAAATTGTGATATTTTTGTATTCAGTGTCGGTCCTTTTTCCATTTGTGGAGGGTTACAGCAGGGCACAAATATTTGTATTTCTTTTTTTTTTTTTTACCTGTTTTTTTCTCTCTCTGGGTGTGAATCATTTTTGCCTTGCTCCTCTTTGATATTGTTGGACAAAAAAACATGTGTGTGAACATATTGTAATAATAAGTGTTGCTTTCTGGATGTCAATTGCATTGTAGGTGAAGGACTAGATCTATCCGCCACAAATTTTACGAGTGTGTCTGTATGTGACGAAGTAAAAAAAAAAAAAAAAAGAAAAAAAAAGGATTATAAAATACGGGACGGCAGGGAGGCGCTGCCAAACCGACCAATTAGTACTTGTCATTTACAACTTTTCAATCAAACTTGACTGTCAACCTGTCTTTTGTTTTTTGTATTTGAAAAAGAAAAAGAAGAAGGGATGGCATGTCCCGTGGTGTCTTGCCATCTTATTCTCAAACACTGTGAGCTGAGGGGCTTTTTCACCCTCATATAATATCCACCCACTATAATATACCCAGTCACGGCTCAGTCTGAACCACCACAATGCAAGACCTGATCAGTCACGTTATTCCTATCATCGTCCTCTGAATGTTTTCTACTTTTTCGTGCGGGTGAAAGAGTGTGTAACTATGTGTGTGCGTGCGTGCGTGCGTGCGTGTGTATTAGTGGAAAAATGCACTAATTTCAGATCAGATACAAAATACAATGATACTCTATGCCACTTTTTTTCTCTATGTTGGAAAAAATATATATATACATTGGCATCGATATAGTTCTTCCCTCAGTGTTCCTCCGATGTTTCTGTACTATCTTTGTGCCTAAAAATGGAATTTGTTCAACAAAAATATCCATCTATATCTGCTTAGTTTCCGTATTTTCAGAAGAAAATAAAAATGGTGTCTCCAGCACCCTAGGGATGTCATGACACTCAAAAAATGACCTGATTTTTTTTTTTTTTTAATTTTTATTCTGAATAGAACAGGGCATCCTTTTCAAGGACTGCAATAAACCCTTAAATGTTATTGAAATAGCAACTGCGATTCTGCATTCTATTACTTTCTCAGGCCGTACGCTGTGTTTTGGCACCCAAAAGCATTTATTTAGCGACACGTAAACAAATTTACCGGAAACCAGACCGGCTGTGAGACTCGCAAAGACTGTCGGGACAAAATCTGCTCCATGAAATTGTTTTTCTGCAAGCAAACTAAGCCCAGGACTGGTTCTCCACTCAGTGTCCATTCTATTCTCTCTTTTTTTTGTCAGCAACAGGTTTGCTGATGAGAACTTTGTACTTCTCTTGAAAGCATAAAAGTAAAAGAAAGAAAACCTCCATTTGGGTAGGTTGGCACTAGGGTATTCCCCTTCTGCTTTGCTTCAGTTTTTTTTTTTTAAAAGTACTCTTTTCTTTTCTACAAAAATGCATTGAGAAGGGGATGTTAAATTTTGTCAGAGAGGATTCATGGCATCCCTGGAGCTGGCACTCTGTGTTTTGGTGTGGTGTTTCTAGAACAAAGTAGCCATTTCATGCAGTGTTGCAATGCATGTGCCATCGAGGTCTAGACTAAAAACTGTTTTGAGTAACAAAGCACCAAGACATTGTATTTTTTTATATTAGCACTGAGGACCAATTGCCCTGTCGGACCAAGCATAACAAAGCTTTTTATGTAACGAAGCTTTTCTCTCTCTGTCTTTCCCTGGCTTGTCTGTGCTACTTCTCTCCTCCATTGTTGTGACAGCACAAGTGCCAGTCAAGTTGCTCTGTATTAAGAAAATAGTGTTTTTATTATGATTTGAATTATAGTTTTTGTCTACCTCAGCACCTAATCTTAGCCTAATCTTAGAAGGTGCCCAATTATTATTTTTTATTTTCTTTATTTTGTTCTCTTATTGTTGTCAGTTGTATAATTTTTTTTGAAATTTGCATTAGAGCTTTGCAAAGGTCCTTTGTCTTTTCCAGCGACAACGTGCTATTTTTTTCCGTGGCAGTACGTTTCCTGTTGAGCTGTGCCACCAATCTATAGCCACCGTCTGTTGATATAGAGGTTGTTCTTTTTTGTTTTGTTTTTCCATGTAGAATCAGACACCTCTCTTTGTAACATTTCAGTGTTCTCTGATGGAGTGTGAAAAAAAAATAAAAAGGAAAATAAAAGATTTAATGCTGCAGGTTCTCTTCTCCATGTTGTCACTAAAGTCAATGTTGTGCCTTTGATAGTGAAAATATAAAGATTTTTTTTTTACATCCTACTAACAGTAGATTGTTTTTTGTAGTGGAAATTTTTTGTATTTTTATTTATGAGTCTCATAATAAAAATCAAACCATGATGTTCAGTTGTATACTTTCAATCTGCGGTTAGAAAAAAATAAAAAATGGACTTCATGTTGTCTGTCGTAGCCCTGTTTCTGGCTCGCTATTTGTTTTTCCTGAATTCTTTAAAGAACAGAAGGTGACATTAGGATCTGACACAAATGAATCACTTTGTAGCAGCGAGTGTTTGATCTGCTCTTTAATAATATCCGGCACGTTTGCTGCAACTTCAAAAATACACTTCATTGAGATGGATTACAATATCTTAAGTAATTTAAGTCCAGTGAGCCCAAAACACAGCAACATTGTATAACCTTACACTGTTGGACTAAGCTGTCATTTTTACAGTTAAGAACCTCAAAATGACAAATAAGCCCTCCGTCTTAAAAGGTCAGTTACTATAATATGCATTGCATTATAGTTATTGTGCAGACGTCAGCAATAGTAAGCTAGATTTTGAATGTATCCATCAGAAAAACCGAGCCTCAGTGAAAGTAGCAAGCAGAACAAGCTCTAAAAGTGGCCTAAAACGAGTCAGAAAGTCACCAAGTTTGCATTACAAACAGCCTGTCGCTCCCTCCAAACCCACTCCCCCAAAAACATAATTATGAACTTTGTTGGCTAATAAGCGGTCAGGGAATCGGCTCCAAGTCCAGGTGTGTATGGTCTAGAAATCCCAATTGAATGATGATTTGAATTCGTTCGGACATGGAAAAAAAAAAAAGTAATATTCAAACTATGAGGACCTGTTCAAATTCAAAATGTACAGCCTTTAAGAGCAACGGACCATTAGAAGTAGTCTTGTTAAAGGACACACGGCTCAGTTTTGCCCCAAGGCCCTTAGTGGGTTAATCCAGCCCTGATTTTGGGCTAATTTTGTCGGAACATGAACAATCCACTGATTTGTGGAGATCAGAAGACCACAACGTCTTTACTGGCTAGTACATGACCTCTGTTGTCCCGTATCAAGGCTATATACTGCACAGCATTACGTTCCCTGGGGCTTTTCCCCATTTATGATTCCATTCCAAGAAGAATATCATAATTGGGTTAATGTCTCATTTGTAAGCCTGCGACTAATTATCAGATTTGACAATTTTATCAATTTGTCTTCGGCATGTCAGAACGTGAAGCAGAAATGTGTGCATGGTCGTATTCACCCTAATCAGACAAACTGCAATTTGGGGTCAAGTGTACTCTGATCTGGACCCGGGTCCCTGATGTGAAAGCCCTCTAAGGTAAGCGCCATACATGTTTTTACTATTTAAACTGCATCGAATACATCTATTTAACGTGGTTGTTGCAATTTTTAAATGTAGACTAAATGTCAATTATTATAAAAAGAATCCATGTTTCCATTACTTGAAACGTACGTCTCTGCTGCTTCTCTTTATCCAAGAACTTGTGTATTTGGGGGGTTTAGTATTCTGGGTGAAATTTCCCAGAGTGGAGTTGTTGGGTCCTTGTATTCTCCGTTTGTTTACTACCCTGGTTACACTTGCCTTATTTTCTCATTCATTTTCTTTCATCTCGAATGCATCAGGTTCATTCCTTCAGGCATCGATGTTATTGCTACTGTTCATGAAACAGAAACAGAAATCGGTTGGTGCAGCAGGGTGAAGCATATGTATAATTACTATGTGACAGGTTGCTACATTAATATTTTCTACGTTCTCCTCAACCTTTTTTTAAATCTCCTGTTTGTTCTGGGCCTTTTTGGACCTTCTTGTCTCCCTATTTGTAGATACAACTTGGTCACATTAAGTAAGCCTTAGTTGCATTTCTTTAACAATTGAAGAATACCGATGCAACACCAATAATATTTGTACACTGAAAGACTTCTTTGAAATCCATAACAAACTATACAAACCACAGAAACCAATATCCAGATTCAGGTCTGAATATTATTGTTGCCACAGTTATGAAACGAATGCTAGTGCATGCAGGAGAGCACAAACACACACAGATGTGTATATATATATATATATATACATTTATTTATTAGCATATTAGTTATATGAAAGAGAAACTAAAAATGAGTATTCTCTAGCACTTACATTTACGGTACATACAGCACCTGTACAGTCATTTAAAATGAACTTACATTGAAGCCAAAAAAGCATAAAAATTGATATTTGTATAATAAAGACTCGTAAATAATGACTTTGCTGCTCAGCTGAAGTTTATTGAGCACATTCATGCTCCCAATAGCAAGATTCCCCTTGACTGTAATGACCCCATAACATTCCCTTCAGGACAAACTTTACAATTTTATTTGAGCTTAAAGGTTTTTGATATGTTTTTACCTATTTAAGTTCACTACTGGTAAGGTTGCAGGAAAAGCTAAATCTGTGTATTTATTTATTTTGTTTGCTGGTCTTGCAGTATGCCTGTGCTGAACAAGCATTGTTTGCAAAACAACTAATTATGGCAGAAAAATAGATTGTAGCATGTCGGTTAATAAGCAACAATAATAGCGACTGGTAAAAGCAGGTCTTGAATCAAACTGAGAAGTTATTATATTGTGTTTTGTTTTGTGCTTGCAGGTTTGCCACAGATTAATTCAACAGCAGCATGCACTAAAAAAAGGGCTGCTTATACAGCCTGACACGTAGTGATTTCACATATTAAATACGTTGTTGTTTGAAACTCATGCTCAACAAGGGGTGATCCTACAGCTTATAGCCGTCTGATAGGAATTCAACACAATACCTGCAGGCAGTTTACTGTAACCTCCTTTGCCCCTGCTGCTATACAACATGTCAGTCAGGCCAAATGGAGCCCGCTCATTCAGGTACTGACAGGTGAGGTCCAGGAGGTGCATTGCAAAAACACCCTCAGCAATAAAAAAAAAACAAAAAAAAGCTCCAAAGATTAAAACAACAAACCTTCATTTTAAAGGGTTGGTTCTGCCAATTTTACTAAATCTTAAAAACAAAAATGAAATGTAATTTGTCATTGCTGTGTGCAGCACAAACAAAACAAAATTCCATTCAACTCACAATTGGCTAACCCACTGACGAGACGCCGATGGGCTGCAAGGCGTCTTAAAAAACACTTAATTCAAACTCAAGAACAAGCAGCGATGTATGCAGGCAATCTGCTCCAAGTCATTGTAGAAGACGTTGTATACAATCTTGCCAAAAAAAAAATAAACTCACCAAGCTGTCTGCCTGCTTAATGTAGTTTAGCTCTACTGTATATTCTGGTTGTGTTGTGGGTGGCATCATGCCTGATAAGATTACAATCCTGCTAAGAACATGAACTGATAAAAGAAACGTTAAATGCATTCATTTGAATAATCCTTTTTTTCTGTTTAACTATTTCAAACCGCAGCACCTGACTGAATGCCACCACTCGCCCTCAGCAGCCTGTTGTATGCTTTCACAAATGTTCACAGTGGAAACGCATTCAGCTGTGTGGCTTCGCACTCACCACCTGGCTGTGATGTGCTAATGGTAACTACCGCAGCACTTCAAGCCCGACTGCCTTTTGTCTGTTCCGCCTCTTGTGCCATAGAGGTCACAATTTCTGTCATCAGATATGCAGGGCGTGCGTATGTGAGAACCTCTCTTGTCACACGGGCGTCATTGTCGTTATAGAGGAAGCGAGTCGAGACACAAAGCTGTTCAGCTTTCGCTTGGTGACAGATCGACCTGAACAAGGTTTTAGATGAGTCTTTTTGTGGCAGGTTGTCGCTCATGTTCACCTCCCTTGTTGTGATTTCATTGCTTTTTGGCAGTTGATCAAACGTATCAGTTTGCACCTTTGCTCAATTTCATATCCAAACAGCGAACATTTTGACGTACGAAATGGGTGTTGAATGACGCTTTATCTTGCTCCAGTGTAAGTTAAGCTAAGGTGGAAACAGCTAACAGTTATTGAAAGGAAAAAACATATTTAACACATAATGCAAGACTGTTCATTCTCAATATGGGTGGCGTAAGGTTTCTCTCCAATCTAATTTGCTATTGCAAATTAGTAGTATATAAACAATTTTAGGAGACAGCATTAGATTAATAAAGTATTGCGAGAGTGCGATGCTATTTGGTCTGAATAGTCCCAGAGGATGATTCATAAGGATTATTGTGACCTGGCATTTTTCTCCAGACACCATCAGGCCAAACTCTCCAGACGCTCCGCAGACAATGAACCCTATAAACACAAAGGCTGATGGATGGGCGGAAAAAAATATTGATTCTCAGAGGATTTGAGTTTAGCGATCTGTTCTATAGCACAAGTCATATACAAGCTTTAAAATGTTTATATGGTTTGAATGCTGCATTCACACCATTTGTGGCAGTATGGAAAAAAACATTTTTTTTTTTTTTAAATCCTTTCCTGACAATGACGTACTCTCACACCACTGCATTTCTTTCAAACTCTTCCTGTTTGAGTCTGCATTCAAAACCGGTTCTCAGTCCCAATGCGTCAAATACCGGAGCTTGTTCAGTGCTCCTCTCTGCATCTGACACAACCAGCTCTAAGAAACTCTGTGTATAAGACTTGCAACATGGATGGATGGCGCTTGCAACATCCATCCAAGACACGCCTTAAACTGACTTAAGGAACACTGACCAAGCTGCGGTATCTGACGCATTGGGGTGATAATGTGTTGGCATTCGCACATGACACATAATATACCGTACGTGCTTTGGAAGTAATGTTTCATTCGATATTTGATGATCTGCTAAAAACATGCACACTAAAAAAAACTGTGTGCTCCTTTAATTTGTGTAGAGTGAGGAAAACATTGCCATTGTCATCTGGTTGCTGTGATTTCATCCCAAATGAAGCTCGAGGAGACAAGCCTGTCTGTGTGTCCAACAAACAAACGTCTCATCAAGAAGTGTCCCAATAATACCACTATGTTTGCTCATTTGCTCTCTTTGGCACACAGGATCAGATCTGGACTTCAGTGTATTGGAAACTAATGAGGCAGCTCTCCACTTTCCCTCTCCACTTATGAACTGACTCCCAAGTATTTGGCCCAAAACACATGGCAGCTCTGCGGTTATTTATTTATACGTCTATTTTAACTTCTTTTTTTTGACTTTGACAGAAAAGAAAAACAGGAAATGAGAGGACAAAAAAGTCATTGTGAATGGTTCTGTTGGACTTGTTGCTTTAGTGTGACTTTGATCTTGTTTAGGGGTATTAGGAAGGAAAGGGCAGGGGATGGTGAATGGTTTGTCAGGATGGTAATATGAACAGTGTAGAGCCTTTGTGTTGCAGCATGAGGTTTCAACACTGATCTTTGACCCACATATCTAAAGGCTGGATTGTTTAGGTTAAGTGGTGTTCCTGGAGTTCCTATTTTTTTATGTAGGTTTTTAAATATTCTTAAAACCAGACATTATTAAACCTAATTTATTTATTTTATTTATATAACTAATTTGAGGTCTGGTCATGGTGGTTTGAATACATATACACAGATTTGTTATTGTTACAAAAACAGCCTCCCAGGGCTATTCTGGCATTAGCAACTTTATTTTTCAGTCGACTCCCTCTCCTCACAGAGCATGACTGGGCTCTTTATTGAACGGTACAAATACAAACCGGATTTGACTTGACTCTAAACTAGAGGATCTCTCAGGTTACGTGGTTTATTGTGCCTTCTGCATTGTTGTATTAATTCCTGTAACATGCACCCGCACTCTGTGGAAATGTTCTTGCAAACAAGAGATTTAAGTCCAGTTTAAAATGGGATGTTTGGACTCATTCGTCTCTGGCTTCAGATCTTTGACTGACACACTAATTTGAACACAGGTGCTGCATGATATCCGACAGGAGGATTTAAAACATTATAGCAACTAAATTCATGAGATATTGCAAAATTCAATTGAGGCAGATGTGGTTGGACAATATGGACGAAAAGGGCTGCACTTGTGAATTATCTTCATTCATTCACACCGTTTTTTTTTTCTCTTTCACATTTTGTTTTCATCTTGCTCCATGGGCTATATTATTATTAGTATCATTAAATTTAACTGACTTATTGTTAAGCCATGTTAACATTCTTTGACACTATCCCTGTGTTGAAATAAAACAAAACTATAACATTTTACGGCTGCTGAGGGAAACTGATACTGGTGTGCATGGTGCCATCCTCTGGCTGCTGTGGTGAACTGCAGGAGTTAACTCGTATCAATGTGCACAGTGGTATTTCTACGTTTTTAGCAGGTTTGTTGCAAATAATAAGCAGAGCATTATTGTGCTATTTGTGTCGAAATGAATATTTAGACAACTGAAGTCACGGAATAAACAATGAATTACAATCAGTTATTTTACGTGATCAATTTAGTAATTTAACATCACATGGGTCAGACAATCATATCACATGGTTGTATTTGAGCTATTTCTTATTTCCTGTTTGCAATTATGAATTCAAAATTCAGTTTCCAAATTTGTTTCCATTTCATACATAATATTGTGTTTGCACAGAAAATAAATGTCACTTAAGGGTAAGCAGTGAATCATTTTTTACATAAGAATGATGAAATAGAATTTCATAATAATGACGTGCGTTTTAACAACAATTTATTGGCTCTGATTCATGTACTTTTTTATTTCTATAATTATGACCCACGCAGTCTTTCATTAAAAGTGAGGTGAAGGTGGTAAATGATTTTTTTTTGCAACATAATTAGAGAAAACCACTGCAAACATCTGTTGTTGAAACACTGTTATCCAAGCCGTGAGTTACAGAAATCCTGTTCAACATTACAATATTTTTTAGACAGATTTTATTACATGAGGTGACACGTTAACGTTAAACATTATTTTGACGTATTTGAAGCGCTACAAGTTTCCACCGTTTTACTTACAGACTTATGATTTACCAAATAAACAAATAATATGCTTATAATGTGAATATGTATATCTATCTAAATCATTTCTACATTCAAGGCCATGCAGTCAGATGTTTCCTATGTAGTGCAAAACAGGTCATATGCATTTATTACTTTACTAAATTCAATGTAAATACATACCTTATTTATTTATTTATGTAGATATTTTACACTGCAATAACAGCAATATTACAACTTTAAAATGTACAAATGTCCTGCTGCTCAACAACACTGCCTCTTACTCCATATTTTATTCTTAAACTGTATCGTTGATGCTGGATATTTCCAGGTTTGACCACATTTTCTCGTTTCTGCTCAGGTTTTACTCGGCTTTCAAAGGCACTAAATACCGTGGCAATATTCCATGTTTGTTTTTAAATGGCTGATTATACCCCAAAACCTTTTCTTTCAAGACTTTCAAACACAACCAGACAAAACTCATGTAAGTGGTTTATACGACTCCTTCGCCACCAAAAAGGCCTGGAACAAGTATATGATGCTCTTGTGGATTTAAGTAAATAAATAGTGTTTTTATATATATATATATATGCACTTTATATGAACAAGAAACTCTACATTTTGCCAGGTTAATATATTTGTTGATGTGGTTTTTTTAATTAATGGTATATTCACCTTTGCTTATAGTGTTACCACTACTGTCATCCTTGTTAATCCTTCATAATGTTGAACAATAATTCAATCTATAAGCGTGTGGGGGCATTTCTGCTTGGGCATCTCAAAAAGCCTTGGGCAGGCTCATATTGCACACACAAAAGCTCTCTGGTCAAACCTGAAATGATGATAATAATGATAATATTTGTAGGGATAGTTGGTTGCTTGACCTTTGTACATAGATCCCAACTACAGGAATCCTTTCCCTGTTTCATTGCTATGCGAGTGCCTCCCTGTATCCACTGAGCTACACAGGGCATAGAGCCAATAACTGGCCTGTTGAATTCAGTGCTCTCCCCACTGAGCTTGTGTCCACAGCAGTACAGGGACGAGACTCAGGCGACCTGCCACACCGACCACAGCGTGCCCAGTGTGATGCTGTAGGCCACCACGGCCACCAAGTAAACTCTGAAGAGCAGCACGTCCAACACGTAGCCAACCTGCAGCCACTCCTTGGCAACTTCCCGGCACCTGTCCCTCTTCTCCAGGAAGTGGCGTATCGCTGTCACTTCGTGCAGGATGTTGTCCATGACAGGCGGGGTGGGGTCCCTGGATGGGGGCAGACCCAGTCCGATCAGCCTGCCTTCTCTGTCGTGGTGGCTGAGCCTTCGGCCTATCTCACAGGTGTGGTGGAGGGGGCACTGGGCTGCAGGATGAGACAACGACAGGCTTCATATTACTTCATTTTGTAGTTTTTTTATTGCTCAAACATTGACCTCTAGGTTTTATTGATTAGATTACAAATCTGAATACAGTTGCGCTTAATGGCACAAGAGTGAAAACCACTGTTGTAGGCTACTGCACATGCGTTCACCTGCACCTTACCAGTCCCATAGTTGTTGTCCTTGTAGTGCTCCAGGTCGGTGCCCTGGGAGGACAGTGTGGGGCAGAGGCTGTGCTTCTTGTGGATGCAGAAGAGGACCGGAGCTCTTTCCAGCACCAAGTACTTCACCCAGTGGGGCACGGGGGGCTGCAGGTCCTGCTTGTGGACCAGGCGCACAATCAGGACGGTTTCTGTCAGGCTGATCACCAGCAGGGCCATGCAGACCACGAAGTACACACCTAGAGCACAGGTCAAATGAGACAAGGTGTTTGATGATGATCCCCTCACAGATATTCCATAAAAGCAGATAGCAGTAGAATAATGCTCCATACTTTACATATCTAAATTACTGCGTTTCGGTAGGTTGCAGGTTGGAGCCCAGGCTATTTTTAGAGATTTTATCTTGGAGTTTGCATGTGCTTTAACCTGGGCTTCCTCCAATAATCAGTTGGATTGAGCATGATTGGTAGTGTTATACTGTTAAAGACCTATACGGTAACTTTTATGAGGATGTGTCTCTGCCTTCCACCTAATTCATGCTGCGATAGTCTCCAGCCCTCCAAAATCCTGAAATTAGTGCTTGAATTTAACCTGAGTGCACTCTCAGAACTTGTTTTGCCCTCACCAATCTGTCTCTGCATGACTTCCAGAGTACTTTTTTTTTTTCATTTTCACATTAATTTAGAGGTAAAATTAGATATTTTAAAATACGCTGACATTCCTTGCAGAAATCATGTTCTGAATTCAAACTGCTGATAAGCAGTACATCCCGGTCACCTATCAGAGGGGTTCCTATGGCAGTGGCAGGCAGAGTGTCAGATACAATGATGAGGAAGACAGAGTAGCCCAGCAGCAAGGTGATCTTGAAGGAAACCCTCTCTCCACTGTCTGGTGGCAGATAGAAACCCACAATGTCCATCACCATCAAGAAGATGCTGGGCAGCAGCAGGTTCACAGTGTAGAACAACGGCCGCCGCCGGATCACAACCTGGGAAATGTAGGTTTGTGTCAAGTCAAAATGTCTGTTGTAAAAGAAGGCAGGACATGGTTAGCTTAGCATAGCATTAAAAAAAAAACGGGAAAAAAGCTAACTCTGTCCTACGTATGTTGATAATTAACATGTCGTATCGTGTTGGTTTAATCCATACAAACTAAACCGTAAAAAAACAAATTTAAATAAAATAGTGGATAATACCACAGGTGAATATTTGAGGTTAAATAAAATAAAATAAAAAAACGGAATATATAGTTTGGACTTTTATTGGTGATTATTAGTGGTCGTTCAGTAATCCCTGTTGTGATTGGCAGAAGATGAGGAAGCGAAACAGAGCGGGCGCGCCAGAACGCAAACGAGCGAAGCAAAACGAGGTTCCCGGTCAAGTAAATGTGTAAGTAAATGTAGGTTAAGTCACAAACACCCACTTTGCTCTCAACAATTTCAGTTAGTTAGTCTGAATGTTAGTGTTCGTGTGTTTGTTTGCACGCACCTGAATTATGTGATCAACGCTAGCTGAGTGAAATCACATAGCAGTTAGCCGCTAAGCTAGCAGGGTAACGATGCTAACTGCTCAGTATAGGTTTATTTTAAGTCAGTGACTTTGAGTGTATTGGGATAACAGTGTTTCCTTGATATTCCTTTTTTTTTTTTTTTTACAAGAGGGGAGCGAACAGAGCAGAGGAGAGGAGAGGAGAGGAGAGGGCTCCTACTTATCTTTTCAGAAACTAAGGTTATATTATTTTGGCTTTATACCAAGGTCAAGTCACACCCCTGTGAGTAAAGCACGTAAACCAGGTCACCGTCACGCATGAAAGCTGTCGATCTCTAAGACAATTGACAGATTCCATCGCAGAGATATTAACATTACATATTATTTGGATAGGGTTCCCATAAAGAAATGTTATTTTATATTTCAAAATGCCGTTACATTTAAATACATTAATACTGTTTGACATTGTGGTGTTGCAAGTTACTTTATATTCAATAAAAGTATATTTCCTAAATCTTGAGACGCCACATATGCAAGCTAGACAGACATGTCACCTGCTCATTATTGTGCACGAATTAACTGTAGCTATGTATTTAGGCCTCAAGAGCCCTGGTGCTGGCATACACATAGAAACCTTCCAGCAGGGCGGGCTTTGCGAGCGCACAAAAATGTGTGTGTGCTCCTCCATTTAATTAAAGGGAAACAATTGAACATGTTATTATTTTTAAGACTGGACTTGATTTGTTGCATTTATAATTTGGAAAATTGTTTCAGTTAAGAAAGAGAAAGAAAAAGATCATAATGAATGTCTAATAACAGCAGACTGGCATGTCCTGAGGTTAAAACCTAAATACAAAACCTTTGACACACGATGCAACACCCCACATTTATGCTTCACATATAACACACACACACACACACACACACACACACACACACACACACACACTCACACACACACATCTTAAGATCATTATTTCAAGTACTTACATGGAACTTCATCTCAGCATAATAGTCGTCATTGTCGACACTGAAGATCTTGTAGTTGGACAGTATGTGGAGCAGCTCCCACTCTCCTTGGTTCATGAAGACGCTCTTGTCCTCCCTGAGCTCCTCGGGGCTTCGCATCAGGGTGATGTTGATGTCATCAACTACAGATCGAACACAATGTCGGGAGCAGCGTGAAACGGCCATGGCAACAAGTTACCTTTCGCCCTCCACTCTGTTCTCCCAGCGCATGTCACAGCGGGGGAGAGTTCACAGATGCACAGAACAGAGCGGTTGTTTCACTCAAGTCTTAATGAGAAGAGTTGAAGACGGAGTCGGCTGTTGTTTTCTGATGCCAGTGAATATTTTTCACTAGGAATGTATGCCTCACTGTGTGGAAGGGACAGGGATCGTTCTTACATGTGTAAGGCAACAGCAGGCTTGATTTAAACATTGCTATCCTAACTTTGTAAAAGTGTGAATTGTTATTTTTAATTAAAATGATTAATCAGCAATTTGATTAAAAAACAGTTGCTTGTGTAAACCTGTTTAATGTGGAAACAAATTGGTCAAAAGTTACACAGGAATTAAATTCCAGTATATAAAGTATGTAGCTTATAAACTACAAACGGATGTAAACAGAATATAATTGAATTGAATAGATCGGCCCCATTATCACCCATATCCAATCGAGCTATTTGAGTCAGTATCGTCATGATATCGGTGCATCTCTATTTTTCACCATTTTGCCAGAATTAAATCAAAAGTAGCATAATGGCGGATTATTTGTGTCACTGAGAGGGCTGCAGATGGATGTGGCTAATGTGAAGTTACCTGTAAATACTCCAAAGATGTTTGAAATCTTAACTATGAGTTAATAGTATATGGCTAATATATCATAGTTTTAGTTTGGTAAAGGGTTTTAGTATCTATATTCAAGAAGAGACTGCTATTATATTGTTTGAATAAGTCTGAAATCATTTTTTCAAAGTAATTCCTCCATGGATAAAATTCATGTGGAGTTGGCATAGATATTTTTGTTGCAGGCTGCTTGAAGTGTGTTTTGATTTATTACAACATGGCTTTTATTGTTGTAGTTTCTGTTTTAGTCAAGTACAGTAGATCAAAGCTGAACCAGGAAGTTAGTCTGTAAACTGTGGTGGATGTTTACAATAGAAAGTTTGGGGAATAATTTCACGTTCTCCTGTGTTTTCTCTTCTTAATAAGTTTGGCTAACCTGGAGGTTTGCGTACAACCTGTGTGATCTTCTGACTGCTTTTGTTTCTTGCCTCGTCTTTTTAGTGATTGAGTTCCCAGATTTCCGCAATTAAGTTGGTGAATACAATGTTATCAGTACTGATACAAATGAGGGAACTGATGAACAAAGCTATGAAAACGTTACCCAAGTTGTAATGAGCTGTGATCGTCCTGTAATGCAGGTTTAAGTCATTCATGTATATATGTTTCTAAAGGAAGTCAGTTACATTCTGTGCTCATTTTGAAGTTAAAACGAAGCTGACAATACCTAATTGGAGTTATTGCATTGTACACCGGCAACTGAAATCCATCTTCAATCATTATTATCCAGTTGGAGACCTTTTTCTAAGAAACCAAAACCTCAAACCTCCTTAAAAAGCACGTTTTGTGGCTTTAAGAAACCAAATATATCTTACATTAAACAAGCAAATGCAGATCCTGAATATGATTTTTATTTCTGTATGCAGAATTTAACCAAAGACTCTGTTAAAACCAACTGATAATGTTTGGCATTCCCTGAAAGCTTGTAGTGTTGATGCTTTAAACCAAAATCAATGTTCAACCACATTGTAAATGAGGCTGAAGAGAGCGATGAGTGTCTTACTGGTATGTAGCCAGCTCTGGAAGGTGAGGCTGCATTTCTGGACATCAAATGGAAAGTTGTAGATGTTGAGAGTGCAGGCTGTGACCACCTGGATGGGCTTGTAGTTGCGCACCAGTCCGTCATGTGTCACGTAGACATAAGGTATGTCTGGAGACTTCCCCACATCTACGCTGCAAGTCAGAGACAAACATGTCAACATTCTATGCCGATAGAATAACAGAAGGAGCAGAAGTGATGGTGTCAACAGAAGCAGTTCTTACAACTCATTGATGAGGATGTCAGGCACCCACACATTAGCAGTAGGTATAGAAACCTGTTTGACTTCATCAAAGTCTTCTGGGTTCCACACCAGGAATTCATCCGTCCATGACTAAAGATTTGTCGACAGGAAGAAGCTAAATTAGTGAATATTAGATGTGGATTTTTGCAGGATAGAGTGTAAACACACAAAACAATAATGTCTCACTAACAGATGTTATATGTAGACTGTAAAGACATCGGGCCAAAGGTAAAACTGGTTTCAAAGAGGAATAAGATACAGAAATATCGCACAGTTAAAACCATACAAATTTACAAATGTAATCAGAAATTACGTTGAGTTTGCTATTATAATTATAAGAAAGTGGTTTAATGGATCAAATATTTGATAGTGTAATAATGCAGTAAATAATATGTCTTTTGTCTTTGTCTTACCTGTCTGTACCATACATACGTTGTTAACACCTGGTTCTTCTCATCCTGTAGTGGAATAGAAGACATCCGAGTTTTAGAAAAATAATTTAAAAATTGTATTTTACTACACAAATTTATTTTATATTGTGCTGATTGCATATTTAAGTAACATTTAAATGTAACACCTACTTGTCAGTCGGATTGTTTTTTAATAAAGCTTCAAATGAATAGTTCAAGAATATGCTCTGATTACAAACACTTAATTGTTGGATATTGTGCCGATATACGGACTAAAATGCTGGATTCGATATAGAACCATAATTAAAGGAGTCACGATATGCACAGTAGATGATATACATAAAACTGCACAGTAGTTCACAGGTTAGTGTAACATTCAGGAAGTGTGTAACTCACCACATTGAGGATGGAGTAAACCATGAGGTCTATGGCCACTATGGTGGACGTCCTCCAGTCTTTCACTGGTCTCACTCCCTTCTTATAACCCGCACTCAAAAACTCAGATAGCCGCACTAATGTGGCGTTGGCAAATCTTCCTGGGCTGCTGCCCAGTTTCTTCACTGAAAACGTATAAAATATGAATCATGTTATGTGCACTGACATGAAGAAGTCAAACATAGTGTTTATCTCATATTGTCAGCGAGAGAGGTGCATGAAAAAAAAAGTTAATCAAAAGTTAAGAACCATAAAATAATTTCATAAGAGGAATCGCTAAATTCGTATTAATGCTGCATTCATATGAAATCAAGCAGTTCGTAGATGAAAGATGAACAGGAAAAACAGACACAACTTCCTATTCCTGCATATTTAGTAACAGTTTCTAGCTGGTTTAAAAAAAATACATCACAATGACAAAACAAAAATAGAAAAACATAGATAGCATATTATTGTTATTACTATTATGCATTCTGTTGCTGTTTTTAAATCAAATTTATTTTCTTAAATGTGGTGAAAGATCATTTTTTTTAGTTTTGATAAACTGTGATGCCTTTCTGAATTGTGTTTTTTTCACACCGTTGCATTAATTGGAGGACACTAAGGAAAATTGGACATTCACAACATCTTGGTTTTAATATAACAATGCCATATCTAATACCAAGATCATTTTCCCAAAATTAACTAAAATGATTCCGTCTTGTAAACCATGATTCAAACAATTTTTCCAAAATATGTGAGTAATATTTGAGCAATTACCTCTAATATTGCAGTCAGACCACACAGTCAAAATAATATATATATATATTAATATACACCTTTCCTCAGACATTAAAAGGGCGTAATGACTCCAATTGTCCTGGCAAGTAAGAGTTAAGGGACTTTGTCATGACAGGCCAACAGTCAAGTATTTGAAGTCATATATTGTAGTAAAACAGAAGCTGCTGTACCTGTGCAGGCTCTTGATGCTCCGTGAATAAGAAGGAAAATGAGTGCTGTCCAGGCTGATGACGGTCGCATGGTGCCAGTTCACCTGTGTTTTCTTCCCCCGCTGTGGAAGTCTGACTGCCGCTCTGATGGAAGGCCACGGGATGCTTCACACCCATATCCTCCATATCCATCCACTTTATCCATCGCTTCGCTCACATCCACTTTCAAAACCTTGTTAGTGTCACTCAGCTCATAAGGGTGTAGCCATCTGAGCTGACGCCACTCCTCCGTGTTCAATAAAGCACCCGCTCTCAGAGATAAATGGAGCTGAAAGACTGCAGAAATGAGAGCTAGTGACCGGATCGTATGTCACGTCTGAGTGATCATCTAATTAAGTAGTATGCCAACATCAGGCCAGTATGTTATAGTGATTTAGCACAATTAAGAGACTGTTAGGCAAGAGTATCAACTAACTTACTGACAGCAAAGTTCCAGCGTTTAATGTCCTCTATCTCATGAAACCTACCGTGGCCGTAGTTGACTGCTTTACTTTACTTAATGCTGAGATCCCAAATATTGAAGGCTTTCAAGGTTGCCATTATTGAAAGGAAATGATTTAAGCAAATGAGATTTAGTTTGCCAGTTGTGTGCTCGCCAACAACATTTGAATAAAAAAACTCCACTGACAAAAACACAACACGGCAAAAAGTATGTAGATGCCTGAACAACATCAGCATCAGTGAGGTTAAGACCTGGTTTGTGGTCAGCTTCCATTTCCATTCATATCAAATGAAAATGGAAAGTTTGCATGTTCATTCGAGTAATGGCAGCAGTTTTTTTACAGTGTTTTACTCACTATCAGAGGATACCAGTATGAGGGAATGTGCTCTTGTTTATCTAGAGGGTTGTTTTACACCTGACCATGCTTTCTTTGGATTTGCTTGTGCCTGGCTGAATGTACAGAAACATCCCAGAAGATCTGAGAATCATCCTCCGTATACCGTCCATTCCGTCTGTAAAGCTCCGATGCCAAAATTTTCATACAGATGTATTTGGTGGCCTACTTTTTTCAGCTTCCCACAGTGCAATTAACATGAACATGAACACTGCAGCCTCTGAGGGCTCATAGCTGTCTTCCAAAGATGTTTATATAGACCGATATCTCATGACATGGTGTAAATCAGAAATATGAATAGGCAGGTTTCTGGTTGGTTTGACTTTGAGGCTTTTATTGTCACTTCTGTTATGCATTATCTTCACAAAACGATACACTTAAGGGATGTTATTTTATTTCAAAAGAACAGATGCAGTCATATTGAGATGAAAGTCATATTCACAACAATGTAGATACACCAAGCTTTGAACTTAATATACAGCCATTTGTTACCTAATACAGACAGTAACAAGTAAGTACTGACTAAACATTTATCTTCAGCTTAGTTGCACAACATCATGTAACCAGATCCACCTGAAGAAGAGGTTCGCAGATACTGTGACAATTGCATTAATATGGATCTTTCCGCCGGCAAGTTTGCTATGACGCACTTTTGATATTCTAGTCATGACTATTAGGAAACCAACAGGGAATGGAGACACAGCAGCTGAGCTCTGAATGGGTTTTATTGATCTATTTTGTGGCAGTGGGATGGAGATTAAAGTGTGAATACAGTATCATAACATCACACCGGCACTGAGGATTTTCTCCAGAGAGCTGCTTTATTATACGGTATCTTTGAGTCAATCTTCACTGTCGGGAATTCATGATAACTGATGCGAAACAATCATGTCTCAAACTATAATGTTGCGCTACAGCGGCAATGCAATATCTGGAGGTTAAGCGAACAGTATGTATATATAAAGGATAGGTCTATTTTCAGACAACTTGCATTTTATTGTTGTAGTTTTGGCAATCAGTATTGGTTACAGTCAATAGCTGAGATTTGGGAACATGATGACACTGCAAAAAAAAGGTGAGAAGACACGAAACATGATCAGATAAGACATGCCAAACGTATATTTAAAAGATAAATTAAAGGCAAACAGTAAATTGATTACCCAAATTATCCGTTGTACACATTCATCATAGTTTACAGGTGGATTTCATGCTTCAACTTTGACCTACTGTAATCATCAATCTTGAATGTTCAATGACATGAGAAGGAAGTTGGGGTGTTGGAGGGAGTTGCACAACAATCAACGTTTGCATTAGAGAATCAGAAGAGTAATAGACATGGTTCATAAAGGCCTCCTAATACTTGTATTAATATGATGCGATGGTAGTTACAAAATGCATGTGCATCCTAGGTGCTCTGCCTGAACTTCATTTATATTCTGGATAAACCGTTTGTTTACAACCTGATCGATATTCGGATTGCTTGTGTTTCTTACACCTTCTCTTTTGATTAGCGCAAAATTACCACTGCTACTAAACACACACAAATAAGAGCTTAATTGTAATGATACAGTATATTTTAAAGGCATTGGTTAAATATTGGCACACAATATAAAGTGTATACTGTTCTATCTAATGAATAACTTTTGTGGAAGGGAAGTTAATTATGACCAAAATACACTTGTCTGCAATAATAATTCTGCATCCCTTTCTTTGCATTAAAAACATACCTATGCTTCTCCAACAGACTAAAGTAAAGTTGGCATCATAAGCAAGAAGTTCTTTCACAGTATTCAAATAATCACTAAGTCTCTGATAATGCAGTCAGGCAAAGCTCCAACTGGCCCAGAGCATCAGCAGCGTACCGGCATACGAGGCCAGAACCAAGAGGTAGAAGCGGAACAGGAAGCAGTCGAGCTTCGAGCAAAGGGCCAGCCATTCAGCCTGAACCGAAGACTCACTGTCCTCCTGGGATAAAGCCAGGTGGAGGGAAACCAGCTCCTGGAGAAGCCACTCCAGCCCAGATGGAGCATCCTGGATCTCATTCAGGGACAGCAGATCTTCCTCCAGTGAGGGTTCAAACTCATAATCTGGTTTGAAATGTCAACAATGAATACAGATGCAGGCAGGTTCTCTAATTACATTTGTACAATTGAAAGCAATCATTATGGGACAATATTAATATTCCTGACATCAGTATTGTGATCCTTTCCAAAAGGCTTAGTTTGGTACAGACTGTTTCACCAGACTGGGCGAAGAACAGCTCTCCCCCCTCTTTATCATTAATGGAAGGCTTTCAGATGGAATTTAAATACCAGAGACAGATAAATAATTGCACAACCACTCTGAATTTGCAACTCTTTTTAAGAGTCTTACAAATACTTTCGTAAAGTCTCCCCAAGTTAAAGTATACGAGTTTAAGATGATTTCATAATATGAAGAACAGAACTGTGGTTGCACCGCTTCCCGTGACCAAACAGTTCCAAGACTGCGGTATTATTTATTTTGCCTTCATATTGAAGTTTAAAATTATTCCAAGTAGGAAAAATGGAAGTCAACACATTCCTGTTTCCCATGCATTTTGAATTTTTAGAGTTTAAACTTTCTAAAATGCCTCGGCTGTGTTCTTTCACGCTTCAAACTGTGTTTTTTTTTTTTTTTTGCAAACAGACCTTTTGATTTGGTGAAGCATTAAGCAAAATCACACTGTGCTATCACTGTGTCAGCGGGACTTCTGCAACATCAAACGTCTTTGAGCTCGTAGCTTACCTCCGGAGGAGTTGATGTGATCGAGCGTCCTAATGGAGGTTAAAGCGCTCTCTGTGAAGCCATGAGCAGCTGAGCCGTACTTGTCCAGCAGGCAGGCAGACACTGACATTTGCCTGACCTCCTTCTCACTGTGGTGGAGCAGCTTCACCACCAGAATAGACTTGATCAGGCTGAGCATCAGCATGGCCATGCACACGGCGAAGAACACGCCTGGGTGGAGATGGGAGGGAAAACAGAAAAGTTTGTTGCACAATAGCTAGATCACGGCATTTTGGAATTTGAACAATTTACAGAAGCAGGAAAAAATGTACTGTCCATTTAATGTTGTACAATGTATACCAAGCAGACACAATTGGGTCTAAAACAAAGCGAAATGAATATAAGGGTTAAACTGAAATGATCTAAGCAGCAAACAACACCTATGAGTGGAGTATTGACCGCTGTGGCAGGCAGTTCATCTGTCAGGTTGACTCGGAAGAGGGTGTAGCCCAGGAGTATGCTGATCTTAAAGGCTATGCGGGTGCCGCTGCTTAGAGGCAGGTAGAAGCTGATCACATCCACCAGCATGAGGAAGATGCTTGGGATGAGCAGACCCACCACATACAGCAGGGGGCGCCGGCGGATCAACACCTGAATGAAAGATGAGGACAAAGAGGCAGTAATCTGATAAGACACTAGCAGAAATAATATTATTTATTCAAATCTAGTGTTCCCTCTAGTTGTGTCTAGCCATGCAGATCGTATTGCTTTCATTTGTCTTAGTTTTGATCTTTCTTCAAACAGCTCTTTCTTGAGTTCAGTTCAAAAAAAAAAAAATGTAAGATCTGGAATGGAACAAAAGCATTTTCCATCAGAAACCCCTTTCATATGACATGTCTACCTTTAGCAGGGGAACTGCCACAATGTAACAATATCCCAGTGAGCCATGAACTGCTCCATTATCAGACAGCCTTTTGCTCTTTCAGCTGAATAAATAGCAGCCATCCCTGCTCTCCACCTGCAATGGGCAATGGGGCCATTTCCCTCACCACTAACAAGAAGTCCATTGATCAGGCAGCCACTGAGACAGTCTCATTATGGTTGCTCACCCTCCCCTGTCTATCAGCCTCCCTCTCTATCTGTCTCTTTACTTGCCACAAACAGCCTCCGTCCCATCATTTGGCATTAGCCCACGAGCCCGATCCATGAAGGTCGCGGCCAATTGCTTTACACTTTACAATTCCGCCGCACAGCGTGGAGGAGGAGGGGGGGGGGGGGGGGGGACAACCCACAGAGCGGCTACAGTTTAAAGCTCACCATCGATAAGCAATCACGGTGCAGACACACTCTCTGACATTACTTTAACCCCCTTATTCAAATCCATTCCCTCTGCGTTAATGTGCTGAATGTGCATGATTGAGACACTGAGGCACATACGTTGAACTGGATGTGGGCGTAGTCGGTGTCGTCTTGGTGGATTTGCCAGTATCTTGAAGGAATGGACAACAGTTCCCATTCTCCGTCATTCATAAACTCCCTCTTGTCATTAGCAATGGCCTCTGCACTCCTCCACAGCGCCAGGTCTATTTCCTTCACTACAAGAGGATAATGAAGGATAAGAAGGAAAGCGGTAAATATCTTTTATCCCATCAGCACACAGGTTGTGTGTTTGTATGGATTTCTTCCTGGTACTTCGGTTTTCCCTACCCTGGCCAATAACATGCAAACAAGGTGAATTGGAAATTGCATCTATTTCATTAAGTTGGAAAGGGCTTTCTGAGGGGCGAGGTAAAGTGGCTTTTTTTTGCCACCTAAAAAATGTCAGTATCAGTTAAAGTGCATGCTATATTTAGAATATTTTCATCACTTTAACTTGCTGTCAGACAGCCATTTGTGAAGGGCTTGGGAAATTATGTACTTTGGCCAAAATTATATTCAGATTTCAATACGGAACACCAGTGGGAAGCTACAGAATGATATAAAAACCTACCCTTTAAGAGTGTTGAAGGTGCTGAACAACCAGGCATATAGGGTAGTCTTACTGGAAGGCTACTAGTGGGCCCTTGATTATACAACTGAGAGAGCTCCATTCCCTGATGAAGACTCTGTTGAAAGCTCTGGAAAAAGCTATTAAGTTGACACTGAGAAGTGTTTTTTCTATCTCCCCTAAGGTTTGGGAGGTTCTAAGATCAGGTAGTTGCACCATATTCCTCATGGGTAGCGCAGGTGTAAATCTCTACTCTGCAAATACAAATTCAACTGAATTGGCTTACAGAGCACCACCTGATCTCAGGCAGGAGACACACCTGAGTGAAGCCAGCTGCGGAAGGTGAGGCTGCAGTTTTGCTTGTCGAACGGAAAGGCGTACATCTCCAGGCTGCAGGCCAGCACCACCTGCATGGGTCGGTAGTACTTCACCGAACCAGAGGAGTTGACGTATACGTAGGGGATCGGCAGGGACTTCCCCTCGTCCACACTGGGAACACACATGGAGGAGAGGGGGGGACAACAGGACATAGACCGGTCAGGCTGTAGTGGCCATTTGGAGGGCCAAGTGCTATGGATGATCACATGTGTGTGGCCTCTGTGGAATTCAAGTTTACTTCCTATCAGATTTAATGAGAAGTGAATTATAATTATCACAAATACGTTGGACAGAAGCGGAGAGGACAATATCAATAAGAGGAACGATTATACAAAGTCCAATAGTTAGCCATGTCCTGAGACCAGAATGTGTTTTTTGCATGTTTTACACCATTTACATAAATCATGCCGACAACATAACATAACATTATTGCTGAATATTTTTCAATGCATTCTGTAGTGTGTTTTTTTTTTTTTTTTTTTTCCCGTGGTTGAAGGCATTATGTTTTCAGGCTGTCCGCCCGTCCATTTCATCCTCGTGAACTCAATATGTCAGCAATGCCTGGAGAGAATGTCTTTAAATCTGACACAAACTCAACTGATTAGACTGATTAGAATTTGGTGGGAAAATGTCACTGTGACCTCATAAAACACACTTTTGGCCATAACTCAATAATTCATTTGCAGTGAATGTAAATTTCACACAAATACCTTATAGGAGGAAATTATGAAGTGATGACATTTTGGACAGAGATGGTCATGAATTTAAACTGCAACTACACTGGTTGAAAGAGGCATATAGCTGCAAGACGGCAATTTTAGTTTATATATGTTATGAGTGTCTGTTATTTATCAACTTGTAGATATCATTTTTTAAATCTCTATGGGAAGCAAGTATGGCATTTTTAAATTCTACTCATATTTGCTTTCATTTTAAGGGTTCAAAGCTTAGGGTTGGGCATTAGAACCAGGGTCTCTGCAAGTGGAATGTTTTAGTTAACTGGAATCAATGGAGGTAAATAACTACTTGAAAGGTTGTGAAACACATTCCTTTAGACCTTGGTTATACTGAAGGACACTGTAGACTGAGACTAAAATATGTTTGAAGGAATCCTTTCAGTAATTTCTTACAATTCACTAACGATAACATCGGGAATCCAAATGGCATCAGATGACAGTGAGATCTCGTTGATGCCATCAAACTCCTCTGGGTCCCAAACCAGGAACTCATCTGTCCAGATCTGAAAGTAGATGATTTTTGGATGTTAAACTTATATAATTTAGGTATTTCAACAAAAAATCAAGTATTTGCTAAATAATTTTAAGCAAAAATTAAACTTTACTGCCTTTTTATTATTGTAAATTCACAAGATTTGCAGCATATAGTCAAGAAATGTTTAAATAAAAACCCACTGTGTTGCATAAGGTGTTTAAAGATTAAGGTAGAAGTCGGTCACTGAGGAGGTAAATAATTACAGCTGTTTTCATTTTTAAAATGTGTTTTTTAAGGAAAAGACTTGTTTCTTAAAGCTTTACAATAAGTCAAACGGAAACTGAGACGCCACCCACCTGTCTTTGCCAAATACTGGTAGTTAAGCTCTGGGTCTTTCCATCCTGCAGAAAGGAGAAAACCTTAATGATACATAATAGATAAGTTTAAATTGAGGCTACTGGAGTTTGATTTATATCGGATCTCTAACCGGTGGAGTAAAAACAAACAGAATTTTAGCAGCACTGTGATCATAGCAGAGAGCTTTCACAGTATGCATACCACATCAAGGACGGACTGCAGGATGAGGTCTATGTAGATAGTGGTAGGACTGGTCCAGTTGTGAACAGGTCGAACTCCGCAGTCATATTTCCTGAGGAGGGTCCTGGTCAGCTGGTTCAGAGCTGATCTCTTTGGCTTCTCCGGCACACATTCAGCCAGATGAGCTGGAAGACAAAGCTAGATAACCACCTGGGCAAAGCGTGGCCAAGGGCTCCCAGACCAGCTCCAGGTTCACTGTGCGGCAATGTGGCTGTGGTAATTTGATTAATTGCTAATTTGTTTAGTGATAAAGCACAAAACTGGGTCTCGGTGTCTCTTAGCCAATTAGTCCATCAGTTGCTCCATTTAATACGTTACAGTGCATACTGGTGGTAAATGTGGGGTGTATTGATTGAAAGTTTATCATATTTTTACATTTGACAGACGTAATGGAAATTACGTTTATGCTTTTTTAAGTCAGTATAGCTTTACAGTTCTAAAACTTTTTATAAAATAATATGTATTCGTTTACAATGTTTCACATGAAATTTGACAGTAAGGTTTGAAAATTGAGAAATTACTGCATATGAATCAGTGAGAGAACGGACCAAATATAAGTAAAATAAGCAATGAGTCATAGAGCTGCCACACTAAAAAAACTAATTTGTTCAAAATATCTAAAAACTTTATAGCCAGCTTTATTTTGATGGGACATTTTACAAAGCAGAAATGGTTGCAACAAAACCATGCAGGTTATTTCTTAACTTACAAGTGAATACCTCATTAATTTTGAATCTTTTGCCAAAAAAGAGCAGCTTACCTGAGAGCAACAGAGTCAGCCAAATGAGAGACATCAAGTTAACAGAAATCAGCCTTCCAGATGTCACATCCAAACATCTCCTCTGTTCACAACAAATATCCACAGTTTCAAGAGTAGCGGTACTCGGTGTAGGGGAAGAACAATGAACAGGGTAGTGCAGACATTTTGGTGGCGCTGGTATTGATTTTCCACTGCCCGGGTAAGGTGATACATGTAATAATGACTCCCTGAAGGGTTGTTTAGTGCCTGTGTATTGCTTCATTACAGAGGAGCATAAACACTTAGGTATCTGTTATTTTAAAGGTGTTTTAACCCAGCTGAACACACCAAATGGAGGATGTCATTGATGCGAACTTCCAATTAACTAGTTGTTCCATCTCCTTTCCTTCTTGTGAAGTTTCTCGTATTTACAGTTCTCCCTTAACTTCCTTTACGACACTTTTATTCAAAATCAAGATCACAGAGCTTCCAAAAGTGAGGGTAATAATGCAGAAGACATATGAACTGCATTCAACATCTTACTTCAGTAAAAGTAAAGAAGTATTAGCAGCAAAATATACTAAAAGTACCAAAAGTACTCATTATTATTGGAGTATAACTAATGATGCATTTATGTGTTCATCACCTTAATGTTGCAGCTGGTAAAGGTGGGGTTCATTTGAGTTATTACTTTTAATACTGCTGCCTTGAGTTACAATTAATATTGATAGGTAGGCCTTACTAGATTTGATAAATAAATGTAGTGGAGTAAAATGGAGTGAATTGGAGTGTAGTAAGTAGGATGAAATGAAAATACTCAAAGTACAAGTGGGCAGTTATTGAGTTAAATAGTTATATCCCATTACAAATCATCCGGGTATTAAGGACGTCTGTCACAGACACTGGAAGTACTGCATTAGATTAAGAACTGTCCCGTCACGTTAATTGTGTAAGAGAGGGCGCGTGCTTTAGCGATCGCTCTCGCCCACGCGCATGCCCTATCAGGTGAGCGCGCGCGCGCAGCTGGTCGCTCTCAGCGATTGTGACAGATGGAGGTGGTTTGACTCGGAGTCGGGGCTTGAACGCGTTTGGTGAAAACAGGAAGAAATCCACGTCTTTTTTTTTCCATTTGCAATGAGAGGTGAACAGACTGAAGATGGAGAGAACTCAGCGAACTCGGTGAGCGCAAAGGATGACGGGACCAGCATAACAAAGTGACATTTGCATCGGAATGCACGAGGAACTAACGTTAACACTAACCCCAATGATGTGCGAAGGCCAAACCTGTACTAAAAATCTGGATTTTAAAAGTTACTTTTAACATCGTCTTTATTTAAACACTAGGTAGAAAACAAAATTAAAAATATTAACATAATATTTAGAAAAGAAAGAAAACACACCCAGAAGCTCGTATTTTAGTCAAATTTAAACTTTGGAAATTAATTACAATGTGGCTGATCAGCAAGATAGCGTTTATGTTCTTCATTTTATATATTTATAACGTTTTTTGTTTTTTTAAGCTGCGTATTTGCTTGCTAAATTACTGGCATTTGGTTTAAATATGACACACCAATATGACAAACAAATGACATTTTATGTTTGATGTTCTCAGTTTCTAGTCTCATAGGACACATGATTTATCAGTGTCATATTCCATTAAATAACCACATTATTCTGGAGTGTAACACTTTCATCAGTATTTGGCTCTGTACCCATTCAAGCAGCCTTCAGCTCTATCCCTCTGCCTTTCTAATTAACCCATTCCAGCAGACAGTCACTGAGCCAAGCTTCTAATGATGTTAGGTACTAAAAGTTAGGGTTTACGTACAGTAGAACTCCTGTGGTGTCGTTATACTCTTTGTTTGCCTCATTTTTCTATTTGGTATTGACATAGGAGGTGTGTGTGTGAGAGAGAAGGAGAGACCCAGTGCCTTAGTCACTCTGATCTGGTGGCATGGTGAGTGGAATGATAAACAGAAGCCTGTGCTATCCATGTCAGTAACCTAAAATAGAGGCTAACTAAGAGGGTCTCAGATAGCCCCGGGGCTCCATATAAGTCTGGTCAGCCTGCTCTTGGCATCCTCTGTGAGTGTGAGTGTGTGTGTGTGTGTGTGTGTGTGTGTGTGTGTGTGTGTGTGTGTGTGTGTGTGTGCGTGCGTGCGTGCGTGCGTGTGTGTGTGTGTGAGAGAGATACCCTGACATGTCCACCTGCTGTTGGGTTTGCGGGCTTTATATAGCGCCGCTCACTCAGCAGGCTTATGTTATTACTTTTCAATACTTCATGTCTATATGACGGCTTTTGTGTTTACAAATGTCGATGACCTGTACAATGGCGGATGATGGGATGTTGCCATGTTAGGTAGCGTTTATTATAGTGTTTGAGTTTAGTTTAAAGGAAACGGTTGGCTGATATAGATTATTCAACGTGTCACCCTCACCCTTGTAAAACACAAAAAGACCATTCAGAGTTTAAAAAAAGAGCCTTTTCAAGTTTTAAATAAGTTTCACTAAAAGGAATAGTTCAACAAATTGGAAAAAAACATGTATTTGTCAGTGCAGTAAATATTAAGCTACCACGAGTAGCCAGTTAGCTAAGCCTGGTTGGAAACTGGGGGAAACAGCTCGGTCCGCCTACCAGCATCTCTGAAGTGTAAAAATGACAATTTACCATTTTATGAGAGGGTTATGTGCTTGACCATTTCTTGGCTGAAACTAGTGTCTTCCTAGAGGAATCGGTCCATCATCAATCCTCTCATCTAGCTCTTGGTAAGAAAGCGACTAAGCATATTTTCCAATGTCACGCTAATCGTTCAATGCTGCTCACTGAAGCCTCTGAGTTTTGGCTCTGTTTCATTAAGCCATTGTCATGACCCAGCCGACGTGTGGACCTCATATAGGCATGACGATGTTGGCATTTGGACGTTTGTCCTTCAGCTCCATATAGACCCCATGTGTGTCTGCACACTGGGTCATAGGCTATTAAAGAGGCCCACGCATATCCTCAGGTGTTCCCAAGAATAGCATGTGGGACAAGGTGGACTGCAAGTGGGACTTTCTTGGGCAAAAAGTTGGACATCTGCTTGTTACCGCAAGGGGATAGCCCACTTGTGGCCCTGTTTTGTCCATTTGGTCAGCCTCAAATGGGAGTCAAATGCTAGTCCATCAGTAACCCAAACTATGTGAGTACCGCAGAGGACTTGTTGGCTGGAACGCTTCAAGTATCTCAAGCTTGACGATTGTTTCCTTTTTGTCCAATCCTTTCACTCAGCAGAGCAAAATCCTGATCAACCAGCTGAGGGAGATTACCGGCATCCAGGACCCTCAGATCCTCTACAGAGCTTTGAATGTAAGCCCTAAGAACTCATCGTCAGCTTTTAGGAGACAATGGATGGAGGCTCCCTTGTGTGTACTATGAGGTTATTTTGCTACAATGCAAGCAAGTGAATGGCCTTTCTGTGTAACTTAATCAAAGCACATAATGAGACATAGGCAACTGTTTCATTACACAGATTCCAGTTGACCAAAAGGCATTTTTGTTAGATCTGTTGAGCTAAATAAGCTTACTTATGACTAAGATAACTAACTGATTACTATCCAACTCCTCTTTAGTTTAATTTAGTTGACAGTAATCACACTTATCCTCAACCCCCCCTATGACATGGGGGACATTTCAGAAATGATGTTACAGCCAAATTCCCAAGTTCAAGTTACTGTTTGAGCCTTAGCAGTTGCGGTGTATTAAATGTAAACATTAGCCCGAGGACGGTGTGAGAGAACAGGGTCTTTGGTGACCATCAGTGTTTATTATGTTACGAGAGTAAGCGTGTTAAGAGATGTGTTATTACAAACCATCCTGTGGGGAGCATGAAAGTCTATTCAAAATGTCATGGGAATCCATCCCTAGAGCCGTACTGCTAGTTGGCTAAAAAAAAACATAGCCCTTGCTGTTATTGTGTAATTAATGTTAAAGGAACACTCTTTGATTACATTAAAAGCACCCCCTGGGCGCCTAGTTTCCACCCCAGCACACCGCTTATGTTTTGAAACACAACTGCAAATGAAAAAATCCCTAGGAGCTTGAGTTAATAGGAGCCTCATAAAAGTGATAATTGACAAGCAGTACAATAAACAGTCTGGCTGACTGTTGTGCAGGCATCATCCAACCTGTTGCACCAGGGGCAGACAGAGAAACAGCAGGAGCTCACAGGTTTGGGAGGGGCACATGCTCTCACAGTTCTATACAAAATTAGAAATGTTTGTCTACTGCTGGTTTCCAACACAAAAAGGGTGCTGTGTTCCCTTAATTAAGCTAGTTAACTGTATCTAAGTACGTGCTTGTATTGTTTTAATTACTCAGTGGTTGCTATATTTGTATTTGCATGCATTTCATATTTGCTTATTTTGCTCTTGTGATGTATTGTGTTGCTACATCTTCTGCAGATTAATAATATCTAGAATGTCGGGCCTTATCTTTTCTTTTTCCTCTCTCTTTAAGGCCAGTCAGGGGGACATTGGAAATGCTGTTGGACTGCTGACAACCCAGTCTGCAGAGGTTCAGGATCCTGGAGAACCACAGGAGTTGGGGACCTCTGCGGAGGCCTGGGAGGGCCAGAAAGGTACAGTGGGACAAAGGGTTTTAATCAGCGTTCTGACTACATTTACTTGTTAGGATGATTTATGGGCCTTTTTGAGATATGGAATCTGAAACATTCACGTGTTCATTTGTGTGTTAAAGAGGCTGAAAAAGATAGCCTAACTCTAAAAGTGGGCCAAGAGGTCGCTCGTCGGTGGAGCTGAGGCGGGTCCGGGTAATAGCAGACAGCTAGCAGCAAACCCACCCGTCTCTCAAAGCGACCACACCTACCATTTTGACTTACTTAAATCCTTATATCATTTTTAACGGATGAGTTGTATATAAACACCCTCATACAGTTGTAAAGTAGTTCCAAATCCTTCATATTTTAATACCCTCAAACACCAGGCGACATATAAACTGGCTGTGATTTTCCAATTGTCTTTCAGAACGCTGTCTTTCTGATTCTGATATCTGAGGGTCAAACCTTCCTTTACAGATGTTCTCCAGAATGTAAACAAGGCAGGGCAGAGTTAATCAACAGCACAGAAGAGGACGTATTTGATGGAGAGCTCTGTAACCTGTTCTGCCCTATTGAAACTGTTTTTACTAGAATTGTGGCATCTTGCTGACACGCTGCTGTCTGTTTTGTCAGGACTCCCTAAAGATGAACTGCAGACGGCCATAGAACTCAGCCTGCAGGAGTCCCACAATGCCCAGGAAGAGGAGAGAGAATTTAATAGGTACAAGAGAGCCGGCTTTTCATGCAATGCTTCTTTGTTACTGAGGACTGTGATTTCTTTTCTTCTTTTTTTTTTACCACTGACTTGAAGTATGAAAATGGAGACAGTAGATTTTCCACTGGAAACAACAGAGTTGAACTAAAGGGAATATGAAAGACTCAGCTGTTTCATATTGTCTGGATGTGTATAAATCAACCTGAAGCCTTGTCGATCAGAGGTTGAAACAAATGGGCTCTAAAGCTTAAAATAGATGCATTTACTTTTTAGCCACACTAGCGGAGTGGTTCTGGGGTTTGCAGTGACGCTCCACCACTTTTGGCAAAGACAGAAATATCTCAATACCGTAATAACATTTTGTACAGACATTCATAAGCTTGTTATTGATGATCAGCTGACTTTTCATCAAGTCACACATGCAGATCTAAGTTTTTGATCATCCATTGGCACAAATGATTTGACGCAGTCATTAATAATGTACACACAATGAATAATAATGACTTATGTGAACCCCAGATTTTTTGTCTAGTGCAACCATCATACTTTGGTTAATGACCAAATACCTGCATAACTCATGACATTCTTATCAGCTGTACTTCGTGTTTTGTGCTAAAATAGAAATGGTATTCATGATAATCCTCACCTGCTAAACATCAGCATGCTAATCATTTTGCAGGCATTTGTCTCCGTCTCGCGACACTTTTTTTTTCCTGAGAGATTTCGTCTTTTTATTCAACCTCTGCACAGGACAGGGAGTCTTAACTAAGTCAACCTGTGTTTAATACAGTTGTCAGTTCAGTGCTTTGAAATGGGTAATTTGATGTACTGCAGGGCTCTGGAGGCCAGTGTAGAGGAGAATGCAGCGAGAATGAAGAGGAAGAGATGTGAAGCCCAGAGTGAGATGTGCAGCCCGGCAGACTGGATCCGTCAGGACGACTGGCCCGTGGGCATTCGCAATGTTGGCAACACCTGCTGGTTCAGCGCCGTCATCCAGGTGAGAATAACATCAAAGTGATGTGGATGTACTTTGTTTTAAAACACATCGATACAGTAGCACATGGTTTCTTTTTGTTTTCTCCAACCTCTGTACATAACAGTAGTAGTGCCCTGTACTATGGGATACATATTTATAATACAGCAAACACATAGCATATAGTCTGTAAAGCGCACTAGTGTCCTGTTCTAACAGTGTCTCCTATCCTTTTGCTGCTAAAACCTAAAATAGCTCTTGCACTTGGCTGAACAAACATTTATTTTGCCCTTATTTAGTTTCCCTTCCAAGATATCTATTTTTAGTCTGTCAGAGGTGTCGCATCCATAGACTGTGTAAAATGTGGACGAAGTCTCCGTGACGTCACCCAAAGGTTTGTGAAGAGCCAAAGTGAAGCTCAAAGTGAGCGGCTCCGTCCGTCGCTGTCTTGTTTTTTTCCGAACCAGAAGTGACCATATTTGGGCGAGAGGGTGGACCTGGGGAAGATCGAGGCTCGATGAGGGCAGGTCTCGTTAGCAAAACAAACGCTACGTTAGCACCATTTAGCTAGCTTGGTTAGCCAGGTGCACCGTGAACAACTGTGTAAAACTGTTTTGTTTGTACCTACCGGAAAAACAAACAAACAGCTGACTCCTTAAAGTGTCTTGTAGTACAACCAGTTCAGCTAACAAGCCAGGTGGTGAGCGTAGACCAGGGGTGTCAAACTCATTTTCACTGCAACTACTCCCTAACATATTGTTAAATAACTGTCTCTGCATTTGATTATTGTTTATTCAAGTGTAAAAAGACTGTACATGCAGTTATATAAATGTAAAATTATATTTAAGCACATTCCTGTTATTATAACATAAATCCTTTTAATTTAAGAATCCCACATTACTCTATCAAAGATCAAACTTTTAAAGAAAATAACAAAGACAAATATCATCAAACATTATTATCCGTGTTGTCTGTGCTTTCATCAACAGCTAATGAAAAAGACAAGTACCAGCTTGTCTCTTCGGCTAGCTGTGTTGTTAGATGTCCTGCTAGTTCCTGAGCTCGGTCTGCGATGGTGTTTCTTCACAAAGTGACATTTGTAAAAGTCTGTATCTGGTCGGAGCTCACCTGCTCACAGACCTTTAATCATGCACTGGGCTGTAACTTTTGTAAATATATTCTGCTGCGATCGCAGTCTGCCTTTTAAATCTTGGACAGTTTTATGTTTTTCTTGGAGGCTAAATTTAGCTCCGTGTTTGGTGTCAAAATGCCGACGTTAATTATATTTCTTCATCACGACGCCGCCTCATAGCACAGAAGACAGACCGGGTTTCCTCCTTGAAGCACAAACATGTATTCGCTTTCCCATCTTTCATTAAATGTTCTTCCCTCTGCATACATTTTTCTCTTCGTGGACATTTTGGGATTATTTGTCGATCTTTTTCAACTCAATCACTTGTTGGAAAACTGCTTTACGGCCCGTTGCCTCTCCTGTCCCCCTGTTGTGATAGTTTTAATGTCGGCACACAGACAACATGCTATCTCATAATTATGACTTTTTATCTCATATTTTCGACTTTCTATCTCATAATTTCGTCCATGGTGATATTTATATTTTCAAGTCTAGCTTTTAATATTTTTTTACATTTTCTTTTTATTAATTTTTTCGCTGGCGGATCCGTGGGTCACATAAAACGACGTGGCGCGCCGGATTCGGCCCGCGGGCCTTGAGTTTGACATGTCTGGCGTAGACAGTACTGATACCTGCTGATTGAATAATACTAGAATTTCATTCTCTGAACAAACTGGAGCACAGACTCGTTCAACCAGTCAATTTTATTTGTCATATAAAATCATACAAGGTACAATTCCACTGAAATGCAATCAAGTGTGCATTATTCACCATAAAGCACAGCCTCCTGCATTTTTATTGCATAACTATAAGCCTCACTTTTCAGTCCCGTCTTTTCACCGACTAATGCTAATAGAGTTATTATAAACATCAGGAAGAAAGGAAAAAGGTGTGGGGATATTTCTGCAAAATGAGAAGATTTCTCTGTGCTGCTAATTCTATTACAACTCCATTCCAAACTGAATCAGGTCGTTCGGCAGAAACTGGAGCCCCCATTGAGATGCACAGGCTGTGTGGATAATTTAATAGCGAGTGATGTGATGATGGAGCGAGCAATGGACATCCTAGTATAAGCCTGGAATGGACAGAGAGGAGACACTGATTGTTTGTCTTTGTTGAACTCAGATATGCCTCTACATCGATTTAGAAGTCAAACCACCAAAGGACAGGGTTTATTATCTGGGAATAGAAATTGGGAAATGAGGCAGTGTTGTTTGAATACAAATGGTGTTGAAATGATAGCCTTTTGTTTTTGTTTTTTTTCTGGTGTCGATACCGTTTGTTACAATTGAACTGGTTGTTGTAGATTCAACAAAGCCCCGACTCTTGATAAAGCAGTCTCCCTTTAAAAAGTAATTATGCTATCAGATTGAGGCTGAGTGACCACATCATTCAGTTGTCAGCTCATATTCCCTCTGTTATCCTTTGTGCTATACATTACAGTAAAATGGAGATAAGCCATAATTGAATTTCCTACTTAAATGGAAATTTATATATCAAGATATTCATAAGTGCTCAGTAGCTTCACTCACCACCACACGTGACGCATAAGAGTATCTGACTGCTATTAATGTATTTAGTTTATCACGAGTAACAGAAGCAGCTCATAACAAATTGACATGGTTTGTGTGCCTGAGCATTATGTGTGAAATTAAATAAAAATACCATAAAATTCAGGATTGATTTTTTCAAAATATGTTCTCCAACAGTTACTAGTATAAGAGTAATACACTAGGTTAAGGACATGTTTTATTTTATAATAATATAAACTATGATTTTATTAAATTTGCTCCTCATTGAAGAATCAATCTGATTAACTAAAAGACTTTTTTGATAAGAAGTTGTGCTATAAACAACCAGTGAAATGCTGTTGTTAGCCCAACATCAAGGCTGAGTTTATGCTTACAATCTAACCCCACTACCTACTGTCATGCTTTTTACCTCAACGTGAGAGCAAAATTCCCGTGCGTCTTGTTTCCCAAAACCATCTGAAAACTGAAATTATAGTAAATCCTGGTGAAGCTTAACAGGTTTCTCCCGAAGGCATCGTAACATCATTGAAGAGATTGCAGAATAATGAGTGTGTCCTTCCCATTTGTAGAAGGTTTGGAGCATCTTAAGAAGCTTCATTAAAGTCAGAAAACCACTTTTTTTACTTATTGGTAATTTCTCATTTTACTGTCATTTAAATCTATTAAAACTGCCATATGGTGAAACGTATCAATGTAAGGCGCAAATGCTAACTAGCTAATTATCATTGACATGGGGTACAGTAGTCTGTGTTGTTCAAGGAACAAGTTTCTTCCATCATCTTTCTAAGTTATACCACCACTGCAATGCATGATCACTGTTATCATGATTTGCCAGCTGGTAATCTCCGACATCTGACCTCAACCGGTGCTTGTTTTGTTGTCTTGTTGCAGTCACTGTTCCATCTGCCCGTGTTCAGGAGGCTGGTTCTCAGCTACCATCTGTCTGAGCGAATACTGGAGAAGTGTAAGAGCCATTCTGTGAGTAAACGCCACGCACAGCAGTTGGTTACATTTTCACAGGAGACACCTTTGTTTGCATAATTTAATGTCAAAAATGTCTAATTCATGCACATAAAATGAGAGGTGATCAAACTGTGGAGATTTTTCTGTTAATATGAACATAGCCACCATGTGTTAGTGTAACAGGGGTGAAGTTTGACTCTGAACTTGTGTTAACAGGACAAGAGGAACATAGCTTTCATGCAGGAGCTGCGCTGTCTATTTGCTCTCATGGTGGGCTCCACCCGCAGGTTTGTGGATCCTTCTGCTGCGGTGGAGTTACTGCGAGACGCCTTCAGGACCACCGAGGCCCAACAGGTACAGCACTTAACTTCAGGACAGCTTAAAGTGTAGACAGGCTGCGTCTGGTGATGGGAGGCCCTGTGTCTTAACTGCCTTTCCAGAGTGCGCAGGTGAGAAGTGGGCAATTTTCTTAGCCAGATGTTGAGATGAGGTTGAAGCCCTTAGGACATTTTTTTTTTGGTCAAGATACTGTTTCCAAGATCAAGGATCAACTCATGTGACTTTATTAATTCTTCGACCCTGACTTAATCCTTTACTATCACAACTTCACAGCTTATCTTATCTTTTGTCTTCATTTCAGGATGTCAGTGAGTTTTCCCACAAACTGCTTGACTGGCTAGAGGATGCATTTCAGCTGGCTGCCAATGAGTAAGTTATACGTTGATGTCATCCACATTATTCTCTCTTTGTGTGCTGCATACCATTAATATAATATCATGTTTTGCTTTCAGTAAGGTAGAAGACAAACAGAAAAACCCCATGGTCCAGCTTTTCTATGGTACCTTTGTGACAGAAAGAAGACATGAGGGTATGAGTTTTATATTAGTTTTTGTCACAGTGACATCAATATGACTTCTGTTCTCACTCACTCACATCTCTGTGACTCTGCTTAGGTAAGACGTTGTGTAATATCGAGCAGTTTGGCCAGTACCCCCTGCAAGTCAACGGCTTCAATAACCTGGATGAATGCCTGGAAGGTGCTATGGTTGAGAGAGAGATCGAGTCTCTACATTCAGATCACACCGTCACATCTGGCCGTGAGGTAAACAATTTCAACACCCGACTAACAGGAGAATTTCTACGTATGTGGTTTTTTTTTCTAATGCTTATCTGATCATATTTTCTCTTGGTTGCAGAGATGGTTCAAAAAGTTACCACCGGTCTTGACATTTGAACTGTCTAGATTTGAATTCAACACCCAGCTGGGTCGTCCTGAAAAGATACACAAGAAACTGGAGTTCCCACAAATCATTCATATGGACAGGTGAGTTTTGTACAGATAACTCAGTAGACATGCACATTCCTACAGTTTCCCTTGTTTCTACGGGGGGAAAAGGAGCTTCCACAGGAGGCGGGGGGGGATAACTTTAAAGGACACATGCCTGCACCACTTTTCACTAGGATTATCTCACAAACTTAAGCCATCAGAGAGCTCGGTGTATTACAAATGTATTACAAAGGTTGTTGCTTGTCTGTTCAGATGTTACAACACATCTTTCACACGGGTACTGATCAATTTTGGGGATTGCCTGATTTTTCTGTGTACAGATATCTTCACAAAAACATAGAACAGACCCATGAGAGGAGAGGAGAAGTGAAAAAACTCAAGGAACAACTAGCAGCCCTTCAACAGAAACTCGAGTGGTAATTTATCTTTTAAAGCTGAGATATGACTTTTAAACCTCTCCATTTTTTGGGAACAAATCTTGTACAAATCGTGTGCTGTCTTTATTAACAGCTACAAAAACTATGGCTCTGGACCTACCAAGTATCCTCTGGCTGACATGCTGCAGTTTGTGCTGGAGTTCGCTACCACCAAGCCCACAAGTGTTTCCCCGGCTGAAGATCTGAGACCAGCTTCTCCGACTCCTGCAAGCCACCCCCTTAGTGAAGTCATCTCCAAAGACAACAGGTTGAGTACACAGAGGACCAGAGAACTGTACGAGCCAAAGGCAATAACCCCTGAATATAATGACGTTGACAGACTTTTACTAGCACGGCATAAACAGACAAAGTTCCTTCTTTACGAAACTTACATTACACCGAAACGTTCTCATTCTCATTTCCCAGTGAACCAGAAGACACAGATTCATTGGAGGGTTCCAGTGTTTCCAGTTGTCAGCGGACCCCCATATACAAGCCCTTCACCCAGTGCAGACTCCCGGTTGACTGCCCACCACACCCAGCCCCGCACAGCGTCACCGAAGAAGAGCTGCACTTTGTTAAGACCTGCCTGCAGCGTTGGAGGACAGAAGTAGAGAATGACATAAATGGTATGCTTCTGCTACAGTGTACACGCTAACATTGCTTTTAATAAAGAGAATATAGTCTTGATGTTCTTTAGCTATCTTAGCAGTATGGGCTCTGTTTTTGGCTCTTTAGCTGCGAAATGCTCCGCTATGGTCACTAGTTGGTTGTTAACGTTGTCTGTCGGTAGTGAAGTGCCCGCCGTTATTGGAAACGGTGGTTGATAAGAGCAGTGAGTGTTAATTAAAATAGGAAAGTTGTGCTGTCAAACCAAAACAATGAGCTGAAAGATGCGCAAATGCTGCAGAGAGCTCAGGGGGACTCCAGGTGGACAACATGACTGACTGGTAACAGATGGTGCAGAAAGTGGTCGACACTGAAGTTACAGTGAGCCGTTGACTTGCCAAAGACGCAACCTCCACTGCATTCCCTCTTCCACTTGGTCGTACCAAAATACCTGGTATTTAAATATAAATAGCAAGCGAGGAATTAGTGCGCATTGAGAAAATACCACTTCACTGGCACAGAGCTGCTTTTCCCAGGAAATAGATTATATGTCAATTGTCAATCCCTGCTCTCCCAAACTTGTCCTTTTATGAGGCAAATATTGGGTTATAGAAATAAAAAACCTAAAATAAGTGAATTTCCTCTTTGCTATATGTGTACTTAATTTCTGTGGTTTCTTCCTGTTTTTTTTGTTTTTGTGTGTACGTGTGTCAGAGCTAAAGGCCAGTATTGACAGGCTCACTCAGATGCTGGAGGGCATGTACACAGACAACTGTCTCTGCCAGGTAAGACTTACACTCACCTAATTCACTCTGGCAAACAGCAATTCAATCACATGTTTTACAACTGGAGCTGCAGAAAGTGCATTGACTGAGATTAGATGAAACTGTATTGATCTCTGTGGAGGAACAGAAAATAATGTCACGTAAACAAGTCAACAGAATACAAATAAGATACAAACGGATCTGATGAATGTTATACTGCAGTGAACACAGAGCTGCACAGTCACATCTCAGTAGTCTACTATTTGATCCCGATGCTGTAGGTGTTTCATACAGTGGTGATTCAATGCTGTCTCCCACTGTCCTAATATTTAGGCACCCTACAGACTCCATGCAGTGCTCGTCCATGAAGGCCAGGCATCAGCAGGCCATTACTGGGCCTACATTTATGACCATGCCAACAAGCGCTGGATGAAGTACAATGATGTAAGCATCACCGAGTCATCGTGGGAGGAGCTGGAGCGAGACTCATTTGGTGGAATGACCAACGCCAGTGCCTACTGCCTGATGTACATCGATGACAGGTTACCCAGCCTTATCACAGGTACGTCTCTGTGTGGTTTTCAGTTATATGATTTGGATACACTGCATAGATATCACCAGTTAAAAGAATATTTACATATTTTTAATGTAGCTCTGACTCAGCTAACCTCATGTTTAAAGGCAGGCTATTCCATTATGTTAGAAACTATAACAGTAAAATCTCAGTCCCTGTCTGTAACACAAATTAACTAATTATGTATTATTAACAGTAGCTTATGGAAAAATGCCATCTTGTATAATAGCAATTAACTAATTCTACTGTACTTTTCTTAAGTACTGACTGTGAGTACGTGGATTTTGTTGTGTAAGTCTATTAATGACACTTCTCCACGTCCACCTAGAAGACACAGATGATGAGACAGGCCAGGTGCTGCATGGCATGGACTCCCTGCCATCCGTCCTCAGACGCTACGTCCATGAAGACAACCGCTGGTTCCAGCAGGAGCTCAGTGAATGGGAGGAGCAGTTCTGCCAGACCGCCACCCCACAGGGAGAGTCTACAGCCTCTGCAGAGCCCCCAAACCCCAGTCCAGTCAATGTACACCAAACACCAGTTGAGCCAGCACCCCAGTCAGGACCGACCACTGAGGAGCTGGAGCAGGGAGCTTCTTCAGAGCCAGAGCCAGACACAGAAGCAGCGAAAGACCCAGAGCCGGATCCCAGAGAGAAGCCTGAAGGTCTGTAGTGGTGGCTAGAGAAAAGGGAATGGGGCAAGGCTTTTATAGCCACTGTACGAGTAAAACTGACTGCTGAACAGTACATTTAATCAGCCACGTGTGTGCTCTCACAGTCTCTCTCCTGTCTCTTTTTTTGACCCCCAAAAGAATCTGAGTTAACGCCACCACCATTACCCCAGAGCCCCGGCTGCCAGCCAGACGACACCAGCAGTGCGGCAGTCACTGACACCACGGGGCCCAGCCTGGGCTGCACCTCAGCCGAGAGAGAGCTTCAGTGTCAGGTGGGCAAATCTGTGACTCCCCTGGGCAAGTTCCGCTCTGGCCCCTGTAGAATATGGGTCAGTAATTCTAGGCCACAAAAATAAAGTGTGTACATCTGGGTCAAGGATATCATTTTACCACTTAGCATAGCAATGGAAGTCCAGGCTTAATGCCAGGCAGGGTGTAGAGTAATGCACAGATAAACTAAAGGTTAGGAGTGATTACTGCTATCGGCGGGTTTGTTTGACAGTCGGTAGCTTGTTCAGAGGCATATCATATAATTTACACTTTATCACTTTTAGTTTCCGGAAAATATTTAGAAACACCAGTGTAGTTCAATACAACCAGGCCACGCAGATTGAAAAGTGAGCATAGAGTTGAATTGAAAACAGTGTATTGGGGCTATTTTAGGATAAAGAGAAGAAAAAAAGAAAAAGCTCAATTACGAAACCAGAGGAGGGGGGTAATAATCTGAGAAAAACTCTGAATTTCTAGATTAAAGTTGTTAAATTACAAGAACAAACTCACAATATACAACAAAAAATCGGATCAAATCAAATCTGTGTATGCTGATAATATGGTGATTCTGGGCTTAAATCACAATTGTTGCTGAATCTGATTACAAAGTACAGTTTGATTACATAATCCACTGCAAGCATTATGCATAGTAAGCAGCGTGTCTGTGGTTTGATGAGGTTGATCCAACCTTGCATAGTCCATCCATAATTATTATTATTATTTTTTTACTTACAATGGCCCTATTTACACCATTGAATGAATCAGCACTTCTGTCAACAAAAAAAGTATTATAAGCCTCATAAATGTAAGATGTATTGTGAGGTGTTCCATTAGATGGCATGCAATAAACTGGTATCTTCAAACCGCTTCATTACCACTTGTGTCCTGTCGACATATCGGGAGCTCCATTTGACACGTTGATTTATCACATGCAAATGAATATTCCTCCCTAAGTGTATTTCTAAATGTATTCAGCTGCAGACTGTCTGCTGACCCACCTGACGTTATATAATAAGATCAACCTTTCACTGGATACAAGGAGCTATTTTCAATTTCACACACTCCCTCAGCCAATTTGTTCACCTGTTCACCATTAAAATAGAAACACATGACCTTTTCCAGACTTTGCGTCACAGGTGTTTATAATGCATACAGATGTGTAGATGAGGGTGGGTGCATTTCTACACGGAGGCACACTATGCAAAGCCCTGAAGAGGATTAGCGGATAATGTATGGATGGAAGCCATAGTAATGTGCGTTGTGTTGAATCTTTCTCTGTCAGACTTCTGGCCCTGAAGCAGAGCTTAGTAACCCGACACCATCTGACCTCCATGTGAAGAAGGAGGACACACAGGCAGCAGGCCTTGGCACTCAAGCTGAAAGCGAGCCAGAGGCTTCCAGAGAGGCACCTGAACATGAAGCAAAGCAGGAGGAGGAGGAGGAGGAGGAGGAGGAGGAGGAGGAGGAGGAGGAGGAGGAGGAGGGGGGGGAGGAGCAGGAGGTCCCGGCCAGACAGCGACCGACTGAGAACGAGGTCTCCGAAGTGGAGATCCCCAACGTGGGCAAGATCATGGTCAGAGCTGATGCTGATGGATACAATGAAGAGGTAAGAATGTGTTATAATGGATAAATAAATGCAATAGAAGAAAGGATTTGTCTATTCCGAGTCTTCTGGGATGCAGCTATGGTTTTTTTTTTACTCCTTTAATACATTATTATATATTACCTCAGACTTAAGATGTCAACTTGCCACGAGGTTTACTGTTTCAGATCTGATGTTACATTTATGACACCTCCTTATAGGTAGTTCATCAATTAAAAACTTTAAAAAATACCACAGCTTTTTGTCTAAATGTTGCTGTTTTTCCAGTTTTAATTTCTTACTTTTAAGGCTGTTTCCCATCTCTAACACGACCACCACCAGAGTCTGATTTGAGCAAAAATATAACATCCCAGAATGTGGACATGTGGTTCAGCCCTAAACAGTTCAGGGTCTTTACACTGACATCGTGAGCAGCTTTCATTCTCAAACGGTTTGCCGCCCAGCTGGTGTTATATTCTCATCTTCCTCCTCATCTCCTAGATGATGCTGACTCCAGCTATGCAGGGCGTCATTCTAGCCATAGCCAAGGCCAGGCAAACGTTCGATAAGGAAGGCCCTGAGGCTGGCCTCATCAAGGTACGTAGGTGTATTGGAGATTGTTGCGTCTCACATCAAATTTCAATTTCACAAAATAATTCAATAATCATGTTTTCTGAAATAGTTTTGCCACATTGCTACATTGAACTGCTTCCTTCACATTTAGGAGGAATCTTTTCTCTCTATATAGTTTTGAATAGTTATTTCTTTCCCACATATTTATTAGAATTAAGAACACAAAAACATTCAGATGTAATGAGGGACCTGTTGTCTTCAAGTTAATTCATTCATCAGCACACAACAGAACATATACTGTATTGAATAACAATAAGCAGTGCTAATAAGAGGATCAAAAGGCCCCTAAAGAAGAGCAGATATTATACAAACTATTCCAGATGGAAGAAGGTCAACGCCAATAACAAGATGAGCCTTTTAACCTCGTCTTTGAGCATTTTGGACTCTTAAAATCCAAAATCCCTCACAAATTAATGACGGCACAGAAAATACTCAGAAACACAGAAAACATTGCAAATAGTGTACCAGGGTCTTAGTGAATACAAAATATATTTGCTCTCCTCTCATGAGGAGATACTTGGGTTGTTACTTGAAGGCCAAAGTCAAAACAATTTACTTGTTTATAAGTATTGCTGATGAGATTTCCTACTTTAGTAACCCATTATAAATGAAGAATGTTTTAACTCTGTTCTCTTGCTGTATGATTCATTCAGAGGTCGATCAGTCACTGTTACGTTGCATCAATTTAAATCCATCCATCTACCTTTTTATAGTTTGCTCACCGTGAGCATATTGGCAAATTGATCCATCTGTTCCCTCAGGCCTTCCACGAGGAGTATTCCCGCTTGTTTGAGCTCTCCCAGGAGGAGACCACACCCCAGGAGGATGCTCGTCTGCAGCACGCTCTGGTCTACTTCTTTCAGAACAAGGCACCCAATCGCATCATTGAGAGAACGCTGTTGGAGCAGTTTACCGACCGCAACCTGAACTTCGATGAAAGGTGCACACAGACGCAGACAAATGGCTCATTGATGAGTCTCAGACATTAGTCTATTACATTGGGTCAACTTTTCAAAACATGAGAATACAGATAAGCTACTGTCACAATCTGGGATGAGCTGACATTATAAAAGAAAGAGGATGACAAACCCCAAAATCAAGGAGAAACATCTGTTGGACATTCAAACTTTTCATGGTGCACAGCTTCTTCTTTTTTTGCATGTCTACTCATTCTGTTTAAGTCCAATATTTCGGCCTAGTTGCAGATAAAATCAGGCAACACAAATATTATTAGTATTAAAGTATTTGTTGAATTAGTAGGATTGTTTCTGACTCGTGTGATACAAACATTTCTGATAACTCCAGAGAGACGTTAACTCCAAGAGTCAAACATTTCTTCTTTTAAAAAGATAGACGTAATAATTTCTAAAATTCACAACATGTTTTTATGTGACAAAATAGTCGACTTCAATCCGTATTTGTTGGTGTTAAGCCTTTCAAAAACAACATATTCACTGCTGTCAAAGAACTCTTTGCTCTCCCACTCGCCGCACATAAAGGAAGGCACGCACTCCCATTAACTGGGAGGTCTAACAGCGGGTGATGATGACATAAAACACTACTACAGACATCCAAATCTTTATTCAGAAACCGCAATAGAGGCTTCGAATGTTAAAAAAAGACATTCGGTACAGACCTTCTTTTCTGTTATATTATATATAAACAAGTTATGAGGCTGAAAGCATTGGGAGCCGTGATGAATTGATTTGAAAACATATAATGTTCGAGAGTTTTCTATCTGGTTGTTTACAATGTTTACACATAGCAGAAGTAGGTGAGTAAATGAGGTGAAATATGGCTTCACTCAGAGCAGCAGCACGTCATAAGACTTAGAAATACAATAGAGAGCATTCAGCATGCTTATAGCGCCATCTAATGTCCAGAGCAGAGAACTGCATCTCAGTGTGAACATTCCTGTACCAATCCTTTTGTAAATTAAAAGCATCCATGATGTCCTTTCTGTTCATGCAGGGCCATCAGCATCAAGAGGGAAGCTCGAACCAAGCTGCGCCTCATCAAGCCAGAGGACATGGACATGGATGAGTACTTGGTGGGCTGACCGCTGCCTTTTTGGACATTGACAGATACACTGTTTTTTGGGGATTTCTCTGTCCCATTTTTGTAATAATTTCGCTGGAAATTATTCTGTCTCTGCTGCCGTCTTTGATTGCTTTAAGTTCAGGGAAAGTATACCAATCATCGATATGTAGACATAGACAGTAAATGTGAATTTGAGACAGACATTTGTTAAAAAAAATATCGTCAGATCAACCTTGCTACATATGGCAATGAACTGAAACAGCAGGGATATTATGGTATATACGTTAGAGACAGAAAATGAGGGACAGGCATCTGTTCAGTACAACGTCATAACTATTGGGCCAAAGGTTGACTCACTTGAATATATTACAAACTTAACATCCGATATATCACTTATTAAAAGCATACATCTGTTGCTTTATTGTCCTTATATTTATTGACAGTAATAAAAATGTAGAATATCGCCAGCCTTGTCCTTTAAGAGAGGAGTGAAATGGAATAAATGACTGCCTCGCTGAGTGACAGAAACGTGATCAGAAAATTTAGAAAACAGCGCAAATAACAGATGGAGTAATTGTTCTTTTGTCCTGTGTGCTCTTTCACAGCAGTGGCATGATGACTACAGGCTGTTCAGAACGGTGTTTGTCTACCAGCTGACTGGACTGGAGCACTACCAGCATGGGAGGTGGGTGTCGAATGTAAACCACCGCTACACGGCCTGGACAGCATGTGTCGGGTCAGATCAATATGTTGCAGACAATGACATGATGACCATTGCCTTGTGTGTGTGTGTGTGTGTGTGTGTGTGTGTGTGTGTGTGTGTGTGTGTGTGTGTGGGTGTGTGTGTGTGCTGCAGGATGCGGGAGGCGCTGATCTTCCTGGCTCATGCGTACGAGACCAACGCCACCCTGCTGAAGAATGGAGAGAAACGTGGCGTGGACAAGTCTCTTATTGCGGTTTACAGGAGGAAATGCCTGACTGTGAGTAAGGCGTGCATGTGTGTGTGTGTGTGTGTGTGTGTGTGTGTGTGTGCGCGTGTGTGACTGCAGTACATTATTGTGAAGCATGACATCACTGAGCTCAATCCTTTTTCATAAAGGTTAGAATAACAATAAAGAGGTTGTTTGAATAAAAGTTGCAATATGAAAATGTAACTTTGATGTCAGTCTGCTCCTGTAATTTGACATTTCTTGTATACAGTTCGAAATTTTGGCCTGCTGCATTATGGGAAATTTCAGGAGTGATCAGAATCATAGCAGTCGTCCTCTGGAAACTATCGGTGTCCATGTGACATTTCATGAAATCTGGCCAAAAGTTACTGACATATCTTGTTCTGGAACAAACAGACTGGAGGACAAACAGACCAACATTGCTATATTTAGACTGTATCACTAACAGGACAAAAGTTTTAGATAAGAAGCGCTTGGCTTAGTGTCCTACTTACAGTCTCAGTAGTTCATACAATGCTGTCAGCAATGCGGGCATTTTTGTTTTGTTACATTTGAAAAAATGACGATGAAGTTCAAAGTTCATCATTGACCCTGGAACCAGAAGTTGAGATAAAAACCTCACCTCAAATCCTATTTAGTATCTGTTCTGGATCAGATGGCGTGAACTCCAGCTGTCATGCCAGCGTTTAGTCCTGTTCTTACTGTTAAGACGAGAATGCTTATCAGTTTGAGTCACATTTTAGTCATTTTTATTCCTCATAGTTTTAGTCCACAACAACTCAAAACGTTTTGTCCAGTTTTAGTCTACAAACAAATTACATTTCAATCAACTTTTTTTTTGTAATTACTTTTAGTCAAAATGTTTTCTCTCTTCATTTTTAAGCAACTTTTCTGTGTCAAATGACCTTTTTTAGTCATAACATTATATTGAGCATTTCAGTCAATCTAGTTTAGCTAAAACCAATAATTTTGTAATTTTAATCAAAATTGTAATTTTAGTTTCTCATTATCTCATGCTTGATTAGGGATGTAACTTTGCTGCTCCGAGTCCTCCTTACTGTGCTCATTATCACAGCCAATCTGCACTGCCCGATATGCTAAAAAAAGCATTAATGAACCACTAAACCCGACCCAAACATTATAGTAGCCCAATTGTCAGAACTGAAGACTGAGCATAGACTGAGCGCCACTGCCAAGGAGTGCAGTGTGAGTGTGTTTGAGAGAGAGAGAAAGAGAGTGACAGAGGGAAAGAGAAGAATGAAGGTAAAAAATACCACATGTTGATGTGGTCACAGTGTTTACTGAGGTCGGTGTCTCCTCGTCATCCTCTCGTCTTAGTCATGGGCAGAAAGGTTGTTGACGAACATATTTCGTGATAATTTCAGAACAGCTACTTACTGAACCTTGTGGTGAGATTGTTTTCGCTCTCCATATCTCATGTTATGTAATCATGCAGTATCTATCCACCTATGTAGTATTAATGCAAACTCTTTATTCATAGAAGAATTAAGGTGATTGAGAATATCAGGTTTTGATCATTAACTTGCAAATGTACTGTATCAAGAGGCACCAACACGTGACCATAATATCTACTCAATATCAGGCAACTCATCTGATTATGCAATGTTCTTATGCAAACTGATCAAACACACAACATAGTACGGTAAATACAGAGGAAAACCTTGTGACAATAACTTTCACTCTCTCCTCCTCCTCCTCCTCCTCCTCCTCCTCTTCCTCTTCCTCTTCCTCCTCCTCCTCCTCCTCCTCCTCCTCCTCCTCCTCCTCCTCCTCCTCCATGCAGGCATTGAATGAAAGCGCATCCCAGCTGTTTTGCAGCGGTGAGGAGACCAACGTGGAGGAGGGCGTCGCCATCATGGACGAGGCCGTCATCCCCTGCCTTCACCTCATGAGCCGAGACTCGGCTTTATCCCAGGAAGACCGGGTCGCCATGGAGAGCATCCGCAGCCACTGGTGCTGCTGCCTGGGCCAGGACATGGATGGTAAGATCAGTTGAATCGACACATTGGTAGCTCTTATTACAACATGATCGGGACACAGGAATGATGTCATTTCTTCTCTGAACTGTACTGTGTACCAGCAGTATTTATTTGCGTAGTTTAGCAGTCAGTATTGTCATCAGTCTAAGAAATGTGATATATACAGTGCTGTGAAAAAGTATTTGCCCCCTTCCTGGTTTGATATTGTTTTGCATATTTGTCACACTTAAATGTGTCAGATCATCAAACTAATTTTGATATTAGACAAAAATAACCCGAGTAAATACAAAATGCAGTTTTTAAATGATGATTTAATTTATTAAGGGAGAAAAGCTATCCAAACCTACTTGGCCCTGTGTGAAAAAGTAATTGCCCCCTAATCCTAATAACTGGTTTTGTTACCCTTGGCAGCAACAATTGCAATCCAGCGTTTGCGATAACTGACAATGAGTCTTTCATGTCGCTGTGGAAGAATTTTGGCCCACTGTTATTTGCAGAATTGTTTTAATTCAGCCACATTTGATGGTTTTTGAGCATAAACAGCTTGTTTAAGCTCACGCCACAGCATCTCAATCAGATTTAAGTCCAGACTTTGACTAGGCCACTCCAAAACCTTCATTTTGCTTTTTTTGAGCCATTCAGAGGTGGACTTGCTGGTGTGTTTCGGATCATTGTCCTGCTGCATAACCCAAGTGTGCTTGAGCTTGAGGTCACGAACTGATGGCCGGACATTCTCCTTCAGGATTATCTGGTAGAGAGCAGAATTCATGGTTCCATCAATTATGGAAAGTTGTCCAGGTCCTGAAGCTGCAAAGCAGCCCCAGACCATCACACCACCACCACCATGTGTGACTGTTGGTATGATGTTGTTTTTATGAAATGCTGTGTCAGTTTTACGTCAGATGTAACGGGACGCACACCTTCCAAAAAGTTCAACTTTTGTCTCGTCAGTCCACAGAATATTTGCCCAAAAGTCTCGGGGATCATCAAGATGTTTTTTGGCAAATGTGAGACGAGCCTTTGTGTTCTTTTTGGTCAGCAGTGGCTTTCGCCTTGGAACTCTCCCATGGGTGCTATTTGTGCCCAGTCACTTTCTTATTGTTGAGTCATGAACACTGATCTTAACTGAGGCGAGTGAGGCCTGCAGTTCTTGAGATGTTGTTCTGGGGTCTTTCCAGACTGATGCATGTCAATTACTTTGTTTCTCATCTGTTCTTGAATTTCTTTAGATGGAGGCATGATGTGTTGCTTTTTGAGATCTTTTAGCCGACTTCACTTTGTCAGACAGGTTCTATTTAAGTGACTTCTTGATTCAACAGGTCTGGCAGTAATCAGGCCTGGGTGTGGCTAGTGAAATTGAACTCAGCTTTCCAAAAAATCACAGTTGATTCATGATTTATCAAGGGGAGGCCATTACTTTTTCACATAGGGCCAAGTAGGTTTGGATAGCTTTTCTCCCTTAATAAATGAAATCATCATTTAAAAACTGCATTTTGTATTTACTCAGGTTATCTTTGTCTAATATTAAAATTTGTTTGATGATCTGAAACATTTAAGTGTGACAAATATGCAAAACAATAAGAAACCAGGAAGGGGGCAAATACTTTTTCACAGCACTGTATATATATATATATATATATATATATATATATATATATATATATATATATATATATAGTACTAAATCGTCACATTCAAACATAAATATATATCAATAAACCTTGCAATAATTAGTCTAACAGAAACAGTAAGCTAGGGTTACATATCAATGAGCCCATTACTCCTAAGAAAAAGTCAGGAGCTTCACATAGACCAAGGTCACAAGTGCGATGGCGACACCCTGTGGTTAAACAACAGTACTACATTATGGCGACCACATACAACGGACATTTCCTCCTCAATGAACTTAACTCTTTACGAAGATATAAACAGTACTGCTTATATTACTTAATACTTCCTCCAGTCAATTACAGCCTGAGCATTGTGACAATACTGTAAATATCCCTCATCCCACTGGGCACATATGGCCGTTAAACGTACGAGATACAAACACGACAAACAAGCAATCGTCTCTTACTTTCTAGTATCAGAATCACAAACTGGACCACACAGGAAGACAGACAAGTGACTCCAAAGTACAGTGCGGCGCACGCTGAACTGGAGCACTCACTCTGTTCACACACAGAATCTGCTCATCAGCGCCGGTAAAGCCCACCAATCAACACGTTATGTCTCATTGCTTTGATCTATACACTAAAAAAAACGTTAGCGAGGTACATCCGTCGTCTGCTGTGCCTACAGAGGATGCGTATTAAAGTGATAAGCACCAGAAGAGTCCATGCCTTTTATACACCGATACTAACACTAACAAACGTTAAACCAAAATGGCAGAAAAACAAACATTGTTACTGCTCTTCCTTTTGTTTTCAGACTCATTGCAGGTGAAGCTGGGTGAGTTTCTGCCCCGGGTTCTGGACGGTTCAGCTGAGACAGTAGTTCTTAAAGACCCACCCAAAGTCCATGTCAACCAGGCCCACGACCTGTGCAGTCGCCTGGCCGCTGTCATCGAGTCCATCCACAGCACCTCGATAGTCAGCGTTAAATAAAGTCCCGAATGAATCCCCCCCCCAACAACCTCCCTGAACCGTGCGTCCGACCCTGCAAGCGACTTGGCCGATGATTCATTCTGTGCTGACAGACTTTGGGGTCGAGACAGCGTGTAGTTTTCAACGAGCCAAATCATGTATTTCATTTTATCCGCCGGTTTAGCATTGCACATGCATATCATTGATGGTTTAACATAGCAAACTGTAAGCACTTTTTAGGGGTAGATGGAGGATGAGGCGGGGTTGTTGCTTGCTGGAGAAACCCTCCACAGGCTTCAAAGGTCTCGACATGATCATGAATCCTCTGTATTCTTCTCAGCAGCTTCAGTGTGTGCCTTCTGCCTGCTCAGCACCATCAGAAACCCCCAGTGTGCTAAAAAATACAATACACTGTTAGTGTACTTTTTAAGTATACTTAAAAAAAATCATAATGGCCTTGAAGTAGCAGCAGGTTTTGCAGAAAAGGCCCATATGGTAGCAACTCACTGTAATTGTTTTTCTCCACCGCCCCGTCAGACATCATTTAACTTCTGAAATCATGTTTTTAGACCTTCTGTGTCCAACATGTCTTCGACTATGAATACATCCTCTTAGCAACCCACTCCACCCACCTTCTGTCATGGCCACTTCTGATAGTACGCAGTGACTCTTTTTACGAACAACTGCAGAGAGAACTGTAAAGGTTAATATCGCTGTAATCAGCTTCTCCTCGTAAAGTTATTTGTGAGCCCAAGCTGCTGAAAAAATAAGATGTCATCAATAAACAAAACAGAGAAGCTTGAAACTCTGATTGGCACTCTGGATATGTTTTAGTGGCTGGCAAACTTGTTCAATTTAAATGCTGGCGACAACTGAACAGTTGTCACTCAATATTGTCACTTGATTGGTAGGATTTATTGTGTTGCTAAGCAGTGTGAACGCACAATTAGGCCTTTAAACAGGGCTTTAAAAGAAAAACACTAGATTTGTACTCCACAGTAACAAATGCTTTTTTTAAAATATGTGTTTTATATTACTTTGTATTTTTCCAAAACCCAAGCTGCGGAAATTTTACTTGTAGGTGAAGCTAGAAAGAAATATATCCACAGTAACTATGAAGCATAAATATAGTAAGGGCAGGGCGTTCTGCTCCACGCTCAGATGTGCTGATCGCAGTAGATCTGTGCACTCTAACCATCAGTCTGTGGAAACTCGTCTTTGTTTAGGTTTGACAGTGTCCTGTTGGACAGCACTTTGCTCCACAGATTTTTGTGTAAACTATGTAAGCCCTCTGAAAGGAAAGACAAGGGACAAGAGAGGAAATCCTTTTTTTTTTTTTTTTTTTTCTGGTGTCCCAGATGCAATGCAGTATCACAAATGAATCCTCTGAATGAGGATGTTCAGGCCAGCAACATGGAGCCAATTCTGACTGCTGATTTCACGCTGCTTTGTCACTTGTACTCTGTGATGATACTCAATAAATGTTTTAAATACTCTGTGTACTCCATTATCATTGACTGCTTTCGCTTGAATAAGATTTGATAAAACTGTCCAGCTGTTGTGAGAAATGGAAATTAAAAAATAGAAATGTATTTGTTAGCCATTTTTAAAGATGTACACAACTAATGGACAGGTCATGGGAGCTAAGTAGTATTGAGAGACAAACTAATGGGCTGTTGGTTTTGGTCTTTTAATGTGATTCAGTGACATTAAGAGAAATATCAAATACTTTCAGGCTTATCTGTTAACATATAGAACTGTTTTCTGACCCCAAGCCATTTAATTTGTAATAATTATTAGGTCATGAGTGATTTTATTGCCACTGGCTTATTTTTTTCTCCCTCATGCACCGATTTGGTCCTTGCATGGCCAGCAGCAGTGACATTGCTTGTTTTACCTCTCAATCTGCCCGCCCCCATGTCTTATCTTAAGTGCTGGAATTCAGTGTTATTTTCATGGGTGCGGTTGGCAATTGTACACATAATCTTTCCAAATTCGCATTAAGCCCCTTCTATCTGTTGTGTAATACTTTACTACAACAAATCAAAGATGCAATTATACTAAGATCAAGATGATACCAGTGAGTCAGGGTCAGTGCTGGGGTAGATTAAGCTCTGATTGTCACTAGTCTTTGTTCTTTCTAAATGCTCTTTTGCAGGATTCGTGTCTATAGCTGCCCTAAAATGACACGACATGCATTGTTATTGTTCCATCTGAAGTCCATCATTTGAGGAATGTAGTGGCATACATGTACAAGCCCAACATTTCCTTTATTGCATTTTGCATGAATAGTAGTAATATGGTCTTACAGCTCATTTCCACTTAAAACATTGGTAGCTCACTATTCTTTTCATACAAAACGAAATAGTCCTGCCATTGTCATCATCACGAGTATGGGAGCATGGCCAGTATTATCCTGAGGATGTTTTCGACACCATATTGAACAGAGCTTCTTTTTAAGAGTTGCATTTGAAATAGTATTTTTCAGCTGAGTTAAAGACAGGCCCACGATCAGCAAATAAAATGTCTTTGTGGAGTATGTGGTATCGTTAAATCAATTGTAGTCAGATAATGGCTGATAACAGAAAAAAAACAATAGATACAGTATGTTGCAGCGTGAAGTTGAAGTGGTTATTCAGAGCTTCAGGCAGGGCTAGAGGTTGCACCACAAGCCATAGACATTTGGAGAGTGTCTGGCATCAATATGGACTCTGGAGCCTTTATACAAATAGGATATATCCAAATTTCAGAAATGGAGATGTCTGAAATAATGTTGTACAGTGCATGACGAACATGCACACATGTAGAGTGAGAGGCACTCGGCTTGATAAAACTGCAGCGACTGTGGCATAATACAGTTGTTATCAAAGTAATATGTGTGTAATGATACGGGTCATTATGTTTTTGGTGGTGATGTGAGGTTTGTATGCTTGTAAGAAGTTTTTTTTTTGTATGTGTGCTGCAGATCAAAGAGGTTTAATTGCATGTGTTTTGCATTAACAGTGAAATGGGCTGTAAGCAGTGTCCAATGTGAGTGGCTGCAACACTAAATAATGCAGCCTAAAAAAAAAGCCTTTATTGTACTTAAATAAAGTTCTTGAGTAGTTGCATTCCACCACTGCGTGAATAGTGTCTTTACATTGCAATATTTGATACTTTTTCTCAATGTGAATCGTTTGTGCTTTTATTTTGAAATGCAACACGCCCAACCGGAAACGTTCTTTTAACGACTGTAGTTATCCTCACCTGCTTCGGGTCTCCACTGCAAACATCCCGGGGAAGAAGAAAAAAAGAGAAACCCGATGCCTGGCGAATTTACCTAGCAGCGAGAGGAAAGCCAGCTCCCAGGTACGTTAAATATGGCGGCGTTTGAGGAACGTTTAGACTGTGGCTCGACTGCTTGAGGCTGAACGAAGACGTTGTTGATAAGCGGAAGTTGTTCAAGCAAAACAGACGGTGCGGTGAAGACGGTGTCAATTTATTGTCTTGTGCAGTGTGGAGAGAAGACCGACTTGGAGTTTAGGAGTTAGAATAAATCAAAAGGCACGTAGACAGACAGGTAAGATGAAAAAAAAAAAAGTAGTCGTAATTGCGCAACAGAATTGATGAGCAATCCCGTTGATTAGTTAGCTCACTAAATTTGCTAAGCTACAGGAGTCGCTGTCTGCCGTTAACAATAGTGTTACACTTTTTAGTAATGTTACTACTTATAACCACGATAAGTGGAGTTGGTTTCATGCACCAGAATATTTTTACTTTAATGTTTTGATGTAAGTTTTCTCTTCCGGCCGGGCTTGCTCGAGACGAGGAGTAAATTAACCACAAACTAGCTTTCTGTAAAGGCTGAACTCGGTAAACGGATCCTGCTAACTTAACGTTACCAGCGATTCTAAATATACACGGAGGGCTGAAGTGTTACCCCTGCAAAAAAAAAAAAAAAAAAAACCACCAGGGGATCACAGGAGGACTCGGTGCCCCAGCACTCCCGAGTTGGATCAGTGGTGTAACTTACGTCTTATATCTTTTGGGGCGCAGTGCATCACTTTAAACTTTTGCATTTAGATTCACAGCTCTGCATTTTGACCAACTGCTACATTTATACTTCGAGTTTATTATGGAAGCTGCCCTAATAATAACAAGCTACCAGACGTGTATATTAAATCTGCCCTGTTTGGCTTGCTGTCTCTGTCACCTTCATAGCCAAGTTGTTACTAGAAACTCGGAAGACCAGTGGGTCGTGTTTGCATACATGTGCTGTGGTTAGTAGAGATGAGCTGACATGTATAGACACATACAGTAGCTCGTGGCCAAAAAGTATGTGGACAGTAGAACCTTTATTCCATTCTTGTGCTTATTTCATCTTTCCCAAGATGTGGGCATTAATAGAGTATTAATATAGCAGCCTCTGTAGTTACTGTTTGCTGCCTTTGTGATCCAAGAAGCATCAGTGAGGTCCAACATTTTACGTTGGGTGATAAGATCTTCAGTGTTCCAGTTTATCCTCAAAGGTGTTTTTTGGGCTTGACTTCAGGGCTCTTTGCCGGCCAGCCAGGTTCTTCCTGGCTGGCAGGTTGTATTTATGGACCTTGTTTTGTGCACAGGAAATGACCCTCTTCAAACTGTTACCTCAAAGTTGAAAGCTCGCTATTGTCTATTGTTCAATAATATGTCCCTTCATTGGAGCTACGGGATGTAAACCATGAAAAACAGACCAGCGGTACATACAAGTGGGCAGGTCTGGTCCATTTGGTCATGCAGTTTATATGAAAGGCTGATGAAAGCTGGAGCCAAATATCTATTTTTTTCTTCAGTATTATCAAAATAGCTTTGACTCAATTTTGAGTCACAGAATCTCACATTTGCATGGACAATGAGAACAACTAAATCAATGCACCATGTGTCACAACCTTGTGTTCATCTAGGGCTGGGCGATATGGAGAAAATCAAATATCACAATATTTTGACCGATATTCTGACCGATTTGTGGGATTGATGTTAAAAAAAATGATGCAAAGTAATACAAACGTCTGCATTTTCTTTGCCGTTAGCCTCTATGATCCCAGTTTTATTCTTTTTATCAAACCATGGGACTGTTAATTAATGCTTTATTAAAGGAGGGCCAATTAGTTAAACATATACACAGTAATGTTACAAAAATAATGCAGAGAGCGCAACGCATAAACTACAGGATAACAAGTTCATAATAGATCAACATATAAACCTTTTCTTTTGGTCGGTTATTGGGGTTTACGTATGATTTCTAACTTTAAGGCGTTTTATCGAAAATATTTGATGTTGAACGATATTTTCTATTCTCCTTGGTCCTAAATTATTGTGAGGGGAAAATAAACTGGCGGTACAGTTCCTGCTATTTTTAAAACTCCCTTCATTTGTACTCATACTTTATCGTTCCCCATAATAGTTCTCTCCTCCTACTGCTCCCACTCACACACATGCAGTGAGAGTCGCTGCTCTCGGCAACTCTTCTGACTTTACCAACAGCATGTTTGAGCACACGTTATTGTGACAGACGGATGTTATGCCCCCTCCCCCCTCCAAAAGAAGTTTACTGTAAGCGATTTGAATATTTTTGGTTTCCCTGAATACGTGGGAGTTTGTTGTTGAACGTGAACAGAGAGCGATTGATGGCTCAGAGGAAACCCATAATGTTGACAGTTCTGCTTTATATTTGCAGCTGTTCCTTATGTTGACCGTCTCCCGTTTCTACCCACCAGGTGCTATGAGCAGTGAGCTGAACGTGCCGATGGGTTCCCCGGCCCCGGGGCTCTCGGAGCGATGCCCGGGCGGCGGCGGCGGCGGAATGGACTACAGGGACTGGGTGCGGCGCAGTTACCTGGAGCTGGTGAGCTCCAACCACCACTCGGTGCAGGCCCTGTCCTGGAGGAAGCTCTACCTGAGCCGGGCCAAGCTGAAGGCCTCCAGCAGGACTTCTGCGCTGCTTTCCGGCTTCGCAATGGTCAGTCACACTCAGAGCAACGCAGCCTCTTAAAGGACTGCTTGTTTTGTATGCTTCATCCAATGAAAAGTGTCTTTGCTGCTTTCCTGGCAGCACATGGTTTCAATTCCTTTCAATACCAAGAAATATTAAAAAACAAACATAGATAATCAACCACAGCTGTGGGCAGGAACTGGTTTTGAACTTCCTGTTTGTGCTGCTGAACAGCAACCGTTACGCTTATATATTTAGTTCTGGATTTCATTTTCTGTTAAATCATCATTACATTGACCGGTGCCTGTTTGGGGCGTGGCCATTCAAAGCGTGTGCCTGTTCGGAACGATTTCTTGGCTCCTAGTAGTGCCCATCACTTGTTGACTGTAGGGAAGTGAAGAAGAGTTTGTTTGTATCGTTAGCATATCCAGCATCCGTTGAGCCGTGGCCTGTAAAGGTACCTGCTGCGGACGACACGCTGGACTCTGTGAAGCCCCCCCCCCCGCCGCCGCTGCACAGAGCGCCATTTGCTTGTTTATTAAAAGTTAATTGAACTTTTCCAAATTGCACCAACTTTGACTCAAATTTGAGCACCCGCAGCTCGTGGCTGTTGTATGTTCTGTGTCCGTTTTAGTGTGGTAGATTGCTCTAAATACTACGATACCCATGAGCCTCAGCCACTTTTGCTATGGAGAACAGAGGCGGGATAGCTGTTGCAAATCCAGAACACTTCATCTAACATTGACCCAGAATGTGAGATTGAAACTTCTTGAACTACTGAATGTTGAATCAGGTTTCTACAAAGTGTAATCTTTACTTTCCACGTTTCCTTTCGGGGCACTCGGTTAGAAAAGGTTTCCTTACATGCACAGTGTTTTGATGTGAGCCTTATCCCATAGTGGCGTACACATGGACAGATAGTAACCTGGTTATCCATGTCCCTTTTCAAACATAGGTGGCCATGGTGGAGGTGCAGCTGGAGATGCAGTACAATTACCCTCCTGCGCTCCTCATTGCCTTCAGCGTGTGCACCACCGTGCTGGTGGCGGTGCACCTCTTCGCCCTGCTGATCAGCACCTGCATCCTTCCCAACGTGGAGGCCGTGAGCAACATCCACAACCTCAACTCCGTCAGCGAGTCGCCCCACGAGCGCATGCACTACTACATCGAGCTGGCCTGGGGCTTCTCCACAGCCCTGGGCATCCTGCTGTTTTTAGCAGAGGTGGTGCTCCTTTGCTGGATCAAATTCCTGCCTGTAGACTCCAGCGGGGGCCAAAAGTTGACCCCCTGCTGCGCCACAACGGCCACCACCGCGGCGAAGCCCGCAACACCCCCAACTGTGCGGCAGGACAGCGGTTGGCAGGCTGCCCTGGCCTCCACCATCATCATGGTCCCAGTGGGGGTGATTTTTGTGGTGTTCACCATTCACTTCTATCGCTCTCTGGTGCGCCACAAGACGGAGCGCCACCACCAGGAGATCGAGGAACTGCACAAGATTAAGATACAGCTAGACGGCCACGAAAGAGGCCTGCAGACTGTGTGATAACAATGACTGCAGCTTTAAAGGACTTCCCTCCGTGTCTCATATTTATCTCTTTTCTGGCATTTGTTTCGGTCGTTGTTAATGCCTCGCTTGGACTCAGCTTTAAAGCGCCTCACTTTGCTGCGCAGAGAGCCAATCCATGTCAGACTGCTAATTTATTCTAGGGGTAAAGTCACGTCGTAGGACCTTGTCTGTGTTTTACATCTGTTACATCTGTCGGTCAAGGTTCATGTAAACCGTTTACAGAAAAAAGGGCTATTATGTTCCGAGTGCCATTTTTGTGCCACGTCTGAGTTTTTTAATTTAGGGTTTTGGTGACAACAGCCAGTTACATTTCAGATCCGGTTCCGCATTGACACAATACCTGGATTCACTCCGAGCCTAACAAATCTCTTATTGAATCTTTTATCTCACAGCTTGTTAGGAAAGAGCTGCCTTCACTTTCGCCGGTGAAAATGGTAAACGCCATAAGTTACTTGCCAAAACGATGTGACTTGTTTTGATTATCGTGCTCTCTGTAAGCTGGTTTCTGTGCTCAGCCAAAGATTGTTTGTTAGCGAAAGAAGATGAACCACTCTAACGAAAATCCAGGATCAAAAGCCGATAACAGAGTTTCACTTTTTCCTTGCAAATGTTGAAGGTTAAATGGATTCACTAAGAGATTTAAAAAGATTTGGATAAGATGAAATTCTATTGAACACCAACCTTGTTGCATACATAATGTGGTCAGGCCTCACTGTTAACACTCCTCAGTCTGGCTCACATTTCACATGCGCTCGTTGTTCTAACCTGTAAAGTGCCGAGTCATGCGTCACAACGCAGGGAGCGTGGCTTATGTCTGACTAACTGAGACCATTTGGAAAGTCTTAAAATGTTTTTGCATTCTCGGAGAGTTGTCGGGAGGTTTACTGCGTTCTCTCAAATGCCTCAGACCTTTTGTCATTTTCCTCCTTCAGGCAGCTTTTATCATCTCTTACGAAGACCATGGCGCATGTGTATAAAAAGAGTCGAGCCGAGTCGATTCTGCAAACTGGTGACGCTCAAAAGTGCTTAAATATGAATGCGTTACTGTCCAAATATAGTTCTGCCTTACAGAATGATTGCCTTTTTTGAACTGCTGTTTTGCTAAAGGTCTTAACACAAGCTGATCTTTTTTTTTTTTTTTTTTTTTGCTGGGAATGTAGTTGTGCGAGACAAAGTTTAAATGCTGAGTTGAGGAGGATGGAGATGAGAACAGTCACGAGTACATGTTGTAATCAGCATTACCTTGTCCCATCCAGTTTGAATAGTAATTATGGAGACATTTCAGTAAGTGTGAAGAATCTGCACAGAGTTGGCACTTCCTTGGATGAGGTCAGATTATGTTACTGCATTTAAAAAAAAATAAACTGTTATCACATTCCAAATAAGATGACTGACCAAAGTGCTGCTCAGTTTGTTTCTGAGAAGAGACAGAAGTGCACTTGTAGTGTAGTTGTACAGCGAGTGAGTGCCAGGGTTCTTATCGGACAATATCTTGCTTTTGTCTCGTGTTTTCAGCTTCTTAAAGGAATACTGCTGAGGTCAGGGAGACCTGTGTTGGGAAGATGAAATTCACAGCCTGCAACAGACGTCAAAAAATAACAACAATATTAAAGTTTTCATTGTCTCCTGTGTGTGTGTGTGTGTGTGTGTGTGTGTGTGTCTATAACCAATCACAGCCATTCAAAAGCCAGACGTATCCCCCTTTGCCATGAATTATGACTTGCTTTGATAAATGAATTGCAGTGAAGTAATTGCATTTGTCTAGATGAGCTTCAGACTCCCCAAAGCTCTTCAGTGTAAACCTCGTCAGCGTGTGGATGAATGGATGAAGAATCTTCCATATACATCTATTTGCCTTTTTTTAATAGCCTAATGACTATTTAGGACATGCTATACTATGACTTTTTTCGACGAATATACTAAGACTTTTTTGGACATGCTATACTATTACTTTTTTGGACATGCTATACTATGACTTTTTTGGACATGCTATACTATTGTTTTTTTCGACATGCTTTCCTATCACTTCTTTAATGACTTTTTTCATTTTTTTCTACAGGATATTCTATTACTTTTTTTCGATATGCTGAACTATTACTTCTTTAATGACTTTTTTTCAAAGTCGACTTTGGATAAGTGGAGAGCAGGGCTGTCCTTCAATCAGAGAATTGGTGGTTTGAGCCCCGGCTCAGCTAGTTGCATGTTGATGTGTCCTTGAGCAATGCACTTACTTAGGATTTGCAACATGCAATACTGTGACTTTTTTCGACACGCTATACTATGGCTTTTTTCGACATGCTATGCTGTGACTTTTTTCGACATGCTATGCTGTGACTTTTTTCGACATGCTATGCTGTGACTTTTTTCGACATGCTATACTGTGGCTTTTTTCGACATGCTATACTGTGACTTTTCGACATGCTATACTGTGACTTTTCGACATGCTATACTGTGGCTTTTTTCGACATGCTATACCATGACTTTTTTCGACATGCTATACTATGGCTTTTTTCGACATGCTATACTGTGACTTTTTTCGACATGCTATACTGTGACTTTTTTCGACATGCTATGCTGTGACTTTTTTTGACATGCTATACTATGGCTTTTTCGACATGCTTTCCTCTGACTTCTTTAATGACTTTTTAAAAACATTTTCTAAAGGATATTCTACGACTTTTTGACATGCTATGTAATGACTTTTTTCAACATGCTATACTATGTCTTTTTTCAACATGCTATACTATGTCTTTTTTCAACATGCTATACTATGACTTTTTTTGACATGCTTTCCTATGACTTCTTTAATGACTTTTTTCATTTTTTTCTACAAGATATTCTATTACTTTTTTTCGATATGCTGAACTATTACTTCTTTAATGACTTTTTTTCAAAGTCGACATTGGATAAGTGGAGAGCAGGGCCGTCCTTCAATCAGGGAATTGGTGGTTCAAGCCCCGGCTCAGCTAGTTGCATGGTGATGTGTCCTTGAGCAATGCACTTACTTAGGATTTGCAACATGCAATAACATGACTTTTTTCGACATGCTATACTGTGACTTTTTTCGACATGCTATGCTGTGACTTTTTTCGACATGCTATGCTGTGACTTTTTTCGACATGCTATGCTGTGACTTTTTTCGACATGCTATACTGTGGCTTTTTTCGACATGCTATACTGTGACTTTTCGACATGCTATACTGTGACTTTTCGACATGCTATACTGTGGCTTTTTTCGACATGCTATACCATGACTTTTTTCGACATGCTATACTATGGCTTTTTTCGACATGCTATACTGTGACTTTTTTCGACATGCTATACTGTGACTTTTTTCGACATGCTATGCTGTGACTTTTTTTGACATGCTATACTATGGCTTTTTCGACATGCTTTCCTCTGACTTCTTTAATGACTTTTTAAAAACATTTTCTAAAGGATATTCTACGACTTTTTGACATGCTATGTAATGACTTTTTTCAACATGCTATACTATGTCTTTTTTCAACATGCTATACTATGTCTTTTTTCAACATGCTATACTATGACTTTTTTTGACATGCTTTCCTATGACTTCTTTAATGACTTTTTTCATTTTTTTCTACAAGATATTCTATTACTTTTTTTCGATATGCTGAACTATTACTTCTTTAATGACTTTTTTTCAAAGTCGACATTGGATAAGTGGAGAGCAGGGCCGTCCTTCAATCAGGGAATTGGTGGTTCAAGCCCCGGCTCAGCTAGTTGCATGGTGATGTGTCCTTGAGCAATGCACTTACTTAGGATTTGCAACATGCAATAACATGACTTTTTTCGACATGCTATACTGTGACTTTTTTCGACATGCTATACTATGACTTTTTTCGACATGCTATACTATGACTTTTTTCGACATGCTATGCTGTGACTTTTTTCGACATGCTATACTGTGACTTTTTTCGACATGCTATACTGTGACTTTTTTCGACATGCTTTCCTCTGACTTCTTTAATGACTTTTTAAAAACATTTTCTAAAGGATATTCTACGACTTTTTTTGACATGCTATATAATGACTTTTTTCAACATGCTATACTATGTCTTTTTTCGACGTGCTATACTATGACTTTTTTTGACAAGCTATACTATGACTTTTTTCGACATGCTTTCCTATGACTTCTTTAATGACTTTTTTCGACATGCTATATACTATGACTTTTTTCGACATGCTATACTATGACTTTTTTCAACATGCTATACTGTGACTTTTTTCGACATGCTATACTGTGACTTTTTTCGACATGCTATACTGTGACTTTTTTCGACATGCTATACTATGACTTTTTTCAACATGCTATACCGTGACTTTTTTCGACATGCTATGCTGTGACTTTTTTCGACATGCTATGCTGTGACTTTTTTCGACATGCTATACTGTGACTTTTTTCGACATGCTATACTGTGACTTTTTTCGACATGCTATACTATGACTTTTTTCAACATGCTATACTATGTCTTTTTTCGACGTGCTATACTATGACTTTTTTTGACATGCTATACTATGACTTTTTTCGACATGCTTTCCTATGACTTCTTTAATGACTTTTTTCGACATGCTATATACTATGACTTTTTTCGACATGCTATACTATGACTTTTTTCAACATGCTATACTGTGACTTTTTTCGACATGCTATACTGTGACTTTTTTCGACATGCTATACTGTGACTTTTTTCGACATGCTATACTATGACTTTTTTCAACATGCTATACCGTGACTTTTTTCGACATGCTATGCTGTGACTTTTTTCGACATGCTATGCTGTGACTTTTTTCAACATGCTATACTGTGACTTTTTTCGACATGCTATACTGTGACTTTTTTCGACATGCTATACTATGACTTTTTTCGACATGCTATACTGTGACTTTTTTCGACATGCTATGCTGTGACTTTTTTTGACATGCTATACTGTGGCTTTTTTCGACATGCTATACTATGGCTTTTTTCGACATGCTATGCTGTGACTTTTTTCGACATGCTATACTGTGACTTTTTTCGACATGCTATGCTGTGGCTTTTTTCAACATGCTATGCTGTGGCTTTTTTCGACATGCTATGCTGTGACTTTTTTCGACATGCTTTCCTATGACTTCTTTAATGACTTTTTAAAAACATTTTCTAAAGGATATTCTACGACTTTTTGACATGCTATGTAATGACTTTTTTCAACATGCTATACTATGACTTTTTTCGACATGCTTTCCTATGACTTCTTTAATGACTTTTTTCATTTTTTTCTACAAGATATTCTATTACTTTTTTTCGATATGCTGAACTATTACTTCTTTAATGACTTTTTTTCAAAGTCGACATTGGATAAGTGGAGAGCAGGGCCGTCCTTCAATCAGAGAATTGGTGGTTCGAGCCCCGGCTCAGCTAGTTGCATGGTGATGTGTCCTTGAGCAATGCACTTACTTAGGATTTGCAACATGCAATACCATGACTTTTTTCGAGAATGCTATACTGTGACTTTTTTCGACATGCTATACTATGACTTTTTTCGACATGCTATACTATGACTTTTTTCGACATGCTATGCTGTGACTTTTTTCGACATGCTATACTGTGACTTTTTTCGACATGCTATACTGTGACTTTTTTCGACATGCTTTCCTCTGACTTCTTTAATGACTTTTTAAAAACATTTTCTAAAGGATATTCTACGACTTTTTTTGACATGCTATATAATGACTTTTTTCAACATGCTATATAATGACTTTTTTCAACATGCTATACTATGTCTTTTTTCGACGTGCTATACTATGACTTTTTTCGACATGCTTTCCTATGACTTCTTTAATGACTTTTTTCATTTTTTTCTACAAGATATTCTATTACTTTTTTTCGATATGCTGAACTATTACTTCTTTAATGACTTTTTTTCAAAGTCGACTTTGGATAAGTGGAGAGCAGGGCCGTCCTTCAATCAGAGGATTGGTGGTTCGAGCCCCGGCTCAGTTAGTTGCATGTTGATGTGTCCTTGAGCAATACACTGACTTAGGATTTGCAACAAGCAATACTATGACTTTTTTCGACATGCTATACTAAGACTTTTTTCGACACGCTGTACTATGACTTTTTTCGACATGCTATGCTGTGACTTTTTTCGACATGCTATACTATGACTTTTTTCGACATGCTATACTGTGACTTTTTTCGACATGCTATACTATGACTTTTTTCAACATGCTATACTGTGACTTTTTTCGACATGCTATACTGTGACTTTTTTCGACATGCTATACTATGACTTTTTTCGACATGCTATACTGTGACTTTTTTCAACATGCTATACTGTGACTTTTTTCAACATGCTATACTGTGACTTTTTTCGACATGCTATACTGTGACTTTTTTCGACATGCTATACTGTGACTTTTTTCGACATGCTATACTATGACTTTTTTCAACATGCTATACTGTGACTTTTTTCGACATGCTATACCGTGACTTTTTTCGACATGCTATACTGTGACTTTTTTCGACATGCTATACTATGACTTTTTTGGACTCGCTATACAATTACTTTTTTCGACATGCTATACTATGACTTTTTTCGACATGCTATACTGTGACTTTTTTCGACATGCTATGCTGTGACTTTTTTTGACATGCTATACTGTGGCTTTTTTCGACATGCTATACTATGGCTTTTTTCGACATGCTATGCTGTGACTTTTTTCGACATGCTATACTGTGACTTTTTTCGACATGCTATGCTGTGGCTTTTTTCGACATGCTATGCTGTGGCTTTTTTCGACATGCTATGCTGTGACTTTTTTCGACATGCTATGCTGTGACTTTTTTTGACATGCTATACTATGGCTTTTTCGACATGCTTTCCTCTGACTTCTTTAATGACTTTTTAAAAACATTTTCTAAAGGATATTCTACGACTTTTTGACATGCTATGTAATGACTTTTTTCAACATGCTATACTATGTCTTTTTTCAACATGCTATACTATGACTTTTTTCGACATGCTTTCCTATGACTTCTTTAATGACTTTTTTCATTTTTTTCTACAAGATATTCTATTACTTTTTTTCAATATGCTGAACTATTACTTCTTTAATGACTTTTTTTCAAAGTCGACATTGGATAAGTGGAGAGCAGGGCCGTCCTTCAATCAGAGAATTGGTGGTTCGAGCCCCGGCTCAGCTAGTTGCATGGTGATGTGTCCTTGAGCAATGCACTTACTTAGGATTTGCAACATGCAATACCATGACTTTTTTCGACATGCTATACTGTGACTTTTTTCGACATGCTATACTATGACTTTTTTCGACATGCTATACTATGACTTTTTTCGACATGCTATGCTGTGACTTTTTTCGACATGCTATACTGTGACTTTTTTCGACATGCTATACTGTGACTTTTTTCGACATGCTTTCCTCTGACTTCTTTAATGACTTTTTAAAAACATTTTCTAAAGGATATTCTACGACTTTTTTTGACATGCTATATAATGACTTTTTTCAACATGCTATATAATGACTTTTTTCAACATGCTATACTATGTCTTTTTTCGACGTGCTATACTATGACTTTTTTTGACAAGCTATACTATGACTTTTTTCGACATGCTTTCCTATGACTTCTTTAATGACCTTTTTCATTTTTTTCTACAAGATATTCTATTACTTTTTTTCGATATGCTGAACTATTACTTCTTTAATGACTTTTTTTCAAAGTCGACTTTGGATAAGTGGAGAGCAGGGCCGTCCTTCAATCAGAGGATTGGTGGTTTGAGCCCCGGCTCAGTTAGTTGCATGTTGATGTGTCCTTGAGCAATACACTGACTTAGGATTTGCAACAAGCAATACTATGACTTTTTTCGACATGCTATACTAAGACTTTTTTCGACACGCTGTACTATGACTTTTTTCGACATGCTATGCTGTGCCTTTTTTAGACATGCTATACTATGACTTTTTTCGACATGCTATACTGTGACTTTTTTCGACATGCTATACTATGACTTTTTTCAACATGCTATACTGTGACTTTTTTCGACATGCTATACTGTGACTTTTTTCGACATGCTATACTATGACTTTTTTCGACATGCTATACTGTGACTTTTTTCAACATGCTATACTGTGACTTTTTTCAACATGCTATACTGTGACTTTTTTCGACATGCTATACCGTGACTTTTTTCGACATGCTATACTGTGACTTTTTTCGACATGCTATACTATGACTTTTTTGGACTCGCTATACAATTACTTTTTTCGACATGCTATACTATGACTTTTTTCGACATGCTATACTGTGACTTTTTTCGACATGCTATGCTGTGACTTTTTTTGACATGCTATACTGTGGCTTTTTTCGACATGCTATACTATGGCTTTTTTCGACATGCTATGCTGTGACTTTTTTCGACATGCTATACTGTGACTTTTTTCGACATGCTATGCTGTGGCTTTTTTCGACATGCTATGCTGTGGCTTTTTTCGACATGCTATGCTGTGACTTTTTTCGACATGCTATGCTGTGACTTTTTTTGACATGCTATACTATGGCTTTTTCGACATGCTTTCCTCTGACTTCTTTAATGACTTTTTAAAAACATTTTCTAAAGGATATTCTACGACTTTTTGACATGCTATGTAATGACTTTTTTCAACATGCTATACTATGTCTTTTTTCAACATGCTATACTATGACTTTTTTCGACATGCTTTCCTATGACTTCTTTAATGACTTTTTTCATTTTTTTCTACAAGATATTCTATTACTTTTTTTCGATATGCTGAACTATTACTTCTTTAATGACTTTTTTTCAAAGTCGACTTTGGATAAGTGGAGAGCAGGGCCGTCCTTCAATCAGAGAATTGGTGGTTCGAGCCCCGGCTCAGCTAGTTGCATGGTGATGTGTCCTTGAGCAATGCACTTACTTAGGATTTGCAACATGCAATACCATGACTTTTTTCGACATGCTATACTGTGACTTTTTTCGACATGCTATACTATGACTTTTTTCGACATGCTATACTATGACTTTTTTCGACATGCTATATACTATGACTTTTTTCGACATGCTATACTATGACTTTTTTCAACATGCTATACTGTGACTTTTTTCGACATGCTATACCGTGACTTTTTTCGACATGCTATACTGTGACTTTTTTCGACATGCTATACTATGACTTTTTTGGACTCGCTATACAATTACTTTTTTCGACATGCTATACTATGACTTTTTTCGACATGCTATACTGTGACTTTTTTCGACATGCTATACTGTGACTTTTTTCGACATGTAATGCTGTGACTTTTTTTGACATGCTATACTGTGGCTTTTTTCGACATGCTATACTATGGCTTTTTTCGACATGCTATGCTGTGACTTTTTTCGACATGCTATACTGTGACTTTTTTCGACATGCTATGCTGTGACTTTTTTTGACATGCTATACTATGGCTTTTTCGACATGCTTTCCTCTGACTTCTTTAATGACTTTTTAAAAACATTTTCTAAAGGATATTCTACGACTTTTTGACATGCTATGTAATGACTTTTTTCAACATGCTATACTATGTCTTTTTTCAACATGCTATACTATGACTTTTTTCGACATGCTTTCCTATGACTTCTTTAATGACTTTTTTCATTTTTTTCTACAAGATATTCTATTACTTTTTTTCGATATGCTGAACTATTACTTCTTTAATGACTTTTTTTCAAAGTCGACATTGGATAAGTGGAGAGCAGGGCCGTCCTTCAATCAGAGAGTTGGTGGTTCGAGCCCCGGCTCAGCTAGTTGCATGGTGATGTGTCCTTGAGCAATGCACTTACTTAGGATTTGCAACATGCAATACCATGACTTTTTTCGACATGCTATGCTGTGACTTTTTTCGACATGCTATACTATGACTTTTTTCGACATGCTATACTATGACTTTTTTCGACATGCTATGCTGTGACTTTTTTCGACATGCTATACTGTGACTTTTTTCGACATGCTATACTGTGACTTTTTTCGACATGCTTTCCTCTGACTTCTTTAATGACTTTTTAAAAACATTTTCTAAAGGATATTCTACGACTTTTTTTGACATGCTATATAATTACTTTTTTCAACATGCTATACTATGTCTTTTTTCGACGTGCTATACTATGACTTTTTTTGACAAGCTATACTATGACTTTTTTCGACATGCTTTCCTATGACTTCTTTAATGACTTTTTTCATTTTTTTCTACAAGATATTCTATTACTTTTTTTCGATATGCTGAACTATTACTTCTTTAATGACTTTTTTTCAAAGTCGACTTTGGATAAGTGGAGAGCAGGGCCGTCCTTCAATCAGAGGATTGGCGGTTCGAGCCCCGGCTCAGTTAGTTGCATGTTGATGTGTCCTTGAGCAATACACTGACTTAGGATTTGCAACAAGCAATACTAAGACTTTTTTCGACACGCTATACTATGACTTTTTTCGACATGCTATGCTGTGACTTTTTTCGACATGCTATACTATGACTTTTTTCGACATGCTATACTGTGACTTTTTTCGACATGCTATACTATGACTTTTTTCAACATGCTATACTGTGACTTTTTTCGACATGCTATACTGTGACTTTTTTTGACATGCTATACTATGACTTTTTTCGACATGCTATACTGTGACTTTTTTCAACATGCTATACTGTGACTTTTTTCGACATGCTATACTGTGACTTTTTTCGACATGCTATACTGTGACTTTTTTCGACATGCTATACTATGACTTTTTTCAACATGCTATACTGTGACTTTTTTCGACATGCTATACCGTGACTTTTTTCGACATGCTATACTGTGACTTTTTTCGACATGCTATACTATGACTTTTTTGGACTCGCTATACAATTACTTTTTTCGACATGCTATACTATGACTTTTTTCGACATGCTATACTGTGACTTTTTTCGACATGCTATGCTGTGACTTTTTTTGACATGCTATACTGTGGCTTTTTTCGACATGCTATACTATGGCTTTTTTCGACATGCTATGCTGTGACTTTTTTCGACATGCTATACTGTGACTTTTTTCGACATGCTATGCTGTGGCTTTTTTCGACATGCTATGCTGTGGCTTTTTTCGACATGCTATGCTGTGACTTTTTTCGACATGCTATGCTGTGACTTTTTTTGACATGCTATACTATGGCTTTTTCGACATGCTTTCCTCTGACTTCTTTAATGACTTTTTAAAAACATTTTCTAAAGGATATTCTACGACTTTTTGACATGCTATGTAATGACTTTTTTCAACATGCTATACTATGTCTTTTTTCAACATGCTATACTATGACTTTTTTCGACATGCTTTCCTATGACTTCTTTAATGACTTTTTTCATTTTTTTCTACAAGATATTCTATTACTTTTTTTCGATATGCTGAACTATTACTTCTTTAATGACTTTTTTTCAAAGTCGACTTTGGATAAGTGGAGAGCAGGGCCGTCCTTCAATCAGAGAATTGGTGGTTCGAGCCCCGGCTCAGCTAGTTGCATGGTGATGTGTCCTTGAGCAATGCACTTACTTAGGATTTGCAACATGCAATACCATGACTTTTTTCGACATGCTATACTGTGACTTTTTTCGACATGCTATACTATGACTTTTTTCGACATGCTATACTATGACTTTTTTCGACATGCTATACTGTGACTTTTTTCGACATGCTATATACTATGACTTTTTTCGACATGCTATACTATGACTTTTTTCAACATGCTATACTGTGACTTTTTTCGACATGCTATACTGTGACTTTTTTCGACATGCTATACTGTGACTTTTTTCGACATGCTATACTGTGACTTTTTTCAACATGCTATACTGTGACTTTTTTCGACATGCTATACCGTGACTTTTTTCGACATGCTATACTGTGACTTTTTTCGACATGCTATACTGTGACTTTTTTGGACTCGCTATACAATTACTTTTTTCGACATGCTATACTATGACTTTTTTCGACATGCTATACTGTGACTTTTTTCGACATGCTATGCTGTGACTTTTTTTGACATGCTATACTGTGGCTTTTTTCGACATGCTATACTATGGCTTTTTTCGACATGCTATGCTGTGACTTTTTTCGACATGCTATACTGTGACTTTTTTCGACATGCTATGCTGTGGCTTTTTTCGACATGCTATGCTGTGGCTTTTTTCGACATGCTATGCTGTGACTTTTTTCGACATGCTATGCTGTGACTTTTTTTGACATGCTATACTATGGCTTTTTCGACATGCTTTCCTCTGACTTCTTTAATGACTTTTTAAAAACATTTTCTAAAGGATATTCTACGACTTTTTGACATGCTATGTAATGACTTTTTTCAACATGCTATACTATGTCTTTTTTCAACATGCTATACTATGACTTTTTTCGACATGCTTTCCTATGACTTCTTTAATGACTTTTTTCATTTTTTTCTACAAGATATTCTATTACTTTTTTCGATATGCTGAACTATTACTTCTTTAATGACTTTTTTTCAAAGTCGACTTTGGATAAGTGGAGAGCAGGGCCGTCCTTCAATCAGAGAATTGGTGGTTCGAGCCCCGGCTCAGCTAGTTGCATGGTGATGTGTCCTTGAGCAATGCACTTACTTAGGATTTGCAACATGCAATACCATGACTTTCTTCGACATGCTATACTGTGACTTTTTTCGACATGCTATACTATGACTTTTTTCGACATGCTATACTATGACTTTTTTCGACATGCTATGCTGTGACTTTTTTCGACATGCTATACTGTGACTTTTTTCGACATGCTATGCTGTGACTTTTTTCGACATGCTATACTGTGACTTTTTTCGACATGCTATACTGTGACTTTTTTCAACATGCTATACTGTGACTTTTTTCGACATGCTATACCGTGACTTTTTTCGACATGCTATACTGTGACTTTTTTCGACATGCTATACTATGACTTTTTTGGACTCGCTATACAATTACTTTTTTCGACATGCTATACTATGACTTTTTTCGACATGCTATACTGTGACTTTTCGACATGCTATACTGTGACTTTTCGACATGCTATACTGTGACTTTTCGACATGCTATACTGTGACTTTTCGACATGCTATACTATGACTTTTTTCGACATGCTATACTGTGACTTTTCGACATGCTATACTGTGACTTTTTTCGACATGCTATGCTGTGACTTTTTTTGACATGCTATACTGTGGCTTTTTTCGACATGCTATACTATGGCTTTTTTCGACATGCTATGCTGTGACTTTTTTCGACATGCTATGCTGTGACTTTTTTCGACATGCTATGCTGTGGCTTTTTTCGACATGCTATGCTGTGGCTTTTTTCGACATGCTATGCTGTGGCTTTTTTCGACATGCTATACTGTGACTTTTTTCGACATGCTATGCTGTGGTTTTTTTCGACATGCTATGCTGTGGCTTTTTTCGACATGCTATGCTGTGACTTTTTTCGACATGCTATGCTGTGACTTTTTTCGACATGCTATGCTGTGACTTTTTTTGACATGCTATACTATGGCTTTTTCGACATGCTTTCCTCTGACTTCTTTAATGACTTTTTAAAAACATTTTCTAAAGGATATTCTACGACTTTTTGACATGCTATGTAATGACTTTTTTCAACATGCTATACTATGTCTTTTTTCAACATGCTATACTATGTCTTTTTTCAACATGCTATACTATGACTTTTTTCAACATGCTTTCCTATGACTTCTTTAATGACTTTTTTCATTTTTTTCTACAAGATATTCTATTACTTTTTTTCGATATGCTGAACTATTACTTCTTTAATGACTTTTTTTCAAAGTCGACTTTGGATAAGTGGAGAGCAGGGCCGTCCTTCAATCAGAGAATTGGTGGTTCGAGCCCCGGCTCAGCTAGTTGCATGGTGATGTGTCCTTGAGCAATGCACTTACTTAGGATTTGCAACATGCAATACCATGACTTTTTTCGACATGCTATACTGTGACTTTTTTCGACATGCTATACTGTGACTTTTTTCGACATGCTATACTGTGACTTTTTTCGACATGCTATACTATGACTTTTTTCGACATGCTATGCTGTGACTTTTTTCGACATGCTATACTGTGACTTTTTTCGACATGCTATACTATGACTTTTTTCGACATGCTTTCCTCTGACTTCTTTAATGACTTTTTAAAAACATTTTCTAAAGGATATTCTACGACTTTTTTTGACATGCTATATAATGACTTTTTTCAACATGCTATACTATGTCTTTTTTTGACGTGCTATACTATGACTTTTTTTGACAAGCTATACTATGACTTCTTTAATGACTTTTTTCGACATGCTATATACTATGACTTTTTTCGACATGCTATACTATGACTTTTTTCAACATGCTATACTGTGACTTTTTTCGACATGCTATACTGTGACTTTTTTCGACATGCTATGCTGTGACTTTTTTTGACATGCTATACTGTGGCTTTTTTCGACATGCTATACTATGGCTTTTTTCGACATGCTATGCTGTGACTTTTTTCGACACGCTATACTGTGACTTTTTTCGACATGCTATGCTGTGGCTTTTTTCGACATGCTATGCTGTGGCTTTTTTCGACATGCTATACTATGGCTTTTTCGACATGCTTTCCTCTGACTTCTTTAATGACTTTTTAAAAACATTTTCTAAAGGATATTCTACGACTTTTTGACATGCTATGTAATGACTTTTTTCAACATGCTATACTATGTCTTTTTTCAACATGCTATACTATGACTTTTTTCGACATGCTTTCCTATGACTTCTTTAATGACTTTTTTCATTTTTTTCTACAAGATATTCTATTACTTTTTTTCGATATGCTGAACTATTACTTCTTTAATGACTTTTTTTCAAAGTCGACTTTGGATAAGTGGAGAGCAGGGCCGTCCTTCAATCAGAGAATTGGTGGTTCGAGCCCCGGCTCAGCTAGTTGCATGGTGATGTGTCCTTGAGCAATGCACTTACTTAGGATTTGCAACATGCAATACCATGACTTTTTTCGACATGCTATACTGTGACTTTTTTCGACATGCTATACTATGACTTTTTTCGACATGCTATACTATGACTTTTTTCGACATGCTATACTGTGACTTTTTTCGACATGCTATATATATGACTTTTTTCGACATGCTATACTATGACTTTTTTCAACATGCTATACTGTGACTTTTTTCGACATGCTATACCGTGACTTTTTTCGACATGCTATACTGTGACTTTTTTCGACATGCTATACTATGACTTTTTTCAACATGCTATACTGTGACTTTTTTCGACATGCTATACCGTGACTTTTTTCGACATGCTATACTGTGACTTTTTTCGACATGCTATACTATGACTTTTTTGGACTCGCTATACAATTACTTTTTTCGACATGCTATACTATGGCTTTTTTCGACATGCTATGCTGTGACTTTTTTCGACATGCTATGCTGTGACTTTTTTCGACATGCTATGCTGTGGCTTTTTTCGACATGCTATGCTGTGGCTTTTTTCGACATGCTATGCTGTGGCTTTTTTCGACATGCTATACTGTGACTTTTTTCGACATGCTATGCTGTGGTTTTTTTCGACATGCTATGCTGTGGCTTTTTTCGACATGCTATGCTGTGACTTTTTTCGACATGCTATGCTGTGACTTTTTTCGACATGCTATGCTGTGACTTTTTTTGACATGCTATACTATGGCTTTTTCGACATGCTTTCCTCTGACTTCTTTAATGACTTTTTAAAAACATTTTCTAAAGGATATTCTACGACTTTTTGACATGCTATGTAATGACTTTTTTCAACATGCTATACTATGTCTTTTTTCAACATGCTATACTATGTCTTTTTTCAACATGCTATACTATGACTTTTTTCAACATGCTTTCCTATGACTTCTTTAATGACTTTTTTCATTTTTTTCTACAAGATATTCTATTACTTTTTTTCGATATGCTGAACTATTACTTCTTTAATGACTTTTTTTCAAAGTCGACTTTGGATAAGTGGAGAGCAGGGCCGTCCTTCAATCAGAGAATTGGTGGTTCGAGCCCCGGCTCAGCTAGTTGCATGGTGATGTGTCCTTGAGCAATGCACTTACTTAGGATTTGCAACATGCAATACCATGACTTTTTTCGACATGCTATACTGTGACTTTTTTCGACATGCTATACTGTGACTTTTTTCGACATGCTATACTGTGACTTTTTTCGACATGCTATACTATGACTTTTTTCGACATGCTATGCTGTGACTTTTTTCGACATGCTATACTGTGACTTTTTTCGACATGCTATACTATGACTTTTTTCGACATGCTTTCCTCTGACTTCTTTAATGACTTTTTAAAAACATTTTCTAAAGGATATTCTACGACTTTTTTTGACATGCTATATAATGACTTTTTTCAACATGCTATACTATGTCTTTTTTTGACGTGCTATACTATGACTTTTTTTGACAAGCTATACTATGACTTCTTTAATGACTTTTTTCGACATGCTATATACTATGACTTTTTTCGACATGCTATACTATGACTTTTTTCAACATGCTATACTGTGACTTTTTTCGACATGCTATACTGTGACTTTTTTCGACATGCTATGCTGTGACTTTTTTTGACATGCTATACTGTGGCTTTTTTCGACATGCTATACTATGGCTTTTTTCGACATGCTATGCTGTGACTTTTTTCGACACGCTATACTGTGACTTTTTTCGACATGCTATGCTGTGGCTTTTTTCGACATGCTATGCTGTGGCTTTTTTCGACATGCTATACTATGGCTTTTTCGACATGCTTTCCTCTGACTTCTTTAATGACTTTTTAAAAACATTTTCTAAAGGATATTCTACGACTTTTTGACATGCTATGTAATGACTTTTTTCAACATGCTATACTATGTCTTTTTTCAACATGCTATACTATGACTTTTTTCGACATGCTTTCCTATGACTTCTTTAATGACTTTTTTCATTTTTTTCTACAAGATATTCTATTACTTTTTTTCGATATGCTGAACTATTACTTCTTTAATGACTTTTTTTCAAAGTCGACTTTGGATAAGTGGAGAGCAGGGCCGTCCTTCAATCAGAGAATTGGTGGTTCGAGCCCCGGCTCAGCTAGTTGCATGGTGATGTGTCCTTGAGCAATGCACTTACTTAGGATTTGCAACATGCAATACCATGACTTTTTTCGACATGCTATACTGTGACTTTTTTCGACATGCTATACTATGACTTTTTTCGACATGCTATACTATGACTTTTTTCGACATGCTATACTGTGACTTTTTTCGACATGCTATATATATGACTTTTTTCGACATGCTATACTATGACTTTTTTCAACATGCTATACTGTGACTTTTTTCGACATGCTATACCGTGACTTTTTTCGACATGCTATACTGTGACTTTTTTCGACATGCTATACTATGACTTTTTTCAACATGCTATACTGTGACTTTTTTCGACATGCTATACCGTGACTTTTTTCGACATGCTCTACTGTGACTTTTTTCGACATGCTATACTATGACTTTTTTGGACTCGCTATACAATTACTTTTTTCGACATGCTATACTATGACTTTTTTCGACATGCTATACTGTGACTTTTTTCGACATGCTATACTGTGGCTTTTTTCGACATGCTATACTATGGCTTTTTTCGACATGCTATGCTGTGACTTTTTTCGACATGCTATACTGTGACTTTTTTCGACATGCTATGCTGTGGCTTTTTTCGACATGCTATGCTGTGGCTTTTTTCGACATGCTATGCTGTGACTTTTTTCGACATGCTATACTATGACTTTTTTCGACATGCTATACTATGACTTTTTTCGACATGCTATATACTATGACTTTTTTCGACATGCTATACTATGACTTTTTTCAACATGCTATACTGTGACTTTTTTTGACATGCTATACTGTGACTTTTTTCGACATGCTATACTGTGACTTTTTTCGACATGCTATACTGTGACTTTTTTCAACATGCTATACTGTGACTTTTTTCGACATGCTATACCGTGACTTTTTTCGACATGCTATACTGTGACTTTTTTCGACATGCTATACTATGACTTTTTTGGACTCGCTATACAATTACTTTTTTCGACATGCTATACTATGACTTTTTTCGACATGCTATACTGTGACTTTTTTCGACATGCTATACTGTGGCTTTTTTCGACATGCTATACTATGGCTTTTTTCGACATGCTATGCTGTGACTTTTTTCGACATGCTATACTGTGACTTTTTTCGACATGCTATGCTGTGGCTTTTTTCGACATGCTATGCTGTGGCTTTTTTCGACATGCTATGCTGTGACTTTTTTCGACATGCTATGCTGTGACTTTTTTTGACATGCTATACTATGGCTTTTTCGACATGCTTTCCTCTGACTTCTTTAATGACTTTTTAAAAACATTTTCTAAAGGATATTCTACGACTTTTTGACATGCTATGTAATGACTTTTTTCAACATGCTATACTATGTCTTTTTTCAACATGCTATACTATGACTTTTTTCGACATGCTTTCCTATGACTTCTTTAATGACTTTTTTCATTTTTTTCTACAAGATATTCTATTACTTTTTTTCGATATGCTGAACTATTACTTCTTTAATGACTTTTTTTCAAAGTCGACTTTGGATAAGTGGAGAGCAGGGCCGTCCTTCAATCAGAGAATTGGTGGTTCGAGCCCCGGCTCAGCTAGTTGCATGGTGATGTGTCCTTGAGCAATGCACTTACTTAGGATTTGCAACATGCAATACCATGACTTTTTTCGACATGCTATACTGTGACTTTTTTCGACATGCTATACTATGACTTTTTTCGACATGCTATACTATGACTTTTTTCGACATGCTATGCTGTGACTTTTTTCGACATGCTATACTGTGACTTTTTTCGACATGCTATGCTGTGACTTTTTTCGACATGCTATACTGTGACTTTTTTCGACATGCTATACCGTGACTTTTTTCGACATGCTATACCGTGACTTTTTTCGACATGCTATACTGTGACTTTTTTCGACATGCTATACTATGACTTTTTTGGACTCGCTATACAATTACTTTTTTCGACATGCTATACTATGACTTTTTTCGACATGCTATACTGTGACTTTTCGACATGCTATACTGTGACTTTTCGACATGCTATACTGTGACTTTTCGACATGCTATACTGTGACTTTTTTTGACATGCTATACTGTGGCTTTTTTCGACATGCTATACTATGGCTTTTTTCGACATGCTATGCTGTGACTTTTTTCGACATGCTATACTGTGACTTTTTTCGACATGCTATGCTGTGGCTTTTTTCGACATGCTATACTGTGACTTTTTTCGACATGCTTTCCTCTGACTTCTTTAATGACTTTTTAAAAACATTTTCTAAAGGATATTCTACGACTTTTTTTGACATGCTATATAATGACTTTTTTCAACATGCTATACTGTGACTTTTTTCGACATGCTATACTGTGACTTTTTTCGACATGTTATACTGTGACTTTTTTCGACATGCTATACTATGACTTTTTTCAACATGCTATACCGTGACTTTTTTCGACATGCTATACTGTGACTTTTTTCGACATGCTATACTATGACTTTTTTGGACTCGCTATACAATTACTTTTTTCGACATGCTATACTATGACTTTTTAATGACTATTTTCGACTTTTTTACTATCTTTTTCGACATACTATTTCTATAAATTTTGTCAGCATATTATACTATGACTTTTTTTTTTTTACTTTTTCCAGCATGCTATACTAAGACTATTTTCGATACACTATATAATTACTCTTTACTATTATACTATGACTTTTTTGTCTTATTTCGACATACTGTACTTTGACAATTTTGGCATACTATAAATGTCTTTTACTGCTTCTCTAAACATTTTTTCACAAAAACAAATAGAGGAGGCACCGACCAATAAACCTAGTGTATCTAGACAAAAACAACTATATGTTTGTACAAACACCTACTGTCTGCAACCTCCCACAACAAACAACACTACTTTTTCTTCGACATACTAAACTATTATTTTTTTCAACATACTATACTATGACTTTTTTGACGTACTGTACCAACATTTTTACACAATGTGCATCTGTTTTTTTATGATATACTATGTTATGACTTAATACCCTTTTCACATAGTGTGAAAATATTTAAATTCTTCCTTAAATAGCTGTAAGACTCGTGACAACAGTAACTTCCCCTTCCTGACAAGTGTGAGACCAAATATGTGATACTTTCATATTTTACAAAAACTGAAAATTCAACAGATTGATCACAAATAAGTTACCAAAACAAAATTAAGATCTCACTCAAAGTTCCAACCAAGTACAATTTAATGTCTATACAGAGTCACAGAGAACACAACCAAAAAAACCTTTTGAAACCAATTTCAGTCTAGGAGACAAAACACTCCATGGCAGCACGGTTAGTCAGTAACGTGACTCCAATATTTGGCTTTGTATTGGAGATGATCATGAAATTATCTTTTGTTGTTGAGTCTCACTTCTATTTGCAAAAATTACAAAATCAGAAACCAGGAAAATAGAAATGACCTGATATGTTGTAGGCGCTCTTCCCCTTCTAAAACTAAGATACGCTGCACCCACCCAACCCTATCCAATCCACAACGAATAATATTTTAGAGTCTGCCTGCACATTCTTTTTAGTCCAGCAGAGGGCAGACAAGATTTCCATGCTACAGTCAGGCAGCCAAATTCAAAATTTACAAACCGCCTTCAACATTTTACCAGCAACAATTTGGAATAGAAGAAAATCTCAGAAAGGATGATGGTAAAATCTTAATATGTCTGAAAAGGGATGCAAATCTTCAACCATTGTTTACCTGCGTCTGGCAGCTATGTGGTATTAACTCCCCCCTTTGCTTTACATGCATAAGCTACATATATACTACATTGTCAAAACCTTCAAAGCCACAATAAACACATTAATTCATACACAGCCTCAGCAAGAATACAGGTACAGATAATACAGGCCGTTCTACGTCACTCTGGAACAGCCAATTAGACAGGGTTAATTTAGTTTCATGTCAAAATAAATACGAGCCTTTTACAAATTAAATTAGATTACGTTTGGATATATCTTACGACGGACATGACTGGTTCACTTATGCTTTCACGATGTCTCACAAGCTGAAAATTTCAACTCAAGGAAACTCATTTTGCATTTTGTTAAGAGTGCAAATCCAAGTTACTGAATTTGTAAGATAAAAAAAAAACATTTATAGGTTTTCAATGGCAAAAAAAAAAGTGACCCATTTTCCCATTAGGTAGACTATCCAATTTCTAAAGCTTTTGTAGCTTTAAAATAAAATGTTGGTTTACAAAGTTCATAAATTTAAAAATACTCCAAACAGATAAATTGTGATAAAAGTGAAAATTCTGTTGCATGACAACTGGTGCCCACTGTGGAATGTTCAACAAAATGTGAGGAGTGCTTGAGGTGGTTATCTATTGTGGCAAATTTCATGACCTTGTTTCAGTTACTTTCTGAACTGCAACATTTGACTCAACAAACTCAAACTGGAAACTCAGAAAGGCCAGGGAGTGCTAATCAATTATTTTCAGATCACAACTTAAATATTTTTGTCATTTTTTAGTTTGAGAGCAACAATTTGATGTGTGAGAAATTAATGATTTACTTTCGTTTTTGTACTCATCTGTACGTCTTCAGGTTGAGAGGAATGACTGAAACCGACTTGGATAGATGACATGTTTCAGGTCAGTTAAGTTGTGATCTGGAGTAAATGCACTTTAATGACTAGAAACCTCAGCTTATCTGAACTTCCATTTTTAACAGTGCAAAAGTTGACCCATCTTGAAATGTGTTCTTATACAAAAATATTTTCAAAAAAGACAGCAAACTCAAACCACTGACACACTTTCTAAAAAAAACAAACATCTCTAGTCAGATAAAATTGAAAAAAAAGAGGACAATATTTAACAATACTTCTCTGGTATATTGTTACTTTTCTTTAAAATTAAGTCAAAAGCTGTTGTGATAGGCGATACGTGTTGAGCGGGAAATCTAAACAATAGACAGTGTGCATTTGTGTGAACGATAAAAGGCAACAAAAAGAAAACAAGAAAAGTCGGCATGCGGATGAAGGACTAGCGTCACACAGTAAGGCAACTGAACACCTCGGTTGGCTTCCCTGCCTAAAAACTCCACAAAATGGCCACTGAACAAAGATGTTCTTTGTGGCATGCATGAAATCTGTTAAGGAGCTTTTGCTGTTTTGGCTTTTTTTTTTTTTAAATATGATTTCTGAGCTGAACTCAGCCGGTTTTGTAGAATATGGCTATAGTTTGTCAAGAGTTGAGGATTACAGCACATGCCGAGGACACTGACGATGTTCTTGTGCACTGCCGTTTTCCCTTATAGACCTTTGATTTATAACTGATAATGTACTGGAAGGTTCTCGATCATCACGGAACATGCTTTGTGTACTTTGTGGAGATTTTGACAGGGTCGCTGGAGTGTCTCAGAAGTTTCATTTGAAACATTGAATCATCAAAACGTCTATTTATTTTGAGGCTATGCGACAAGTAACTTCAAATTGAGCTTCTTTAAAACTGAAGCTCTTTTTCCTTTCCTTCCTTCCTTCCTTCCTTCCTTCCACATTAACATCCATGTCCACTACCATGCACAGTTTGTCCCGATAACCTTCAACATTCACATGGGCCACAGGGTACAATACACAAAGGAAAAACAACCCATATTATCAACTTGAGAGCTAACATAGCTTATAATCAGTCTAAGGCAAAAGAAAAAGAGAACAAGTAGTGGGTTGGTGAATTTAGGAGGTTTCTGCCAAAATACTGTGTGTAGACTATCACTTTGTGGACCAAAGTCCTGTAGTTCATGCCAGCTTTCCTGGTGGGGAACCCTCTGTACTCCTGCAAGGCCCGATTCCTTGTTTGGGATCTACAAGGATGACTAACGGGGGTGCTTTACACTCTGAAGCTCTCTCCTTTGCCGTCTATGTGGCGCAGACGCAGGTAGACGTCGGTGCCGATGCCCTGCATAGACTGCACAGACAGAGAGCCGCCCAGGTACTCCGCATAGGCCCTGGACGTGGGCAAGCCGAAACCAAACCTGCATGGCACAAAGACACAGACAGCGGGGTTAACGTGACAGTGAGGCACGGTGGTTGAAAAGTATCTGTTGTGTGTAAAACCCGAGGGTGGATGAAGTGGAGGGCCGGTTCTGTGCAGAACTGTGAAATGCCACCTGCAGGTAAATACCGGTGGCTATGAAATACAGGCATAATAAGATGGCATGGATGTCATGACTTAATGAAACCAAAACTCCACTCTCACCTCTTTCCACTTGACACCAATGTGAGTACATAAAATACACGACCGTTCAAAAGTTTAGAATCAGCTGTTATAGTGACGTTTTTCTTCTTCTTTCATTCAATAATGCTTATTTTAACAAAAAAAAGAAGAAAATAAGAAAAAGAAAAAAAGAGTATAATTCAGACCCAAATCTGAGTTGCAATCATTAACCCCAGTAACGTTCCACCAATCTTGGTCATCAGCAATAAACTTAACAAATTCTGCAAAAGAAAGAAACGAGTACTAGCCAATCAGGGGCAGAGTAGGGCGGGCCTTCAGTGAACGCCGAAGGGTGAAACCATCAATCAAACTACCGTAAGTGACCGGCTTTTACCCAGACACTTACATGGGGCCTGAGGCGTGATCATCAGGTTGTTGACATATTAACCAGCTAACACAGATGTGTTACAAAGGAGAAGCAAACACAAAGAGTGTTAGTGAGGCATTACTCCACCACAAGACCTCCAGAACAGCTGCTCAGCTGCTGATTGGCTTAAATTCTCAGTGATTTCTTGTGTTTCTCCACTCATTTATTCAGGTTTTTCCATTAGTTTGTCACCTGTCTGTAAATGCCTTTCACCAGATGGAGATGGTGATGGTATAGCACCATGTCAACTGATCATTTAATTCTTTTTCTGCTTGTTTTTTTGTGTGCCAGACTCCACTGTGTAACTGCCAGAACGTGTGGTACTGCTTTTGTGAGAGTAGACATAAGATAAATCAAAAACCTCTTCATCTCAACAGTCACACACAGGCCGGTTAAATGCCATTTCGTCAACACTTCCTGAACAAGAACATTCTGTACTTTCAGATTCTCACCCATGCATAGGGCTGGACTGGTTTCCACTGTTGGTAATGTTGTTGAAGAGGTTGCTCATTCGGGGGTCCTGTGCACTCTCCTCAGCCGTGCTGAAGTGGTAGTCCATCACCTTGTCTAGAATATTGTGAGGTATGCCGCCACCACGGTCTGAAATCCTTAAAAAAGAAAAAAGGGATTATTTTTGGAAGCTTTTAGCAACACAATAGTTGGCTCCTGTAAAATCCATGCCTATGTTCCTGTTTCTGACAAGGACAGATGAAGCTGGATTTTATACTTGAGGGAAGGAATCAATGGATCTTTTTTTATGCCGTCCTTTCTTCTTCTTTTTTTTAAACCAGCAGCTATTGAACAGATATCTAGCCACTCACCTGATGACAAAATCAATGTCGTTGTTGGCAATGGTGACGACCACATCGGGCACATTGTACGGCGTGTCCAGGTGGCTTTCCATGGTTGCCCTGAAGAGACAAATGGATGAATGTCATGTGGAGTAGATGCAAAGTACGCTCTTCTCTAGGGTTGGCTTGTGGACATTTTTTTTTCAAACCATTTGATATTAAGACAAACACCAGACTAAATTGGTATGCTGAATTTAACCACTAGGTGACTTGACTGAACAACTGCTCTTGACTTTTTTTTGTTTTTTTTAACTAACCTCTTTTGTCTGCTTCAGTCCTTTGTATAAACAAAGATAATATTCTGTAAATCACATTATTAGATTACAAGTGCACTACAAGTCGGACTCAGCTCTGTGACACCGTCGGCACAATTTGCTGACGCGGGCTACTGAGCAGATGTATTTGTAGATAACTGAGGAGACATATTTCAAAGAAGAGTCAAGCCAAAACATGTTTTACTGTCTTAATAAACCTGCGTTTGAATGAATGCGTCTCTACATGAGCCACACATGGCCGTGTGGACTCTTACGTACAGTCTCACCAAACAAGACCTCACTTTAAAGCACTTTAATTTTGCAGAGCAGTTCAACAAAGTGTGAAATGGACTGTCCTGACAGCATGTGATGTATTGTGTTTTATTGGGCCGCTGTGGACTAACATCGCCACACTCAAGTGCCTCTCATAGATGATTCCACCAACAGTTATTTTAGTGTCACTCTCTCATCTCCATGATGATATTAACCGTGCAGTCCTGCACATGTGCGAGAGCAACATGTGTATGTATGAGGGAAGGTTACCTCATGGCGTTCTTGAGGAGCTCGGGCAGGATGTAATCCAGAGGCAGCGGGATGAAGGGGAAGCGAGCTGCAACGTGTCCGTTGATCCTCACTCTGGGAGAGTTACCGTACTGGTGCTCACACAGACGCCTGGTGGACGTGAGGAACCGTTAATGTTTACCACGGTCCCCATCCTGGTTTAGTGCGTTAGCGACACTTGCTTATTAGCAGTAAACACAAAGTACAGCGGAGGCTGATGGGAATTAGTTTTGCAGGTATTTGGTCATATTGCCCAAATTGTGATGATTATGCTAGATTGAAAAGAAGGAAAATAATATATTGTCATTTTCAAGCAGATTATTAGCCCACAAACTGTATGAACTTTCTTTTGAACTTTTTGAAAATTCAAAATTCCAAAAAAAAAAAAAAAAGGTCATTAGATTAGATTAGAGAAGGTAAACAAAGATGATTGCTCATATCTCTGTCACAGCTCCAGGCACTAAAAAGCGTACGCTCCGGGGAGTTTATCAGCTGAACTCTGACTTCTCTCAGTCAACAGAACGCTCATACAGAAGCGGAAAAGTCATCTAAAGGTGATAAATACACAACGTGACCGAACGCTTACCTGGCAAAGTCCACCCACTTCTCCACTATCTTTTTGGGGGAGAGACGTCTGCATATCATCCCAACAAAGTCAGGCTGAAACAAGAACGGAAATAATTCAAAGAAAGAAACTGTATTCATTTAAATATAACTTTAAAATGATTTTTATTTTATATCAACTAGTTATCTCAATCCGTGGTTTTAATGTGTGGGATTTTCCTTTCTCCTGCTGTATACTGTAGATTATGCTATTTAATGAATGAAATCAGTTACACATGCTTCCTAATGACTGAAAGCATTCCCCATCATGAACTAATGTTTGATTAAAAAAACCATCGGAGCCATCGGAGAGGTGTGACTGGAAAATGTGATGCTGTAGAACAGTTAAGACAACCAACAACCCCGAACTTCCTCATATTTCGTTCCAGGAAAACAACACAGACCAAAGCTTTGAAAATAATTTGAATCCCAGAATTACGTACATTGTCTTCGTGAAGGGCGAGATGATGCGTGGCCAACATTCGGATTCCCAGACGAGAGCACAGTGTCGTATCCAGGAAGCTGCGTATGATCGCCTCGTCCTGCAATGGCAGGCAAAAATAAAAACAAAAAATAGCTTATTGAAAGCCATCAAATGAAGACCAATTTACTGTAAAACAGAAATCTGAAACATTAACTACACTCATTGATTTTAAAACCAGGTTAGTCGGTTTCATGAGCAAAAGAATGGGAGATTCTACAGAAGGTGTTCTTACCTGGATGTGTCTGCGACACTCTCTGAAGCCCTGGGCCAACATGGTGACCACGTCTTTGTGGTCGTCCAGCAGCTGCTGCACCAGCTTACAGAAACGAGCCTCCACGTCCTGATCCTTGATCTGTAGATAGCACGGCCCATTAAAACGCTCTATTTTATTTACTTGTAACTATACATTTTACATATTTGACTAAGAGGCTTCCTTTGTTTGCTGATGTGTACATATTCATTTGATGTCAATGCAAGCTCAACACTTCCTCCATGTTAGCCTGTCTTGATGAATTCAGCATGGTATATTGCGCCTATGCTGCTGTTTAAACAAGAACAGAAATATGTACACTTTTACTCAAAGAGTCCATGAAACAAAGGCCTTCCAGCTGATCAAAGGGCATCTCCCATTATGTACACGAAAAAAAACAATATAATTCACCGTGTCAACTATCACAGAACAGGAAGCTCCACCCTCTTTCAATGTGCTTTAGTCAGCCTTTATTTGCTTTAGTACCCGGAGCAAGAAACGCATGTGTAGAAGAGCTAAAAGTTATCAGACTGCTCTCTCAGTTCTTACAAATGAAAGATCCTTTCACCTCTGATGATCAAAAAAGTATTTCTCAACCCAAATTACAGATCAGAATACAGAAGTATCGATCGTCAACTCCTGCTGGTGTGGTGAAGCAGACTGTAAAGAGTTATCGGATCACAATGATAAGTCTAAACGTAGGAACAAATGTGAGCCATGCAAAACAGAAAACATGTTCAGCCAGTCTGTCACCACCTGCATGTGCCGACACAGGACCACATGGACACACTCGTCATATTTACTGTCACTGTCAACCAAGAAATAACTGAAGAGGACCGACCCACATTCCACACTGTTCCATGTTTACTGGAACTGAACCCATCCTGAACCCTGAAACTAAGATTGTCGGCGGTCCTCGGCCGTATGATACAGTAGACCCTTGAATTTAAACAAACCAGCAAATATGTTCCAGCAGTCTGGAACAGGTGGTGGAGAGGAGGACACTGAAGAAACTACTATCCATATCTAACCAGGACCACCCTCTCCACCACCTACTGCAGGGACAGCGGAGCACTTTCTCCAACAGACTGATCCAGCTCCACTGTCATAAGGACAGGTACAGGAGAACATTCCTGCCTACTGCTATAAGACTGTATAACAAATCACCTCGGGCCAAATCATTCACTGTTGGTTAAACCTCTGCACTACTGTTTATTTAGTTGATTCAATATTATTCTGTTATTCTATTCATTGTTTATATAGTGTGCATTTTTTATATAATATCTTTACTGTTATTATAATTGTATATATTGTGTATTGAAATGTGCATTTTTTTTTCTGTATCCTGTTGCTGCTTGCAACTAAATAATTTCCCCTCGCGGGATCAATAAAGTTACTATCTATCTATCTATCTATCTATCTATCTATCATATCATTGACCAAAGACTCTACATAATACCATATTGTGATGAAACCTCTGGTAGTGAATGTGTGACACATAGCAGTAAGAAATTTAATTTAGTTTCTTAAACTATCCTTTTTTTCTGAGTGCTACTGGGAATAGTTTGTAAAAGAATAAACATAAAGCTTGTCAAACATGTGGGTTTGCATCTTTTCTCTGATAATTCATAACCGTGAATCAAATCTCTATTTAGGGAATTTGGATCAGACCAAATCAGCAATTTAAAGATGTCACTTTTATTCTTTAGATTTAATGAAAATTCTGAAAATAAAGAGTTGGGACGGCCACATTCAGATTGACTAAGAGCTGAACACATCGACCAATCCTTGAACTGCTACGTGCAGGCAGACGAAAAGTCTCGACAACAAACGTTCACACTTCCTGTTTAGTCGTAAGTAAAACCGCTCCCAAAGAAATGAAGAAATTGAACTTGTGAACCCTGTGTGTGTGTGTGTGTGTGTGTGTGTGTGTGTGTGTGTGTGTGTGTGTGTGTGTGTGTGTGTGTGTGTGTTTCCTGTGTCTGGGTGTGAGACACTCACCTGGGGGAAGTCAATGAGCATGTGGTAGGCTCTGATATACAGTTCATGCTGCAAGAAAGGACAAGAGAGACAGAGGCTGTGGTTAAGACTGTGATCATCCATCCAACCATGAAGCATCACACCCCCAGCACCAGCCCCCTGACTGGGCCCCACACATGTCCACATGTGGCTAACGTTACAGAACACTTCAGGATGCTTCTACGTGTTACCAACAAAGTTGAACTCCTTACCAGAGAGAAAAAAAAAAAAGCTTTGTTCCTGAGTTAAATTCAAGTTCAAATAACGGGACTATATCAAACTTTTATTCATAATCTGGATGTGTATCTTTTGAAACCTCGAGTATTGTTTTCTTTAGATAAAGCGAGTCGAGCCGCCCTGGCCTGCATTGCAACTGGTGGCGTACAAAAGGAGCTGCACATTATGTAATCCGCACAGAGGAGCTCCGGAGAGGAGGGAATCTGGGGGAAAGTTCATCATCAACAAGAAATGCAGAGACGGTGAATTTGACCGCAGGGAAAAACACTGTTCCTCACACGGAGGACTGGGAGACGAACCAGAAACATGACATGTGTTGGTCCGAAATCTGATGGAACTTCAAATATTAAGTACGGAAAATGCACAATATATACACAATACAATAAAATAACAGTGCAGAGCCTATTAAACCAAATTTAAAGAAAATAAAGTAATAATAAAAAAAAAAGTTCTGAGACATCTGTGTGTGAGACTTTCGCAACCACCTCTGCACATGGGGGTTTAGAAGGAATTTGTTTGTCCAAAATGGCATTTGAAAACTTCCAACAGCAATGTGTCTTTCCAGGAAATGTGACCTGGTTGCTATGGAAATTCAATACACTTCACTGTGGACATTTCTCTTTGAGGGGACCTCCTCCTGAAGAACAGCGTTGAAAGTAGAAATGGTCACGGGCAAAAAAAAAATTCAAAAAAGGGTTGTAAGTAGCACTGCTTCACGCAAGAGAACATTATATGTTATGTTATGTTATATTATATATATATATATATACACATTATATGAATCACATTTGTGATTTTGGCTGTCTACATACAGCAACTTATCTTAATTCTCTTGTTACTTAAGTCCTTGCATGAGGTACATTGTGCTTTCTGTACACTGATACCATTGAGTTTACCCACTAAAGGTAAGTGGGGGAAAAAAAAGAGTAGTAAAAAAGTAAAACAACAAGGAGGTTTTTTGTGGATTCAGCAAACTGACAAAATGGCCAAAATCTTCAATCTATAATGAGATATATATATATATCACGATATAGCACGTTTTCTGGTAATTCAGTGAATAAATGATCTATACAAAATAACCACAAGGTTTTTATATACTCTAAATCAAATACTAGATAAACTATAATTTTGAATTATGGCCCAGCGCTACTTTGAAACTCTTTAAACTCACTCTGTTCCCCGCTCTTATAAAATAAAAGCCTTCCTTATCGGTAATGGGTCGCGTCACATTGACCCAAAAACGGAACACTGAAGGTTACGTCTGCTGCCAGTGCACAAAGGACAACATCTGAAGAGGTCAAAATGTACTGTATCATTCACAGAAGTCAATAAGATATAAAAATATGTATAATCTATGCTAAGTGCTTTTAGACAAAGAGTCCCATGTCTGCAGCCCCGCAACATTAATAGTGCTTATGTTTTATGGCCGGCGACATAATTTAAATCTGCCACTAAATCTGCAGACGATCTATATACTTAAGAATGAGCAACCGCAAATTGTAGCTTTGCATAAAGAGAATGTATTGACTCAAAGTGAACAGTCAAACTGTGAAGCCGGCGTTGCTCCAAGGCCATTTTTTGTGTTGATAAATCTTTTCATTGCTTGTGAATCGGGGTGCATGAGGACACCGTGTGAAAGCACTTTGAGATAGCATTTCCCTGCTAACATTCAAAGTCAAGCCATGATACTCCTGTGCAGTGGCCCACTTGTCACTTTCTTATTATAGAATCTGCTGCATGGCCAACGCTCCTGTACTTTATATGTATAGCTGCAACACGGCGGCAAAGGAGCGGAGCTGGTTGTGTCTCGTGAATTGGAGTTCTTACCACTTGCAGAATGGTGGGGTTGCAGCCGATGATGAAGGGCAAGCTGCGGAAGCCCTTGATGCGATGGGCGATTCGTACAGGCAGCTCCTTGTGTAGGTATTTGGCACTGCTCTGAGATCACACACACAGACACACACACACACACACACACACACACACACACACACACACACACACACACACACACACACACACACACACACACACACACACACAGAGATGACAGTGGAAAGCAAGTCAGTGAGAAGTCACGCAGATCAAAGAGCTTGTCAATAAAAAAAAAGGTAAACCTGGCGGTTCTCTCTCTCAATGTGGGTGAAATATTTACCAGGATGTGGTGCCCATCGGGAGACTTCCCAGAATACAGCAGGGTGGCTAAGGTCAGTCGCACGGAGGCCTGTGGAGACATTAACACGTGTGATCACATACACATTTAGAGTCAGGACTGCAGGTCACGTGGCACTGTGGGACCCATAAAGACTCTCCGCCATGAGCAATAATTACTAAAGAAACAGCTGTAAAAACATTTCCTGACCAACACACATTCATAAATAACATGGGATGGGTATTATTGGGTTCAATTTATCAGTGCTAGTGCTTAAACTATACCAAAGTTTCAGTACAAAGACCAGAAATATACGTTTTTTTATACTTTATTTAAATATGTATGTGTTTTTCTGTCAAACCTTTTTTTATTTAACAAAAGAACTGTTTAAACACAAAAGAAAAAGTACATTTAATTCTGTTCCATAAGAGCAAAACATTAATTTAATGGAATAAGCCTACACAAATGTAGCCGTAGTCAGATCTACTTGTGCTCTAGATGGGACAGTGATATTATAAGCCTGTCAATTTACACATTCACACAGTCTGTGATTTATTACCAGTTGTCCTTCTGCATTTGGCAGCTGCAACTGTGTTGCTTTCAACAAGGATTATGACTTTGACTGTACTATAACTCCTTTGTATTTGTGTAATATTATTTTAGGAGCCAGTGCTTTTGTAGGAGTTTATTTGTTATCTTAAACTGCTTGGGATCAGGTAGTGCAGAATAAGTCATCATGGCCATCCCCCCCAGTAAGAAGTGAACCAGAAGTAAACCTGAGGTTACCTCGCTAGCCCCAAAATCCTGCTTCGTACTACAGGCATGGGGGCCTGGCTGGAACGCCTCAGCCAAACAGTTAATCATTTTGAACTCTGTATCCCTGTTTACTCTGCTGTGACAGTGTGAAAAGATTTGCTCAAGGGCTTCGTTGCAGAACTGGAAAGTACAAGATCCATGAACAACTACAGCAATGTCCATCTTTTGTTTCCCCGCCCTTTTTTTTTTAATCCCTTTAAAACATCTTGTGACCTCCTCAAGAGCCCTTTCCTGGGAACCTCTGCACCAGGTTAATGTGTGGCTATTAGTCAGATGACCAAAAACTGCAGCTGACTATTATCAGCCACAATTGTGGTCTTGGAGATCAGTGGCTAAAGGCACCTAAATTAACAACTCTATCTGCACTTGACATGTAATAGTCGTATTACTTTGCACAACTACATTTTCATATTTGCAGCTGATGACCATGTTGGAGTAGGGCAGTGTTTCACGTCAGTGTGTGAGCTTGAAAATAAAGCTGCAAATTCCTTCCTCTTTTAACTGTGAAGAAACACTTGCTCTGTGTGTGTGTTTTTCTCTAAAAGCTGTTATTCAACAGACAGATGGAAATCATATGACAAACTATTGAGGCGTTGATATTCTTGCCCAGCAGTAAAGCTATTTGGAAAAAGAATAGATTTTTTGACAAAATAGAAAGGAAAAAAAAGTGTGTTCTCTGTAGTTATGGCAAAATAGCCATTTACAATTGACAACATTTCCGTGAAAACATAACGCCATAAAACTGCTGACTTATCATAAACTGGGTCAACTTGACCTCCATCGTTGAAACTTAACACGAGATTAAACCCAGCTTTCTATTGAACATCTTTTCTCTGCGGTCAACACCAGACATCATCTAAATGTCTTCTAAAAATGATGGTGTCACTTTGTCAGCGATTAACTAAAGTCGCGAGCTTAAAAACATAATGTTCTCACAAAGACCCCTGCGATGCATTCAGGGCCTCCGGGAGGAAATCGATGGAAAACGATTAGAGCTAACGTAACGGGATTACCAACTTTTGAGTTACAATAAATATGTATTATAAGCGTACACATAATCATAAACAATGCAATGTCCTGGAAAATAATCAAACAGTAACTACTTATGTTTTAGTTTGATATAACGCTAGGCTGGATTTAACAATTTGTTTTATTTGAAATAACGACATTTTGTAAATGAATCACATATGTTATAGGTGAGAGCCTTCTCCGGATTACTTTAAATCGGGTCCCAAGTACTAACGTAATTTCCGAGTTACCGTTAAAATACGAAGAAGATTCGTATTCGTTGTCTTTTCAGTGTCCATGAACGCATCACAAACCTTGCTAGCAGCTAGCAGTACTATCGAGCTAAAGCCGGCTACAGCTAGCTTACTCTCTCGTTGTAGGAGCAACGTTTCAGGAGAGTGCACCGGCAAAAACGTCACATTCTTACCTTCTCTGCGGAAACGTCAATGGCAGACTGCTGGTAAAACGACGTGACAGTCTTCGACCGCTCTCTTGCCATCTCTGAGAACCCCTGCATCGAGGATGTGGAGCGAAATCTGCGGCTTCCCATGCCTGACATCGGCGGCACTGTTTTGGTGAGGCTGGCCAGCAGGATGCTGCCGAGCCTCGGCCTGGCACCGCAGGTAGCACCGCTCAGCATCTCCGCCGCTATACCCGCCAGGCCCGGACGCATATTTTGGAGACGAGCCGTGTGAGTGAACAGGGCTGCCCTGTTCCCGTACTAGCACTGAATGGTTAGAGGGTTGCTACGGGGCCATTTGGGTTTGCGTCGAAATGGTGCACAAAGGCACGTATCTGGATACAGTAGAGAGGGTACAGAAAGGGCTTTGCGCGCATTGGCCAGAGAGGGGAAATCTGGGGGCGACGCCATGACAGCTGAACCAATCAGTCAGTCAGAGGCGGAGCGAAGTGAACCGCAAGGAACAGCCGGACCCAGCCGATAAACAAGTATCCTCGCCTGCGACTCCGGCAGAGCTCAAGTGGACAGGGTCGACGCTTAATGCATGTTTAAAAATCCTGAGTATTTAGCTGGTATTTATCCCAAAACTCTAACATGTACTGCAAACTAGAACTTGATTTGGTCCTTACCGGTGGTAGAAGAAATATTCTGATTCATTTTAATTACTTTATATACTGCTGTGTAGCTTAACCTTTAGTAATATATTATGTTATATCAAGTTATTGCATTTTTTTTCCTATTAGTCATTTAAATCTACAAAGTAACTAACGCTAACAAATAAATAAATATGGAGTAAAAAGTAAAGTAGTTGCCTACAAAAATGAGGATAGAATGGAAATACTCAAGTGCAGTACAAGTACCTAGATAGTACTTAAGTACAGTGCTTGAGTAAATGTACTTAGTTGCTTTCCACCACTGGTCCATGCTTCATTGTTCACGCTGACACAAACATTTGCGACACTGTGAACCTGATACAGAGCCCCCTCCCTTTATTAGTTAAATGTCCTCAACCCGGTCTCCGAGGTATACATTACTCTATAGTTGTAGCTGCAGAACAAGCAATGCAGGACAGAAGTCACACAACAGAATTTATAGTGGGTCTATTTCAGTCACACACAAAAAAAAAAAATCTGTTGTAGTGTATGCTATATGCCACAAACTCCTTTGACAAACACAGTAATTTTACCCCGGAGAACACCGGAGATGCTACTGCTGCCCCGACCGGTTAGTTTGAGTTATTATTGTTTGACTTTGGGGGCGTTTGGACTCACCAAAGTCACACAATAACACAAACAAACTCACCAATCGAGGCAAGTGGTAGTTTTGTCAAAGGAGTCCAGCGGCTTTGAAGAGCGCATAGATAACGGCTTCACTTCCACGTTGGAAAGGGATGTCTGATGGCGAGGTAAATATAAATAAAAAGTATACGTAAAACTGATATCGATGCACACACACAATAATGAAATAAGTCTTAAAAATGCAATAATTTGATTTATTAAATCAAGATATTTGTACAACTTCACATAAAAACACGGCGAGTTGCACCCAGGAACGTACAGTAGGAGTACTGTAGGATTAGACAGTAGGAAGAAACACTTTACTGTATTTACTATCTCAGCAGTCAGTAACCAGGCCGCCTCTTTACTCCTCACAGCAGTGTTGACTGTGTAGTGAGGACTGTTTGCATTCCTTAATGTTATCAGGACATTACATAAAGTTACTTTAAACAGCAAGGTCCAAAGACTGACCCTAAAAAAACAGATGAAAAACAGTCTTAACTTATCCAAACCTCTTCTTTAACGTCCAGATGTGTGTTCTTTAAACTGAATTCGAGTGCTTTTCAGATTCCGTTTTTCAATGCAATTTAATTTAATGCAATTATTCAAGTTGAGCAATTCAAATTCAAATGTAAATGATTTATTTTCAGTTTCTAGTGACACATACTTCTGCCCATACATTTCCAATAAGTCTTTACATTGAATAATTTACTTATTATTGGTGAATTTAACGCCATGTTTTGCGGTTGGACCGGACATTTTTATATGCCGTTTCTTTTACAGCGACAATCTCAAAAGATTCTCATTTTGTTCTCTTTGGCGGCACCTATGGCGATAAGCGGTAATTGCAGCTGAGTTTTCCAGATCTCCCTTCCCAGAGACCCAAACAGGGTCGGGAATTCCAGGGAATGTCATTATGTAATCCTGCATATGTACGGGCTTTCATCAGTGGGCCATATGCTTAATCACCATTGCGTTCACGCATTCGGGGATTATGACTTTACATTTATTTAAATCAAAATCTGTCACATAGTGACAATTGACAAATCTCTTCAGTTGGCTACTATTCCCAACAGCCGCAACATTTATGTATATCAGGATAAAATTCTGCAAATTAAAAAAAGTTTAAAACAGATTTCACTGTTGATCTCACATCAACATAAAAGTCACTTTCCCCAAACAAATGAAGAAAACAAGTAAAACATGTGATACAGGACCACTGCAGTCTGTCTCTGTTGCCTGAGACAGAGCAGCATGTTGGTGTTACGGGAAACAAACCATAAAAGGATTTGTAACACCTGACTTCCGATCATGAGTTGCAGTCGCACAGCGTGTTGCTCAGGAGGACACCTCTCTCTTCCACACGATCACCATATTCTTGTCACTTAGGGCCACCAGGAAGTGGAGCTCAGGGTCCATTGCTACGCTGTTGATGGAGGGGCCCTCCAACTGGCCGTGGTCCTTCCTTACCGGGGTCGGCCACTCCAACACCTGCCAAAACAAAAGAGCACGTTAGCGTGTCAGTGGTGAGCAATGTTCCACATCAAGTAGAACTTATGAACAGATCTCTGGTGACATATTTAGAGGGTTCCCCTACAATATTGTATGACAGCAGAGTAGTATGGTTAACAGGACATTTAGAGGAGATGGATACCTCAGTGGGAAGGATGGGTTTCCCTGTGTGGAGACTGTTTTTGTGCAAGTTGGAGATGTGGTATGTCCATAGCCTGCCTTTGTCATCACCACACACTATGTAGGCTTGGCCTAAGGGAGAGGGAATGAACACACGAACACACACACACACACACACACACACACACACACACACACACACACACACACACACACACACACACACACACACACACACACACACACTATAATATCAACATGACTTCAAAATCAGGTATTTCTCCTCGGATACCGAAACACAAAGCTTAGTAAAAACAGTGAACTGGTCCAGCCACAAACCGAGACTGAAGTGGAATACACCAAAAATAAATAGATGAACTGGAAAAGCAGCTAGAGGAGCACCAGTGTTATACTCGGGTGCAGCTTCACTGATCGGATGACTTGGGACTTACCTGGGCAGGTGTTGAGAGCCAGGTAGGGAATCTCCGTGTTGGCCCACTGCAGCTCAGCCAGAACCACAGCACAAACTGTCCTGTCCTTCTTGTCGGGCCGCTGGGCCTTGGTCCTGCTCCAGCTCCACAAATAAATGGAACAATGCATGTAGTTCTTGGAGGCTAGATGATGGAAAAAAAGGAGAAAATGTAAGCAAAAGTATGGACAGAAACAAGGGATTTCTGGGGGCAGGGTTTTTGCAGATCTTACAATTTAAATTGAAGACATTCTTAATGTTCATAAGGGCGCTAAAATTAAGAAAACACAGCTGGCAAACTTGACCTAATTCTGACTGATTCGACATTAAGTTAAAAAGCAAACCAAGCAAGCAGCAACACTTAGATGTTTTATAGCTGGATTCACTAAATACATGGTTAGATGTAAAGACAGACATGAGGTCCTGGTCTTACAAGATAGGGGCTAAAAACTAAATTGTAGCACCATCTAGTGGTGACCAAACAAATAGTGAGGATATTTGTCTACAGAAGAGGGCATCTGCATAGCAACTTCCATATTTTACTGTTGGGTACATAAAACACAATGTAAATCGGAATAAATCATTACCTAGTCCTCATATATATGCCTTTGATTTTTGTTTGCCAGAGTGCACGGCTAAAATACCTATTAACATTCAGTATGACCCAATATCACTTGTTGAGGGTCGGTACTTTGTTTGTAATACTACAGCGGTGTTGTGGACTGCGGTAGGAGCCTCACTTACCCACTATGTCATCCGTGAGAAAACTAAGGCCATCAATGGTGTGGTAGTTGTGGTCTTTGTCTTCCTTCTTATAGATCGGGAAAGTTATCTCCATCTCTTCGGTCCTACAGAGAACAAAAAACACACAAACGAACAAAATGACAGGATCTTTACATAAAAAGTCTGAAACTAGCTCCATGTTCAGACTGTCTATCTTCCTTTACCGTAAAGCATGTTGTACTGCATTTCTTGTATGAAAGGTGCTATACTAATAATGTTTATTATTATAAGAACAGGTATATTAGTGGAATATACGGTTTCATTATCCATAGATACAGCTGAGTTAACCTTTTTAAAACAGGCCTGGATCAGCCTCAAGCTCCCCTTCCATAAGAAATGTCTGCACTCTGAAGCTCCTCGGAGCAAACTGACACGTCTATGGATACAAGAACACACACGCATGCACACTGCGGAGGCCTTTACCTCTTTGTTGCGGTGTTGTTGGTGCCGAGGAGTGTGTTGTAGCAGTGCAGGCCGTCCTCGCAGGCAGTCAGTAGGTGTGAGCTGGGGGAAGTGGGGGGGAGGCAGATGTGCAGAGGGGTGGTGCTGATCTCCAACACCAGCAGCTGACTGGAGGGACAAACAGAAAGATTCTCAGCATCACAGACACAAACCTGCTGGACCCATTACACATGTAAATGAGGTTTATTTAGAATATTAATTTAACTTTCAGCAGAGTTTTACCATTAAGTGTCTATAAAATGTATGACGTGTGTAGATTTGTTTCTAGTCAAAAAGTGTGAAGAAAAAAAAAGAATCTCCACAAAACATATAGACTCAAGCATAAATACTCACACGACTTTGTAGTTGTACTGGCTGTCCACTCCACCGATGTCCCACATCACTATCTTTTTATCGTATGAGCCCGCTGCAAGAGAAAAAACAAAGTTGTCACACTAGTACAAAAAGGAAAACAAAATATAACATATGGATAAATTTGCCAGTCACCTTACGTGTCTCTTACAAATATAATACTGCAATTTGCTTCACTGTTTGTCCACCGCCAGATATCGCTCAAATATGAAGTTTGAATTTGGCAGAATGATTCTTTAATCTGTCTCTAAACCGGGGTGACTGTCAGATACACAGAGCTCACGCTGCTTAGTTCTTTAATCTAGAAAAAGTAACCACGGCTCACTGAAGAGGAAGTTTCCCTGGTGGTGGTTGAAGCGGAGGACCGACAGCGCCTTGCGGCTGGCCCGGAACTCCCCGTAGGCCACGTTGTTTCTGGGGTGGATCAGTTTGACCAGTCCCCTCTTCCCACCAGCTGCCAGAATGCTGCAGTGCTGAGCCGAGGCCCCGCCTCCTCTGGACATCAGCACCGTGGACCACGAGAGGGAGAAGAACTCCTGTGGCGGGAAACGACGGATGCAAACGTCAGATCGATACTGACAACTGCAGTAATAAATCTTAAAAACCAATACATGAAGTGCTTTAATGTCTCAAAACAATATGGTGCAACTTCAAAAATATCTCTAGGTGTACTGTGAATGCAGATGTAGAAATCTAACATTTAGAACAATGTTATGAGATGATTAATGGAGCAAACCTCTCCAGGAACTTTGTATTTCTTCATCACCATCCCGGTTTCACAGTCAATGACACAGAGAGAGTCTCCACCACAGGTAGCAACCAAACGGCTTCCTCCTCCAGCGCCTGTTAATCCAGGAAACAGATCATTTCTATATTCCTCTGGTAAACAAAGCCTTTCATCTTGATAATCTAAGCCTCGTTTTTAAAAAGGTCTTGATAAAGAGACCCTGATAAATCTGCGGGAACTTTTTTTTCGTAATCTGTTGAACCGTACCAGTGGAATCTGGCAGCGCCTGGAAAGCACAGGCCCACAGCTGGGTGGAGAAGTCCTCCGAGCTGTCCTGTTTACTGTGACACTGCAGGACGTGGAGAGGCTTCAGACACACCGGCTGAAACATGACACGAAGGAGGAGATTATAGCAGAGTGGTGTGTGTGTGTGTGGGGGGGGGGACTTTAATGACACTAATAGTCCTGGGCTGGGCATTTCAATATTGCAGATACGATCTGTCTATCTGTACACTACCTGTGTCTTGCTGCAGCTCTTCATAGAGGACAGCAAGTCAGCGTCTCTCTGCAGCTCTGTTCGGCTCCTCGGTTTTATCCGAGCTCCATCGACCTCTTTGGCTGGTCGCACTTTAGATCCTCTCCTGGGCGTCTCTGCCCTCACCGGACCTCTGCTGGGGGTGGAGGGAGGCTGACTCGTCTTGCGGGGGCTCATCCTGACGGCGCCGGTCTGGGTCGGCGTCTGAAGTTTGCCGATGAGGCTGGATTTGCGAGGACTCGCTTCGACTGGGAGATCCGAGCGCGGTTTCTTGCGAGGCGTCAGGCGTAGGCTGGTGTCCACTAACACAGTTTGTTTCCTCTTTGTAGGCGTTGAGACAACCTGAAAAAAAAAGGGAACAAACGACAAGGTTTAAATCAAATCATTCTCGCAACATTTCCTTTACAATCCCTAGAGTATATCACCCAATACTACTCCCATTACTTTCTAAAGTCACTGTGCGGTTTCAGAATCACAACGACAGCAAGTTAGGTGGAGATAACGTGTTAAAGCAGGTCCTCCTTTGAGATCTTACACAGTTCTCTTTGGTGTCTGTAGAACCCTTGCTCTCCGGTTCTTCCTTTGGTTCCGTCAGAGAACACAGATACTCCTTAGCAATAATCTCCACCTAAAGAAGCAAAGGACACAAAGAGACAGACGGTGACTGGAAATTAAAAAAAGGGCAACGCAAAAATAAAAAAAAAAAAGGTGCCAGAATGTGTCCAACATCATGAACTTACCCTCCATTTGGTGAAGTCACTGACTGAATTGGGTCCATATTTAACCTGCTGACGGGCAGTTTTGACAAAGTTTTTCTCCAAAGCAGACAGTTTCTCTGCTGTGACGGGATCTGGGAGAGAGAAGTTCTTCTCCCACACTGCAATTATCTAAAAAGACAAAAAACAAAGACAGTTTATACACGGAAAACAGCAACAGCTTATGCAATAACACACTTTATCAGAGACCACACTGGCAGTGTGACATCACACTAAGCCCATTACCTGACTTAGTATAAAGGACAATACTGGATTATTAACAGTCTCAGTCATGTGATAAAATAAAGCTAAAGATAAGCGAGCCGTTCCATACCCTGGTCCTCAGGTTCTCACTGTAGACGAAGCGCAAGTGGTTGACATTGGTGCTGACATCTTTCCCGTTGTGAATCCTCAGTTTGGGCAACAACGCCATCAGCTTGTAATTATCACTCACCTGAGGAAGAAAAACAACATCATCAGTCAAATCTAAGAGCCAGTGAGGTGTCATTTTATTTTGAAAGGGACTTTGGGATTGATTTTGAACATTATTTTCTTAAATTGTCAATAAAGCGAGGTCTCCGCTCATTATTATGAGGCATTGGGTTACGGTAAAATACATGTGAATGCAGAGGTAATCGTTGGTGGCATCTAGCAGCGAGGTTGAGGATCGCAACCAGCTGATACGTCTCCCTGGAGCCACGCATGAAGGAGAATATCACGGTGACCGGAGATAAATTGTGAAAACGTGAATGTTTCTGGGCAACTAAAGAAACACTGACCCGATCCTCATACACTAAAGAAAACACACCTATTAAACGCTACACACTGTTCCTGTAAAGACCAAAGGTAGCTGCTTTTTAAAGCAACATACCAATATTCTTGTCTATTTGTTTAAGGCAGAAACTCCACTCCAACTATCCTTTTATCCTGAGCATGGTGCCGGGGGGGCAGAATCCCCCTCCCAGTTCTCAAAAGGTGGGGAACAACCTAATCAGTCTCTCACAGAGCGCACATATAAAGACAACCATTCACACCTACAGGCAACTGAGTGTCCACTAAACACAATCTGCATGTCTTCCAACAGTGGGAGGAAACCCACTCAGACACAATCAGAATATGCAAACTAGACGAGTGCAATCAAATCCTGAGACGACCGCTAACCATGAGTTCTAGGGTAGCTTAACACGGGGAAACTTTCACGCAACTAGTTGCTGGTTGCAAATTGCATGCAACATAATCTCCATGCAACTTGGCAGTTGCCGGAACTATTAGAAAAAAGTGTATTTCAATACAATTAGTTGACTTGATTGGTCATTGGTCATGGCTGTGGGTGAAAGACCGGCTAATCAAAAGAGAACAATGGATCATTTCACACTCCGACTAGCAAAAGCTGCGTGAAAGTTTTACAATGTAAAGCCAGCCGTGGAAATGATAAATGAAAAGGATATTTTTTTTCAACATTTCTACTAAAAACAACCTCCACTAAACCGGTGTACTATAAGCAAATAGAAAGCCATTAGCCGCATCCTCACAGTGATGTAAAGATTGTCCTCCATCTTGAGCTCTTCCAGGCTGCTGAGAGACTCCAGCGTGGTCACGTCCTCCATCTGGTTGTCGCTGAGGTCCAGGTAGCAAAGCGCCGGCAGCTCCAGGTTCTTGGGCAGCTCCTGCAGTCTGTTCCCAGAGAGGTCCCACCGCTCCAGGGACCGGAGACGGGACAGCAGACCGACTGGCAAATCCTGAGGCTTCAGTCCCAGTCGGGATAAACTGAACATGAGAGAACTTCAAGTCAGTGTTTCCACAAGGTGGGACATCAAACTAAATGTGTAGGTGCATCTACGACAACTCTTCTTTCCAGCTCACCATAATAAACACCCCAAAAAGATATGTTTTTATTTGCTTTTTCAAACAACTTCAGTTTCAAACTACCAACCTTAAACAAACCACAAAACAAATACTGTACAATCAAAAGTTATCAAAAGGACAAAAAAAACATGCTTACTTCAATGTCTTGATCTGCTCCAGCTTGTTGGTTTTTGGAGAGCCCTTCTCCAGTAAAAGTTTCTCTGTTATTTTCTCCATTGCTCAGCTGTTAGAAAAAGACCAGAATTCAAAAATGAAGATACCAGAGAAACAACCGTAGAGCGAAGAGTTTATTCAGTGCCCTCTTCTTTAGAAAGATTCAGGTCTGTCACACCTCTGACCACACCCAGCATCACTGATGGGTGCTTCAATGGTGCTCTGCTGCACCTATGATGACACACCGGGGGGGCTCTAACCACACCCGGAGTGCTCTTCTGCATCGCTGCATAGATTAACTTTGGAGGAGCTCGCTGAGCCAGAATTTCTGTACAGCCCATTTTACATATTTCATAGTATTTCTCATACTTTTGGGTATCATTTTCTATTCTACATTTATGTTTTTTTACTCTAGCTTTCATTTATACTTTCTCTTACTTGTTTTCTTTGTTTCAGTGGGTTCGGCCTAGTTTGCATTCATACTACTACCTTGTTTTCACATTATTATTATTTCACTTTATTCACTCAGGTTAGTGGGAGGCACATCTTGTGGTATCTGCCTGTTGTTGGTGGTAGTTTTGAGGTGATTATGACTATAAATATACTTAATATTGGCCTCCCAACAATTTACAATGCTGTTTGTGGAGTTATGATCCACCCAATTGCGAATATGTGGATAAAATCATAATTTCTCCAAATGCAACTAGTGTTTCTCTTCTTTTTTGATACAGGTTTACAGTAAAGTGTGTTTTTTTCTTTTAAAATGATCTTGAACATTGTGGATAAGTGGTAATACGCTTTATCATGCAGTTACCACAGAGAAGAGGTCATTTTGCAGACAATAACAACAACACTAACATGTTTCAGCCTATACTACAGGTTTTGTACCTCAAAACAACGATGGATTTTGAGATGCATTGTCTTATCTTTTTAAAATATAGATCTGCTTTTAGTTCCACCATGATACATGTGATGTTATAAAGTGTATTAACGTTACTCGTCAACAGAGGTAAGCTAGCCACGTTGGAAGCCCCATTTCTTGGTATCTTGAGGCTACTACGTCAACATAACAGACAATAAACCACTTATTCTTGAGTTTTAGTGCTGATCTTAATAGTTTATCTTCCATAAGCAAACATTAATAAAATTGATCGGTTAATATTCGTGGATAAAAAGTACTTACAGTCACTTCTTCATCAACTTCAATGAACTCACTACTCCTGCAGCAACTGAGCTTTCCCGGGGAAACTCTACGTACTTCCGGTGGGCGTGGTTTACAGCGACTTCCGAAGTTGAGTTTTGGTTTTTTGCCCTGAGCTGAGCCTTCCAGGCTGAATGTAGAAGCCCAACCCAGGGTGAAAGAAGTATTCTGATATTTTACTTGAGTAAAAGTAACTGCAATACTTAAGTACAAAGAGACTCTGCTACAAGTACATTATGCATAATATCCCATTTCTAAATATGATATGCTATTACTGGATTATACTTAGTGATACATTAAAGTGTAGATTACTGTTAATAATGCATCTGGTAAATGTGGGGCCAATCTTAATGTGTTTTTTTTTTCTGTGTAGCTTAACCCATTACAATATATCATATTGAATAAGTTGATATTTTGTACTTAAAATCTGCAAAGTAACTACTACTAGTGAAAAGTACAATATTGGCTTCTAAAATGAAGTGGAGTAGAAGTATACAGTGCATAATATGTATAATAATAAATGTTCATGTAAAGTACATGGAAATTGTATTTAAGTAAAGTGTATTACATTCCACTACATGTTTATATACATACATATACATATATATATATATATATATATATATATATACATATACGTATATATATATATATATATATATATATATATATATACATACACATATATATATATATACATATACATATATATATATATACATATACGTATATATATATATATATATGTATATATATATATATATATATACATACATACATATATATATATATATATATATATATATATATATATATATTTATCGAGAGAGAGAGAGAGAGAGAGAGAGAGAGAGAGAGAGAGAGAGAGAGGGAGCTAGTATATGTATATTTGTATGTGCATAAGCTATGTATATATGTATATAATATGTATGTGTATATTCTAGTGCTATGTGAAAATCCAATGGGACCTCTTGAAAATCCAATAAAAAAAAATACTGAGGGGTGAAAACGTTTTAAATAATCCTCTAAAATCTAACAATATTCCCAGTGTGTTGTGAATACGTCACAGACTACATGGAATACAGAAACACGTTTCGTTAGGTGGCGATGTTCACTTATTTTAACAGGTTCGTCACCTACATAGCGACAGAAGAAAAAGAAGAAGAAGATGCTGATGACGCAGGATGTGATGATGGCTACTGATAGCAGCGTTACTTCTTGTGCTTGTAAAGGCATCCGGCGCTGTCTCCAGTGTGACATTTTAAAGGGAGAGGGACAATTAGAGGCCAATGAATCAACGGTAAACATATCTGACTCAAAACTGTATTGTACACATTTTATCAGCAGGAAACGGACGCAGCTGGTGCTAGCGCCACTCAATAATATAGCAGCTACGGAAGCCCTCACAGGATATTATCAATGGGGTTCTCGTTATAACAAGATACTTAGAACATGTATTTTGTCGTTATTACGATATAATAACGTATTGTTAACTACCAGCTTTTCTCGTTACAAGACGTTTCTGTGCAGCTGTCCAGTGGTGTAGTCTACTCAACTTCAATTTTGAGGTTCTTGTTCTTCTTATCATAACTATAGAGACTGGTTACTCTGCAGATTTAAATTATTAGTACAACATATAAATCCATTAATACATTATGATCTATTATGTATTCAAATATATAAAATATGTTATTCTAAATCTATGATTTAGCCTTGTTTGTTTTTATTGTAAAGCACTTTGTAACTTTGTTTTGAAAAGTGCGATATGACTTATTGCTATTATTATATAAAGTAATTAAAATAGCTCCACCTTTACCAGCTGCAACATTTAAGCATTAATAATTATAATGCAATAATATATATCATTCTCAAATGGGCTATTCTGCATAATGAGCACTACTTTTGGTAAAGTTTGATGCTAGTACTTACTTAAGCAAGTTTTTGATTTACTTAAGTAAAGGATCTGAGTACTTCTTCCACCACCTCACTTATCTCTGCTTAACTTTTTGACTGTCGTGCACATTTCATACTGTCAAACTGTACTTCATCATCCGAAATGACAATATCATGCATGCTATGTCTCATTAATCAAGAGTATACCTAACATTATTATTATTATTTTTTTAAGGTTGTGCATCATTTCCTGTACGATCCTGAGACGAGCCTTGCCGTTCACAAAGATGCAGAGGCTGCGTCCTTCCCGTTTCCTGGTGTCTTCCTGCAGGAGAACTTCATATCAGAAGAGGAGGAGAAACGGCTGATAAGCACGATGGACCAGGATGTGTGGATTGAGTCTCAGTCTGGTCGAAGGAAACAGGTTAGGTGGAACACGTGTATTTTGTGAACGGCATCAGCGCGCATAATAATATATATTAATACATTATTGCTATTATTGCTGTTATATTCTGATGAAATAAACAATTCTTTTCTCATATTGTTGAAGGACTTTGGTCCAAAAGTTAACTTCAAGAAAAGGAAAGTGCGTATTGGTGGCTTCAGTGGACTACCTGCTTTGAGCCAAAAACTAGTGCTGCGAATGCAACAAGAGCCAAGTCTAGCTGGCTTTCAACCAGTGGAGCAGTGCAATCTGGACTACCATCCTGAGCGAGGCGCCGCCATCGATCCACACCGAGACGACTCCTGGCTGTGGGGGGAACGGCTCGTCACCCTCAACATGTTATCAAGCACCACGCTCACCATGTCCCTTGAACAGGGTCTGCCAGAGCTGGGACTAGCAGAGGAAGTCCACGTGGCCCTTCGTCTTCCTCGCAGGTCTTTAGTCGTGTTGTACGGCGAGGCCCGGCACAGGTGGAAACATGCCATTTATAGGGACGATGTTCAGCAGCGCAGAGTTTGCAGCACCTACAGAGAGCTGTCTGCAGAGTTCCTACCTGGAGGGCAGCGGGCAGAGCTGGGAGCTCAGCTGTTGAACATTTCTTTGAGCTTTGAAGGAACTCCAGTATAGGCTCATCTGATGATGCAGAACAGACATAATTCAGACATACATTTCTGTCAAATAGAATTGTATATATGTAATTATTACATGTTTTTTTTTACCCAGAGTATGAAATGCAGCATCACAAATGCAGTTATCCTCAATTTATGAGGAACTGGACAAATGGGCTCAAGACAAGCCGTCTTTAGAAGACATTTTCTGCAGACTTCATCCTTTTCAACTCTGTCTTTAATAAAGAAAATTACAAAAAATGTTTTCTTCCATACACACTCTCCTCACCGTGTTGTTTTTATGTAGAGTGTGTACTTACATTTCCTGCAGCAGTGACTGGGACTGGGGTGTCACAGATTCCATCCCATCATACACCAGCTGTGCCTCTGGTGTGGCGTTGAGCTGTAATGTGAGCAGCACTCAGGTGATCTGAGCCGCTGCAGTACAGAAGCATCATAGAGATTGTGAAGAAGTGGCTGTTGATGTGAAGGTCTCCATCTCCCCGCTGTGCTGCTGCAGCTCACACGTTGCTAAACACACCTTCTAATAAAGGATCATACAAGTGTTTTAGTTTTGTGATTCAGCTCATTTACGACTAATATACTTTACATTACAGTCATTTACAACTGACTGCAACTGACTGCTCTTCAAGTCATCAGTTATGGAGTCACCAGTCACCTCCCAGGCTTCCATTGCGTTTCATTAATTTCACTACAAATACTAAAAAGTCAAATTTTTACTTAAGTAATGAACAAAAGTATTGCCACCAAAATTAGCTTTAGTAGAAGTAATATGTTCCTGTGATATGCACAAACATGACTGGGGCAAAAATGAAAGTGCCAATAGTAAAATCACTCATGATGTAGAATGGCCCATTTTAGAATGTCTATTATAATATGGAGTATAATTAGTGATTCATTAATGTGTAAGGATGTTCAATGTTAAAAGTGGAACGGATTTTAATTACTTAATATTTAATTACTTATATACTACAGAGTGGCTTAATCCACAATAAGTTATTTTTTTATTTAATTTTTTAATTTGTATGTATATATATATATATATATATATATATATATATAACTTATATGCCACTCTGTAGTATATAAGTAATTAAATATTAAGTAATTAAAATCCGTTCCACTTTTACCATTGAACATCCTTACACATTAATGAATCACTAATTATACTCCATATTATAATAGACATTATTCTAAAATGGGCCATTCTACATCATGAGTGATTTTACTATTGCCACTTTTATTTTTGCCGGTCATGTTTGTGCATATCACAGGAACATATTACTTCTACTAAAGCTAATTTTGGTGACAATACTTTTGTTCATTACTTAAGCAAAAATTTGACTTTTTAGTATTTGTAGTGAAATTATATATATATATATATATATATATACACACACACACACACACACACACACACACACACACACACACACACACACACACACACACACACAAATTAGTGTTTCATACCCTTGTACATTACATTCATATTTCAAGTTCTGGTCTACTGCTGGGCAACGTAATATATAATAATGTATGTGTTGAAATCTGAATTTCTGAATCTGTTAAATTTCTAGTAACGGAAGCTGTAAAACAGCAAACAGTATTTCCCCCAAAGTTATTATGAAGAAGTATTAAGAAAAATAAAAAAAAGCAACTACCTAAAAAAATTGTGGTTAAGTACAGCGCTTGAGTACTTTACATTCCATCCGCGGCTCTTGATGCAGTACTTTTAGCATTGCAGTATACTACATAGAAGTATAGTAAAAATGTGTTGCTGCATTTTCCATCGCAGTTTTGCATGTTCATTGGCCACCCCCTCTTATTTTGAAGGCTGCGGGCCGGACATCCTTGTTCATCTGCTGCCCTGTCGTTGGCTGGAACTGCTGCACAACCTGTTTGTTGATCGCTTATGTGGCTTATTAACACCCCGACTTTATTATAAGCCGGGTGGATTTCTCAGGGGGATTTAAGTTGCTGTCGCCAAGAAGAGATAGCTAGCAGTCTGACAGCAGACACCTACTACACAACGAGTATGTCCTAAAGCTTTTATTTTGGCGACTGAATTAAAACTGAGAATAGGCTTTTTTTTTTCAAATGTAGCATGCTAGCTATTAGCTGCGTCGCGCACAGAGTACACACAGCCGTTTTTGTTCTGCTCTTGCAACAGCCTCTGCATGACAAACGATCACAAGTCTTGAAATATAGATAGGTCGCAACAAAAACACAACAACAACAACAACAACAGCGCTTGTTTTGTTGAGGAACGTGCCAAGAATAATCACTTGGTTGGCTATCCTCAGCACCCCGGGGCTAAACCCCCGGTCTGCCGACCGAATTGATGGCCGGAAATCCGAGGAGGGGCGCCGGGCTCATCGGCTTGATGAAGGACGCCTTTCAGCCGCACCAGCAGCCTCTGCAGCCGCACCAACCTGCAGTGGTCGATAAGAAAATGGTGGAGAAATGCTGGAAACTCATGGATAAGGTATTGACACCGTTTGGGTACCACGAAAATAAGGCAGTGCAAAAAACTAAAAAACACAAAACAGGGAACTGAAAGCGAGTCACTTGACTTTTGTCAGTTATCAGTAACGTTAGTTAGCTCTGGCTACATCAGAACAACAGCCACTCTTAGTTTCCCTCTTTTTTACTAGCATCATGGGCAAACAACTGTACTCTTATGAACTGGTTATGAACAGTCATGTATCCAAAACCTATTGTGAAACTGATAATTGTGTATAAAATCAGAGGTCCATATAGGGAAGTATTTTAGCATTCAGTTGTGGGAACTGTCTACATGGTCTGTATGAGGATAAGTGTCCCTGATGCATTATCTAATTGGGATAATGTATAGTGCATGAGGTCACAGTGATGCTAATCTGTTGATGACTTTGTGGACACACTTCATGGGTCTCTGCATTATGTTTGGTATTAGATTAAAAGAGGTGTGTGTGTGTGTGTGTGTGTGTGTGTGTGTGTGTGTGTTTTAGTTAGTTTCTTATCACCGGCCGTCACTCCTGCTCATCTTTTCCACAATCTTAACTGAGCTAGTGAGGGGAGAAGAAAGGGGAGAGGGATGAAGAGACAAGAGTTCACAAGAGATGAAGAGAGACAGACATCAGATAAGACAAGAGTACAATACACCGTCCGCACTGTGCTGTGCTGCTTCATTTACTCTACAGTATGATGGGTCTTTGGGTCACATGGCTCTGATTGATCCGTTCTGCTGTTGGTTTTAAAACTTCGTTGTTTTTTTTAAACTTCCAGTCATATGCTTCCACTTAGCACTGGGGGATAATACAGCAATGCAGGAGTGTGTATTGCCTTGCAGTGGAATTGTATTGTGGTAGAAGCTTGTAGTCCAAAAACTAAGAAAATGATTGTTTTAATAAATTGTTTTGTTCAAGAGTAGAACAGTTTTAGTTTTAGCATACATTTTTCGAATACTTGCATATTGATTTGTGAATTATTCTTATCGTCTTGCAAAGCAAACATTCTCACACACACACACACACACACACACACACACACACACACACACACACACACACACACACACACACACACACACACACACACACACAGCCTTCCTGCTGTTTTTCCTCACAGTTTATTTATTAACACCTACTGTACACTGCGCCGTGTTCCTTCCTCTTTTTTATTGCCCGAGCCAAAAGTAAAATACCTCCACAAATCTTTGTAAAAGAAGCCGCTGGTTTGAGAGTCAAGTCAGTGTTTGGTTACCTGAACTGAAGTTGTTCAGTGTGAAATCCCTTGATTTTACTCTGATAACTTAAGATATTTGGACGTGTGAGGACACGATCTTGTAATAGTATGGACAGCAGGCATGATTCCAAAAAGCAACACCAGTGTTTCAGTCTACACATGAGCACATAGACGTGACGTATTGTGAGCCCATCTTCTACTACCGTGTGTGCTACCCAGGTGGTGCGTTTGTGCCAGAACCCCAAGGTGGCGTTGAAGAACAGCCCCCCCTACATCCTGGACCTGCTGCCGGACACCTACCAGCACCTCCGCACCGTTCTGTCCCGATACGAGGGCAAAATGGAGATCCTCGGGGAGAACGAGTATTTTCGCGTGGTCATGGAGAACTTGACCAACAAGACCAAGCAGACCATGAGCCTTTTTAAAGAGGCCAAGGAGAGGATGTTTGAGGAGAACTCCCAGCCCAGGTTGGCTTATACATCCTGATGTAATGTCATGTGATGAAGTGTGTTTGGGTAATTGACAGGCGTTTTAAAGTTCAGGCTTATTATCCTTTAAATTGGTTCCGTATCCATAAAATGATCCTTGAAGATTACGATGGTATAAAGTTGCCGAACTAGCAGTACTTCTGCTAACTGATGCTACCTCTAGCTAATCTAAAAAGTTAATTCATTACATATTACACGGCTCTGCAGTACAAAAATGCACGTAGTATTTCCTGATTTCGATAAGGTAGTTTCATGTAAATGCCTTTGTCTGTTGTATTCATACAAGGAAGAAGCAAACTTTTCCCTTGCCAGAAACTAAACTAAGTAAAGTGAGTCCTGTGTCTGTTACATGTGTTGTTCCCACAAGACTTTGAAAAACAGAATTTAGAAAACATACTGTATGAAAGTAATTCATTTAGATTACACTGGCCTAATTTGTTAAGCAGCCATTAATCTTTTCGGTTGATAGGATCATGTAAGAACTTTATCCACACTCCATTTTTAGACTTTCCATCACTGTGATGAAATCCAACTTATGTCAGAAGCAGACCAGCCACGTGATCTGAAGTAAAAAAAAAAAAAAAAAATCGAAAAAAATAAAATCACCCAAATGAAGCACGAAGGCCTGATTAAAGTGTCGCAATCAGATCCACTTCTCGTTTCTCGGAAAGTCATTGCTAAGCGAAAGTTCATCCTTCCTCTGACTCGCTCAGATTTTTTGATTAAGCATTTCCTCATCGATGCTCTGCATCAACAACTATTGTGAAGGTTAGCAAAAGTATCGGTCACAGGGGATTTACAGAGTACAGTCCCGTCAACCGACTTGTTGCTGTCTTAACTGCTTCCAGCTTGAACGTTGGTCCCATTTTAAAAAGCAGAAAAAGTGGAATATTTAGCAGCGCATTAAAGATGTTAAGCTTGCATACCGTAATAAAGCTGAACATTTCAAAGTTTCACTGGCATCTCTGTACATTTCATTACGTGAAAGTTCTGTGCGACTAAAAAGCGCTCAGAGGGAGTGGGAAGAATAATAATAAAGACTGTAAATACATGTGTGATTTGCCTTGTTTGATAATAGATAAGCACATTCCTACATGCTTGTTAAATGGCTGTAATCTTTCTTTCTTGTGATATGAATTTGGACAAATATTAGAACTTAGTCGGATAATATCCCTGACGAACTTGTATTTGCTTTTTTTCGTTCTCTCTTTTTTTGTTTGTACTCAGGCGAAACCTCACCAAGCTGTCCCTGATCTTCAGTCACATGCTTGCAGAGCTAAAGGCCATCTTCCCCAATGGCTTATTTCAGGGAGACAACTTCAGGATCACCAAAGCTGATGCTGCCGAATTTTGGAGACGGTCATTTGGGGACAAGTGAGTTTTTTACTTTAGTATGAAAAAAAAAAATAAATGGGTTAGATTCCTACAAACCTTATAACTTCCTGCAGGACCATAGTGCCATGGAGGACGTTTCGTCAGGCTCTCCACGAGTTTCACCCAATCAGCTCGGGCTTGGAGGCCATGGCTCTCAAGTCCACCATCGACCTCACGTGCAACGACTACATCTCCGTCTTTGAGTTCGACATCTTCACCAGGCTCTTCCAGGTGAGCCTCACGATTCTGGGGACGTTACGGCATCGGCAGATCCATGTAGCTGTAGTCTGAATTATGAGTCACGCTTTAGTTTAAAGCTTTAACATTTAGAGGCTTTCACTCAGTTCAGAGGCTGCTGTGCTGTAGAAATGGATCATCTTATCGATCAAGAATACATTAACAGTCATCGATTGTTAAAGGTTAATGTCTCCTGCGAGTCTGATCTGAGAGCTCACTAGTGGCCTTCAATGATTATTGATCATTGATCTGGGGGATTGTTCCATTATGGAAATTGCATTAGTGTGTTTTTATGGATAGATCTGACTACGACTATGAGTGTGTATTCCGTTACGTTAATGAGTTGGCTAGATGTTATTATTATAGCGTTCATGACAACACTTAGCCTTATTCTTTCAGCTGCAACACGGTAGTGTGAAACAGACTCGGGAGCAATTATGAAATAAAGTTAAGAACATGATTCAAAGCGTTAAGTAGGCTCTCTTTCATATGGGGCTGTACCAAATAGTTTGAAGAGAACATTGGCATTTAAATCTAAAAAAAGATTAGGCCACACTAATATTATTAATATTTTAGGCCGACTATTTTTAGAATTAAGATTCCAGTGTGATCCAAACATTTCAAATTTACTTCAGCGTGTTTTAAAGTCAACATTTATTGAGAAAAGTTAGACCCAGTTTACAGCGCATCCGGAAACTATTCACAGCGCTTCACTTTTGCCACATTTTGTTTTGTTACAGCCTTATTCCAAAATGGATTAAATGCATTTTTTTTCCTCAAAAATTCTACACACAATACCCCATATATAACGTGAAAAAAGTTAGTTTGAAATTTTTGTAAATTTATTAAAAATAAAAAAAACGAGAAAAATCACATGTACATAAGTAATTCACAGCCTTTGCCATGACACTCAAAATTGAGCTCAGGGGCATCCTGTTTCCACTGATCATCCTTGAGATGTTTCTATAACTTGATTAGAGTCCACCTGTGGTAAATTCAGTTGACTGGACATGATTTGGAAAGGCACACACCTATCTATATAAGGTCCCACAGTTGACAGTGCATGTCAGAGCACAAACTAAGCCATGAAGTCCAAGGAATTGTCTGTAGACCTCCGAGACAGGATTGTATCGAGGCACAAATCTGGGGAAAGGTATAGAAAAATGTCTGCAGCATTGAAGGTACCAATGAGCACAGTGGCCTCCATCATCTGTAAATGGAAGAAGTTTGGAACCACCAGGACTCTTCCTAGAGCGATCGGGGGAGAAGGGCCTTAGTCAGGGAGGTGACCAAGAACCCGATGGTCACTCTGACAGAGCTCCAGCGTTGCTCTGTGAAGAGAGGAGAACCTTCCAGAAGGACAACCATCTCTGCAGCACTCCACCAGTCAGGCCTGTATGGTAGAGTGGCCGGACGGAAGCCACTCCTCAGTAAAAAGGCACATGACAGCCCGCCTGGAGTAGGCACCTGAAGGACTCTTAGACCATGAGAAACTAAATTCTCTGGTCTGATGAAGCAAAGATTGAACTCTTTGGGCTGACTGCCAAGCGTCATGTCTGGAGGAAACCAGGCACCGCTCATCACCTGGCCAATACCATCCCTACAGTGAAGCATGGCGGTGGCAGCATCATGCTGTGGGGATGTTTTTCAGCGGCAGGAACTGGGAGACTAGTCAGGATCGAGGGAAAGATGAATGCAGCAATGTACAGAGACATCCTTGATGAAAACCTGCTCCAGAGCGCTCTGGACCTCAGACTGGGGCGAAGGTTCATCTTCCAACAGGACAACAACCCGAAGCACACACCCAAGATAACAAAGGAGTGGCTTCGGGACAACTCTGTGAATGTCTTTGAGTGGCCCATCCAGAGCCCAGACTTTAACCTGATTGAACATCTCTGGAGAGATCTAAAAATGGCTGTGCACCGATGCTCCCCACCCAACCTGATGGAGCTTGAGAGGTCCTGCAAAGAAGAATGGGAGAAACTGCCCAAAAATAGGTGTGCCAAGCTTGTGGCTTCATACTCAAAAAGACTTGAGGCTGTAATTGCTGCCGAAGGTGCTTCAACAAAGTATTGAGCAAAGGCTGTGAATACGTATGTATGCGTTATATTTTCGTTCTTTATTTTTAATAAATTTGCAAACATTTCAAACAAACTTTTTTCACTTTGTCATTATGGGGTATTGTGTGTAGAATGTTGAGGAAAAAAATGAATTTAATCCATTTTGGAATAAGGCTGTAACAAAACAAAATGTGGAAAAAGTGAAGCGCTGTGAATACTTTCCGGATGCGCTGTATATCCTCTGATCATATATTCACTTATTCAGCTTCTTGAGCCGTGTGTCGTAGTCATGCGCTTACACTCACGTAATGCATTTCCTCGCGAACTTTGCTTTCGGGTACTTTTATGCTGTGGCGGATTATAGGATATTAACGTAATCCTTTTTACCACTTTGAATTATGTTCTTTATTTTTAAATTTGCTTCCAAATCTATTTTACACTGCTGGGGGTTCAGCTGAAAGAATAAGGCAAAAATTGTCATACCCGCACAATTCAAACTGTATGGACTCATCATGAAGTGTGTGTGTGTGTGTGTGTGTGTGTGTGTGTGTGTGTGTGTGTGTGTGCGCTGTAGCCGTGGTCGTCTCTTTTAAGGAACTGGAACAGTCTGGCAGTCACACACCCGGGTTACATGGCCTTCCTGACCTACGACGAGGTGAAGGCTCGACTGCACAGGTTCATCCACAAACCTGGCAGGTGAGACACACACAAACCTTTAGAATATATATATATATATATATATATATATATATATGCATTAAAAATGTTGCTGCAACACTGCCGGTATGCACCGTTTGTTTGAGATTTGTGTCTCCTCTCGCAGCTACATCTTCAGGCTGAGCTGCACTCGGCTGGGCCAGTGGGCTATCGGCTACGTGACAGCTGACGGGAACATCCTGCAGACCATCCCCCATAACAAACCGCTCTTTCAGGCCCTCATTGATGGATACAGAGAGGGATTGTGAGTCCCCCTGCAACACAGTGTCAATGCACCAATTTATACATTTTAGGGTACATTGAGTTATGCATGCCTCTGGGGATTAGAGAAAAGATTAGAGATTGCCATAATGACTCCAGGGTAGCTCTTTTAGTCAGCGTATTGAAGGCATGTTATAGTCTATTGTGTTAATATCTTGTTTCTTTGCATTGGTGAATGAAACCCAAATAACAAAATAGGGTGTCAATGCCAGAGATTATTAAACTCTCTGATAACTTGGCACAACAGGGACAGACGGTCAGAGTTTGGGTTGAGTCTGGTGCACTTTTGATGACTACACAATAAGGGTTTAAAGTCATCAACTCCCAGTGCAGCTCTACAGTTTCACTTCACTGTACTATCCACTGTGCCAAAGGTCACAACAGTGGATGCTGAAGGGCCTGAAGCTAAAAGGCAGAAGTAACATTTAAAAAAAAAAGATATTTTTAATAACAAAAGTCAGCACATAGAGCTTTAACAATGAGTAAAATAACTTTTTTCCTTGTAGTCATTTATTATAGCATGCAAGGAATGCGCCACGAAAAATATATCTTTAAAAAGTATCAAACTTTCCTCCACTGTGGCCGTGAAAGGTGGCTGTAAGAAAAAAAAGTTTGTACTGGAGGACAGCAGCTGCAGTTAACTTAGATTTATAATCATGAAATTAAATATCAAAATGTTCACAGAAACTTTTCAAACACCTCCTGCAGCACAGTCCCCTTCTTTGCTTTTGATACATATCTTCAATATGTTGCAAACAATCATCACTAAATAAGTTACTAAATATAAAGTAGTGCGACACAAAAAAAAGAGGTACTGTAGAAGCCAACATCTAGTGTCCGTGAGAGGAACTGTTCACCATTCAGCTGAGACAAGGATTCTAGATTTTAAAGCCCATTCATATTTTAAAGTAGACAAAAGGGGGTCCTCTCTTAGTGACTAATGCACAGAATTATTACTAATTATTATTATTATTCTGTGTGTGTGTTTGCGGTGGATCTCCAGCTACCTGTTCCCTGATGGTCGTGCACAGAACCCAGACCTAACGGGGCTGTGTGAACCTTCTCCACAGGACCACATCAAAGTTACTCAGGTTCGTTAAACTCTCGTCCGTAAACCAGTCACTCTTACTGTTGTGCCTCAGGACACTACAAGTGCGGTAGTCCCACTGCAAAAGATGCACAAGGCACATCAGTGTCTCCATGTTATGCTGCAGTATAGCGCCCAGTAACAATGAATGAGTTAAACACTCTAGGTTGAGAACGGTTTGACTAGTAACTACCATCTTCAATATGAACATGTATCAATATGTCTCTTTCCCCCTTCATTCCTGCAGGAGCAGTACGAGCTGTACTGTGAGATGGGCTCCACCTTCCAGCTCTGCAAGATCTGTGCAGAGAACGACAAGGATGTGAAGATCGAGCCCTGCAGACACCTGATGTGCACCTCCTGTCTCACTGCGTGGCAGGTGAGGCTACAACAGTTTACTACACTGTTTTCTTGCAGCTCTGTAAATCCTTTCTAACTGCTGTGAACATTTATTTAAGCTCTGTGCTCGACTCAGTCTTGCTATGAATTATTTTGCTCTCTTTCTGCGAATCAATATTGGCCCTAAATATTGCTTGCCAGCCAAATATCTGCCTTTTCTGATGACCATAAATTCTCCAACTGTGGCACTTATTTATCTTATCTCAACTGCAGGGAGAACCAGGCTTAAAGGGGATAGTTCTGGTGTTTTGAAGTGGGGTTCTATGAGGCACTTATCTGTAGTCACTGTATTACCTCCAGTAAATGACACGCCCCCAGTTTGGAGAAGCATATAAGAGAACACACAAGCTTTTTTTTTTTAAGCTGGCTAAGATAAGTTTTGCTGCTGTGTCCACAGCAGGACGTTGTTTAACTTCCGTGTAGTAACTTCCTCCTAACTGGGGGTGTACAGACAGCCATCTAGGTAATACACTGACTATGGATAAGTACCTCATACGACCTCACTTCAAATGACCCAAACACACCATTTAAGTTTAAATACCCTGGTTTATATTTCCTCATATTTCAGTAAGAAGCTTGATCGATTCCTGATCCGATTTCTTGTTTACATTTGTTGTTGAAGTTGTTTGATGTTAAAGCAAACGTCCTCGTTAATTTCTTGTCTTAATTCAGCATAATGTTAATTTCCACAACACTAATTCCATCAGTACACGCTCTCCTCAACAGAAACCCGTTTTGATCCATATGTATTGAGAGTAGCTTCCTCACTGCCATTTGTTTTGATGGCTGTTAAGCTAGCGTCAATGAGACTCACCACTTCCTGCACACATGTTTCACAATAAAAGCTTCCAGCTCCTCAAAGGACATAACCCATTTACATTTAAAATATCTAGATGTTTGGAGTTTTCATTCACAAAAGTAAGTCAAGTAAGTAATTGATCATTTATAGGAAGTAATTAACTGTAAAATGAGTGTATCAGTATGACATGATTGTTGCTGCGATGCTGGAATAATTTACTCATGATAATCTTCAGTGTCATATTCTAAAGCATCTGTTTAAGTGTAAAGCCTAGTTATAATTGTAATTGCAGCACCACTGTAATATATTCAATATTTGTTCAAATTAGGAAATCCCCTGACAACTAGGGCTTTGTTGCTAGTTGTTTTGATTGGAGTTATATAAATGTAATTTAAGGTCTCGTTAGATTTCTGCTAGACTGTCCCAAGTCATCCAAAATGTTCAAAAAGCTAAAATGGAATATATATTAAAAAACTTACCAGGCGTAGAATTAGGAATTGGTAATCCAGCCTTTGTCTGCTCAGTAGAGTTGCTTGTTCACGTTATATAAACTAAGCTAAATGCTTTTTCCACTCTCGACCGAAGGCTCCATGACTCCTCCGTCTACCTCAGAAAGCATTTTCTTTCTCCTCACCCCAAACAATTCACTTCCCTTTGTTGTCCAGGCCACGCCCCCTTTACACCTGCGATTCTGGAGGAAACTGATTACCTGATCAGTGTTCGCTATAAGAGACTATGCATGGCATGGCAAACAGGTAGAAGCACTGGTGACGAAGATTTAAAAATTCACCAAAAGTTAAACTCACCACCGTTACTAATTTATTAATTCAGAGGAATTTTACATTTTTCAATGGTGAGCTGCTTTAGTCTATCTTGCTGAGGCTCATGGGTAGTCTTCAACTTCCCTGTATCTTCCGATGGGTTCTCGCTGCGTTAGAGAGATGCTTGAAACTGTCATTTGTGTTTTGAGCAAATACTTCAAATTTTAAACCGTGCTTCTTGTGTGTCTCAGGAGTCGGAGGGTCAAGGCTGCCCGTTTTGCCGCTGTGAGATCAAAGGTACAGAGCCCATCGTGGTGGACCCGTTCCACCCGAAGGCCAGCGGGGCCTCCTTTGCTGGTTTTCAGGGTTCCAGCAGAGCAGAAGCTGCCTGCAACGATGAGGAAGAGGATGATCGCCTGGAGGACCACCTTGTCATGAGCAGGCTGGCCTGCACCAAGGTAAGAGGATCACACACAAACGCGTTATGATCCACAGACATCCAATCAACAGACACTCACCGGATTTAGTCTCAGGAATCCATGTGGGCTCGTGTTAGTCACTGCTGACTAAGAACTGTCTTTATTGTATTTGTTTAGATTGTAGCAGTGCAATTTAACTTCTCTAAATGTACATGTGTGCAGGTAGAGCGCCCACCCTCTCCAGTGTCTCAGCTGCCTCCAGTGCCCCCCAGGCTGGACCTCCTGCAGCAGAGACCCTCCAGCTGCCACAGCGCACAGACTCAGGGAGCCACAGCCAAGGTAAGTGTGTGTGTGTGTGTGTGTGTGTGTGTGTGTGTGTGTGTTTGTGTGTGTGAGAGAGCAGAGTTTTAACAGAGAGACCAAACATCTAATCGACTGCCAGTTGATAACACCGCCATCGACCCCTTACCTCCACTGCAGATACCGGCCACTCACAGAGACAAGCCTCTACCTCTGCCTCCAGCCCTGAGAGAGCTGCCCCCTCCCCCCCCTCCGGAGCGCCCCTCCCTGGTGGGCCAGGACTCCAGACTCCAGAGGAGGCCGCTGCCCTCCACCCCGGACCAGGCCGCCTGGGCCTCCAACTACATGGTCCCGCGTCCGGCAACCAAGGCCCTGCCAGCCTTGTCCTCCAGCCCTCAGAACAACGGAACCAGTGGGGAGGGAAGCAAACCCCAGGCAGCTACGAACGCCGTCTACTGCCTGGCTGCAAGGTACCGAGCTCTGCTGCGGTGGGGTGGATATGTAGTTCCTGTCTTTAACGGGTTCGAGTTATGCTGCCAAAGGACAAAAGTATATTTAAGTCCCACCCAGTGGCATGGCGCTGGAAAAATATGTGAGGAAGTTAAATGAGTCAGATCTTCTTAAATATAAAGTTTGGACTTTCAAGTACACGATGCTGGAATACAGTAGACATTAACCTGAAAAAGGAACGATGCAAATATGCCACACGTCTCTTTTGTACATTATTGCAAAAGTTATTACCCGTTGAAAGTCTCACCATGCTTTGTGTCGTCTGTATTTGATCAGATCTCTGCCGGCGTCGGCGGCGTCGGGTGGGGAGAAGCCGTTGTCTGACTGTGAGGAGAACGAGTACATGAGTCCCACCTCTCTTCCTGCTGCTGGGGCCTCCTGGATCCTAACGGGCTCCTCGGTGCCCCCGCCTCCGGTCCAGGTGAACCACCACCACGACGACGTCAGGTAAACGGGAGAACCAGCGGTGCTGCAAAGGCTCCCCGGGTCCATTCATTGTGCTGATATGATGATATAACGGCACTAACACGTCCCTAAGGTCTTGCAGCTTAGTGCAGTTTGGCCTTTTTTTTTTTTTTTGTCTGATTGCAATTATCCACTTGGCCGAGTATAAATGTTGCCTTTGTGGGCAGAACAATGGCAGAGAGAAAAAGACAAAATGTCTGCATATCACCTCATTTAAATATTTGCAAATAGCTCAGGAGCATTCCTCCCTTTGTGGGTGCTTTGAGAAGGACACGGTTTATTTTTTGTCTTTTGTGTGCAGGTTTAGTAAAACCAGGACTAAATGCTGCAATAATGGATCTGGAATCATTTTTTTTTTTTGGTCCACCAGAGGGCTCTGGAGCCTCAGTTTTGTTTGTCCATGGAAGTTCCCCTCCTAAACCCACAAATGCCTCCATCCACTTATTTGCTGTGTTTGACCTCCTTTGTTTGAATAATTTAAAGGGGATGACGCAATGTGTGACAAGAAGGCAGCGATGTAACGCGTTGACGAAGTGATGAAAGAGTCCTAAAGTACAGGACTTAAGGAAGAGTGAATAGAGAAGCAGTGAGCTCTATGTTATGGTGCGAGGCTAAAAGTAAAATACATCCCATATCATATGTGTTCAGACCTGTGACGATTGAATTAAAACTGGTTTATAGACTTAAATGCTTTATTCTGGTCAAGTTGCTCTAAATATTTTGTATTTGTGGTTCACCTAGATACTTTTTGTTACTTTTTTGTTGTACATTTTTTTTACTGTACATAAAGAATGACCAGTAGCAGGACTCCAAATTGTAATTTTATCCTCTCTCCCCTCGTCTCAGCAGCGAGGTGGCCGACAGTGACTCTGAGGAGCCCATAGTCTACGAGTCCATGTGTAACATCCAGGCCCAGGCTGGTTCCGCTGACGCGGCACAGGCCTCTGAACTGGGTAAACATTCACACCCAGTCATCACTGTTTATCTCACAGCTGTTATATGACATTACTTTACTTCTTGTGTGTTGTAACATTGACTATAGGCGTTTGTTTTGTTTTTTCAGACCAACCTCAACATTCAGCTGCGGTTCCCCAGGACAAGAAGGAGGAGATCATTGAGGAGGATATTTATGAGTACGACTGTCCCAGACCGGTCATCCCTCCCGCCCCCACCAGAAGAACCATGTCGGATATGGGCGGTCCCTTGGCGGCCTTCAGCACGCACAGCATTGACAGTGCAGTAGATGCCAGTATGTATTTCTACAAATTGTTTTGCTTTTTATAAGATAGAATGACACCAAGTGTCTGGCTGCTGAGGTAAAACATATTTCTTGACGGTTGTTCTGTCTTTTGGAAGAGGCTTGTAGCCAGCCATCATCGTTACAACCCGTTACTCATCATAGAGGGACCCATGCTAACGGGACAAGATTTTGTCAGTATCGGAAGTGTTCTGGTTTCAATCGCATTCAAGCAGGCTTTGGTTGAATGCAGGTAAACCTGATCTGTGTGGAGAACAAAAGAGGCGGAACGCAGTTGCCGAAACGCAATCCCAGAATCCACCGGTTCCAACGATAATAAAATATTTGTTATTTGTTTCAAATGTGATCAATTCGGTCGTACACTTTGCAAATCAGACTGTAGACAATGTGCAGCGCACGGCGGATATTCACCGACTACACCGGAACCCCAGATACATGGCGGTAATATAAAACATGAGGCTTATCTGTCTGAGATTGGTAGTAGAATACATCGACAATCTACTGGGGAGTAGTTCTCACTTCTCTGACCACCAACAAAAATCCCCAAAGCTTTGTATTCCCTCAGGTACTTTTTCCCTCACTCTTACTGACCGTCGCCTGCTCACCTGTGTGTTTCCAGGTATGTTTGCAGCGGGCGCCGAACCTGAACGTCCCCCCAAACCTCTCCCACGGCGAGCCAACTCCGACCGGCGGCCTCGGCCTGTCAACCGCGAATTTCCTGCTCCATTGCCGGACCTCCCCGTTCCCTCCTCCTCCTTTTCCTCCTCCTCCTCTTCCCCTCCTCCTCCTCCTCCTGGAAGCCAGACCTTAAACGGGGAGATCGAATGCTTGGTGTCCCAGGGCTACTCCATTCAGGACATCCAGAAAGCCCTGATGATCGCCCAGAACAACCTGGAGACGGCCAAGAACATCCTGCGCGAGTTTGTCTCCATCGCCACATAGGGACCCCCCCCCCCCCGACCCCTCTCTCTCTGTCTCGTCTCTGTCTCACTCTGTGCCATTATCATGGATAGCATTTACCAAGCACTTTCCTGCAGGGCCACAAGTACTTTACTCTGAAGAGTGAAGTAAAGTAGCTGCGTTCACGTCATATCAGAAGACGAATGAGACGACATTATCTGCAAGTTGCAGTCTTTGAAAACACCCAAAGTCATTTCTGCAGCAGGTATTACTTGCTTTTCTAAGTGGAGTTTTGTGTTAAAATATATTATTTTGATTATCTTGGACTACTGTTTATGCCAATTGTTTTGACATTGAAGCCCTTAAAATCTCTTGTTTACTTGTAATCGCCGCTTGACGATTGAGGTTTTTTTTGGCTCCCTTGAACAGAAGTATCCATTGGTCAGTCCAGTTTTGGGTTTAAGGAGCAGCTCAGTTGAGTCCGATATGACCTGAACGCAGCATACACGGAGAATGGAAGCCTTTTAATGTGAGCTCTCTGTAGCCAAGTTCTGACCCTGTTGTACTTCGCTGAGGTCCACTCGTGCTGTGGCATCGTCCCCCCCCCCCCCCCTCCCCTCAGTCCAGAGTACCTTCTCTCATTAAGCTAAGTGTTTGAAGCTACAGTGATCAGTAGAAGGACCCCGCGGATAGTCGCTTCTGACTCGGTTCCCGTTTCGGTTTGGTGCTTTTTACGGGCTTCTTGGCAAATTTCGTGGCGTACGAATATGTAGCGACGCTAGTTCTGTCGGAAAATTAGTGATTAACTCTGTGGTGTGTGTGTGTGTGTGTGTGTGTGTGTGTGTGTGTGTGTGTGTGTGTGTGTGTGTGTGTGTGTGTGTGTGTGTGTGTGTGTGTGTGTGCGTGCGCTCAATGCTGATGAATGTGAATGTTCAGTCGCAGTGCAGTATTGCAGGGCTTCGTTTCGTACGCGTCACTGTGGCCTCGCTCCGTTTTTTTGTTTTCGATGGTATTTGACCAGTTGAACTTGACTCCATGTTTCCTCTCAGCTCCCGGTTCAATGATGGTTCTATAATGAAATAACAAGATTTAATGTTTTAAGTACTCTCATAAATTGTTGTGCTGAGTGTAGTACTAACTGGCTGGACTTTCAGACGTTTAGTTTGTCATTTAATTCCATGATTGCCTGCCACCGTCCCAGGTGGTCCGACACTGAGGTCTGGTTTATTTACTATAAAGCTTCTGTATAATCTCATGGTGTCTTACTAACAAGCAAAGGGACTTTAAAGGGACAGTTCAGATAGTTTGAAGTGGGGACGTATCGGTTTATTACTTGCAGTAGATGGCGATCATTATGCCCCCAGTTGGGAGAAACAAACAGGAAGTAACGACACAGGAGCAAAGTAATGTACTACTGAGGACGAGGTCAGCAGCTAAACATATTTTAGCCACCTAAAAAATAAATCAATATCAGTTATTTAGAATGTTTTCACCGCTTTAACTTGCTGGTATATATATGCTCTCTTCAGACTCTACAAGAGTCTACAAGACTCCATTGACAAAAACGGTCATTTTATCTTGCAAAACACAGGAGTTGCTGGTCTACCGCTGCCTCCATTGGTTAGTTTGTGGTGTTGTGTGACTTTTGTAAATCCGAAACAACCCTTTAAAACACCAAAGTCGCACAATTACACAAACTAACCAACCAAGGAGAGAGATAAAAATTACTGTTTTTGTCAAAGGAGTCTGGTGGCTTTTGAAGGGAGCATAGATACTGGCTTCAGGTCCCTGTCTGAAAGGACTGTTGTCTGAAGGTAAAGCGGTGAACATACTCTAAATCTAGCGCACACTTTAACCGATACAGGTTGTTGTCGGTGGCGAAACGTTTTGCCACAGCGGTGCATTGCTTTGCTCCTGTGCTGGTACTCCTATCTGTAGGCAATACAACGAACACGGACAAGTACCTCATACAAACCCACTTAAAAAAAAAGAAAAGTGAACTAGCCCTTTAACGTGTCCCGTTAGATTTCCTCTCACATGTTGATGTGATTAAGCTCACATTATGTACAGACAGCTGAGGAATCAGATGGAGGGATGTACATGGAGCCCTAAAGCAAAAACACAGACGGTGGTCATGAGGACTCAGGCACTCAGTAACACGCCAGGGTTGAATGTAATGAACAGACGCTAAAGCAAACGTTATTTAATGTTGGCAGTGTTTGTGGACGAGCCTTTACTAATGACACATTACTACAGAAACATTCCAATGATTTGGATTTTCATGCTTGTCGTTAGAGTTTAAAGATCACGTTTGCAATGCCATGATGCAAAGATATTAGATTACATGGTTGACAGAAAATGTATCTGCAATTATTTTCATTACTGTGAAAATATCAAAAGCTCCAGCATCTCAGTTGTACGGATTTTTTGCGGTTTTATTTTGTCTTATGCGATAGTGACTCGACAAATTTTGGGGGTTTTGAAGTGTTGCTTGGACAAAACTAGGAAATTTAAACGGACATTTTTTCACAAATTTACACCAAAAGATGAATTGTGAGAATGGTCAGCAGGTTAATTGATGGTAGTGATTCACAATGGTGTACGTGGTTAACGTCATCAAACATCAGCGTCGTCATTGTGTGCATGTCTGCAGGCTCCACCCATAAATAACCAGTCACTGCCAGAAACAAGACAAGAGTCCACTTTCACGATTCAAACACAGACAATATGTCGGAAGCGTCTCGCACAATGCGTACAGTTTCCTCCTTGTTTTTTTTTCCCTTTCCAAAAATAGACCTTCAGTCGTCACTTTTGATTTCTGCAGTAACACGTTAATGTGCCTTCTGTCCATCGCAACCTGCACATGTCAGCAGCAGACGAACCAAAACGAAAACAGTTCCTCTCACTTACTGCCTAAATTAAATCTACGCCGCTTCTCTTTTTAGTTGGAGCCTTTCTGGAGGTATCCAGAATGGATCATTTGAGCTTTATCAATACAGAAATGTATATCCGAGAGTTCATAAATACAATATTTATGGATTTGGAACCAAGATATCTACTAAGCTCAACATCTTACAGCTGAAAAATAAACCTTTAATGTTCCCTGGTGGACAAACTATGTAATGGCGAAACGGTCGTGCGCTGCATTCATCAAAGTAAGAAAATGAATAAAGCGCATCTCTTGCTTTGTATGACTTAGTTTTCTTGCAATTATGAGGTACTATTTACAAGTTCTAATATATTCTATGCTATAATAACAAACCGCCATTTGTCTTTTTACTTAATGAATGCGACGTGCAACCGTACTTCAGTTTCTGTACTGCAGACTACTGAAGTTGATACTAAGGGTGGGCGGATACCGATACAAAGTCTTGTTTTGAGTAACGATACTAGCGTCAAATGTTCATTCCCCAAAAAACAAACGAAACATATTTTCGACCCCATTCTGGTCACATGAACACTTTTCTTCGTGCTGCGATATTTGCACCTCTGCTGCTGTTGTGTGCAGCGATAACGTCTTTAGTTCAGAGAATTCACATCAGTTTGTATTAAAAACTCTTTCGTTCAAACATGCATGTGATTAAGTCACCAACAGAGAATAGTGAAATGAAATGCCTTGCGTGTTGCAAAAATTGTTCTGTGGTAGTAGCTCATTAATAATGCATATACCTAATAAATCACATTTATCTCTTACATGTTAACACATTAGCTGCTTTTAACAATAAGAAGTGTCGCTAAACCAGATATTGTGGGATCTTCCACCTCTAGTTGATACTGGCATATTTGTCAGGCTGCAGATTTTCATTTTATACCTACAATAGGTTTGAAATATGTCGACGTGGCTGTAGAATCCAGTCAGAGCCGTCTTCAGGCTCTTGGGAACAGAAGTATGCTTAATGTGATTGAAGTAGTGAGGAAACATACTGTCCATTGGTGTGAAACAAGAAAGGAAAAGTAGTAAAAATGAGCAAAAACTGTACATTGATTTGGTTTGGTGAATCTGAGGTTTCGGTCTCGTTGATTCCACGGAAATCGTGCAGCTTTAATAATTTGCCCCAAACCAAAAGCGTCTCAAAAGCAGCATGCTGCCCCCTCAGCTCGCGTTGATTTACAGAGAATGTGTCGTCAGCTTCGTGTTCACTCGATCTAACGGGGACTAACTCCTGACCATGAAAGTGCCGCTGTGAGGACACACTTCTGTTGAATCACTGCCAGAGGCTCCGCTGTGTCTCTCACACTCACACTCACACACACTCACTCACTCACTCACTCACACACACACACTTTCCCTCAGTCACTGGTCAACTCAGCCGGTGTGTTGGGTCAGATCCACTGGTGAGTTGTGTGGCGTCGTCATGGTAACTAACATTTTCAACAAGAACTTGCTGACTAAAAAGTTGTCTTCATTTGTTTCGTTCTTGCCTTTGTAAATATGATTTTATTTATTGTCTTTTTAATATCCTCAGCATTTGTTGTGTTGCCATGTTTTCATGCCTAAGCCATTAAGATTTTTAATTAAACAGTATTTTCTTTAACATCTGATGTGTGTGGTTTGTCCGTAATCACTACTGGCTGTTTAAGGTCTCAGAAGAACTCACCGCACAAACTCCTTAAACCTAAACTTATTTCTCTCATAATAAAATAATATATCAGTTTGTCTGCCAAATGATCTGTATTTAAATATTAGATTAATGTATTGGACACTTAGTTTCTAGGTTTATTAATCAGGTTAATTTTAAATAGTAAAATAAATTGTTGGATTATAACTTTTATGATCCTCTGGCTTTTCATCCAACGCCAGCTTCAGCTCAAAACTTTTGATTTATGACAAAATTCCTGTGAAACTAATGACGTTTCAGCCTCAGCTGTACTGCGTTAGTGCTAATTAGCAAACGTTAGCATGCTAACGCCGTAAATGTAAAGTGGTGAACGAGGAAAACAGCATTCCTGCTAAACTCCAGCAAATCAGTTTAGCTCAAAGCGCCGCTGTCTGTGCCTCAGTACCGCCTCGTAGAGCTATTTATAAGGCTGTGAAATATAGCGGCTGTCAAAACACAGTAGAGGTAAAGCAGGTTGGCCACTAATTGCAGGGTTGGCGGTTCGATCCCCATGCAAGGCGTTAGCGTAAATGTAGAGCGCTTAAAAAGTGAATGAAGTAAAAAGAGAAGCAGCTTTTATCACTTTGGCTTGTTAGTATTGTTTGGAAGTTCTACGCTTTACACTAAATGAATGGAGACCAGCTGATTGGTTTTGCAGCCCTGAGGCGCTTGAATTGGTTGCAGATGTGAGCTGTGGGCGGTTTTCTGTCCCTCCAGACTCCAGGCTGGAAATGTGAGCTACTGTTGGAGTCATTTCCAGCTCGCGCTGACAGCGGTTTGGAGGCGGCGCTCCTTCCCGGCTCCTCACTGTGGGGACCGTGCAGCGCTAACACGGAGCACACCGAACTCACTATTGTTGTGGTTCATTTTGAGCCTTCAGGCAGAAGAAAAGTACTCTTTCATTCCTCGGGAAAAATAAACGATGCAAAACGCAGTCTCTCTTTAAATGAAACCTTTTTATTTGGCATTATTTTCTTGCAAAAAATATAAAAAAAACAAACCCGCAAGCATCAAAGAATCACATGTACAGAACTTAATTTACACACATTTAGGAAAAGAAAAGAACATAATTGCAATGTTCAGTTTCTAATGTTTTCCCTCAGTTGAAAAACAGAAAACATTACTTTGTTAACATTGCAAGTCATCTGGGCAAAATGTAGCACTCTGCAACAAAATGTCTCTTTTCACAAAAACCTACACAGTGAGCAATCAGTACATCATATTTACAAACACGGGCCACTGCAGACGCATTTCAGTGTTGATGCACGTTTCAGATGATTTACTATTAATCATGCAGACCGATCATTTTACTGTAGATTACCTCCAGTTTGTGCCTCTCATCCGTTATCATGACATTCAAATATCCATTTGGCTGAGTAATAAATCCCTGATGATCTTTAAAACACTTACTGCTGCTCACAAAGTATTTCAAGAACTCTTTCCCCCCCCCCCCGCTGGCTAAAATATAAAATGTTTTTAACCACCGTTTCCAAGATGCAATCCCTCCCCCCCCCCAAAAAAAAGCATCCGGAAATGACATATTGCATTGCTTAATTTGGACAATGCCAAAAAAAACAAAACAATAAACCTATTGTGTGAAAATCTTACTTAGATATAACTTATGTTTTGAAATCGTTTTTGGATGTTTTTTTATTTTCCTTTTTAGTTCCATTTTGTTTGCTTTCATTGTTTTATTGTCTACCTTTTTATATATGTTGAGTTATTTAAATCATTTTAATATTTTTGTTTGTGTGGACCCCAGGAGGAGTAGCGAGTATGGGACTTGTCGCAAAACAAAAACACACAAGAATAAGGTGATAGAATAGAATATTTTCTTGAGCTTGATGTTTATTAGAGTTTTTAAGGATTCTGGAAATACCTTCAAAACAACAAGAAGCGATAAACAACTTCTCTTTTCCCAAACAAAAACCTTGAATGTCATGATAATACATTAAAAACTTGGGAGAGCTGCAGATAGATTTCTACCGTCCACAGCTTTGCATTCAGATCACGTATTTAAAGAACACCTTGAAACTTGATGAAAAAGTTCAGTAACCGATCACAGAGAGGAACGTCCATGTCTACTTTTACTGTTAAAGATTCATGATAGTTTCATGAATTATGCAGAGCAGACTTACCCATGGATGGAATAAAACTAACTGTTCCTTGTGATGGATTATCTAAGCAAAGAAAGTTCTAAGTGTCTGCCAGTTGAATCTCAAACTGAACAAAAACGTACGGCAGCCTGGAAGGTCCAACATCTAAAAACGTGCGGCCTGCTTTGCAGAACGGTCAGCAGTACTGTATGAGTCATCTGTAGTAAACGCGTGAAACACGCACCAACACGACAACGCTTCTGCAGGCCCAACGAGCTCTCAGTGGAAACACACAAAGAAAACACACGGAGCAAACCAAAGGAACAACACAAACTCAGTGTATGATGCATTCTCAAAAAACAGGCACAGCAGATCTCTAACCTTTGACCTTTTTGACCTCAGTTACAGCCCAAGTCCACCGCTAGCAGGTCTGTACACCACCACGTATTTACAAACAGTACAAGTGCTTGACAGCAGTTTGCAAAAGAAGGCTGCCAGTGTGTCTGATTGACAGTTTTTATAGATATTATTATGATTATCCTGCGTTTCAAGTGACTCCGGAGGGGAAACACCTCAAGTGTTTGTCATGTTTTGAAGAACTATTGGTGCCAATTAAATAATCAAAGTGAAGCAAACACACTGGCGAACCTTCCCTCAGTGTGACTGTGAACCATCAGTGAAGAGCTGCCTCAGAGGAGCAGCCGTTTGGTCTCTGACATCACGTCCCGTCCTAAAAACTCAGCTGGACGCCATGAACACGGATCAACATGCACATGACCCAGACGCTTGCATGAAATGAAAATCTGAGTGCCAAAATATCTTAAATAACAAAATATATATAATATATACACTTTCATAAAAATAAAAAAAAGAAAGTTGACGATGCACATGAAACACCGTCATACGAACACGCTGAACAACAGCCAAGAGCTGAACACAGTTTGAGGAAATAGTACAAAACAAATGAACGTCAGCGAACATTCATTCAAAAGAAAATACACATCTGTACATACATACCTGTGTGTGTGTGTGTGTGTGTGTGTGTGTGTGTGTGTGTGTGTGTGTGTGTGTGTGTGTGTGTGTGTGTGTGTGTGAGTGTGTAAATCTACTGAATACTGCTGAGAACAAAAGCATGATGGGGGGAATGTCCAGACTGTGAGGTGGTGTTACCCTGGAGGTCTCAGATCAGCGGGAGCGTCCCCCACACACACACACACACACACACACACACAGTGACTGCTGGCTTCATTTGTGCTGCCTCCTGCTGCACAACATCACTGCTGAACCATTGGGGACTTTACTGGAGGGACAGAGGAGGACATCAGTGTTACTCACTCACTCACTCACTCACACTCACACACACACACACACACACACACACACACACACACACACACACACACACACACACACACACACACTACTCATGACAAATGAGCTGTGGTCGGCAATTACAGGGAAATTCCTGTTTATTAACAGGTAACGTAATCCACCTACCAGCACCTCTGAAGCTTGTGTTATTTTATTTTTTGACAGAGTCAGACAAGGCCTCTCAGGGCTTTGTAAGCAATCAATAATATCTTAAAATAAATTCTAACAGCAACAGGTAGCCAGTGTCAAGAAGCCAGGAATCGGTAAAAAGTGGTTACGTTTCCTATTAAGAGTCAAAATCCTAGCAGCAGAGTTCTGGAGGCGGAGAGGGATTTGTTTTTTGCTAACGCCAGAAAGCAAGGATTTAAACTAATCTATTCGACAAGTCATGGAGGCGTGGAGAACGCTTTCCAGATGTTACTAACACATTATCAGGAAGAAAAAAAAAGATAAACTCACATAGAATGTCTACACACAATGACCTTTTGTGTTTTTATAGAAGCAACATGACATGTATTGTTATGATGCACAACAACCAAACAATGGCTACTTCCATGCTTCTGCGATTCACATAATAAAGCTGCTAACTAGCTGCTAATAACAGCCATATTAGTCACGTTTAACAGCCAAGCAAACAGAACTACAGCACTGAAGATTACAGCATTGAAGATAATACTAAAAAACAATGGAGTATCCCCTAAAATGCCAAACACTTGTCTCTGTATCACATCCAGACGGCCTCAGTATCGTCAGAATATGTTTTCTGCACGCTAGCAGCTGGTTCATTTATATCCATTAAATAAATGATGCAAAAGCCAGTGCTATTACCCCACATGCGCCTTACATATCCAAATTTAAAAACAGCTTCTGTGAAGTTACTGAGAGCAGGATGTCCAACTCTATATTTCCTGACTCGCATCCGTGATGACGCCTTTTTTTTTTTTTCACTCTCCATTTGCTTTTTTCTACCGCCTCCCCTCAGGACAACTTTTACATTTTAGCTCTACAACTTATAAACTTAAGCAGAACAAACTTTAGGCTTTGAGTCTTTTTTTTACATTTTGTAACAATGAACATCACATTCATCCACACACACAACAGTTACCTGGTCATTAGGGCCCTTTTTGTCTCCGTTGACAGCCTTTAGGAGGACAGCTTCCTCATTCTTCATGTTGGTCTTCATCTCCACGACAATGTCATCTTTGGTGGTCTTCTCTTTGGTGCTGCTGACAGAAAGGACGGTTGGCTCATGCGGAATTTCACAAAAACAGTTAACTGCAGAGAAACTGGGTATCATGACAAACTCTTCTCTTAATACAAGTTCAGTTTACATTGTTACTATAACCCAGGTTTAAGCTTTTCTTAGGTCAGTTTGTTTTAAATATTTCTGCATCAGCATCCTTTTTGAGTACCGTATTTTTCGGACTATAAGGCGCACTTAAAATCCTTAGATTTTCTCAAAAATTGACAGTGCGCCTCATAATCCAGCACGCCTTATGTATGGTTACTTGTTGTGCTTATTGATCGATGTTATGTGGTACAATGCGCTCAAAAATCTGTCGAAATGTGTAAGTACGACTTTGGTAAGCAACGAAGCCGCTCCGCTCAATGGATATTCGGAGCATTACGGTACGCACGGGAGGCAACGCCGGGCTAGTTACGCCACTATCTGCCAATGGATTGCTGATGCGTGGGCTGAGGTGTCGGTCGCAACTGTGGTCCGAGCTTTCACGAAAGCTGGAATCATCACTGAACAGCCAAGTACCGATAACAGCAACGAGACTGACTCGGAAAATGACGAGAGGGATTCGGGCATTCTTGATGCCGAAATCGCACAGCTGTTTCACTCAGACACTGAAGATGAAGAATTCGATGGATTTGTGGAAGAGGAATGAATCGATAAGTGAGTGTATTTTTCTGTACCGGTATTTGTTGTTACAACTGAGTTGAATAAAGTTTGATTTACCGGACTGTGTTGTTTTGCTTAATGCGCCTTATAATCCGGTGCGGCTTATGTGTGAACATAGACACGTTAATTCACAGTGCGCTTTATAATCCGGTGCGCATTATAGTCCGAAAAAATACGGTACCAGAAATGTAGTGAAATGTGACCTCATTATTTAAGCCAAACGTATACAGAGTATCAGACACAGATAATACTTGTAGACATCATCATCAGATTTAGAGAAGACGGTACTCACATCTCCTGTTTCCCTGAGCGTCCACAGGGGATCTTCCCCTTCTTATGCAGAAAGTAGAGAACGCTGCCGAGGATGGCGAGCAGCAGCAGACACAGAATGATCACCACTATGATCATCCCACTGCCCTCAGCTACAGGAACACACACACACACACACACACACACACACACACACACACACACACACACACACACACACACACACACACACACACACACACACACACACACACACACACACACACACACACACACAAACAGAGACCACTCACATGTTAGTGTCTGTCCATCTAGCAAAGCAATACTATGCATCTAGTCCACTGTGTACCAATATAGTTTCTGTTTATATCAGCGTTCACACGAAACAATTCACTTTTGCCTGAGCATACAGCTTGTGTACAACATTCTCAGGGGTAACATTGCACTTTAAAAGGGGCACTTTGCCAATTTTACACATGAAAGTGAGTTCACTAACATCTTAGTCTGTGAAAACATCTATGGAGGAGCTTTGTCAAGTCTTGAAAAATGACCAAAGGAAACATTTATAGCATATATAGGCTTGTGCTACAAACTGGATGTGTGAATGATGGAAAGACAAAAGATGCTGTAGGTTGCATTATGGGAAGTGTATGATCCTGTGCTTACTAGAGATTTAAAGTCAGAATGTCTCAGCGTCTGTTTTTTAAAAATCTGTCTCTTGAGTCCCGACTCTATGCAAGAGCTAAACGCGTTTAAAATTGAGAATAATGAAACATCTTCTTCTGTTCTATACCAGAATTCTCAAGTGGCATATTTAACAAAGTCTGTTTCCTCATAAGAAATAATTAGCTGTGCGTGAAATTACTTTTCATCTTATTTCGGTGTTATTAAAGTGGCAGGACTGTAGAAAAATGTCATTTATTTTGCCCAACATCTGTGACCCATTCTTTAATAACCTTTATTTAGATGACTTTATCCATCCAGAATGAAAAGTTGAGAATGTTTTCTTACTCTTTTAAAAAACAAAGAGGCTACACACGTTAGAGTCTGCTGGTTGGGTTTGTGTTTTTCAAAAGGAAAAATATTTTATGAACTGCTACACTATGTCCGAGCCCTGTATAATATTATTATAAGGAATGGGATGTATCTGGAAGGGTTTAGGGATTTTCCGCGTATTTAATATATTTTCAATTCAGCTTTTTAATTTGTAATTTCCAACAATGCAAATACCAAAACAATATTCCCATACTAGCTTGTGATATTGTCTATGTTTCATGCCCTTCAATATATCTAACTAAAGTGGAAAGAGTCTATATATGTCTGTCCTTCAATTTTCTTCACAAGTGTTCATCCGATTGACTTCAGACTTGGTGAGTGTATTGCTGAGAACCCAAGAAAGCACAGTGTGGAGGACGAACTCTTAAATCTACGGGACATATTTATTAGTAGTGTGTTATGTAACCACTGTGTAGTGTATTGATAAGGGGACCATATTAACTGTTACACCGCCGTACGGACTGCCAGATACACCTTGCTCTCCGTCGATGCTCGTGTGAGCTTTTCCAACCAAATGACATGAACACTCTAGAATTGTTCGGGGAACTCATTGGTTTGTGAACTGCCGTTTTGAAGCCTCGAGATCGACATTCTGGCTCTGAAAAGTAGGGTCGTTTTCTCATAGACATCTATACAATCAGACTTTTTTTTAACGAGAGGAGTCGCCCCCTGCTGGCTTTTAGAAAGAATGCAGGTTTAAGCCAATTTTGCCTTCGCTTCCCCTTTTAGAACCGGAGATTGCCGCCTGGACGTAACAATATTACGCCAGATATATTACTCAGGACCCAACAAGCGCAGAGTCGAGTGTGAAGTGTGGATGAGCGGTTCTCGATAAAGCCGAAATAGCAACACCGGAGCACAGTTCAAATGGAACCGCACTAATATATATAGATAATATCCAAGTTCATTTTATTATATGAATCGTATCTAATTGTCACAGTCATATCTGTGCAGTGGTGTATTCTGTGTGATTTAATTAGTTTATTTTGTCGGTATCATTGTCAGCTTTAAGCACATTTTCTGAATCGTATTCACTTTTGATGCATTCAATTATCCAGATCAGTATTTTGAATATGCTGAATCCACAAAAACTGAGTAAGACGGCGTCATTCTTTTAATAGTTCTCAGTGTCATAAAATAATGATGTAATTCATTCTTAAATTAAATCTTCCACTCCTTGTTTAGTTGGAGTGTAGGAAGCTTCTATATCGAGCTCCAGAATACGGCCCCTATTAAACTCAAACAATTAGAGGAGCGAGCAACCAAATATTTATATCCTGGGAGCAACACAGCACTTTACTCTCCATATATATATATTTTACACTGTTGTTTTTAATGGTTGTGGCTCTCTGAAATGTTCTTTCTTTGCCCATTGTATTCCCCAGAGGCAAGTGAAGGTTTTAATGGCATGAAGCGACCGCTGAGATAGTCAGAAAATTGCCCCATAATAATGCGACTCTACATATATACTTATATATATAAACAAACTATAAAACACAGGACTGTCTGGAAAAAGTTAGTAAAAGTGAGGTAAGTTATTTATGTTTGTTTAACAAATTCAGGGATATACAAATAATGTTTTTTGCCACTGCAGATCGTTTGGTACAAATATCATTAGGGGTGTTGGCGTGCTTGAATTTGCTGGTGTTATGATTTTTCTCTCTGTATCAAACAGAATATTTAATATGCCCACAGGCCAACCGAAAGATCTGCCAGCAAACTAGACAGTCCTGGTATAGAGTCCCTGTATGAAAGTCATAAATAATTCACAGAGTCCTCCAACCCATTCATTGTCACGGACAGAACTTAAGTCTGAAGAAGAAAGTGAGCACAAGCGAAACAAGAAGAGACTACAGAGCAACAATCTTACCAGGAGAGAAGGGAGCAGCTGACGTGACTCTGGGAACTGTGAACAAGTAGAACAACACTTAGAGTGGGCCCACCAACACACACACACACACACACACACACACACACACACACACACACACACACACTTAATTTGATTGCAGCCGCTTCAGTAATAACAAACAATCCCATATTGTTCTGGAGGTGTGAGGGGAGCAGCAGACTGCATGTGTAACAGAATAGGTTACAACACTGCCTGCTAAAACAGCGGTTCACTGCCATGAGGTCAGGCCCTCAGAAGAGTCACAAGATGATAAAAAGGAATAAAAACACATTTTATTGAAAAAAATAACTGATTTACCTCCTTGTGGTTGTTTGCCTCCATTAACCAGGGTTAAAGCTGCAGTTTTTCATCACATTATCCTATTAGACGGCTGGTCCATTAAAATCTTAAATTTGGGGTTTATCTCTTACTAGATACTTTTACCACTTCAGGACTCTAACCAATTCTTCAAATGAAGCAGTATGATTATAATCTGTGATGGGGGATCACAGGTGGGCATTCCTTCATTTCATGGGGTCAAAATCTCAAACGGTTGTGAAACACTGCATTAAAGTGATGTCTTTCTGTCGTTTACACATACAGTAGGTGTCCTTCATGTATAGTCTTCTTATGGCTTCATACAGATATGACAGTTCCATCACAATGCTGGTGCACGAGAGGGAGTGGCTGAAAAGTGAGTATCTGTTCTCTCACAGGCTGCATCACTGATGGATTTAGCAGCTGAAGCCTTAATTAAAGGTCATGATGAACGCAAAGGACGCACCTATCTGCTGCCTGTGTTATGAAGTCTGACAGAGTACACACTATGAATGCCGAGGCTTTATGTTGGGACTGATTTAATTCCTATTTTCTCACACACTGTATGTCCATACACTAAAAATGTATGGTGGTGTCAGGATTACTGAGATTTTTTGTTATGTTGGAAGTCCAGACTGAATGTTATGTGCAGAAGGGTTGTGAACATCTGGATTGATGATTGAGCTGATACCAGATACATACTGTACTTAAAGCAAGCCTGAAACCTCAATGCGTGTGGTGAACTGTGGTTAATGTCTGAGCATTAAGCAAAACACTTTAGATACGGCTTGTGAGCAAATTGGAATAAATGAGTCTTTTCATTCTATGCTTGTACACGGTCTGACATAAAATAGGCAACCCTCGTGCTCATGATGGTCATTAACTAAGGCTTCAAAAGCAAAATAAGTTTTATACTCCATCACTGATGCAGCCTGTGAGAGCAGAGATCACTCTCCTTCTTTCATGTTATCCCTTTTCAACGCACCGCAGCTCCCTGAATGAACCAGAAGGCACATAGTGTGCCAACAGTGCTGTCATGATGGAATACAGATTGGGATTAAATGTGCTAAAAGATGAAGAATGGTCCTTTAACATAACAGGCATTTTCCAAACTAGCACTGTTTGAATGCAAATGTTGTATTGCATATTTCAGAAGATTAAAATAATGGTTTGTGAGTGTTTCAAAGCCTGAATGTGGATCCCTCTCCGCCCCGTACATCCACTGCACTCGTACAGATTTTCTAATGCAAGCGAGCGAGAGGTTCTTACTGGCTTTGATGCTGAAAGCCTTGACTTCGGTCCCCATGTCATTGGAAGCGTTGCACTGAGCGCTGATGTCCGAGGTGACTTTGACCGACACCACGCTGTGAGTCATGTGCTCGTTTGCTTTGCTCACCACCTCGTGCCAGTTCTGTGGACACAGACACACAAACAAACGCACTTTGTTGATGCACATTTTTATCTCCACATCAGTGAAAAATGAACCATTTGCAAAATGAAGCATAATCCCAAAATACTGCTGGTCCTCACAAAGAACAAAACTATAAAGACTATAATCTCAGATGTGGTAGGTAAACAAGCCGCCATTACTGCGGTGGCACCTCACTTGTCAACCTGCAAAACCTTGCTTTTAAATGGTGTCTTACGTTACTCCTCGTCGTTAATCTGCTTCCATCTCTTTTTGTTGCTGCTTGTATATTTTAAATCATCTTGTTTTCTAGATATTTTTAGTATAACCGTACCACTGTTTGTTTGTTTGTGTCTGATTGTGTTGTAGCTTCATTTCCACCATTGTTGACTGAATTCTATCCTTAATCTTTATCTATTAATTTCTTGTTTTGTGTATTTTCATTGTGCAAAATAAAAAATATATTGTCAACCTGACATTTGTCTTTTTACTTTTTAATTGTTCTGAGAATGTTTTCCTGGAGGAAATTTCACTTTTCAAAGATCATACACGTTTGTTCATTTATTTATTGATGTTATTGTTATTATTGTAACTTATTTTATATTATTTGTTTTTATTCTATAGCCCTTTGTAAGGTGCTATATAAATTATGATTATATTATTATTTGTAATAATAGCAATCAGGAGTTAGGTTAAACTCTCCAGACAATTATTTGTGTCCGTGTTTAGCAGCACGTGGATGGGTTCCCTTTTTCTCAGCACAAAACTCAGCGTTAAGAAAAATTAGACAGATGCCGATACAAATTTACTACTCTAGTGATGATCACAAGAAAATATTATCCTCCACCCACTCATCATCTTCACATGTCAACTGTTTATCAGCATCACTACATTGCATGCACATTGCATGATGAAATAGTGCTGCAAGTCAGACTGGATACCTGGCTGCCGATGATGTTCCAGGAGATGCTGGGCAGCGGATGGCCCTGAGCCTCACAGCTCAGATTCACCATCCTGCCCATTGCCTCCTCCAGCTGCACGTCCTGCTCCACTCCCACCACCTGGGGACCACCTACACACACACACACACACACACACACACACACACACACAATTTATGTATAGTCCATTCTATTTAGTTACAAGCCTGTTTTGCTCGCTCTTAATACAATTCAAACATTTCCTCCATGTTTACCTGTTTTGATAAATTCAGGATAACGTACATTTTCACAGCACTAATCTATCAGTATAGTAAAATATCAAAGTGAGTCATATTCACCACTCTGCCGCTGCTTTTTTTAGCAGAAGTACCTTTTTTTTTATTCACGAATACATTCCAGTCACTTTTCGTTCAATGTTAAGCTTCTGTCAAATTGAACTTGACACTTCCTGCACAGATGCTTCATATTAAAAGCCCTCAAGTGGCTTTACAGGGAAACAATCCTCCTCTTTCCTGGTACGGTTTTTTAATTTAAAAAAAAGCTCATAACTCTGATGCAATTCTTTATTTCAAGCTTCAACGATCGACACAAATCCAAACTTAACCTGACTGACCCTTTTAGTAACAGAGGCACATGTTTTAAATCAGAGCTCTTGGCAGAATTAGAGTCACTACAGAGAACGTTCATGACCACAAAAAGACCTACGACAAAAACCATGGCCACATATCGTAAATCCAGCAAGAACAAACTACAGAAATACCGTGTAAAAACCAATATAGACTATTGAGAGCCGACATTGAATTTACTTGGAAGCTACCCATGGCATCACAAGTAAAGTGAAGTTGGTGTTTGGGATGACTGACCTTGGACGATGATGTGGACGGAGCCGCTGGTGTGCAGGGCGGGCAGGGAGGGAACGGTCACCTCACATATGTACTCTCCTGTTGTTTCATAGGTGGCGTCCTTCAGGTGCAATGTGTTCCCCTGGCCCACCTGCTTCCCATCCTACTCACACACACACACACACACACACACACACACACACACACACACACACACACACACACACACACACACACACACACACACAATCAGTGATTGAAGACAGGTGGTGTTGGATATTGATTATGATCAGTGTATCTGTTGTGAATTGTTTGATTGTATAATATAAATGTTAAGCTGTATAGTGTGAAAAGCATAAAACAGGAAGTGCTTTTACTTTGAAGAGCCGTTTTGTAGCATATGTGCTTCTTGACGCTAACCTAGATAATGATTTATACGTAGAAAGCCACATGTCGAATGTTCACTTTTCTAATACTGCAGTTTCAGACAGTAAAATGGTCCGTTCAAACCAGACGTGTCTTGGTCCTCATTAGAAGCTCCACTTCACAACAGTATCAGTGTCAGTGGTGTGGCTCCAAGATTGCAATGTCAGCCAGTGTTCCACTTTGGTTCAGAATACAATATCTCAACTATTGGATGGATTTCTATTTCATTTTTAAAAGAGAAATGATGCAAACATTCTCGAGCTTTCAGCTAGTCTACACATTTTATTTTCTTAGTGCCTGCAATATTTTCAATCTCATCTAGTACAAATCTGTACCAACGTGTACGTACCTTATACCACACAGTGGCTGTTTTAAGGGAAGACAGAGCGTTGCAGGTCGCAGTCAGATCTTCTCCTTTGAGCATGAACTCCGAGTCTTTAGGAACGACCACAGCTGGGTCCAAATCTGAACACAACAAACACAGACGAAACACAGGAAACGCAAGGTTGGGAGAAATGAGTTCAATTAAAGGAATCGTTCATTTAAAGTGTTTATTCGCTTTCTTTCTGAGACTGAGATAAAACATGACACAGCGAGGTCCGTTCAAAGTGTCTTTGTCGTTTCTGTCTCCAAGCCAGTTTCAAATATATGTTTTCCGATTATGTTTTCTTGTGTGCATGTGTGATGGTTCCTCACAGTGCACAGTGAGCTGCATTTCTCCTTTCACGTCGGAGTAGTCGTCGGTGTCCACGGGCAGACACTGGTAGATGCCACTGTCTTTCCGTGACACAGGTGACAGCATCAACACATCACTGTGGTTGCTCTCCAGGTCCACATCCAGCTCCTGCAACAAATACTCTCATTTGTTATCAAAATCCATGCTGTGATGAAGTGGAAGTCATGACAGAAACTAAGGCACGTTCTTTGTTTTGTCGACTGGTGCCGAGTTCTCTTAGAGAGAGATCAAACGCAAGCTTAGAATCCTGCTTCGGTTGCCAGTTTAAAATGACAGGTTTCCCAAACATACATGGATACATAGCTTTCAACTTTGTTAGTAAAAAGCTGACGACATCCGATTGTCAGAGGTTGATGTAGTTTACAGAATATAAAATATTATTTTTCGTCGTTTCAGCCATCATGGTAACACTTTTACTGAGCACTTTCCCCCCTCAGATCTGAGGACACCAGCTACAAAAGGAAGCCACGATTTACATTGGAGTCCATTAGGTCGAGAAACACAAGTGGTGGGATACTGACAGAATTTAAACAAATCCTAAATGTTTAACCGTAACATCCAAACCCACTTACTTGAAAGTAAAAATGAAAGTTATATTGTTCATTGCAAAACTGTGAATGTGTAAAACTATGGTGAGCATATTTGGTCTCTGCTGAAACACAAAAAATCTATTGACACACTTACATTTTGAGTAATCACTTTAAAATGTTTTCTTTGTTTTTTTTAATGTCAATTGCTTCAGATTTCAGCAGTAAGTTAGTTGATATTGTGACATTCGATGATGGCAAAAAGTATTAAAATAAAACCTAGATTGTTTAAAAAAAACTATTTTCCTTTAATGTCTTAAATAGCGTTTACCTCCCAAGTCATGTTCACAACAACCGCTAATCAAATGCCCATGACTGCCTAGTTAGTAAACTTTAAAAAGGCAGTCAGCTGAGTTTTTGTGTTGTCCACACATACAATGGATGAGTGTCTGACATGGGAATGAGTCCTACCCATGAGCCCCGTCAGTGTGGCCTCCGGTCTCAGACCCCGGCCTGGATCTGCAGGGTCAGAGCTGACAGAGCCTTCACAGACCTTGCACACTCATGTCTACATGGGGGCCCTGTGAGCTCTGCATATCAAAAACATTCCCTACATGTCTCCTGCGTGTCACCCATTCTCTCTTGGGGACTTTAAGGGTGAGAAAATGCCTCCTATTCTTACTTGTTCTCTGTTGAAAATGAAGGCTGGCGGGGGGTTGCCATCACCCTGACAACGCAGCTCCACAGTATCCCCCTCTTTGACCAAGCCCTGGGGCGACTCCTTCCACAGCTCCACCATGGTGGTGGGGTCTGGACACACATACACACAATCAAATTAAGCAGGCGTATTCAGCGGGCTGCTGTAGTCTCTCTACGAGGCCATCTCCATAATGCTGACAGCACAGACTGTGTTTGGCTCTGCCTGCCACAGTATCACTAATACACTGTTTCAAACAATGGACCAGCAGACAAATAATGGACAGACAGACAGAAAATGGATTATTGACGATAATATTTAAAGGGGTATTTCAGCAATTAATATATCAGACAGATTAATAAAAGAATCAAAATCGCGTAGTTATGAATCCCACTGCATTTCTTGGCAGGACCTGCCCTGCTTGGCTGGTTGAAGCAGAGATGATTGGTTAAGATTAGGCATTGACTTTAAGGAGTTCAGGATAGCCCATTGGTCACGGCTTAGGCCCCGAACAAATCAGGGTACCAGTACCTCGGCGAGCATGGAGGCCTGGCCAATCCTGGCGCTTAAATGCTACGCAGGGCCCTTTAAAAAGACCAGTTGTAGTTATCCTGACAAGTGAAGGAGAAAGGGAGTCTCATATCAGCAAATACTGTCGACAAGGACATGAACCTGGCAGTGCTAACTCTTCTCCCTAACTACCGATTCATTTTTTGGGTGATACAAAACGTTTTTTCAGGGACCATAGAGAGCCGAGGGAGGTGGGCACTAAATACAATTTAGATTGTTTTTGGGTGAATTATTCATTTAACCTAAAGAGAGCAAAATTAATTTGTAACTAAACATCTGAGGAGGCTGTAACTTTATGTGGTTCACTTGGTCTCACAGCAGAGGAAACACTTAACTGACCAAGTTGAGGTAGGGTGTCCCAAAGATGGAAGATTTTTTGCAGCCATTATTTAATTTTACCTTTACATTCGGGGACAATTACCTGTGAAACAAACATATGTATAAAAAGGCTCGGCGTTAACTCACAGTGAACAGTGATGTTGATAGTGTTGGACTCGACTGTCCTGATGGCTCCCGGGACAAAGAAGCTGACCTCACAGGAGAAATGGGCATCCTTGTCCTCCTTAACCACCTTGTACTCCAGTGTGCTCTGGACGGTGAAGAAGTCACTGGACTGCTGGGTTACCAGCATCACGATGTTCACATCTGGAGAAGACAATGTAGATATGTAACAATGGACAACAGAGCTTACAGATAGCACATTCAATGTATTCTTAATCAATATTCAAATGCAAATATATGTATATTTGACTAGGGGACCAAAGTTATGACAGTTCATCATGTAGGGAACAAGAATGCCTGTTCCAAATTTCATGGCAAACTACACAATATTTGTTTCACTTTGGTCCAAACCTGGTATTTATCAATCTAACATCCATCAATCAATCACTTTCGCTTTTCTGTCGACTTTTGCTTGCCAGTCACTAAAAAATGAAAGTAGAATTGTCTGTTTCAAAGCGGTGGATCGACTGACAAACTGTCATTGAGATCCCCGAGTCAAGCCGCTAGCGTAGCTAAACATATCACAGTTTTCTGTGGGCAGGGAAATTCCTAGGTACTGTTTCTGAGATACTTTGGGATTTTACCGTTTGCTTATGAAGATGCGTAGAAGATTTTCATGAATACGCTGAGATTTGAAAGAGAAACGGCCTGGACTTAAACCAAAGGAAACACTATGGTGTTACATTGCAGACCCTCAGATAGACACAATGGGCCATCTACTGTTTGCACTCACGTCCTGGTGCAGACACCAGCGGCATGCTGTCCCTGTACCATGTGATGTTGGGTTTAGGGAAGCCGTTGCGAGCCTCACATGATGCAACCTAGAAGGAGAATCACATTTGCAAATATGTATTACCGTGAACATGGTCATTTCAGCAATCTACAAATACTGTATACATTATTATTATTATTGTTGTTTTGGTTGCTGTCAAGTGTCTACAATTAAAAGTGACTCACCTTAGACGGAACCTCATTGGTCATTGATATTCCAGTAAGGACACCCTCGATCACTGGAGCCTCTGGAGGAGCTGAATCAGGAAAATATATTATTTTTAATAAATACATCATGAAACAATCTTCTGACTTTGTATCTTCCTTTAAACAAGGTTTTGTGTGACACACAGAAAGCTTGTTGTGAGTCCGTCTTACCAAACACTCTGAGGTGGGTCTTTCCCTCAGCGTTCCCGGCAGCCAGCCCGTTAACCTGGCAGAAGAATTCCCTCTCGTCGTAGAGCTGGACATCTTGGATGGTGAGTCGAGTTCCCTGCTGGTCTGAGGTCACCTCGATGCGACCGCTGTAGTCCGTGTTGTTGTCCACCATCTGCTGACTGCCATCGCCGTAGAAGATGCGCATCCGAGCGCTGTTACCTGCAGCTCTCTGCGGGAGGACACAGTAGTTTAGGGTTAAATCAGTGGAAACCGTTGCTCATGTATTTGGTTGATTTTGGGCAGTTTTGCTTACAGGTATGATGGTTAAAACATGTGTGCAGCAGGTATTTATCAATCTAGCATTCATCAACTCAGCAGTCACTGTCAACTGCTGAGTTGAATCAGACAGATCTATACCTATTATTTATTACATCATGCCGGATAACTTTAATAATTATGCACTGACTTTGGTTTGTGTGTAGGAGGGGTTTCCCGTGGCCAATAACAATGGCTCTAGTCTAACTTTTTGATGACTTGAAAAGTTTTTTTTTTTTCCTTTTTAAAATTAAAGGTTTTTCTGAAAACCTTTTGAAAACCAGCCTGAACTGATTGTTGGAGTTACGTGAACGTTAACCAAAACTGTGGCCTCGGTGTCGGTGTGGTTGGTGACTCAACAAATTGGGAAGAAGCAACCCACGGGGTGATGCTATACTATAGAAGTTGGTTACTTATTTCTATTTCTGTCAATGACCACTACATGAAAATAAAAATGAAATACATTGAATTGATATACGAGGTCCCACCCTATGGGAGGACAACAGGAGCCCGTCCTCGTCTGTCCCCCCACCACCACTCTCTTGCCCGCCCTGCAGGTGTCGCTGTTGAAAAGCATTTTAAATCACAATATCCACAAAGGATTTTTTTCCCAAAGAAGAGAGATCAAATATTTTATAAATGATACTGAGATTTGGTAGTTGTTTATTTCAAACGATTACTCTTTTTATACTTTGATCTCCCTCTTGCCTTTAAAAGATAGAGGAGCAACCTCCTGCCTCTATGGACCAGCCTCCTCTGCAGTGAATACAGTTTTTACTCCATCTACCAAGAGTCTAAGAGTCATGCATTTGGGTCCAGATCTTGTTATGCTGAGACATTACAATAGTTATTATATGACTGTTTATACAAGCACCTCGCTCATTAAATAGTTTATATTAATAAATAGTTTCTTCTGACGTCAGTGGAGGAGCTCTTTATTTCAGGTAATGCAGCACTCCCCCACTGTAAAATGATGCTGGAAAACCTGGCACTATTCATATGCAGGATAGGGGATGTGGAAGACGCTGTAACCACTGAAGTTACTGTTATTAGACAGTGTTTTGTTTCTCAGCATTTCATATATTTTGGTTTTAAATGACTGTAAAATACTGTATAAACAGCACCAATAATAAACAGAATAGTAACAATAATATCATACTTTTGATAATATTAATAATTAAAATGAGAATTGTAGTTTTCAAATATTTACTACAAAAACATGGCTATGAGCCTCCTTTCTTTTTGCCCAAAGCACATCATTCAACCTCTACTTTAATATTTACATTATTCACTTGAATATCATGGTGGTTTGTTGTCACTACACAGATATGGATTTTATGGACTGTTTTGTATTGAAGACGATCTGAAAGGAATCCGATTTGAATCAGAGGCACGCTGAGTTCACTCATTTGTTTTTCCTCCTTGCTCCGTCAACATGACCTACGATTAATTGGTCCATACAATAAAAAAAAGAAAGAAAAATCTATTTATGACAAGCATGCATGCTCATGTGAATGTATTTGAGATTTTGTGTCACAAGCAAGGAACGAATGAAAGTCATCTCAGAAATGAACAGAGGCAACAATACCTCCAATCAGGAAGTCCTTGCAGCCATATTTTATCCTTATTTCACCTAATTTGACTATTCTTATTTATAACTATTTTTTTTCTGTGGACAATAATTCAGGACATAAGAAGTCAGATGCTCCCTGACCATGAAATCAAATTATTGACTTTAAGGGGGCTGTCCTCACATACGTGCTCGGTTGGATAGTTACAGATCCCGACAGTGTCAGTTTTTGCAATGGGTCCAGCAGTACTCACCACAAACCACTGGATCATGACAAAGCTGGGCTCGTTGTCGGCATCAGTGAAGCTGTACTGGCAGGGGATCTGAGCCGAGTCATCCAGGTACACCTCAACGGCCTCATGCATAGTCAGCTCCACCTTGGCCCACGCTGAAAAGCACACAGACATGCACATAAATCAACGTCATGCTTTCTGCAGGTGCTGTGCAATGGTCCTGTATTATTCATGAGCCATTAAAGCCATAAAATAGTATCAAACTCAACATAACAAAAACATTTCACCGTGTCTGTATTCGTATTCTAATTTTGACCCTCAAGTCTAATGTAATTCTAGACTGCATTGTGTTTGGCAGATTGACTGAATGTCTTCCCAGGCCAACCTGGAGCCACTCTGCCATGTTAGCAGAACAAAGAAGAAAAGGATTCTTGTCCACATGGCATCATTTTCATCTCCCTTCTGCCTGGCTGACTGTAACCACTAAACCACATCTTGGCCAGAAAACCAGTTCCCTAGGAATCATTGGGGGAATGCAGGCATGAGAAGGCCAGCCAGTTTGACACTGGGCTGTTGACTCATAGAACCAAGTGGGGGTTTTTTTCAGCCATTTTGGACTTGGCTGCTGTTATAGAGGGGGCTAGCTCACAACAGTGAGAAAATAGACTTGTTGTGCCATCTTGTTCTTCTTTGTCAGTTTTCATGCTAGATGGTAAAGGATACATCCCTTTCCCTTCCCTCTCCTCCCTCTTACACCGTCAGGTGTCACAGTGTGACGTTCAGTGGATTTACTCCATCACGTGTTGTCATGGACCAAAAGGGGAACAGGTCTAGGGAAGACAACAAGTATGGAAATACAAAAATTTGGAGGTGTGATTTTAAGAAGAGGCAATCTCACCAGACCTCTGTAGCCCGCTGCTCATCTCTGCTTGAGGCTAGCTACATTAGCCGCTACTAGCATGACACTCACAGATCTCTGATCAAACTGTCTGCAGTTAGGGTTGCATTGTGGGTAATGTGCTGCATCAATATGGATTTTCCTAAATTTCCACATTTGATTTTCAGGAGGAACACCCTTTGAAGTACAGTACTTACAGTGGTGTACTTTTTAACCACAGAATTCTACAGACGACAGAACAGGAAACAAGCTTCATTTTCTCAAGGCAGAGCTCTTCATATACATTTTTGCAACTGTATTGTGTTTACTGATTAATGTGGGTCAAGTGTTGGGTGCACTGTGCAGCTGTATTAGGGAGAAAACATGCTCTAAATTTGGTGTAACCAGATACTTAGGGGCAAAAGAAGAAGAAAAAAAGAACAACAACTTGGGACATCAGTTTTTTTTGTTTTTGACTATTCAACAGTTCTCAAAAATAAATGAAAAACAATCAGCAAGGCTAGACCTTAGTGTCCTCAGCGTTGGTTGAAACAGACCAAGCATGAAAAGAGCTTTAAGAGTCCAGTTGCCACCCTGCTGCCCCCATTCAGCCGGCTGCTCCCCCATCACCACCCTGTCTCCTCCCCCCCGCCTCAGCACCAATCATTTTCACAACTCATTTTTTTTTTTCCCCTTCTTTTTGTCCCTCCCTCCTCCGCCTATGCTCAGCCAACCATTCCTTTTAAGACAACGGGCATGCCATTGTTCCCCCACCTGGGTGGACCAGATCCCCCTCACACACACACCCCACCCACCAGCCAGCCAAAATATACATTTCTATCCCTAAGCCAAAGGTTAAAAACAGTTCATCACATACTGAAGTTGTTGTTTACTCTGACAAAGATGATGTGAGACGGCTTTGAGACAAGAAGCAGATTATGGAGGCTGGAGAGCAAAGCATGTCACAGAAGTCAGTGTAAAAAATGTTGTGTCTCTTTGGGGCCGCGCTGCTAACTTTTCAGCTAATCCGATTAGCACTGGGGGGTTGCTGGGGATTTGGCTTCCAAAGCCAACCTGGGACCGGTCTTATCTGTTCCTGTTGTGACTTTATGCGGCACGGACTAAAGCACAAGTACACATGACCCATGATCTATGGACCCTGACAACCAAAACTGCTGCCTGTGGGTGTGTGTGTGTGTGTGTGTGTGTGTGTGTGTGTGTGTGTGTGTGTGTGTGTGTGTGTGTGTGTGTGTGTGTGTGTGTGTGTGTGCATACATTTGTGGCTGTCTGCAGTCTGCGTCTGGATGATACAGAGCTAATTCATTCAGAAAAAAAGAAAAGAAAACACACCGCTCCAGAATATTTGGATGTGTTGACAGGATCAGCCCTGCGACTGGACAACAAGACCTCAAATGACTGAGGTCTGTTGGAGGGATGAGCGACAGAAGGGGGGTCAGGGAGAGAGACTCGGTTTAACAACAAACACAATGACATTTCAAATGGTAGATTAACTACTATTAACTACTCCAACCATAATTATGTCACTATTAAAGTTTAACAGTTTGACTGTGATCACATAAAACCATGCTGGATGCAGCTTCCATGATATGGTTAATGCCGATGTTTGAATGCTCTCCTTTTTAAATTCCTTGCCTACATCCTTCTCTCTTTTGTGATCCAGAAACTGATTTCAGTGCTGCCATCTTGCTAGTCGTCACAGCAGGGCTGGAAATAGTTGGAAACTTGTGCCAGTTTAATACGCTTTGGTGCCAATACCAACTGGTTTTGGATAACTTGCGTCGAGGAACACGGAAACGTTTTCCGCAAAAACCTCTTTGTTCATTCAAAGCCAAACTCATCCAATGTTAAGTGCTGATGTCTGCACAAGAGCTTGGCCTGGCATAACTGGATAACTGGAACTGGCAAAATCATGATTGAAGACCAAGTAAAGAAATTCAAGGTCAGCTTTCAGTACTTGTTACCTTTAGCCATGCGAGCAGCGTGGCTCTATGGATGGCAAATGTCAGTTTTGGTCCAGACTGATATTTCTCAAAAAACATTGGACGGATTGCCATTAATGTTCCACAGAGGACGAAGCATGCTGATTTTGATCATCCCTGACTTTCTCTCTAGCGCCATTATCAGGTCAAAGTTTTCCTTTATCCCGATATACAACTCCATGTCTGCTGGTTGAATTGGCACAAAATTGTGTACAAACATTTGTGGTTCTGAGACGATGTGGATGCTGACTCATCACAAAAAAAAAAAAAAAAAAGGCCGCCCCATTTATGTTCACTTTTCTCTCTTCCTTTCCTCACATTCTCTGAGTTCCGGGTAAAGGAGAGAGATAAAGGACACAATATTTCTCAAAATTAAAATCATTTTCCATAAATAGCAATGCAACGCACAGAGGATGTTGCCAATACTTGCACAGAAAGAGCAAGAGCAGCAACTTTTTCTCTGCAATAAAACAAAATCTGCCTTCATGTTATAAGAATTCAGCTGATTGAATGACAGATCTCACCTCCTGCCACGAATGTATTATTGGGAATGATCTAATTTGTTGAGTGATTACTTCTGAGTATTAACATTTATTAGGTAATGTTAATGCTGTTGTGTAGCACTTTTAAACCCTCTACAATGTTTATAGAGGTGACTGAGCATGTTTGAAGGCAGAGAGAAAATTAAAACAATGAATAAATTAGTTTTCTGTCCTTCCATTCAAGACAAATGGAGACAGACTCACACAATGCAAATCAGACAATACCAGACATAATGAGGGGGATACTTCCAGGACCGCCTCTGCATACAGTCGCTCATTATCTGCTTTACACAGAGACAATACCCTCAGACGCTAACTACAGTGGTCACCATTATTGGCTTTCCCATTCGATTAAGGCTGTCAGCTTAAGTCTCAGTAGATCTGCAGCTCCACCACTGATAAGGAGTCCAAATCACCTCTGACACAAGAAACCGGCCTCATTTACTCACCCTAATCCCTCACATGCCTGGTGGGCCATGAAATGAGACCGAATGCTTCGGAGGACATTAAAACGTCCAGTAATAAGTTATCTATAAACCCTCATGTTCACTGAACATGTCAGGCATATCATAGAATCGTATAAGCAGATACAACACATTCTATATAGGTTTGTACATTTATGTACATTTACTTTCAGGGGAAGAAAATCTTTCTTATTTAAGCTACTCATGAGAAAATGTGAGAGCCAACCAGCGTTTCAGACTATTTCATGACTTCTCTGAATAAAAGTAGTGAGTGGACACAGAGTCCCTCAGAGAGGGGAGGGTGTGAAAAGCTAGCATGAAAATGTGGGCGACAGGCAGGAGGATTTCTCAATACGCGGCCCCGGTGTAGTGTGGAACACCTGGGGGACACAGTGTACTGCCCGACATCAAAGCGTACAGACACACAGTGAAAGCACACGGCCCTACAGTGCAGACGAGAGCTCCTCGTCCTCGTCTGTGCTTTCAGAGGCAGCATCTGGCACAAATCTCCCAGCAGCCTGTTCCTTGGGTGACAGTCAGTAGCTGTTAAGGGTCCCGGATTTCTTCTTTCACATATAGAGATAAGGAAGTGCTGCAAATCTCCTCAAAGGCACCCCTTTACGCATCAGTGCCCCCCCCCTCTTTCATGCAGCAGAGCATATCACAGCTCCAGGTCAGGACCTGACACGCAGCCCTCCATGAGGTGGACTCACTCAGGTCGCTCTCACTCAACACTATTAGAAACATATGAGGCTGACAGCGACCTTTCATTCACAGCATTATGCTTTGTGCACACTTCAGTTTTCACAGGGCAGTATTTAATTGTTTTGCACTTGCACAACAACACATTTTTGTATTTTCCAGACTCCAAACAGTCCCACAGGCAGCAAAGTAGACGGAGCGGTGCATGTGTTTATGGAGTGCAATTTTGGTACTAAAATTGGCACGATTGTCATGGAGTTTTCTGCCTCTTTTTGCCAAAGCAAGTGCAAAAATGCTGCTTTAGTTTAATAGTCTATAGGAAATATACGTGTACACTTAAAAACTTGGACTTTTGACTATTTTATCATTATATTAAGAACTTTAGTGCATAAAATTATCATATCAAATCATCACCCAGGCGTAGCTACAGGCCAATTTACAGAAATAGTAATTTTTTTAATCCGATCAGATTGTAAAGCACTTTTAGGCAACTTTTAATGCTGCCAAAAAACATAACTTTCTGCAAAGTGTAAAAGACATGCATGCGTTTTGTTGTGCTTAAAACTTAGTTCTGGCTATGCAGACATTTCTTTCAATGTTTTGGACTTGGCCACGTCACGGTCAGTCAGTCGGTCTCTCTCACACACACACACACACACACACACACACACACACACACACACACACACACACACACACACACACACACACACACACACACACACACACACACACACACACACACACACAAAATAAATTGAATTCTGTTGAGACTGTAACTCTCTGACTGCACACACATGACACTCAAGAACATGTTATCATGCTGGGAATGTTTCTCTAATGGTTTTATGGGTTCTTCCAACCTCCGAAAAACAGTCCGCCAACACTGGCTTTTTAAAGAATTGCTAATCATCCCCGCTGGTGAGCAACTTCCTCAGCAGCTGCATTCATTTTTTATCCTCACACCCGATGGGTGAGACTTCATTAAAGGAGCAACATGGATGTTTTATTTATGCTTGTATCTGATGTTCGGCAGTGAGTGTGGCTTGTTCCTCTGCATCCACTCCCCATCAATAGACCCCCCCCCCCCAGAGCTGCTGGGCTCAGGCATGCAGGTTGCTCCGCAGCCACAGGATGGCTAATTAAAGGTCAGCAGGCTAAACACTGTGTCTACATCAAGGGGGGGTTTCCTTTAGCTATCAGCAAAAACAAAAACAAACATGGAGAGTGAGCCTATGTTAACACATTTTCCTAAAAACTCATTAAGCAGGTGTGGGTGCCTTGTTGCTAGAAAGTCAAAACCCCAGCTAAGAACATGGAAATACAACATAAAAAAGGCAGTCATTCTGCTTACCATCCAACTAAAACAACTGTGACTTACTCCTTGTGTAGTACCTGGATAGTGCCTGAACACAGCAACTATCACAGAAACTAATGCTTGAACTAAAAATCCAGAAATACCCCCGACCACAGCGCTGCAGTTCTGGGGGAAACGCTCGAGTATAATTCTGTTTGGTTTCCATTTCAAACATAAATATCAATTCAAGGATACATGATTGGATTTCCTTTCAATTTCCTAGATGGATTGGTATGTTTGGACGAAATGCTAACCACAAGTATGGAGCACGTCCTTACCCATCAAATGCAGACAACATAACCATATACAGCTTTGGAACCAGTGATTAATATAACATTCAACAAACATGTTGAGTGATCCCACTTCACTGACGGTGGACTAAATGACATTTCGAAGGTAGACAGACACTGGAAACAGCAGTGATTCCTTCTCGGCCTAATATTAAAGTGTGTGAAAGACGAGACATTATGGTGAGAGGGGCCAGGTATGAGGCCTCTGCTGTTATTTTAACGCTATAAATAGAAGACCTTCTATCCAATCAAACCTCTGACGACAGCGCGCCGACTTGCCGCTGTACTCCAACAAAAGGCCTTCTTATCCCGGCCCCTGTGGTCATCATCACAGGGCTGAAAAGCCTTGAGCGCTACAAACGGGGTGCCAACAAAATCAGCTTTCCCTCAACCATCCAGCAGAAAGGGCTGGCCTGAGATAATCACTTCCATTTCAATCTCCAGACGCCACAAGCTCTGCCAACTTTAGGTTTCAAAAAAAAAAGTCACAGCTAGAAGAGCATCAGACATATTCAGTACCATTTTTTTGGCACTTTTACCATTACTGAATAGTTGATAGTGTGGACACCAACCTGTTCTCACTCCAAACTCATCGAATACCACAGCTTGCTCAGTGCCTCTTGGCGTCTGATACCGATGCACTGAGGCACCCTGTAGCATCTGTACGTGACGCACCAGAGTTTCAGTTAACCTCAATGTAAAGCCACCCACGTCATTATTAGAAGCTCAGAGCAACTGACTCAGTAGAACGTCCACAATAGTCCACTTAGGGCGAGTGGATGGGTCCAACAAACACAGGACGTCAATCCAGGAGACGGCTGTTTGTGTTGAATTAAAAGTTAACATTTTGTAACTTGAGTCGTTGGTCTTGGACTCAGTCACGTGAGTAATTTTGTGGCCTAAAAGTTTATTTCTTAACAAACACACCGAGTGTCAGTGTCCGAGCAACGGTATTTGACGAGTTGGGAGTGAGAATGTGTTGTAGATAAACGGAGAGTGAAGGTTATGACATGAAATAGAGATTGCTTGCCAGAATCAAACCGTTATACGATGATATGCGTCATATCTCTAACCCCCTCAGGAGAACCCCTGAAATTGCTTCCATTTCTCTTATAATCACCAGACCACAGAAATGAACTGTATTTGCAGGTTTTTTGATCCATGCAAAAGAATCAAATGGACAGAATACACAAAAAGCAAGTCAGTGTTCCTGACTGAAAACTATTCACTCACTGGTAAAGGACACTGATGGACCTGTGAGTGACTAATCGTGACCCATAGCACGCAGGGAAAAGATTACTGTATTTTGCCAATACATCTGGGTTAGCTGCTGTTCCACTTGCTTCTGTAACTTGACAGAATCTCCCACCGAGGGTATATTTCATCTGTCGTTCTAAAAAAACAAACATGTTTCTGGTGTTGAAGTTATTTCAAGAAAGTAGCACTGATCTAATCTTGTTAAATGTAATGATGCTCTGGCGAAAGTTAAATAAATATATTTTCTCTTTCCGATCACTTCCACCAACGTCAAAGTTCTTACGTTCACAACTCGGACATCACTATATCTGACCAATCGTCTTCCTGCCAGCATACCTTGGATCATTGCAATCCTGTCATTACCTGTTCACCATCTCCCCATCACCACCATAAGACTCAGGATGTTCCAGGACATTTGCATCTTCTGTCTGCAGGCTTTAGTCATCTTTATATGGGCCTAAACTTAATGAATATGCTTCACATCGATGCTGTCTATTTGAGTCTAATAAAGTCTCTTTGTTTCCAAACCCAATAAATTAAAGTGAAAAAAAAATTAACAATTGGTTAACAATTCCAATGGGATGCCACACTGAAACTGCAGCAGAAAGCAAGCAAGAACGTCTACAAGATTCCTCTGGTCTTCATACACAACCACAATTATTTATGCTGAATCTATTTAGTGAGAATGATACAGCCTCACATTGTGCTTTATGGGTTGGCTGGGTATTTACATAACAATCATAGACAATTAGCTTTAATGGTGATTGTGAGCTACGCCTCCATCTCTCACTCACACTCACACACACACACAGAAATCAAACATCCATTGTTGTAAACGTGTGCATTCATTCATTTGTTTGAACTCTCTTACACTGTTTCGTGGGTCTGACTGTATTAGCATTCGAGCTGCGCCTGTCCCACAACAAAGGAGTATTGGTGCACTCCCTCTCCTTTTATCCCACCTACCAGACATGAGGCGAACATGCCACACCTAATTCACCGGGATCAAAATGGCGAACCCCAAGCCCCCTCCCCAAATCCCCTGCTGAGAACCTTAATGCTCTCAAAGAGAATATCAGAGTGATCACAGGTGCACTGCTGTGTTAATGAGGAGGAGAGGCTACTGCCTGTGCCCAGGCCAGTCCTACTAAACCCCCCAAACACAAACACACACACACACACACACACACACACGATTCAAAATCAGCGTTGTTTATTATTAAATAATGTCAATTCTAATGGCAGACTCCCCTCATCAGAACCCATCTGAAACCCACAGTCCAATAACCACACCTGCTTTCCACGGCGACGAGCCAGGTGTGAAAATGGGCAGAGCTCCAATCAGCTCACAAACTGTTGTCTCCACATTGCTGTTACTACAACTGACCGCATGATCCCCACCATGGTGGCAGCGATGAGAGACGGCGTGACAGAAACCTGGATCAGATCCAGCTGGACCTGGAAAATATTCAGGGAGAAGAATCGAGTGCAGAGAATCCATAACGTGTTGCCGTGTGGCGGAGCAACAGCTCGCTACGATATTTGTTTTTTTTATTTTAATTAAGATCCGACTGTGATGCTACCTAAGCTTGCAACTAACGATTGTGTCAACTGTCAATCAACCTGTCATGATATATCGTTAAGTCTTAAAAATGGCCTTCACAAGATCTTTGAAACCCAAGGTAGAATCTTCAAATTTACAAACCGGTCAAAAGATATTCAATGTAATGTTACATAAGACTGAGACAGGCCACAAAAACACAAATTTGGATAAATAAAACCAGGAAATTTGAGGCATTTCTGCTTGAAAACCTTACTTAAATGAGTAATCGATCATCAAAATAGCGTCAGATCCTTTTACTGTCGATCGACTTTTACGTTTCCATTCTAGACCCAGCCGAACCGTAACCTAATTTAGTTAGCAAAATGTGCACACACTAACAATATAATGCCACTCTGCTTTTATCTCCCTACCATCAATGCAAAAGTCTTGCTAAAAAGGCGTTTCACTTGCGAGGGACCAACTCGTATCTGAAGCTGCTTGCACACAGCTGTCCTGATAAGAGAGAGAGATGAAAAGCACCGATACGCTTGTGTGGGTCAGTGAAGGTAATCCCGTACTGGATTTTTATCTGCAAGATCACCCGGCAGCCGATTCACAGGAAACACAGGAGGAGATTCTCGGATCAGATTAGACTTCTGGATGTCAATGTTGTGTCTACGTGAATGATTTGTTTTCTTTGGAGACGTTCTAAGGCTGGCTGGAGGGCAATTACACGCAGGTTAAGGAGAGTGGAAGGCACCGCAGGGTGGGGGGGAGGAACACTAGTGGAGGAGGGATAGGGGAGAGAACAAAGCACATGTGGACTTCAGCCTGACAGGAAGTTACCATCATTTGATCCTCCGTCTCTATGATCAGCAGGTAAACGACAGAAACCATCCAACGATTGGAGGCAAAAATAAAATGTCTGCAGACAAACAGCTGGACGCAATCAACAAAACAAAATCAAATATTTTCATCTCCACCTATACATATACATATCTATTCTTATTAAGTAAGGCATTAGATCGTGTTCTCTCCCAATACCTCGTGGCTTGTTGTGTGCATGTAAACACAGTCCGCGAGAGTCAAAGGTTCGAAACACGTTCACCTTCACAGCAGCCTTATTGACACGTCTCACGGATCTGAAGCACGTGTATTTTCACAACAAACTTGCCCCGTATTTCACATCCAAACACAGCAGTTGCGCCCCCCCTCCTTTTTACTCTAACGAGTCACATGCCCGCCGTCAGTCAGACACAATGTCAAACACAATGACATATCTGTATTCACAGCTCATAATCAGCTGCATTGTTTGATATGAGAGCAGCTCAGCTCCTACTTTATCTTGATCTCTAGACTGGGAGACTCCGGTTCTCAGGGCTCAGCAGACAATATCCGCCGCTTGTTTTATTCGCTCGGCCACGACGTGCCAAGACCTTGAGCCGGGGTTGTGGTTATGACTGGATTCCCAGTCGTCGGGTGGCACTGTGTGTCCTGCTGGTTCTGGGGAGGATGGAGGAGGTGGGGTTCACGTTGCCACAAGCAGCTGTGAACAATAGTACCGTGCGCCAACCCCCCCCCCCCCCCCCCCCCCCCCCCCCCCATTCCCATGCAGTGGAGGAACAGGGGCAGCTGGGAAGGGGAGTGCTCCATCAGCACCTGTGGGTGACCCATTTGTCAAGTGATTTGTGGGAAGAAGTGTAGAAGCAGAGAGAAGAGAGAAACAGAGGGGGGGGTGTGTGTGTGTGTGTGTGTGTGTGTGTGTGTGTAGGAGGTGGAGGAGAAACTTAAAAGAGTATTATCTCGGGACCACACACAATGCAAAGGCTGTTGACTTCCCTCTCAAACGCACCTGTGCATCTATAAAAGAAATCTTGCATTTCCTCTATCCCATCTCCAACTCATGCTATGTTCAGGAGCTGATGGAAAAGTACGAAATTACTAGATTGTTTCAGTATACTGGTAAAAAAAACAATGATTATCCCACAACCGGCCTGAATCTTGCCCACAACTCGTGCTGCCAACCAGAGACCACTACAGAGACGGCTCACAGACAAATAAACAGCAAGGCGTACTCATCTACTGGCAATGGGGAACGTTTTTAAAAAAAAACTACATATACACACAATTTTTTGAGGGAATAAGAGTACAATTTTCATAGTTTTTTTTAATCATAATTTGTATCTGTTATAATATTGTGAGATCTGAGGACAACAAAGTCAGAAGGGACAAAAAACATGACAGATTTCAAACAAAGCAACAGTTCAGCTTGATATCTAAAATAATCACCTTTTGTAGAAAAGAACTGTGCACAACAACAGTAAGTATGTTAGATTTCGAAGTTGGTCTGTAAACTGTGATGTTTACAACAGACAATATGGGTAACAATACTAATGCTTGCCTTTGTTTTCTTCTTGTAAGAAGTTTGTCTATTTTTTAAAATCTGTCAGATCGTTTTTGATCGCTCTTTCTCGGGATGTTGCGGTGTTCCCAGAACTTCCCAGAAGGAACTTGTTGAGTACTGCTTAGAGGGACCACGGTGTCCCTGGTGGAGTGATTTTAACAACTATCTCACTAAGCATCTACCACACAGACCAAAAAGGCACAGTATTAGTCAACACTTGAGGCAGAGATAACAGTGTGATATATAACACACCAGCGCTCATGAGACTGAAGTGGAGATAACCCAGTTTTATGCTGAAACATGTATAAATTAACTTCCACAGACAGACACACGGGCAAAATCCTCTGCTCAGAACACTCTTTGATTAGACGGTTGATCTTTTAACAGCGTCCAATATCAGGGCTGAGGGAGTGGGGGAGGATTTGATATTTAAGCATCTCTTTATCCTCTCCCTTTTGAAATGTCAAGTTCAAAAGATCCAGACCAGCGGCCTTGATCTGTGAGCTAAGACGACCTAGAGAATTACCCGGCAACTCCTAACCGCCGTCACACGGCAGAGACGACTGCAGCTCTGCGGCGGGTCTCAGGACGGTCGGTACACACGGAGTGTTATTAACCGTGATTCTATTAGTGTCGGTAAACAGGCTTTTGATGTTTGTTCCTCGTGCTCCGTTCTGACCTGCCTAATGAAATGAAAGCAGTGTTTTCACTGAAATGAAATGCTCATTGTGCGTTTCAGCTTCTTCTAATTGAACTTATTCCATTAGGACACTTTCCCAAGCAGTCTCTCACACCACCGCAGTGTGCTAAGTCCTGTCAGTTTGTGTGATTCTTAAAAGACAAATATGAAAAGGTTTTGATGTCTATAATGAAGGGAAGTGATGGATAGCGTGCCAGTGTCAGTGAATGAAGCGCTGCCAGTTCATTTAGAGCCAAACAGAGCCTGATGTCCCACTGAACCGGAGCCAAACGCGGCAATGCACCGAAAATAACAATAATATGATAGAGGCATTATTATATTGTTCACCTTCATGGTTATGGTAACAATTTTACTTTAATGAAATGTTTACCACACACTTTGATGTAGTTTTAAGCAGATATGAGTGTTTATTAATTTGTCACACTATTAAACATAGGTGGAGGTAGGGCTTCACAATATGTTGATATATCGATATCATAAGAGACTGGATATCGTCTGAGATTTTGGATATTGAAATATAACTATTGTCTTTTATTGGTGTTAAAGGCTGCATTACAGTAAAGTGATGTCATTTTCTAAACTTACCAGACTGTTCTATTATTTTCCTTTACCCAATTAGTCATTATATCCACATTCCTGATGACTTTATTAAAAACCTCATTGTGTTTGTCGAAAGGCCAAATTTCAACGAAAGATGACAAGATTGCCTGATGACATAGTAAAACAAAGTTGTAATAACGTAAAATAGGTCTTCATAAGAAGAGTTGTGATTGTTAATAAATACTTTACATTAATAAAAACACGATTGAGAATCGATTGAGCTCAGTCAGACATACAGTTGTGGTCAAAAGTTTACATACACTTGTAAAGAACATAATGTCATGGCTCTCTTGAGTTTCCAGTTATTTCTACAACTCTGATTTTTCTCTGATAGAGTGATTGGAACAGATACTTCTTTGTCACAAAAAACATTCATGAAGTTTGGTTCTTTCATGACTTTATTATGGGTTAACAGAAAAAGTGACAAAATCTGCTGGGTCAAAAATATACATACAGCAACATAAATTAGCAATTTTGGTGACTTAGAAAGTTGTGTCAATGAAATGAGCTTCATAGCATGGCCTCTTAACTTCTTGTGAGTGATTATGAGTGACTACAGCTGGTGACTTCTCTGAGGCCATTTAAATAGGGCTCATTGGATACAAACGCCCACAAACGCTACAATGGGAAAGTCAAAGGAGCTCAGCATGGATCTGAAAAAGCGAATCATTGACTTGAACAAGTCAGGAAAGTCACTTGGAGCCATTTCAAAGCAGCTGCAGGTCCCAAGAGCAACAGTGCAAACAATTGTTGGTAAGTATAAAGTGCATGGCACTGTTTTGTCACTGCCACGATCAGGAAGAAAACGCAAGCTATCACCTGCCGCTGAGAGAAAATTGGTCAGGAGGGTGAAGAGTCAACCAAGAACCACCAAAAAGCAGATCTGCCAAGAATTAGAAGCTGCTGGAACACAGGTGTCAGTGTCCACAGTCAAGCGTGTTTTGCATCTCCATGGACTGAGAGGCTGCCGTGCAAGAAGGAAGCCCTTGCTCCAAAAGCAGCACCTTAAGGCTCGACTGAAGTTTGCTGCTGATCACATGGACAAAGATAAGACCTTCTGGAGGAAAGTTCTGTGGTCAGACGAAACAAAAATCGAGCTGTTTGGCCACAATGCCCAGCAATATGTTTGGAGGAGAAAAGGTGAGGCCTTTAACCCCAAGAACACCATGCCTACCGTCAAGCACGGTGGTGGTAGTATTATGCTGTGGGGCTGTTTTGCTGCCAATGGAACTGGTGCTTTACAGAGAGTAAATGGGATAATGAAGGAGGAGGATTACCTTCAAATTCTTCAAGATAACCTAAAATCATCAGCCCGAAGGTTGGGTCTTGGGCGCAGTTGGGTGTTCCAACAGGACAATGACCCCAAACACACATCAAAAGTGGTAATGGAATGGCTAAATCAGGCTAGAATTAGGGTTTTAGAATGGACTTCCCAAAGTCCTGACTTAAATCCCATTGAGAACATGTGGACAATGCTGAAGAAACAAGTCCATGTCAGAAAGCCATCAAATTGAACTGAACTGCACCAATTCTGTCAAGAGGAGTGGTCAAAGATTCAACGAGAAGCTTGCCAGAAGCTTGTGGATGGCTACCAAAAGCGCCTAATTGAAGTGAAAATGGCCAAGGGACATGTAACCAAATATTAGCACTGCTGTATGTATATTTTTGACCCAGCAGATTTGATCACTTTTTCTGTTAACCCATAATAAAGTCATGAAAGAACCAAACTTCATGAACGTTTTTTGTGACAAAGAAGTATCTGTTCCAATCACTCTATCAGAGAAAAATCAGAGTTGTAGAAATAACGGGGAAACTCAAGAGAGCCATGACATTATGTTCTTTACAAGTGTATGTAAACTTTTGACCACAACTGTACATCAGATGACATTTAGATGATACGGTGATCAAACGCTTACAGGAACTGCTTATGGCAGACTGAGTGCACTGATTGGTGGGGATTGCCGATATAGGAACACAAGAGAACATGGAGGCAATATGAGCCTGAACATATCACAGCTGAATAAAGTTTATTCACTGAAGTTTAAACAGTTATGAAGTAGGTTCAAGTTAAGTTTAGTCAAGTTTCAAAGTATGACCTCAGTTTTTTTTTTGGTCTTCATCATCACTACGAACACGTCAGCACCTTTGACAGCATGACTGCCTCGTATTAAAGGGGCACCCTTCTGATTCCAACCATGAGGATCAGTTTTCTCACTGTGGAGGAACTACTCAGCCTGTGGAAGCAGTTGTACGATGTCTTTTGTGGCTCTCAGCTGGGGCTTGGAGACCATTTTTAAAGACCAGTCCGGGGGGCATTGTGGGGAGTGTAGGAGCCATGGTTTATAAGTCAGGTTTTTTCGTCCTCTACTGCTTCGATTTGTACCATGCTTTTTTAAATCTGTCTCTTGCAGGTCCCCTAACTTCACTGCATATTAATATGGCAAAATATAGAAGAAAAAGACAAATGTTAAAGGATATATGTTTGGTGATAGTCAATATTTTTCTTACCGTCAAAAAAAAAACAAAAAAACGATGAATTGATCCAACTGATATTTCCTATGTAACCAAATCCTAATATGGCTCATTCCTCTGTCTTTCAGACGTCAACTGTTGCCTAAAAACTACGAAAAACACATCAGTGTCTCAGTAAAAGCGACACACACCTTTTGGAGATTTGTTAGAGGCGTAAATAAATAAAATTCCAAAATGTCGGCTTCAGAGGAACTCTCCCTCTAATGCCCAACATAATCAACTCTATCCGCTCAATAGAGACAAAAAGAGGCAAAAAACATTAAACATCAGCAAAAGGTCATAAAACATCAGAAAAACTTTCAGAAAATTGCTGCACAGCATTCTTCAAGTGTCTTCGATCCATTTGTGGGCTAATGGACATCCCAAAACAACTATTTTTAACTATTGCTAAACAAAGCCTTTTCGGATTATCCCCCCCATGAAGGAATCTGTTGTGCACATGCTCGTGCTGCACAGGAATTTTCAGAACATTTTTGAGATGTTTTAGAACCTTTTTTTGCTTTTGCCTCCATCAAAGTCTGTTTACAGCGATATGCTTCCTACCATAGAAAGCCTAAGGAGCCGAGTACGATATAAAACTGTTTTGGGGTTAATTACTCCTTTAATGTAAGAGGCAATTTAGTGCAATTTGAAACATGATTTTATTTTGTTCTTCTAGCCAACGACTAATCTCTCTCACTCGGTGTCACTCACTCTTCTCCAGCTCCGGGTTAGAATTATCTATCTAATTTAGCACTCAAAAATGTGTCAGAGACGAACTCACACGACATTGATCATGTACAGACTGCTAGCAGAAGAGGGCGGCGAGGCGATGCCAGAGATGTATGTTGTCACATTATGTCTTTGCCGCTGGGTAACAAGTGCTGCTTGGATGTGTCCCAGTCATTAAGAATCACTGATCTAAATGACAAAGCCAGCAGGGGGGGGGGGGGGGGGGGGGGGGGGGGGGGGTGAGATAGAAAGAACTGGCTTTAAACTCCACTACATAACACCACTATTTCGTGCTCCTCTGCCATTAGTTGCTTTGTGTTATGCCCCTTTAACAAGCACAGGCGTGTGTTTGTTTTCCAGGCCTGTCGATATCACTGTTCCTGTGTCTCTGCTGGGCAGCAGATGCCATGCTGGCTGGAGGTGGAGGAAGCCCGTGGCGACGTGACTCCTCCGGCCCCGCAGGGGGGCTTTGCAGAGTCACAGATCTCTTCACCAGGTTAGCTGCCCGACAACCACACGTGGGTATTTTTGTACGTGGTTTCCAAAAAAAAAACTAAATTTCATTTACTTTGCTTTTTTTTGACTTAATGCATGTAGCTAGCTGACGTACTGTATACAGTAACGGACAGAGTCAAGCAGGTGATGACTATGCAGCACCTCAGGAGCCATCACTTATTAAATGGGACTCCGGATGGGGTCTGTTGTGTCAATAGGAGTGCATATTAGATAGGTTTGACATATGCAGCAACTTAAACAACAAGCTAATCCCTCCTCTGCCACGGTCCTACAGGAATACTTCACCTCCAGAATGATCATATGTGTATCGGTTACTCACCCAGTGTTCCCTTGAATGAATAAAGTCAGGATGTATTGGATTATACTGCATGGGTTGTGTGAACGGATGTTTTGCTGCTGTCAACATGGCCCTCATTTTACTTCATTTCATTGAGACTTTTCTTTTTTTATTCTTCGTTCACCGTGGAGGCAAAGTGTTGTGTACCAAATCAACGTAACACTGTTGGTGACTGATATACAAATGATCATTTTGGGGGTGAAGTATTCCTTTTAAGTTATACAAACACACTTGTATATGTATGTAGCAGTTACTGGGATCTTTGGGACAGCTTGTACATACTTCCAGGAAGAGTAAGCAGGAGAAAAATGAATACAGCACTTACTGCTAATTCATAATACAGCCAATCGAACTTTAGGAGGTACTTTGTGCTTCCACTAAAACCTACTACATATAAAAGGCAACAATATGGTATTGAATTTGTTATTATGTACTACGACGTGGTGTGATAACCACGTAATTAAATTAGTAATTCAATTTCCCATTCAACCTATTGACAGTGTAGCACTGTAGAGTAAATACACAACATTGTTAGCCACTCATCCAGATCGGACTCACTTTCACAACATGCAGAGCAGCCCAGACGTCTGTTTCCCCGGCAACTCCATCCAGCTCCTCCTCCACCCTCTCCATGGGTGGTTTCCATGCCAGATGCCCAAACCACCTTGAATGACACCAATCTGACACCGGGGTCTGCTTCTGTCACCCACTGATGATGTCAGAGGGACTGCAGGGAGACTTGGGCTAAGATAAGATTCATGTTCTCGTCTTCGCCCTGAGGGATGCTGGGAGGCTTTGCTGCCGTTCTGCTGTCACAGCTGAGAGGTGCATGTAGGACAGCCGGAAACCACTAACCAGGACACAAAGACTATGATGGTTTACTCCAAATTTTGTTGACTTAAAAGTCACAGTAGCCAACCTGCAGAGATGCCTCACTTTGGCAGTTAGCAGCCCCCATGCAAGACCTGCTCACTACTTTATGAGATGTCAAATTTGACATTTTGACATGAAGGTGAAATGAAAAGGAAGGTGTTCAAAATGGAAAACGGCTATCCTTAAATATCTACGGCACACTTCAGGGCTATCTGCATGTGACGCACACAGGGCCAGCTTGTTAGTTAGACTGTAGCATTAAAAAAACAAAAACACTTTCTTTAAAAGCAACTTTTACAACTTCAAAACTGCAGTCTTTTACATTGCATTTGAATTAATCAGTCATAATAATTAGTGACATATTTGCGTATGATTGGACAGAGAAACGGACGGACACAGTTAAAGTAACAATTAATCGATTATCAAAATAGATGGCAATTATTGTGATGTCGATCGACTTAGCGATTATTCATAAATTGTTGCAGCTCTAAATAAAATCCAATTTTCTGCCTGTGATAAAACACAGCAATTATAATTAGTTTGGAGCATAATGCTGGCTGCCACACAGCCAGATAATCCACCATGGTGAGCGTGATGTCTTCATCTGGTTGTGATTCAAGTTTTATTAGGTTGAGTGTTTTCCAGCAACAAAATAGGCCAATTCCTAACAAACAAGGTTTTGGTGCAGCTTTATCACATTATGGTTTTTGAATTGTCAGCAGAGAACTTATACTATATTTTTGTGTTTGTAAAGAATTATAGTCAATTAAAAACTAATTACATGCAGGAAATGCACTTAAATAATGAGCGAGGGTTGAGAGTGTTGGGTTGGAGTTAGTTCAGAGCCTTGACACGTCTTTATTCGGACATTTTCAGTCGTAGAAGAAGCCCCACAGGGCAGATTCCGGACCCTAAAGCTGAGCTGTAGAGGTGGATCACGTTACAGCTTTCATCAGACACGTCTTCAACAGACACAGGCAGTGTCTGGCAGCCACTAAATTGCCCCAAACGTCTACTCTGCACCATGGCTCTTTAATAAATCCTGTCTGTGACTTGGACATCACTCTTCAGTGTCTGATTCTTATCTGTGAACACAGCCTGTAATCACATCCCACATCAGGATCTGTGACATTTCTAAACTAAGGCCAAAACAAATCACCATGAAAACTCTATCAGCAAAGAGCTACTTGAAAGAAAAACTCTATTTATTCCATCTGCATACTGCGGAATCCATATTAAGGACTTTCACAGTTAGAAAGGAACTCATTTGTTTGATCTTTACCCAATTAAAACTTCAGCTCATCTCACTCCAGACTGCCAGGCATTTGTCTAAAATATCTCCCACACTGTGCTAGCTGGATGGAGTGTGACAAAATGCATACCGATTCGAGAAATACAAAGTTCTCATTCTTGTTTGAAAGATCAATTTCAAAACTGTGTTTTTCCCAAATGCCAGCCCTTCTGTCACAAGTTTGATACTTGCTGGCAGCTGTTTCTGGACAGATCAGTGATCTTGTTTACTTATTCTTTCATTTTATAGATTGACATTTAAGTTATAGAATAGTTTATTTAGCAAAAGACAGTTCTTGTATGTGACTTGTGATTAACAACATTTAACTTCTGAGAACTTTGGCTTCTTAAATATATAAAAAAAAAATCTTTTATACTTAAATGCTGAAACAATTTGTCAATTAACCAATTAGTTGATTGACAAAAACTTAAATTGTAAACAATTTAGACAAGTCATTTTTTTCCAAGTCATTTTTTCACTTTCAAGTCATTTTTAAGCAAAAACACCCAAAATTTGCTGGTTTCATCTTCAAAGTTGTATATTTGGTGCTTTTTTCCACCTGTTATGATAATAAACTAAAATAACTTTGGGTTTTGGACTGTCACCTCGGGCTCTGTAAAATTGTGATGGTATTTATTACTATTTTCTAAACACCTTATAGACTGAACTATGGCCAAGGAACGGATTTCTTTTCATTTGAACATAATCTGCAGATAAATCAATAATGAAAACTATCAATATTTGCAGTCCTAGTGTTACAGCGAGGCAGCGAACAGTCTGGAGATATTCTAGATAAATTCCACTGTCCGATCAACAGTTGCTGCTGGTTTTCCCTCCACCAGCTTATTTTCTGCCTCTCTTGCTTCTCCTGGGACACTTAAACAAAGAGACGAGCCCTCTGGGGAATCCGCCAAACAAATGCCCCGCAACCACCAACTGAACAACAGTAAAAGACAAAAAATAATTAGGCCTGCACTATGAATCAGCTGAGAAGGGGAGTCCCACACAAAGCATGAAATCCGAGTCAAACCTGGCCCTGTACCATTGCACTGATGGTTGAGCCTCGGGGGTTGGGATAACATTTATAGACAGCACTGACACAGGACTCTCTAATCCCGCTCTGGGCATGATATCATACACAGACGTCCCCTCCACACAAAGTATATTTAAAAAGCACATTGTGTTGAGTGTTTAAACTACAGGAACTTGGTATTGAGAATTTCTGCAGCGCACATTTCATGTTAAAATTCAACTCGGAAAAGTTTCAGTTATAACCAGCCTATTTGAGATTGAGGACAGCTAATTAAAACCTATAGCTGGTTGATTAGTTTATAGTAATAAACAGACTAATCAGGGGAAAAAAAACAGTGCCAGATGCATGCCATATCCACGCCATGGCACAGCCCATTAGCACGAGAGGCAAACACCATGAAAGCCGCTCTGGTTAGACCCGAGGTCGTCATGAATATTCATATGCACATGTACACGCTGAACACCGAGATGTCTTTTCACCATCAAAGTCGGTCTGAATTTAAACAGACTTCGTTTTAATTTGACGACAGATGTGAATGCAAGCTCTTGTGACAGGAAACTGACTGGCACAGTGCCAGACACCATGAGATGTCGTCTACAGTAATGTGGTGCGATAGTAAACGCATTCCATGAAATAAAAAGTTAACTTTCAGTTGCCATGCTGGCAGCGGGGCCCTAAGGACGACGATGTCCACCACTCAGATAGCTCAACTATTGGATGGATTGCCATGACATTCGATGCAGATATTTAAGGTTACCCCAAAAACAACGTTTAGGTTTTTCCTCAAAACTGTCTTTTCATGGGATTTGTTGACAATAACAAAAGCATAAAACATTGTGAGTTTTTTCTTTTAATGGTGGCTAATGTTGTAGATTATATTATTGTATCCCTAATATATACATGTATGTTTCTTATTCATGTCAGACTAATTAAGCAGCAAACAAATCATGTTCAAAACATGTGAATTAGACAAATAACTACACGTTTCTTTGGCGGAAACACTAGAATCCAGTCTCAAGTTGCGTTTGGTTGAAAAAGAAACGTCTCTGAAACAAGTTATTTTTGGTGGCCGTCATTATAAATCACTTTCCCAGTCAGGTGTTAACATGCCTTTGTGCTATTTGCTCCTTAAATGTCAGGATATTGACAGACATTACCTGTTTTGTTACTTCCATCACATAAGAGAACTTAATCCGGGTGACGAGCTGGGTGCCACACTAAATCTATTTTTGCAGGCTCTTCAGGCATTCTCTAGGTGACACTGACACATTGGTTTGGCAGTCTGACATAAACCTTAAGAGCAAAAGAAACCAGAGGACTTGGAATTCCTCAGGACAATGACTAGGTTTTAGGGGAAGCCTTGAGCAAATACTGACAAGTCGGTGGCATCTGCATTGTTCCAGAAAGAAACACATCTCGTATCCATTTCAAGTGAACGGACTGAAAGATACAAGGGAAATCTCTAACCAGTGACATAGTGCTGTGGTCACATTACACACACCTCAGGATTTTAAGGGGAATCTGTGCTTTCCACCCACTATGGACCCTTTTACACCGAACTACAACTCAACGGCCTCCCTGATTAATGAGTAACTTTACTGACTTATTTCTGTGTAATCCATCTCCATTTGGACCATGCTCGTCAAAATCAGAAGTTAAGAGATAAATTGGACGGCTGATATTATTGGCAAATATTACTTCATCATAGATTTTTGAATATTCAAGTCTATTTTTTGCCAAAAAACTGCAGTTCCTCAGGTGGCCACTTGAGGCTGTCCCCAAAAGGCAAGTCAATCCCTATAGACCACCCATGTTGAAATACACAGAAGAAATAAACATAAAGCTAATTCCACTTTTTATGACAGCATCATATCATATTCCAGTACCAGCCTCCAAAAGCCATTATCCTAACATTTCTAATTATTTGAAACTGTAATATTCATTAGTTTCAACCTTATTTTTCACAAAATGTACAAATGTGTCGCACGCGACGATGATCTGGGTTGCATCAGCGTGGAAGTGGAAGACTAATGCAAGTCTTCCACTTTGTAAGAAAGACGGGCTTTTCATGTTTGTATACTTTTATGTGCCAACGCTTGATTAACTGACAGAAAGCCGAAAAGATATTAACTTAAATTTTACACAAAGAATCTGCTTGAAACGTAAAACAGACTGGAGGACGGTGATCTCTGTCGCTGCAGCACCACATCACACATGAATCAAGTTAATCCCACGGTTTATTTGAGTACATCTCTTCCCTGTTTGCGCCTGCTCTTTCAGTCGGAACTGTTGACAACAACAAGAGCAAAGTAAATATTCCCAGGCTCCGTCCACTGCACTCAAATAGAAGGAAAAAAAATAAAATAGGGGGGCATGAGAGAGGTGTGAGAGGACACACAGGATGGATTGGGGGGTGGGGGGCTCAGAAAAGGCGGGAAGGAGTCAAAGACCATTGTGGTGTACAATTTCTCTGTAACGTGAGCCGCTGCTTGTTGCCCCCACAGAAGAATGTCCGATGGATTGGGCGTCAGGTGTGTGCAGCTGCTGGTTTAGCTCCGTTTGCAGACTAAAGAGGCAGACAAGTGGGAGAAGGAGGAAGGAAAGGCTTCTCAAGAGGGCAGTACTGGAGGTTTTTGTTTTTTTTTGTCTCTCCCTCTGGCACTGATGGGACTGCTGCCAACACTTGGATAGTGGCCCAAGAGAGTGCCATGTGTCCCGCAGATGGGCCTTCTGAATATGAAGGGACGTCGTGTACAGATGGCCGATTTCGCCTGAGACGAGTTTAGAGACAAATGGCCAAAAACTGCTCAAGACTGAAATAGTACCAATGAATGTCTTATTTTAGAACAAAGACAAACAGGACTGTCTTGTTGCATATACACGATCGCATTCATAAATATATGCATTGTTTAACATACTGCATGTGTGCATTTAAACGGGAGCATATTAAGCCTCATAATAACACGTTCACTTGGTGGTGCTATTCCTACAGCGGAAACAAAGCAAACAAAAACACTCATCTTATAAATGATCATTCAGCCACCAGATTGCTTCTCCGTTTACATTTTTTTACTCAATCCTGTTATGTACTTATCTTTCAGAGATACCTACACACTAAAAGTGATTTATTGCCTAAAAACCTTAGGAGAAGAAGAGCGTAGGTGAAACATCTTAACATACGCCACCATCTCATGACTAAATTGATCACGAGACACACCAGGATTTATTTGATTCAGCTGAGGGGACAATGACAGATTGATCCATCATACACTTGCCTTATGGCAATTAATTAGTTGCATGCTTTTAGTTTGGATAGTAATAATTCAAACTGCTCCATAGGTTTAGCTTTCTGGTAGCACTAGGTGTGAGGCGGTTTATGATCCTGCGATCATAAACTTTACTTAAGGGACAATTTAGGCAACCTAGACAGACTGGTTGTCCACTTTACAAGTTTATGTATAGATATTATGGCCCAATGATGTATGGTGGACTTTCCAACCAGGCAAGAACATGCCTCTACATTCATCATACTGCTTTTACAATACTGAATACAAAATAATCAATCCAGTGCAAGCAGTGCAGCCAAATCCAATATTTGGGATTCAAAGAGGCTTTCAAGAAACAACCCTCTCAGCACTCTCCCAGCGCAACCAGGAAAAACCTCGGATGTGAAAGCCTGCAGCACCTTCAATGCTTTTTAAAAATAAATACAAAAGAAAAAAAAAAAGTAAGTTTGGCGCTGGATGCGTTGTTCAAGCTGCAGATAAAAGTTCAGCGCTCCGGCACTACCGACTGCACATGGATGTTTCTCCCTCTCATGAGTCATTTCCTACATGCCTCTTCTTGATTGAGTATGCTTAAAACAGCCGTCTCCAGCTCCTGAGACACGTCCCGTCTTCTCTCGGGCGGACTGTTCACTCTATAGATTTTTCACTCAGCTGAATGATGTGCTCTGAATAGCACAGCAGTCAAGGACGTTTTGGGCAGTTCTTCAGCTCCAGAGAGGTACTCGATAAAGGGAGAAATTCCCTCCCAGAAGGCCAGGGATCAAACTACAGAGGCAGCTGTTGGATATAAAATCCCTCTCAAACATCAACCATCTACTCACTGCAGAGTTACACTACACATGCAAGACAAGGCCTCTGAAAACCCTTCAATTTGGGCTTGAGGGAGGATGTCAGCTCTGCTCCTGCCAGCTAAACAGCTACAACTTTGATTTGACAACATGTCTTGGATCTTCAGAGCATGCATGGGTTTTAAATCAAAGAAAGACAACAAACAACTCTCATAGAAATCAATGTCTGCTTTGAATCCCGTCACTGTTTAATGACTAAATCAAACCTGTTGTGTTGGTGCACACCTCAATGTACCCCGTCTCTTAAAAATCACATTCATAAACAACTAATTTGCATAATTGGTGCATATGTTAGTTTGGCAGGAAATACAATGCCGCTCAATTTACATTTATATCAATAAAACAGGGAAACATTCATTTACAAAATCTAATAGTTTTGCCAATTTTGGTTGGTGGAAAATTGTTAAGTGTTGAAGTCAGTACTGACTTGTAGCCTTGACTTTTTCAGTATTCAACAAAAAAAAAAAACATCTTTCCTTAACCAAGTGCTAAAGCTAACAAAACAACCCTTGCCCGTTTCTGGTTCTGAACGTGGAGACAAAAGCTCACTAGCTTGAATAATCAGTGAAAGTACTGAACAGAATTAACTCAATAGGACGCACGGTATTTGATTGTTCCCTGTGCTGACATACATAGTTAGTTGAATTAGCTCACATATGTCTAATGCTACAGCGAGGCACCAGTATAATGCCACAGAGATCTAACAGCACACTCTCTTTAATGAAAACAATGAGCCAATACATTAGATTATATGGCTGTCCTGCCTGGCTATCACTCAGGCAAATGCACTAATCCCACATGAACAACTGCAGCCAACAGCTGCACACTTCCTGCTGCATGCAGACGAGCCCCGCAACAGAGTGGAGGTATTCTCAGGCTGAAGGAGAGGTCAGGGAGAGCTGCCATTATTTACACCAGGAGGTCGACTCACTGGGATACCGTTATGACTCATGTTCGGATACGTCACTACTTTACTTAATACGAAAACATTTCTTATCTGGCTAATAATGAATGATTGATGATGATGTCTTAACACTCACAGCCAAGCAGGAAGTCTTCCTTAATATGATGCATGTATAAATAAATAATCCCATCATAGAATGAGTGATGGAGAAATAAGAATCGGATCAAACTTTCATAGGTTAACAGTTTTGGATAGTCGATGTAAACTTGGTTTTCATCACACTTATAGCTTTACAAATGTATTTGCATATTGAAGTGTAGTTTCATCATCGTGCAGCCTGACCTTGTGGTCAAAAACAATTTCAATATCTCAATTATTAGATTGGTAGTTTGAGGGTTTTCATTTAATTAAATGTATTATTCTGAATATCATTCAACAATACCAATAGGTCTATGTAAATCCCAATAATTAAATGAATTGCTCCACTAGAACAGTCATAGCATATTTTGTAAAGCTAAAATATGACATTTTTGTGTTTATTTTCATGGTTTATTAATTTTACCATTATTTCCAATTAATCAAATACTCAAAAGTCCCAAAAATGTGTCTTTAACATTTCTTAAAGTCCAACATTACATCTTAAAATGAGTCGTTTAATTTGACAAACCACCCAAAGATATTTAACAGATGATATAAGATTAAATAAAGAAGAGAAGCAGCAAATTCTCACATTTGAGCAGCTGAAACAAGATGTGGTTTGGCCTTTTTTGCTTGATAAATGATGTGGATGATTAATCTATTACTACAATTGTTGAGGATTCATATTCTGTCAATCAGTAATTAACAATGTTGGATATTCTTTTAACAACCTCATCAATTGTGTATTCCATCAACAAGGAAACTATGCACTCTGTGCATAAGTTCCACAGCGAAGAACTCCACACACTTGACAAGAACATAAAAACAACTTCAGTTGGAATCAGAGAGCTCTCCATCAAGGAGGAAGTGAGTTGTCTCTTAGAGGCTTCACTGAACAAAAGTGGTAAGCCACCATATCCCTTGGCTCTAAGAAAAAAAAACGTGTGGTCGTCCATTAAGGAAAGCTGCTGAAATGTCTTCACATGTGAGACACAATGCTTTTGTTTATGACTGATGCCAAAGCTGTGTTAAATGCTGTCAGTCCCAGCACCATTAAAACGTCAACACGCCCCGATATCATCTCACAGTCAATCAGTGCCGGAGGTAGCTGGCTAAATTCATTTGAATAAAAAGGTACTATAGTTTTGTTAAAAACTAAATCAAAGTCTAGTAATTTCCTAAAACAGCTGGGCATTGTAGTTTTCAGTTACTCAAACTGGAGTAAATAGTGCATTTGTTCTGGAATATTTTCAGCAGCTGATTAATCCATGTTTGGTGTTATAGCGTATGTGGCCACAGGACAGTGTAAGAAGGATCGAGTCAAAATGAACTAGAGTGTGTGGTCACGGTAGGGATGTCAAGAGAATGGATACTTCGGTACCAAGTCGATGCCAAAATGAACCCGAAACTTTCGGATTTCGCAGTCCAGGTTTTTTTCCGCAGCCGTTTCGATTACTGCAAATTTCGGATGCCGATAAAAACAAGTCAACCAACTAAATAATGACTTTTGATCACGCTAACGGTGGATTTTCTCAGACGTCGGTGTCATAATGCTGTTACACAACGATAAGGATATCGATTGATCCATTTGGTTTATAAGCATAGTGCCCAAACATAATAAGTATTACATAGACAACGGAAATAGAGATTGGGATAGCAGTTGGACTAGCTTGTGATGGATTATTAGATCCATCTATTTTCCACCAATTTTGACTTTTGAACTGAGAACTGCAACAATTAAGGTAACAAAACTTGCACGATAAAGATACTAATTAATAAATAAGCGTGGCCAAACCATGACTCTTTGCCACAGTCCCCTCTAGCGTTTAATATTACACCACACAGCAGGTTTGCAAGGCGCATTAACTACCCAACAACCAGAGCAGACACTGAGGACATTGAGTCAGCCGCATTGAAAATATGACTTGGTTATTGAAAAATGTTATTTTAAAAATGGCTGTATATACAATGTTTAACCAAATGAATTTGTCTGGTTAAAAATGGTATTTTAAATGGCTGTATGTACAATGTTTTTGAGGGTTAGGGTTAGATGTTATGCAATATGAAAATATATATTAGAGAGGGAATTATGACCTGTAACACTAGCACCTAGTGTTTATCGTTTTGTGTTTTTAATCTTAACAGTGGTATCGAATTGGGTATTGAGAATTGTGGATTTTCACTGATATTAGCATCAACTACTAAATGTCTGGTATCGTGATATCCCAAGTTGCTGGTAATGAAGGAAGATGTCACCCAGTGCAACAGTGTGACTCACTGATGTGTTGTTAGTTGGGCACAAATGGCTTAGATACATCAGGCTTTACATAGACAACACTTCTTAATAGAACCAATTAAACGCTGATTTGGGGCTTTTAATGGGATTCACTGACAATAAGAGGACACTTTAAAATATCAACCTTTAAAAGGCAATTAGGCCATAAGCTGTTTTATTTAAATGTCCCCACATGATGATGTTGCAAGTTGGCAGCGTTTCGGTGAAATACTACTCCAACAACTATAAGTTGCCTAAAGTATCACTGCCCATGTCACCTGCTGTTGGTGTGGCAGTAAAAACAACAAATGCAGCAGAATTGCAGTTTTGAATTGGGATGTTTTTGTGTGTCATTACAAAATGTATCTGCATCATTAGTAAATCACATTGAGAATCATGCATCTAGATATTTATTAAATGGTTTGAAATAGATACATACGTTTTCACTTTTATCGTAGCATTTTGGGAACGCAGTTTTGAACAGAAACTTTTAAAGGATCAGAGCTTTGAAGGATAAACCCTTGTGTATTCCATAAAAGGCATGAACCAAGCAAGCGTGTGTCTACTTTCTGTTGTGTAAATGTCCTCGTAAAAGCTCTGCCACTGCTCTGATTTACTGCATAACCACACTGCCCGGATCACTTGGCCATTCCTGTAACACTACATGCCCATCATACTGATGAACACTGGTCGGTGAGATCAATAAGGATGTGGGTGTACAATGCATCAGCTATGGGACATGTTAAAGGTTTTTTTGTCATACTCGGGATGGGTTCATTTCCATGCAGGAGAGATGCTTTTAGCCACAAATTGTATTCGAGTAAGTGCCCTTCAGGGTCCATTAGGGAGGTGGTCAGTTTTGACAGAGCCTTGTTTGGAAGCTCTTTAGAGGGCTGGGGTCTCTATCACTAACCAACGACCTAATCCAAAAACAGACAGCTTTACTCCGTCTCCAGAGGAGGTCCAGGGGAGATGAGGATTAAATAGCGGTAACCCAATTAAGACAAGGCTGATGGAGGAAAAAAAAACAGGGATTTAAGAGAAAAAGAGGTTTAAGGTCGGGACACAGTGAGTGTTGTCCTGTTGTGAGATGCTACATGGAGAAGAAGGTTTACATTTAATTCTGTCTGTAGGTAATCTATCGGGGAACACGATGTCAGCCTTTAAGAGTAGCAGCGGGGAAGAAACGGATTCACATAACAATTCTTAGTTTTAATATTCTCAAAATTGATTAAAAGATTTAAAGAAATCTATTTTTGTACGTCCAATTAATTTTCTGTTAACCCACTAATCTGTTGTTTGACTAATTGTCTCAGTTCCAATTAGCCGACAGTAATACGTAATAGCCTAAACCCTTAACGTTTCCTTATCTTCTGTTACTTTGCCATTAATTATATTTAGTTGAGTTGGAACAATTAGTCGATTAATCAGTTCCATCAATCAGCAAGGTTCCAGCTCCTCAACTGTGAAGACTTACTGCATTCTCTGTTTTACATCATTGTAAATTGGATTTTGGGAGTCTAGGTCTGACAAAACAAGACATTAGGATGTGACCTTGGGCTCTTGGCGAATAGGATGCATGGTTTTCACTGTTAAAAAGGGACAGTGTGGAGGATTTGGTGGCATCTAGTGGGGTGGTTGCAGATTGCAACCAACTAAATACCCCTCTGCTCAGTCCTCCCTTTCTAAAACTGCAATAATGTGAGCCGCCTAATGCGAAATGTTGGGAAAGACATTGGCCTTGCTCAGAGGCAACCCGTACCCTAAAAACACTACTTTAGGAGCCAAAGAGGTTAGGCGGTGGTAGACTTCAGGTAACGTAAAAACGCAGAAGCCATTGTTTGGTTTGTCTGTTCTGGGCTGCTGTAGAAACGTGGCTGTGCAACACGGCGGACTCTGTTAAATGGACCCGATCCCCATGTAGATATGAAGGGCTTATTCTAGACAAAAATGATTCTTAGTTGCAAGTGATTATACACTGATGACAAGTTAATGCATCCCCCCAAAATGCTACACACTGGCCCTTTAATCAAGCCAGTATCTTCAAATTATTTAAGAAATTATATAATACACAACTCCTGACCCTTAGAACTCCTTGAGGGGAAACATATCCACAATCTTAAAGTGACCTCAGACTGGTTCTCCTTACCCCACTGCTCTGTCCTGCGTCTAGAAGCCTGCCTCTTCTCATCACATTGCTATTACTGGCAGATTCTGGCTGCTGAATAACAAAGACTCGAACCTAAACGTGTCCTGCAGAGAGAACTAAGTTTGGTCCTGCGGTCTGTGGTTCTTTTGATGTTTTTTTACAGCAGTCTTGTTAAACCTTTAATAACTTACCCAGACTCTGTCGCATAACAGTTTATGACACAAACCTTTAAAATAAACATAAAAAACACCCGTCACGTGCGTTTGTATGCTCAAACGTACAGTGCAGCTACGCGTTGGTGGGTTAATTGGTCCGTTAATTACGCAGTAATTTATTACACCTTTATTTACTTTACGACTCCCGAGACTTTCGACTGAAAACAACCGAAAATGAGGACCAAAATGTGGGGCAAAGTCTCAAATTAGTGGAAACCCACACAAATGCAACATGCGCTCATTCCACGAACGTTAAGGTAATTAAGCCTTCAAATTCACTGACGACGCCAGGACCCACTAATAGGCGAACTGCTAATTAACCACAACAACAAAAACACACTTTTATATATAGAAAACGGTGCTCTAGTTATTTAACTTGAAATATTTTGAAAATGTCAGAAACATTTGATAGGAGCATCCACGAAAAAAGGCACACGTTGAGATTTCATTCAAACTCAACGGCTGTAACACCTTAACTCCAAACTTGTCCGCTTTTAAAAAAAAAAAAAAATGGCGTGTTTAATTTCGGTTTGAACTCACCGCTCCAGTTGAGGAGGCAGAGGTGAAGAAACAAGGTTGGAAGTGTTGCGCGCAGGAGAGCCATGTTCTTGTAATAAAAGCTGCTCGTCGTATCCAGCACCGAAATAATCTGAAGTGGTGTGTCGACGAGAAGTTGAAGCCAGCAGCAGAGAGGAGACTGAGGGGAGAGGAGGAGGAGGGGAGGAGGAGGAGGAGAGGGGAGGGAGCTCAATTAAAGTCTCAGTCTGGCGGGGTCCTCCTATTGTGGAGGCGTTATGTGTGGTAGAAGCAGATTATCAGTGTTTTCTTCTGCTACTTCCAACTCCTAATTCACACAGACAGTTTTTTTTCTTCTTCCCTGGGTTAGAAAGTCCTCAAGGTCACAATAACAAGCATTACCTTATCACTCCTGCACACCTTTTAGCCTAAAATCACATTAGCTGGGACACTTTATTTGCATTTCCACAGGGGCTGAAGAAAGCGATAAATCTATTTAAACATGCGGGCCTAAAATTCAATTGCAAAGTACTGCATTACATTTTGGGGAAATATGCTTATAATGCTCTTTAGATAAGATTGATAAAAAAAAAAAAGGTCACACATCTACAGCCAGCAGACGGTTAGTACTGCTCTGCAGTGGTGGTGGAAAGCATTCAGATTCTACACTTAAAGTACTAATACTACACAGTAAACATAATCAAGAAAATATAGTTTAAGAATTAAAAGCAAAAAAATGTCCTCTGTGACTGTTATACTATCATATATTACATCATTAGATTATTGTTACGCAAGCATTCATGTAAATGCAGGATTTTACTGTTGTAGTTGGTTGAGGTGAAGCTCATAGTGATTATTTTCATTATGGATTAATATCATTTCCTCAATTCATTAATTGATTGATTGGTTTGTAAAAAATAATAAGAAATGGCACCACAATTACCCAGAACCCAAAAGTCACACAGCCTTCACAATGTTTGTTTCGTCCAACTAACGGACCAAACTTCAAACATTATTACTAATACATCACAATTATTAACATTAATAAAAGGAAAAGCACAATTTTTTTGTAGCTTGAACCATTAAAAAAACATTTTAAAAATGACATACCATAAAAAAAAATTGCCAATAAATTTTCTGTCAAGAAGCTAATTGATTAATCGACTAGACATTTTAGATGTACTTGTATAAACTGTATAATATAAACTAATCGCTTGAACAAAACATATTCTATAAGCTTAATTTGTAAAGTAACTAGGTCTAAGGCTGTCAGATATACAGTATGTATCAATGTAGAAGTAGAAAGTTGCATACAAATAAAAGACTAAAGGGTAGCACTTTATATTACAGCCTGCTAATACCTGTTAAAGAGCTCAGATTAAACAGATGTTGATGCTAGATTCAGGGGGCCTTGACGCTCCTGTAAGAGAAGGCCAAACAACAGCCTTGATAAAGCACAGAACCAGGAGAAGAAATGGGATGAACGGAAAGTACCGAGAAGGCCAAGCGGACGCAGGTGGCAGGTAAAACGGGAATTACCTAAATTAATTCAGTTGTGTAGATTAACAGATCAGCAACCCATTTAACAGATTGGCAGGCCATTGGTTCATGACCGAGGTTGTCCTGAGGGGATGACCTAAGGCATGTAGTTAAGAGAACTGGGGTTGATGTCCAGGTCAAGTGACTTGTTTGTGTTAGCAAAGGTGATCATGTCACCTGATCTTCCTCGTGCCTCTTGGTGAGCTAATGCAGGATGTCCAAATAATAGTGAGAGAGGTATACGAACCCGAGATTTTAGAGCAGTAGGAAACACTCCATCAAGAGCTGAGACACTATGTTGCTCTTAACTGTGAGTGACGATTGAAGATTGAGCTTTCCATCTGAAGAACAACTTTGATAAATCAAGATTTCCTCAGCACTCAAACCCTCGCTCCCTGGAAGGAGCTGGAATTGAGGTTCGGCTGCTGGTGCTTTGAGCACCACAAGCCAAATGCCATACAGTCCCATTATATCGGAGAGAAGGCAGACATCTCTATGGCCGATACCTCCAAAACTAGGCAACTTACATAAAAACGATGTAGATTGATAAATAGCACAACCTGTAAGATAGAAAAATGGGTATTTTTGATTTAGGGGTGGACTGTCCCTTTAAGTACAATACTTGACTACATTTACTTAGTAATGTTTCACCTCTGTAGCTTAACATAAAGACTGGAAACGGGGGTAAACGGCTAGTTCAGCAGCCAACCAAGAGATAGTCAGACAAACAGTGAAATGGGAAGTACAAGCTTTTAATTAGTGGGATTTGGAGGTGCTGCTGGCAGATTTTGTTACTTTCCTACATTCCCCTCTTTATGCTAAGCTAAGATAACTGGCTGCAGCTTCATAATCCTGGAAAAATGAGTGATATCAATCCCATCTAGTTCAGCTTCAGGCAGAAAAGCAAATAAGTTTTTCTTAAATTATTGCTTTAAGTACAATTATGACACACTTTTTTTTTTTTTCTTAAATGGGTTACTTCTATTTTTGTCTACATTGTTTTACATCTATCTTCAACATCCAAACAGTACATTGCAGCTACTGCAGACCTATTTCAGTAGTTGGTCCAGCATTTAAAGGCTTCTACACTTCTGGAGCTCTCTCCCTTTGGACTAAAGATATGTGGACATGCCTTTGCTTAGTTTTTATTCATTTGTATCTCCATTATATACATTAAGAAACTCATACGGTAAGTTATAAATCAGCAAGCCACCACATTGGATCCTCTAGCAGTGATAAACACCTTAGTAACAATCTAAATCTGTTTTTTTTTCCCTTGATACTTCCAGATGTTTCTAGCTCGCCCACACATGTTCTCCTGGAAATATATGGTCTAATTAGTATTCTTCTTCTCACACAGCAACCAGGATAATATTATTATAAGCATATCTTTCAACACAGGCATGAATGAGGAATAAAATAAGCTGTCATGATGCACACAACACAGTGTTCAGAGTGAGGGTTGAGCAAAAGGTTACATACACTGGACTTCCTCCGGTAAAGGGAGCAGACTCCTGGTGTTTTCGTCGCCGACTGTGGAGTCACCTAGGCCAACAGCTGCAGCGGAAAAGCTTCCTGGAGTCGGTCACCCAGCTGTCCAGTCCCATCATACATGAGCCTACAGTTGTGGACACAGCACAGGTATTAGACATGGAGATGGACTTCTTGTGGTCACAGAACACTTGTAGCCTACTATAGTTTTACCAGAAAGAGCTTCCAAACACGCTGCTACAAACCTAAAATATCATGCAAGCTTGTATGATCACTTTACACATCATCATTACTAAAAAGGTAAAGCACCAAAGCTTTGAATCAATATTAAATTGATTTAAAGGAATCATAAAAGTGATCAGCATTATTATTGGACATTCAATTATATTGAGGACAGCTGTGATGGAAAACCATCTTGAATATGATTTGAAAATTGGTGTAGATTTATGAAAGTAGTGGTAGAAAGTATGTTTACTCAAGTGCTGTGCTAAAGATCAACTTTGAGATACTTGTATTTTACTTAAGTATTTCCATTCTATGCTACTTTATACTTCACATTTCAGAGGGAAATGTACTTTTAACTCCACCTCATTTATTTCATAACAAATACAGATAAAGAATACAGAATATAAATGAATAAATAATGATGCGTTACTCTACATTAAGCTACCCAGTAATAACAATTAATTCAATTCACCTTCACCAGCTGCAACATCGAAGTGATGAACACATGAATGCTTCAATAATTATATCTGAAATGAGCCATTCATTAACTCTGTGGTTCCCAAACTCAAGTCAAGTACATTTTATTTAAATGCCCCAAATCACAAATCTCTCTCAAGGGGTTTTACAATCTGTACAACGTATGACACTCTGTCCTCAGAACAATTTGGATCAGTAAAAACTCCCCAAAAAAAAAAACTTTAATGGGGGAAAATAGAAGAAACCTCAGAAAGCGTCACTGAGGAGGGATGCCTCTCCCTGGATGGACAGACATAGATATAGAAAATAAACTTCACAATCTGTACTTGGGTGAAGGATTTTTTTGAGGTCTGAAGAGGTTAAAGTATCCAGTAAAACACAGGGGAAAAACAAGGACAAAAATGAGAGAAAAGTAAAAAAAAAAACTGAGCAGTACTAAACATTCCAGTCTGAGCCATATTTCTTGATTTTATACGATACACCTGAATGAAAAATTAAACAATCAAACCTAATATGAGTACAGCAACAGCTGCACACATGTGTAAAAGTGTATCTTGCACCTCATATCAGGGAATATTTGGTTTGGATTTGAGCCAAATTCTCTCTCCATTCAAGAGGAAACCATCTCTCACGCGTAATCTATCCACCTCTTATTCGTTCGACGTGATTCTAACCAGGCTTCTCCTACAACTGTTTTTTTTTCACCTCAGGGATTGGCCCACACGTTCAACTCGTTTGTTAATACCTTGTAGCTCACTGTCCACTGGCTCTTTCCACCTCGGCCTGAAGAAGGCCCTAGCTACCTCGTTACTAAAGAATCCAGAGTGGATAGATCTAAAAACAGTTCCCAGGTGTTGTATTGCAGTAATGTTAAGAAGCCACTGTCACTCTGATTCCTAAATCTCTTTACTATTTAAATTGTGTTTAGCTTCTTTGTAGTTTCCCCCTATTTTCTCTTAAATGTAGAATGCCTGATTTCCCCCCTCACTACAGTTAGTTCACTGCTAACTCTGTCCTGGGGAGCGTGTGGACAGGCATGTGCTACATCCATGACAGATGGTTCGGGCAGCCTCTTCTACTCTTCACCTGCCACATGCAGTAGGAGAGGAACTTCCCCAGGACGGCACAACATGCCGGAAATTCATGCTACGCCCTCAAAAATCGCACAACCCCCCATCTGTGCAGGCGCCCTGACAAGCCATGAGCTCTCATAACTCAACTTTGACTGGACCGTTTCCAGTCAGAGCTCCTAAACTCTGGAACCAGAAGATCAAGCCAATCTCCTCCAAAAACTCTGTCTCTGATCTACTTCTGAAATTGTTTTGAAACAATTTAGTACATCTATTTCTTATTATCTATTGTGCTCATATTATCCTTTCTCACTTTTCTAACACTACATTATACTATGGTACAACCAAAATCATTATTATTAGTCATACAGTCAGAGTCAATAAACTTACTTCAATAAAAACAGCAATGCAGTGTAAAAATATAAGTAAAACTAATGCATTCACAATCGTACTTAAGTAAAAGCACAAATGTATTTGCACGAAAATATAAATTACCAAAAGTAAAATTACTCAGCCAGAATGGCTCTCTTCAGTTTCATATACATTATATAAATAATGACATATTTAATAATGTGTACATCCATGGTGAAGGTGGGGTTAATTTGAACCTGGGTAGCCTCATCTATGACATCATAACTGATTAGTTGATTTATGTTTTTGTATTAATCTACACTCAGAGTAACAAGCAACTGAAGCTGTCCTATAAATAAGTAAAAAGTACATTATTTACATCTGAAATGTACTGTATAAAGTATAATAAAAATGCTCAAGTTAAGTACAGTACTTGAGCAAATTTAACCTGCTTATTTACTTTCATAGTAGTATAAGTATCCATATCATTATTATTGCAGGTACAGACAACGTCAAATGAATGCACCCATGTTGAAAGTCAAAAATGAAACATGCAGCAGAATAAAGTAACGTAAAAAGTGATGGTGTCATGTTTTAGGAGCCGTTATTTTATGCCATTTAAAATCACAAGACAAGAAAATAAATATTAATCCTTCTATACTCAATAAAAAATTAAATACTCCTCTCACAGAGATCTGAAAAATGACTAAAGTCAAAAACAGCATTGGAGTCATGATGACTGACAGTGATATCACTGGCTGTAAAATTGTAGTAAAAAGATCTATATTTGTCTCTTCAACTCTTGGCTCACAGACGTGAAAGTTGGGCCACAAAAATATCACTGGCCTTTGGAAATGAAGTCTGTTTTATGTGAGTGGAAAGAAAGTAAGAAGCTTGTGTGAAAAAAGTCTTTGAAGTGGGCAGAAATCCCAGACCCCATCTGAAATCCCTCTTTTCCCCTGTAATGGATGAGAGGCAGGAAAAAAAGATGATTCCCTTATGCCAAATCTTTCTTCTACTGTATTTTTAAATCCCGTCCCCTCACCTTTTTCTTGCTTCTTATTTCTCTTCATGTCAGCCATCTCTCGTGCTTTTGTGTTGCTGGAAAGCAAACGAGATAGAGAGACAGAGAGACAGATGGGTGAGAGAAATAATTGAAGATTTAATGGCCAGACTCAATCAAAATGCATACATGTTAAATGTGATCAGACCTGGCAGATGACAGGTGTCAGTGGAGATGATACTCACTATCCTGTCAGTTTAATAAGGTAACATTTCCACAAACAAGATGAAGTTGTTGTATACTCAGTTTTTTTTATAAAATACATTCACTTGATATGACTTTCTGCCATGCACAGATTAACCTGTTAGGGGACAAAGCTTTGTTGTTTTACCAAGATGCCAAACGTGCTTATAATCATTAATTTTGTTTTGAGCTGGTACTGAGCTAAGAATCTAATGACGCATTTTTTGTTGTGATTGTAAGTTTTAATCCTCAATATTTTCATGAAATCAACCCCCATTTTAAATACGATTCCCTGGAAATGCAATGAATTTGCCACCAACTTTGGCCCTGACAGCGATCTCTCATCAACAACGCATCTACAAAGCAGGACTCACTGCTGGGAATTGTTTGACAGCAGATCAGTTTTAAAATATTGCGGAGGGGAACAAGGAGGACCAGACAGGGTGAGCCGTTTAGATGATGCGCTGCAGGCGATGCACACCTCCACACTTCAAACAGCAAGGAAACAAACTCATTTTACTGTGCTCTGCGTGGCATAATTGGAAAACACCCAATTATTGACTTACTTCATTAAAAATAATGTGGGTTTGTTTGGCTGCACTGTCAAAAAAAAAAAGTTTCTGACAAAGTAGCTGCTCAAGGAATCCTTCCCTCCCCAATAATTCTGGGAAATGTAGAATTAAACCACACTTGCTGTTACCACCAGTAACCACAGATGTCACAAAAACAACCTGGACTGAAATCGTAAGGATTATAACTTTCAATCTTGTTACTTATTATGAGACAGAAAGTGTGTCCTTTATTGTACAATAATTTAATAATTTCTCTCTACCTGGAAGACGAAAGAGAAAAGAAGTAGGACGACGCATAATCCTTAAAGGGGTTACTCCAAGGGTTTAGTGTTGCTGGAGACAATTCAAACAGAAAAATAGTTGGCAAAAGTGGAGACATCTTGACTTTTAGACCTGGATCACACTCCAGAAGCACTAGATCTGTCAGGCAGGTGAGTGCAGGGTAACACAGAGTGGACCCACAATCCAGAGAGACAGGAACACTTCAGCTATTTATTAACAAAGATCAGATTTATTAGCTTACAGGCAGACCGGTGGAGGTCCAGGTCCAGGTCCAGCACATACAGATGGCCGTAAAGGAAGGCAGGAGGCAGCATTGACAAACTAGCAGCTGATGAGGGAAAGTGGAAACAGGTGAGCAGGTGAATGCGAGAGTCAGGTGACTGAGATAGGTGGAAAAAGTCTGAGGGCATCTGGTGGATGGATGGAGAACAACAATGCAGGGGCCCTGAGGGAAGTAAAAAGTGTCTGGAGACACTGAACTCCTTTCATTTCTCAGTTTGTGCATCCTTAATTCCTTTCCTCATCTCCTTTCTTGACGCCTTCCCCCCTGAGATGCCAATGATGGAGTCAAGAAGGAAGAGACTCGCAGAGAGTGGAGTCAACAGACGTGTTGCACAGCTGCATCATCTGTCCATTGCTTTGTTATATGGCTGTATTTAACTATCTCTGACAGATGAGCATAACCAACAACAACAAGAATGTGTCGCGCATCTTTTATATATCACAGGTGCTAAGAAGACTTCCTTAAAGGAAACACCAGTGGATTCCTCGCCCATAGCTCCTCCGGCAAGCCTCCTCTCTCCAAGTTTGATTTCAGGGTCATAGGAGGAGAAGAGCAGGCACAGAATTGAGAAATGAGATGATATATTTCCCGTGACAGACCCTCCCTGCCTGACCGATATGTGTCAAATCGAGTGTCTCTTTAACCATACTACTATCATTTCATATCTTGAAATAATGATGGCAGTCCAAATGGCTTTTGTTCTTACTTTTGACAACTTCAACTGTGAAAATCAAACATGAGCCTTTTGCAATACACTCCTCAGGTAAGGATTTCCTATATGTGGGATCTATCATGTACATAAATACACATCTGTAATTGTAGGGGGGCTTTGCGCAGTTCAAAGAAGAAAAAGGAATGAAAACTGTGCTCTCATGTTGGCCAACATTGAGGAGCTCATCCATCACGGCATAAAGAAATCTTTGAAGTAGTCACAGGACATTGTACTGGAGCTCGTCATCATCATCATCATCATCATCATCATCATCATCATCATCATACATGTCTTTGTAGCCTGAAGTGAGCCCACACACCGGCTGCTCTGCTCACACAGATTGAGGGCAGAGTGTTTCACCACAGGGATGCCAGACAAAGTCAAGGACCAATGGTTTGAACAGACTCTGTCAGAGGAAGGGGTGGGAATGTAAGAAGGGACGCCATTTACAACAACAACAAAAATGCCAGGGGGCTTCAAGAGGCATTTGAGAAACAGAATTTTAATAACTTGTTTATTCTGATCAAGAAAAAAAGATTTACGTCTACAACGTTTTAGAAAATTACAGCAATCACACTAACAAGCCTCTAAATGGGAACAGGAGGATTGCTCTGCCAGAAACTAACTATTGGATAGATCATTGTGTGTGTGTGTGTGTGTGTGTGTGTGTGTGTGTGTGTGTGTGTGTGTGTGTGTGTGTGTGTGTGTGTGTGTGTGTTACTGCTTAAATGGTTATTCAGACTGAAAATAGCATTAGCCAAAAAGAAAACGCTTTAGTTGTAGCTCAATGAGTTTCAGGTATGGGGGTATTAGGAGAGCTGGAGGCGATGCAAAGAGTCAGCCTTGCTGCCAGTCTGCCTTCTGTAACACTGTTGACAGGACAGTGGCAGTATAAGGACATTTGAAGAATAATATTCATAAACTTTATTGCAGTTTCTATGGGTCAAAAAGTGTACTTAATGTATCCATATCCCTTTTACCGCAGTATGAATAGAGTAATTGTAGCCTTTTGATTAAACTCTCCCTTATCAGGTCTACAATGTTTTGCTGAGGCCACATTTCCAAATCCTGCAAGCAAAGCTCATCTTGTTGCAGCACAGAGCTGCCTGACTGGGCCTTTGATTATACAGTATATTACCATCCCATTTACTGCCGCAGTGATTATAGCAAAGTAAAAAGACCCAGTGATGTGGTAGCCTCATCACTGTTATATTATAACACTGTTAAATTATATTTTTATTGCTGAAAATTGGCCATGACACAAGAGGGAAAATCCAATTCAACTTTAAGACAAACTCCGATGAAGTTGCACATTATTTAACAGTGGTAACAGTGGCTACATGCAATGAGTTACCCCTTCAGAAAAGCTTCTAATGGGACGTGCATTTCTTTTCTTTTTCACAGTTTATTTCGTGCTTCATTATAAGCTTTACGTGTGGACCTAGCTGCACAGCAATAACAAAACAGGAAAAATCAATGAGGTAATTCAACAATATCAATTTTGTAATTCCACCACAACAACCGATGAAAGCAATTTGAATGCACAAGGTAGAAATGATTAACTTGTAAGAGATCATATAAAGAATCACCCGTAACACCTTTCAGGCTCTCTGTTCGTATTATTCTGTTTCAGTTTTTCATCCTGATGTCTCGTTTGTCTCTACAGATAGAGTCTATTCTGTGTTTTCTGTATTAAACTCTAATATCATCAAACATTGTTCTTCATAAACACATTTCCATATTAAGTAACATAACATGTGAGCACACACATCTATCCCAGCATGTAATGAGTTAAATGCCCCCAACTGTTGTTGAAGAAATTAATATGTCAGGATTTTACTTCATGAGTATAAACTTAAAAATAAAATAGAATAAGTCTTTCGTGAGATAGTGAATATAGTAAATATAGTAAATAGTGGGACATTGAGAATTTGCAACTGCATTAACTCATATTCAAGTTAATGCATTAACTTGAATATGAAATGATTGATTTGTTTGTGTTGGTAAAAACAAACATAATGTTCATTATTAAAAAACATATATATTTTTGTTTAAATGCAGGCATTGCTTTTTCTCTTCAGCTAACATAACTTAATAGAGTGAACTCTTATACTGCACACAGCAGCATAAGCAGCAGATGCTGAATAAATTGAGCATACAGTCAGAATCGATCCCGCGGAATACAGAAAAAAGAAACCATGTGCCTTCACCTCTCGTTAGCAGAGGTGAAGTTTGCTGAGCTGGAGGCTTACTGGAACAAGAATCATTAGATATACTCCCCAGAATTTTCTAAATAGATTATAGTTTATAGGAGCATTGTGGAGGTGTGTGTGTGTGTGTGTGTGTGTGTGTGTGTGTGTGTGTGTGTGTGTGTGTGTGCACATTTGTGTGTGTTTTTGTAAGGCAGAGAGGGCATAAATGGGTTATGGGACCTCTAGATGTTTTGGGGGAGGGGTAACTGATGGGACCTCCTGCCATTGCTCAGATCCTGTGACAGGGTTTGCCCTGAAGGGGACTGTCATGTTACCATTGACCCCGTGGAAAGATTGTTGCCATGGCCACAAGACGCCTTAATGAACTAATGAATCACCCTGGCACACCTCAGCTCAGACACATCAGTGTCTCGTTGAGGGCACAGAGGGAGGGAGGGACGGGGGCGGGGTCAGGACTCCATATACACACAAAGCAGGGTTTGGTTTAAAGCAGTCTAAGGGACCCAGGTGGCCAATTGTTCCCAAATGTAGTGAATCCAAATTTGGTCAGGGCAGCTCTTAATCACCCGCAGACAGAACACTTCACATCCATCCCTCTCTGATTACATTAACAAGGCGTCTAGGACTGTGCCATATATTTTCTACTCACTTAGTGGAGAGGCTGTAAACCACTTTTGTGTTTTCTGCGCTGTGGTATGTGGAATCTTCCTTGACTCGTAAGAGATTTTTTATCCAACAATTAAGAAAATAGTTTTTGGGAAATAAGCTTGTTTGCTTTTTTTCTGAGAGTAAGAAAAGTGAAAGGATCGATACCACTCTCTTGTCTGCTTTTGGGGTTGTGGTTAGCCTAGCTTAGCATAAAGTCTGAAAGCAGAGATAAACAGCTTGGTTCTGTTAAAAGTGAAAATAAAATGCCTTTCAACACTTTTAAAGCTCACTCATTAACTTGCTGTTTATAAATTAATTTAATCTGAAAAAAACGTCAATTTCTGATTTTTCGTGGAGTTACGTACTGGAACTATTTCTTGGCGACCGGGTGCAGTGACTGTGTATCCTGAAGTTTTGTCATCACAGCAAACTCGTCAGGTTTGGTACCAGTGTGAAACTGTGCTTACAAACCGTATCTGGCAATGCACATGATAGCTATGCTGCAAAGAATTACTTGACCCCTTTAGCTGTCTTGCTCTCCACTACCTCCACCTATCTACATTTGCATTCTGAGATACAACAACAAAGCTGGCAGAATTTAGATAACAAGAAAAAGCTTCTTAATACTGAGTGTAAATGCAAAGGACTTCCAGATAACGTAGATACAGATCACATGTTATTATCCCGGTGGAAATGGGGTCCTAAAGTGTAACCTCAAGATAATGCTACAGACCAGTGGGAAGGGATTTACATTGTTTTACATATGTTGTAAACACAGTTGGACGTTAATTCCCAGTGGGTTCAGCACTACAGTCGTTATTTTTTTCAATGTTATTATCAAATATATCCTTTTATGAAGGTGAAGAGGTTTTTTTTCTCAGTGTTTCTCACCCACAGCCGAATCATCCTACAAACAGTTATCGTTCAAATCTTTCTGACCATTTCTCTCTAACAATAAACAGAGCATCTTTACTGATGTGGCTCTTGAATGTTTACATGTGTTGAGTAATCCTGGTGAAATTTGATTCAGAAAAAAAAGCCGGAGCCTTCAGGCAGCTCAGATAAGGCAGCTTTAAACTCCCCCTACTCAGCCACATGATGACGGCAGCGCTTTCAGCTGTTTACAGCTCCGCAGAGAAGATATAAGAGCTTCACTACGCTTAAAATTAGAGTTTACAAAATGTAAGCAACGTCTTAAACAGGCCTGGTGACAGACCTTTCAACTTCTCACATACTAATGTGAGATACTGTTTCTTGTTTATGCGTTGGAAGGTATGTCACCGAGGGTCGAGATCGGCCCCTTGAAACTGGCCCCCTGTAACTTGACTGACAACTGCAAGTGCGGCGGCTAACACTATTAACCTTAACCCATTCAATCATCCAATCACATAAAAAAGTCAAGTGTGAGGTATTCCCAACGGTGTTAACTATTTGCTGTGTACACACTTGCAGCATTTTTTAAATCAGGGGGTCAATCTCAGGGTGTAGGGTTCCTCTCAAAGTGCAAAAACAAAACAGTATTAAACACATTCAACCATGTTATTCTGTATATTCTTCTAATGGTGGTCCTGCTACAAGCAAACATTTTGTTTAGCCGCTCCAGGCGGGTCACTGCTACTGACCTAGTTAGCTAAAATAAGCTTTTATTCTTTAATTTTATTACAAGTGAAACCATTGTTTTGTGATGTTTTATTGTTAAACTGTGGTGCTATCGGTTCAGTGTTGCAGTACTTTTTTGTGACTCCTCCTGTGCACCACAGACAGCCGTGACAGAGCACTGGCCCCATGGTTGCATTGTCCATTGTGGTTTTTATAGTGGGACACATCTTGCAGCTGCCAGCTTTTTTTTTCACTGTTTTGTTGCGTTTTTGTGTTTTAGTTATGGGGAGTGAGCATTGCTTTAGCTGTATAAGGTCATTTTATATATTTTTGTTATGTTAGATAGATTTTTTTTTTTTGCAAGCAGTTGACCTTAAGAAATAGTGACAGACAAATCCCTGGGAATCACATCCCTGCACTTCATGATTTACGAGCAGAACCAACGTTCTGTGCCAATAGGAGAAGTCGTGTATCCTTTATGCAGCGAGGCGAAAAGGTGTGGAGGTCGTCTCAAAACCTGCAGTTTGCCTTTTTATTGAACTCTACAATCTTTCCTGAACCTTAACCATAATCTTTCCCTTGCCACAATAATACTAGTTTTCAGATGAAAATGTTAAAGATTGTGAGAATTTTAAAAGCATTGGCACTTGACGTGAAGAAAAGTTGTCTCATGTAATGTAGGTTTTCGAAAAGTTGTCCAATACGGACATTCTTGTCCTTAAATAAGCTTGCTCTCTTTTCAATACCTTAATCCAGAGCAAGATGACGAAGCAAATATTGACAACAATGCCTTTAAATTTGCTGCGATAATCATATTTCCCCCACCCCCCCCAGAGGATAAATCCTGATGTTTCTGGTGACGTGCTGGCCTTTCCTGACCCGTCCTCAGGACAAAGAATCCACTTGGACAAGAAATATTGGATTCTAATGGGCGGATTGCCATTAGATTAACTGACACAAATTTATGTTCCTCCCATTGTTTCCAACTTGGACACTCTTTCCAGTGATCCCTTCCTGAAGACAACATGTCATCTGTGCATGCAAGTTATCTCTTAATGTAATATGTAGGTTGCCATTAAATGTCGTAAACATTTCCAATGATGTTTCCTAGAAATAACTTTTTTAATTTGGCACTAATCAGTAAAGATGTATTTTTCCCCCTATACAAACATTCACATCTAAACCGTAGTAAATATTAATTCATGTATTTATTATGTGAAATGTAATTCTTCATACTGTATATGTTGAGTTCTTTGCTTGGCTATAAAACTTGTTTTAACATTTTGCAGCTGACCTGCTGTGCACTAACTAAACAACTCTCTGCTCTGTGTTGGTAGTTAATTGAGATTCAAAGTCCCGTCTCCACCTTATCTGCAGAGTGAACTCAGGTATGCGCTCTGTAATGGTAGAAAGAACATGAAGCGTCATCTGTATACTCACTGCAGCTTTGTCTTATTTGCTTGTTTATACCTCAGCTCAGTGTGGGGGCACAAGATGATTTAAAAGGGAAATGGTAACCAGGGGAAACTGGTGACCAGCGCTCACCAACAATAGCTGCAGTGAAAGTAACAATGACCGCTGGGGCAAATGGAGGAGTAAGAAGCCTTTTTTTTTTTACTCTGTTTTGTGCTGAAAAGATGGAAACAAAGGCAATAAACTGGACGTTGGGAAGAAAAGCTTTTCCTGAAGGCAACACAAGCAGTCATGTGATATTTTAAACCTGTCACAGTGGGGGGCTTGTGCGTGAACAATATGAGTATTTCATGAGTATCCTGTACAATATCCTGCAGCACCTTGTTATCTTAGAGTTCTCAGTATTGTAAGTACCTGCTCAAATTTAGTTTCAAGTATATGACCAACTTCTTAGCTTCTCAGCTTCAGTGCATTGGAAAACTACCAATCCATCCTAATTACAGATGTGTGATGTACTGGTCACCACTGTAACCCTTTAAGTCCTCTGTGTTGTTCCTGGGAAGTTGTGGGTTAAATTACTCCAGGATGAGTTAACAAGATGTTAATGACTGATTTCTTTTAGACTATGTCCTGTCAGATTTTTCTGTCTTCAGGTAAAGACTGTTAGACTAAAATAAAGTTGGATAAAGTGGCTCTCCACCACAATTATATTCATAGTGTGGAGGTAACTTTGAACAAGCAACAACATTTACAGAATACCTAATTGAACAGTTAAATGTATAAATGCAAATGGAGAATCTTTGCCAAAGAGCACTGAAGTTGTTCTGGAGGCTCATGGTGGGGCAAATTGGATTAGTTCAAAGATGAAGCTTTTAGCTTTACATCCAATTATTTCATATTGGATGTCTTTCTGGGCCAGACATTGTCTCTAGACCTGCCCGGTGCTCCTCCTGTGCGGCTGCTGTACATGTAAAATGTTAATTGTCACAACAAATTCAGGCATAAGCTGCCTTTGAAAATGAAATAAAGTTATACATGAGCCATGTTTATGGAAATGTAGTACACACACACACTCGTAAAAAATAAATGATAACACTTCATACAAAAATGACAGCTGTGTTACATTGACAATGAAAGTGTTTCCTCCTGTAATTCACTACGGACCACCATGTATACATGTTCAATGAATGTGCTGCACCTGACATGCTGCCTGTGCTCTGCAGGAGGCTGCAGGGTGTTTATTCTGCACGGCGCAGGGTGATTGTATTCAATCAGACGGAGGACAAAATGTGTTGTGATTAATTTTCTCTTGGCTCAGACTAAATTGGCCATCTGGTTTACAAGAGCACACAGTGTGTGTGGGAGTGGGCCTACTGACCCACTTCATTGTTCATGCTTTTGCCCCTCAGGGCCAAATATTACCTATATGTGGGTCAAGGACTATGTGGGATGCAGTTGTGTATGGTTGTGTGTGTAAATGTAGATTTTATAGAATGCATTTATCTATATTGATATATGGGACTGCAATGTTTGAATTTTAAAAATGCAATATGATTTTGACAGCTCTGAGGATGCTTTGTGGTCACACTGAAGAGGACATAAAAAGTGATCAATGATCTTTGTATTATCAGTCGAGGGAGAATCTTAAATCTCACTTCTTTAATGTGTTTTGGCAATTTTGCAAACCCTTAGGAACCCAGAACCCTCTCATAACCCTTTCGGATAATGTCCAACATGCACCTTCATCCCAGTACAAAAAATATTTTTTTCTGAATGGAATTGTTCAACATTTGGTAAAATAAAAATATTTGCTTTCTTTAGAAAGAGCTGGAGAGCTGGAGTCTCACTTGTTTAGTCTAGAAGCAGGGGACACAGATAGTCAATCAACCTCTCCGAAGCTCACTAATCACGCTGTATCTTGTTTATTTCATCGGTACATAAATGCCAGGTGTCACCATTGTGCTCGTACAGAGACCAAAACCAAAACCTGCTCTCATGGACTGTATCTGTAGCCGGAGACGCTGCCCAGAAGTGCTGGGTGGATGGACAAACTGTGGACTGTAGACACAGCTGCCACACAGATATCAAAGTTTGCATGCCTCTGAACTCCCTCTAACTCAATGGCAGGTAAAAGTGTTGCTAATGTGCCTTCACCGCTCTGCCCAGTACATGCAGTTTTCTTGTGTTTCTCAGTTGATCCTAATTGAAGATATCATAATTTTCCTCTTGTGTTTAGGGAGATTAATGATTAACACACCTTAATCGGCATCAGAATATAAAAGACACACCATTTAGTTTGGGGGAGAAAGCTGATTTCATTTTAGTCCCGCACAACTGGTTGTAGAATCCTCTCTTTTAGAAAACTGCAGCTTTATGTGTTCCTGCATCAGTCAGACACAACTCCTACACGACCAGCTTATCCAACTGATAGATTCCTTCTATTTCCTTGTGAACATAAGTGTGGCCTCAGGACAGTCTCTTCTTGCTGGTCACCGGTCCAGAATTTACCTGCGGGCATCAGGTATTTGCTTTAAGGGTTCCAAAACTTTGGGATACACACTTCTCAGAATCTGTTACTCTGGATACTCCACAGTGTGAGCATTGGGCCTATATTTTAGTTAAAAAAATAAAAAAAGGTTCCAATAAAAACTGTTTCAAGTGAGCTCTGTGGATTATGCAGAGTAAGACACTGTTTCTGGAAAGATATGTTGCTGCTGAATATTTAAATGCAACTCTTCAATGCTTAGAGCAAATTAAGCACAAATGCAAAACCACAAACTAAATGCTTGCGGAGGCAGAAATCTCCAATCTTGGACGAATAAAACTAAATGGATGGATGCCACTAAGGGGAAGTGAGAAAATATGTTCGTCTGGTTGTTGGTAATTTGGGTGAGCCAACCTTTAAAAGTCAGTTTCACTGTCCAAACACATACTGTGTTATTGTTTAATCAATGCTTTAAAGCATTCTTACATTTTCGCAATTTGTAACCTTTTTTTCTAGAAAGTGCTATAACCACGCTAGTAATGTCGCTGTATAGATGTCAACCAGTCCACCACTTTGGTCCAGATTAACGGTCTCAACGATTGGATGGATTGATATTCATGCTACCCAGAGGATGAATCCTATCGAGCGCCACCATCAGGAAAAACCATTTAACGTGTCGAATGCTTAAGTTTATGATCAAATATCAGCCTGAGCTATAATTTGTGTTTAATGCTAATTAGCAAATGTTGCCATGCTAGCACACTAAACCAAGATGGTGAACATGGTAAGCATTATACCTGCAAAACATCAGCATGTTAGCATTGTCATCGTGGGCATGCTGACGTCGGCGTTTAGCTCAAATCACTGCTGTGCCTATAATTACAAAGCTGCTAGCATGGCTTTAGACTGTTCAGTCTGTTTAAAATTGGACATGCTTTGAATGGAATGAGTGACACATACACAATATAAGGGTTGTCACCCAATTCATCATCTTAATGTAAAGAGCTGCATTGCCATTTTTCAACCAGCTTTGTATCACCATCATCAAATACTTCTTTAAATGATGCTATAATATGAAAATAAAGATCAGAGAGTTATTTATTACACAGAATAAAAGATCATGGCATCATAAAAGGAGAACTATATCTCTACGTTATCTTTTTTCATCAGCACTGCAATGGTTGGATTTTATGGTTTAACTTGAATCTGACAAAGAAATACTTTGAGGAGCACAAGAAGACACATGGCAGCGCATAGCCTGTTCCAAAATGCTGTTTGATGGTTGAAGAAGAAGGTAAAACTGTTGAGGCGCATGGCAAGCAAGTCTAGTCCTTACAGTCTGCTTTTTGTGGTTGCTATAGGAACCCGCAGTCCAAACCCCCAGAAAGCCAGAATGTGTGTAATCAGCTCTACAGAGTGGGGGGAAGTCCTGCTAGGGTTACTCCCAAAGAGCTGTGTTAAAATAAAGATGAATTCCCTTTTTTCTTTCAAACTCTGCAGGCCATGAAGATCTTTCTCTCTCTCTCTCTCTCTTTCTCAGATTTCCTCATTGCTCATGCTCATTTAACAAGTGGATGTAATCACGTTCCCCTCTTATTAAATATGCATTTTTAATTTGCCACTCAGTTCATATTTCCAAGAGGTGAAGGAGTGGCTGTCGTGGGACTCAGTTTGCTAATGAGGAGAGGAAAGATCTGAGCATCATAGCTGCGAGAGCACAGAGCTGTGTTTTCTTTATGACTCTTATTTTGTTGAATCATTTACTTCAATTGCATGCATTTATTTCACTTCCTCCCCATTGATTGGCGAGATACACTGTTGGATGCTGTTGGTCTGGATTGCGGCTTTCACTCTCCGCTAAAGAGAGACTGCAGGATATGTAAAAGTTGATGGGCCAGATTTCTGTTACATGGTGAGGGCCTTAAGACCTTTCCGGACTTGTTTGGATTTATCCAAACCTCTCAGGATGTACGCCTTAGGTTTTCATGATTTGGGCAGAAGAGGACTCAAGTACATACCAAAATAGCATCAGTTTGGTCTAATGTTAAAAGATTGAACTGTGCCCTGGTGAAGAATAAACTCATTTGAACTCAGCATGATTTGTTAATATCTGTCACTAGAATAAACTTTGATGTCCTGTGCAAACAGGATCTCTGTGTTTCAGGATGACTGACTGACTTCTCTGTCAGTACATGTGACTTATTTTACAGCTTGTAATAGGGCACACGTGTAACATACCTGGAGCAGGCAGCAGAAATCATGGAATAACGTAAATAACCTACCCAAACAAAGAACATTTTCCATTTGTTAGCTGACAATAAACAACAAAATATGGTATATTCTCACCAGCTTCCACTGAGATCTACTGAATTTAACCCCTTAACATTTATTTTTCCCTTTTATCTTACACTACACCTGCATCAACAGTGTTTTGCCACTTGGGGGCAGCACAAACAAAATGTAAACACAACATTGACACATTATCAGCTTTAGGGTGGGTTAAGTTGTAGTCTGTTCTTGACCAGAACCAGTGACCCAGCCATATAACCCCACATAAAAACCAAATCATGTTTAGTACTTTTTTTTCTTGCTTTATTTTCCTGTCTTTACGCTAAATTAATCTAACCGACTGCTAGCTGTAGCTTCATATTTATTGTTTAAACATTAGAGTGGTATCGATCTTGTCTTGTAATCCTCTGTAAGACAATTAATAAGAGTATTTCCCAAAATGTCAAACTATTAATTTGCACTTTGTTCATGTATAAAGTGAAAAGCTACAAGTGGTCTCCAACTTCAAATACTTTGTTGTCAGCATGTTGTGGCAAATTCAACCCTAAACAATTTTAGATTTCCTGAGAAAATATTAAAATCTAAACAATGTGCATTGAAGCAAGCTTTGATTATCTTGAACAATAAATCTGAATGTTGTAACAATTTTGAAAAAACACCACAAAATACAGACTACCACCAACATAAATTCAAATATTTCAGCATAGCTTTCCACTCCTGGATCAGCCTCTTCCATCAGAATCACATCTCTTCTATCATCAGCTACTTCATCAGCTACTTCCTCTCCTCGCCTCCCTTTTAATCAGTCTGTCCCACATGGAAGCTGCCTTTCTTTTTCATATATGCTCTCTGAGACAAAGCTTGTGTATTTCGGCCCTATTCAAGCAGAGAACCCCCCCCCCCCCCCGCTCTCTCGCCCTCCCTACTGCCGCTCAGAGTCTTTCCCAGGCAGGGAGGGAAGGTGAGTACAGATAAGAGGTCTTTATCTGGGTCCCAGAGGAAAGGTGGGTTAAGTTTAAGGTGAAGGTTTGACAATGGCGGCCCGGGCTGCTTGCTGTGGCTGTTCCCTCCTTCCCTTCTCCACCTCCTGATGCGAGGCTCAGACTCAGTCCCCGATCCCCATGTCCTTGGGCTCCTTCTTGACAGCCCCCACTGCTCCATGCTTTAATGAGAAAGATGAAAGAGGTGCAGGCTGGGAGAATACCCAGCCCTCCTCCTCCCCTTCCACCACCCCATTCACTTTGCTCTTCGTCCCGTTTGTTCAGCCCTGCCTCGCTCTCACTGGCCCTGCAGCACTAACTCATCCAAGACTTTTTGCTGGGGTGGGGGAAGTTCTACTGTGATAAATTAAGAGTGAGGGTGGTTTCCTTTTTACATTTTTCAGGTATTATTCCCTCTGATCTTATGCGCAAATTTCTTTCCATTTCTTTGTGTTCTACTGTAGGTATTTAAATCATAAAGCATCATAAAGAACAATCTTTAAATCTTTTATTTTCTTATAAGTTACAATGATAACAGTGTTCATGAAGATTGTATCATTGTGTCTTGCATATGAATATGACCACATGTGCTTAAAAGACACCACAGATGAATTAAATAGATCACCTATCTTCTATTCCAGGCTTTTGACACAAAGCAATACATTAAAACTTAGAAGCCATTTCAGTTTTTATTTCAGAGTTCTCTCTCAGCTGCATTATTAGTTAGAACTATGTTTTATTATATTCTAGATTTAATGCCATGAAGCTCTATGACAGCATACAAAGGTGGTTAACTACTTTATGTACAAAGATATGTTTTCTTGTTACCAATTGTTCATTTATTCTGAATGCAGAATAAAAGGTGAAGGTGAGGGTGTGAGCACATCTGTACACACATAGTAAATGAACTGGTATGACACGTCACACATCATCTATGAATACATGTGATGATGGGAAATATGAATATATATATATATATATACTGTGAGACGATCATAAATGTTGCCATACTGTTCTTACGGTTGTATCAATCCCTTAAATGTCTCTACAATTCTGCAAATGATTAAGCAGGGCTGATTTATGGTCATATTGTTGTTATAGGATTTGTGTGTCAATGTGATGATTTATCAGATATTTCATTTGCTGTATTAGACAAAAACAGACATTCCTGTCTCATTATTTTATTAATTGAATTTTCATTAAACTAATACACACCAGGGCGACTGTTGGCAGAATGGTTTATATAAAATATAACTTCAAAATGCTTATGTTATGTTACAGCTGAGAACCTTTGTTGCATGTCCTCCCCTCCCCTCCCCTCTCGCTCTCTTTCTCTCTTTCTCTCTCTCTCTCTCTCTCTCTCTCTCTCTCTCTCTCTCTCTCTCTCTCTCTCTCTCTATCTCTCTCTATCTCTCTCTCTCTCTCTCTCTCTCTCTCTCATACATTATTAGACATGTGTTTTATATTTATAGATTCATGTGCTTTTGAGTTAACAAATATTTCAAGAGCAAACTTGCAAAAAAAACAATACAAAGATACCCTATCACAAAAAGCAAAGAAGAAGAAAACTAATGAAATAACAAGCAGTGTCCACAATGATTCTAGATATGGAACAGTAGAGACCTAGAGACCATCTTGTGATGGGATCAAACCAGCCGTTACAGGGCCGAAAGGTGCGGGGGCCAATGGCCTCTTCCCCGACTTCCTCGCTCGGACACAACCATCTTCGAACTCGACCTTCATTTTGATCTCAGCTGCACACCTGTAAAGTTTCGTGATTGCTTCTTGCACAGTTGCGATGCCATCATGGTAAAAAAAGTCTTATAAACAGTAGGTGTCGACAGGACCACATTTTGTCATGATGACACACACACAGACTCAAAAGGTAAAAACATTACCAGCGTCGCTGTCGCAGCTGGTAAGCAGCCCACTAAACGTTACAATTAGTCACTTAGACGTTCCATAATCCCTTTTAACCACAGAAACCCCAAAGGGTGCTGCCCCCACAGTGGGACCACAGCACTTCTGTACATTACGTGCTCAAAACCCTGCAGAGACCAGTAATAGCGCCTCCACCAGGGTCACAACCTCCAAAAGCGTAATTTTTTTTTCAGTACGTTGGGAGGGAAAAACTAGAAAGTAATCTGCTATGGTTGACTAGTAGTAATTTATTTGAGAAAAGAGGCCAGATTGACGTTAAAAAGGGGGGTCTACCAGTACCAACTCTAGATGTGGCCCTTGAGCCGTGGGTCCAGCCTTCCCACTGAGGCCTTCTAATTGTCTCGTTCAAACTACAGCAGAACCACTCACTGATTAGTAACATCCACTCAGTGAAATTGATGATTGATCTTGTTGGCGTGTGAACAATAAGCGCTACCATTCAACACCTCCTCATCCTCCTTAGAGTCCTGCAGCACCAGATGGCGGACTGTGATCACCCTCAAGAGATGTGATCCATCTGGGAGATTCTGTTACTGAAACCTTGTTAAAAAAAACACAAGACCTTAGATAAAGAAAAAAGTGTGATGATGTTTGTCCAAAAATAAAGACAGTCTAGTCAGTGTGTTTACATAAACAGCAGAACCCGGTTCATGTTCACGGTCATATACTGTAATTCAATGTCTCCACCTTGTGGTCATTTTGATGTAATGCAACAATGAACAAAACGCCTCAGATAAAAGTTTTCAAACATTCTTACATGGAACAAGGATTGTAGATTTTGTCCACCATTACTTAATGCTTGAAGCGTGTTAGGATGGGATCTGTATGAACAGAGTGATTACAGCAGGTAAACCTGTTTAAATGTTCCTGAAAGCACCAGACTTTTGTTTTAGGCTAGGCTTTAAAGGAATACTTCACCCCCAAAATGATCACTTCTATATCAACTACTCCCCTTGGTGTTGAATCCCCTTGAATCCATGAAGAAAACATTGTTTTCCTCACATGCCTCTAGGGTGAAAAAGAATAAAAAAATCAGAAAACAGTCTTGATGAAAGTAATTGGGGCCCGCATTTAACAAGTTAAAGCAAATCTATATCATCATGTGTTTGGGAAGTAGTGAGCATTCGACTGGATAAATGTTTTGATATAGTTTTGCTGTTTTGCCAATTTACTTCAATTCATCAAGAATTGTGTTGATTTTTTGTTCACTATGGAGGAATGCAAGAAAACATATGTTTCCCCAAGAATTCAAGGTAACAAACGGTGAGTAAATGATAGACAAATGATCATTTTGGGGGTGAAGTATTCTTTTAAATTGTGTAACTATGCTTTAAATGTACTTCGAAACGTAAAGTTAGACAATGTAGGCCAGAAATACACCTGAACAGTGAGTTAGGATGAGGCTGTACTAAGGACACATTATAGGTACAGATGTAGATTAGGAGATCTCGTAACCTTAAATAGTGGCAGTAAAAACAAAAACACATGGGGGCTTGGGGTGTTTTATTGGCACTTTCTGTAAGGATAAAATACAGTGCAGTTGCTGAGAAACAGACTATAGATTTCCCCAAATGAAAATGGTTCAAATAGCTTAGTTATTTCCATATTCAGTAACATTTCCTCTGAGTTTTAGAATTCTAAGACAGAAAATCCTGCTGAAACATCCTTACGGTGTATTTTATTGACAGGTCAATAGGATAATGTCTATGACCTACCCGTAAAACATATTGCACTTTAAAAATTAAATAAAAAGGATCCTGCTAAAAGTAGCAGTACGTGTAAATGGTCCACAAGGACAACAATCATGCCATCAATAAAGAGCTCTAAAGAGAACATTAGAGCTAATGGGAACACAAACAGGAGGGTTTTTTGGTTATTCTCTTCCTTATAAGATCTTGGACTTGTCCTGATTGTTCATGTACTTCTGGTAAACCACTCCCAGTGTGGTGAAGAAGTTCCCCATGAAGAGCACCACGTAAGAGCAGCAGCACATCACAACCTGCACCACAGAAAAAAGAAAAAGAAAAAAAGAAGCTCAGAAGAAGAATGTTTTATAGAACTTCTAGAAAAGATTTACTTCTTCAATATTTACTTTACTTTCATGTTTACTTCACCAAAATATCTGTATTAATATCTGTATTCAGGTTTTATACCAGAACTTGTTCAGTCTCCATAAAGTCTAAATAAAAGCTATGTGATTGTTACTGGTCCTGATGGGAAGGAATAGTGGAAATATAAGAGGTTTTAACAAGGTGGAAAATACAAGCCGGAATTTTCAGGACATCCACCTCCTTCAGAGGTCATCCGTCAGAGAGGACGTTGGAAACAGAAATCTTTAGGGTTAAACTGATAAACCACTGGCAAAATGAAAGGTCTAATGTGAGGATAAAGTAGAATGCATAGCGATGGCAGCATTTCTGCTTTCAGGACCTTCGCCTGCCTCAGAGGCCATCTCTACCATAAGAGCACGACTTTAAGTAATACAATGAAATTCAGATGGCAGATAAATTTGAGACTTTAATCTCAGTTTATTTCTTGCAAATGAATGACTATTATTTCATAAAATATTCATTTTGCATGCACTTTTAAGACGGACCCTTACTTCATCTCGCCTAGCCTTTTATTTGTTTACATTTAAACAAATCCGAGTCATCGAGTCACGTCACACTGATTTGACTCTGAGCTGTTCCTGTGTTTGCACTGTACAGATAATAGTTGGATTATTTTTACAAAAGAAAAAATCTGAATCTGATGATTATGACAAAGTTATAGGGCCTGTTAATGATTTCTAAAACAGATTTCTGGATGTTTATCCTCAATAGACATGAGCCATTCTTCCACTACTGACAAGAATGGGATCTATGACTCTAAGAAGATCTGGTATGACATTTCTACGAGTAAATAAACGAGAGAACGTCGAAGCTCTCCGGTGTACAAACCTGCCACTCTTTACACTCCGGGAGCTGAAACATCCGGAACAGTGTTATGCTGTTGTAGAGCTGCCAGAACTGTAAGAGGAGGAAACAGTCAACAGTCATGAAAGTAAAAAAAAGTTCCTAGTTTTTTAATTTGGTATTTCTAAACTGAAATGGTCCCACAGATTGTTTTTCAGCAGCTTTTAATCTTCAGAACAGGCAATGATTAATATCGACATGTGTTTTGTTTATAAAACGCTAATTAATGAGCCCTAGATGTAATTAAGCAGTGAGCACTGCTAGGAGAGAAGCTACTCACATGACCAAAGAACAAGAAAGGAAGCAGGAAGGTCAGTCCTCTCCACATCCAGGACTGGAAACCCTCTGAACACCAGGAGAGGAGAGGAATATATCATTATCATTAGAGGATCATCATGACCCATATGTAAAGTAGACATTCGAGAAATTAAATCATTATTATGATTATTGGAATCCAAAAAATATTCTTGAATTTCCTCACATAAACACATAATGACATTTTTTGACAAGGATCCCTTTGAAATAAATAAAAAGAATGGTGAGCAACATCTGTACCGAGCAAAAACATTGTACAGTTGAACAATCAGAGTCATCATCTGAGAAAAATTAATGTCTGTATCCAATTTCCTAGCAGTACCATGCTGTGCCCCTTCTTCTTGAAATATTTCAGTCATTTATCACAAATATAAACTCACAAGCTGGTGACTGACAGCGGTTTAGAGTGCACTCACCGACTGTAATATCCATGTTATGTTTTTCTCCCAGAGCTCGGAGTCTGTACAAACAGCCACTCTGGTAGTAGTACTGGAGAAACTGGACAAAGCCTACGATGCAAACAGAACAGAGAACAAAAAAGGAAGTTGATAATTGTTGGCCAATAAATTATAAATATCACTTGTAAATACAGAATGTTTTTTGTCTCAGAGAAACTGACACATTCATGTGTCCACACTTGATACTACACACATCGGCTTTCCTTTTCAAACTGGTGGTGTCTTTCTTAACTTTTGGTGCAAGCCTTGTGCATTTCAACCGTTCAAAAGTTTGTATTCTCCCGCCACAAAAGCTTGATTGTGTCTCGTCAGATGTCTGAGGACTACTCTAAGTCTCTGTCTGAATGGTCTTTCATGCTTTTCGGTTATACAAACTCATCTTTATACATAGATGTTATTTTGTATCAATGGTTTGTAAAGAATACAAAAAATCATGACACAGTTTGAATCTCTTACTTTGGTATAGACAGTATGTCAGGAACTGATTCCTAAACATCTGGTAGAGAGCGCCTTCAGGCCTGCCAACAAACACATCTGGTTAGAATGGAGCACAAACCAAGACATGTAAATTGAAAGTCATAAAAGTCAATGTATCATTATATTTTGGACAGGTATGGTGATAACGTAAAACCAGTCCTCTAAATAAAAGTGGATAACATCACTCACCAAGTGAGCATGACTCCTGACTGGAAGGTTGACACATAGTGATGGAAAACCCACCAACCTTTGATCCTGAAATAACATGGAGGACATGAACAGGACTGCATGTAGAACTGCTAGACCAACAGGATGTTATGCTTGAAGTAGCGTCTGTCCACAACTATTGTGTTTTGTATTTATTCAATCAAACATTACAGCAGTGGTTGTAGCAGACACGCCAGGTGAAAATCTGCACTTTTCTAGTTATCATTATAATTAAAAACAGTAAATATAGTAAATTTGTCGCTGACCGTGAGCCGTTGCTGATGAGGACACTCTCCCGGATGGTGAGTGTGCAGTAGTACCACACCGACAGGAAGTTGAACAGGGCGTCTAGGGCTCTGAAACAAAAACAACAAAAGGCACATAAAGAAGTTAAACACAACCCGAGTCACACATATAAAGGAAGTCATTCAACAAACTCATTCATTCATCTATTTGGAGAGACCTATCTACATACACACACACACACATATATATATATGTATATATATATATATATATATATATATATATATATATATATATATATATATATATATATATATATATTATCTATATATATATATATATATATATATATATATATATATATTATCTAGATATATATATATATATATATATATATATATATATATATATATTTATCTAGATATATATATATTTATCTAGATATATATTATATATTGTATGTTTTGAGATTTTTTTCAGAAAGCAACTCCCTGAAAAAAACCTTCAACGGATTAATCTTCCTGGCGATGGGTTAGAAATTGTGGGATAAAAATTTGCGGTCCCGGTGAACAGCTGATTTTGCGCCAAGCAGACAAGTCGTATTCACGTGATATTTGACACATTTTCAGTTTATCATAATACAAATATGAATATATTCCCTCGAATATATGATGCAACTATGAGCTCTTTGGACACGATACAAGACAAGCAGACGGGGTGGAAGAGAAATCACTCAACTGTTACTGTAACTCACTTACCTACTTGACGTTCTCTCTTCCAAATAATCCAGCCATGTAACTATCGTTCATGAAATGAAATCGCAAGTTTTAGGATCCTCCTCACCCCGGGAAAATGCACAAACATTAATTGTTTGTAAGAGTGGCAGTGATAAACCACAGAACATCGCATCGCCCATTGTAAATAAATAGAACTTATTCCAACGATGTAATCCACGGCCAGGGTATCGTTATTATTATATAGGCCTTTATAAAAATCAGTCGACCTCTAATAAATCTATATAAATAGAAAAGATCATCAACAACACACAACCCTGTATCAGTCAGACTCTGGCATGCATGTACCAGGAGTTATCTTGTTGTTTAAATTAGGAAATAGGCCATTAATACATAATTTAGTTTGGACATTAGTTACAATAACTTGTTGCACTATGAGACACGTTCCTTCATCACGATAGACATGGAGCACTGTAGTTCCTTTTTCTGTCCATCACATATAAACTGTCCTGCTGAAAGGTTCTGCAAACATAAACAAGGTGTTGGGAACTCTTACCTGTAGCTGAACAAAAAGCGGCATGTGACGGAGAACACAAAGAGGATGACCGTGAGGACCAGTTTGAATTTCTCGTATTCATCTTTGTAAGCAAATCTGAAACGATGAAACGATGTTAATGTGATGTTGACATGAAGATATTTTGTTGGGTTGTAAGCAGTGGAACGTCAGCGTGACTTACTTTGACTGTTTGTTGAGGAGTGTTATGTTGACGTTTCCTAAAACAAGACTGAGATATAACCTAAACGGGAACAGATGTCAGTCAATCACAATGCAGACATCTTAAATATTGTGATTGTTTTGTGGTTATATATTGTGAATATATTCAAATCAAATGAGGTGCTTCATTAGCTGGTATAACAAATGTACTATGCCAGTACTACAATGCCACTAATACTTCAACTACTTTGAACAATTTCACATTTTCCATGTTTGCTGGAGAAAAAAAAAAATACTGACAATTAATATGAAACTGGTCTTTGTCATCCAAGTACACGCAGTAAATCATATGACAAAATCACACCCGTTCTTCTTTGGCAGAAAAGCTTCCATCTCAGAGAAAGCATCCGTTCTGTCTTTGATGGAGTTTTCCATTTCAGCGATGGCATCCACGTCCTCTGGATTTAATTTGGGCGTTGGATGATTTTCTTTGCAACTAAAAATGGAAAAAAAAACCAATATGACATGGTTATAACACAGCACAGGCTTGCATACATACATAAAGTATATCAGGGTATTCATAAAAAAATGTAAAATTGCCAAAAATAAACGTGCAAAGACACTGAATGCTCTATTGGCAGATTTTGAATGAACTTAAAGAAGCATATCAGATACATTATCTGAGCCGTTTAGGTCCTGGCCGAGAAGAATGCACAAATACTCCCAAAAGATTCTTCTCAATGAATCTCTGATCAATACTTACTCTTCTAGTGACGCAGTGAGCTCTTTCAGTTTCTTCCTCTGACGAGCGATGGCACCGGAGCAGCTGTCTTGCAGTTTTGCCACTTCCTCAAGTTTCTGTTTGTATAAACGATGGGTGTCCTGAAGGTGGAAAAATAAGGAATACACAAAGTTGTGTTGTGCAGTGCCAATGTTTACATTTTTTATTCATTAAATATTAAAATAAATCAAATCAAATAAATATATCATCGATATATATATATATATATATATATATATATATATATATATATATTGATTGATTGATATTGGGGTAGTAACACATACAAAATACCAGAATGTTTTTCATTATTGTGTAATGCATAAATAATATGCCCAGCCCAAACAGGCTTACAAGAAAGTGCATCAAACTCTGTAGCGCATGAAGAATCCACACTTTACTCTTCTTACTGAATATCACACCGAAAAGCCAAAGTAGGCGCAAACTCACAAACACCTCAAAAACAGGCTGCCGCTTTGTTTTGCATAGATTCTGCTATTCTACATTCTTTTAAATGTCATAGCACCCGAAGCATAATTCAATACGGGTGAGACACATGCATCATAAAGCTGCAAATAAGCACCCAAGATCTTTGCATATTTTAAACTGACAAAAGAATCTAATTTTAATTCCGACTTCAAACGGCATAATTTCATCGAGAGTAAATCCAGCGTTAATCTTGGAATATCTTTTCTTCCTGAAATGAACAATTTGTGTCATACTATCAATTATTGACAACCTCCATCTGTTGAAAAATATGTTGTAAAATATGTTGTAAATCATTATCAGATTTAACCGGTAGAGCAATATGTACAACAAATACCTAAATTAAGTTCCTCAATTTCAAGAACAAAGTCATTTCCATATATTGCAAACAGGATATGATAAGGAACATGACCTTGTTTAACACAAAAGAAAGAAGTAAACCAATCAACTTGTATATTATTTACTGCTATACAAGCACCAAAACAATGCTTTTAACACTTTAAGAAAACCTGCCATCTACCCTGGCTTTTAAAAGTTTTAAAGTGGGTTAATCTCTATAAATACGATCAAAGGCCTTTTGAAAATTGACAAAACATACAAAACATGATCTACTTTTCGCTATTCCTGTTCTTATAATACTTCAAAATGAGTGCGATGAAAGCACAATGATTAATAAGGATGCAGCTCGATCTTATTTTTGGTTATTGTTTTGTCTTTTGTCACCAGACTTTAATTGCATTGATACTTACATGACGCATGGTAATAAGCTACCTCTTTCTCCCCACGGATTTAATCCCGTCAGTGCGTGTTATTTATGAATGGTGGGACTGTTTATAGGTATATGCGTAGAAAAAGGATCATTGTTTCCCACTAAGCATGTGACCTACGGCGATAAGTTGCTGCACAATTAGCTGTGTGAGATCACGTGGAGGGCTGCACCCGAAATATTGGACAAACAAATGTAGCAAGTGGAGTAAAAAGTCCTTTGTTTACCTCTGAAATGTAACATTGCTGGAGTCGTAGAAGTGTAGCATGATCCCACTGTCACCACCTCCCACCCTACTGCCACTGTTACCCTGAGCAGGGCTCACTCCCGTGGGTGCAGCTGAGGAAAGTGTCGCTGCCGTTTGACTCACCTGCATTTGTTGGTGGTTCTTCTCTAAATCCTCCCATTCGCGCAAGCATTCAGTGAAACCCGTTGGACTGAACAACATTTTCTACACTGACATTAGAAAAAAAGACCCTCCTGGTGCTGGGTTAACATTCAACCTCTGCTGTGCAACAGTGGTGCTGCTGTCAGTGTCAAAAGATAAACCTAGTTCCTGTAGTGCCCTTCATGATAAAAGCCTGAGGTGGGGCTACAGTTAGAGATGAGGGGCCATTTCCCGGTACATTTTATGATTACTCCCTGATTATTTCTGTTTCCTGAAAAATATTTATGTTTCTATTTTAGGAAGATCTAGGACCAGAAAATGAGACTGTATTTTTTAGTTTACTTGTGTTTTAAAACTGTGAAAGTTGTTGTTGACAGCGGTGGAAAGCAAGAACATTCACTCAAGTACTGTAAGCTATACTTAAGTAAAATATAGAGGTACTTGTACTTTACTTCAAGTAATTTCATTTTCTGCTAATTCTCTACTCCACTACATTTATTTAAAAATATATAGTTATTAGTTACTTTACAACTGCAGATTAATAATACAAAATATTATCAACAAGTACTTTATGAAACAGTTTTTCTGGGGGACCGTTTAAAAAATCAAAAACATATCGTTGCAACCCAATTCACAATAGGCCCAATCTATGAATCAGGAGACTGCGCACTGTGTTAAATACTTTACAAATCAGACCAAATAAAACCATTGAGGAGGAGTTAACAGGCTAAAACGTTAGCCTCTCTTAATAGATTGTGCTTTTATTTTTTCGACCACGTAGAAACATCCGGTTTTATCATAGCTAACGACAACACCCTTTACAAACCTTCGCAACCATTCCTGCGTGCGTCGTGCGTGTTGGACGTGCATATTTGCAACTGGTTGATCCAATCAGATGGCACGTTGGTGAGCTCTAAGAGTTTGGTTCCTCGTTTCAGCCAATCACCACCAAGACCTTTAAACACCCGCTTGTGTGATTTCAAAACATTTTACCCTGAGTGTAGAAATATTATCTCTTATAGTTTTATTTGCAGGGTTTTGTCATATAACTCCAAAATTATGACCCTGACTGTAGCACTCCATTATGGAAACAAAGCCATGTCAGTGACATGGGTTGTGTAGTCGGTTCACTGTCCCTTGCAAGGAAAGTTTCAGCGCAATATATTTCTCTCTAATTGGCATGTGCGCTGTATTTTTAGAGCTGATGTTGCGTAACTCTAGAGGGGGGAACCTATACCCAATATTGTAAGCACCTCTAACAGAGCCATGTAAGGGCTGAATTGCAGCTAGTGACATTTAAATGGCACTAAATAACATTTATCCATAAATAACTTTGTTTATGAATACAAGACAAGAGAAGACGTTCACAACAGTTTTAAGTACAAAAAACCCACTAGGTGTCACTGCCCAATCTTCTGTCTTTTATTTTGAGCTGATATTACCTTCCATCATAAGGGTTTATTCACGGATTATCTGGACCAAATACACAACCTCTTTCCCCTTAATTTCACCTACAAAATAACATGACATCATCATTGTTAAAAATGAGGACCAGAGATGTCAGTCACTTTCGTTCCCACGATGTGAAGCTCCCAGTCAGACAGCTGCTGTAGAAACCCTGTGTTTGGTCTCATGTTGGGTTTACATTTGAGCACGTGCTTCCAGGCCTCCTGAAAAAAAGTAACACCAACAGCATTATATACTGAAAATATGATGTTATATTTCATATGCATATGCACTCTTTCCATGATCAATATCTCATGCCTGTGTGTTCAAAGACTTTGTCCTTTTGAGAAGATTGATACTGCTCTCACATCTGTATGTTAAACAGGAGCCAGCAGTAAAACCACAACTCGTTGCTTTCATTTAGTTTTTTGCATGGATTAAACACAAATTCTCTTTTTTACGTATCTGTTCATGCTGTAAACAAACAAGATGCTGACTGGTTGCATGTCTTTCAAAATTGTTCTGCCTCTTATTTTGATTTGGAACAGAAGCACTTAAACACATTTGAAGACACTCTTAGCGGAGGACTACAGGACTACAATTTGCACAGCACCTACTGCAGTCTGCACACACTAATACCAAACTGAATGAACCCCACTTGCCTCCAGTGTGTATTTGAGGTGGTGCATGAGAAAGGCAATGGCGACAGCACTGCAGCGGCTTCTGCCGTTCCTGGAAACTATCAGGACACAAGAGCCCATGTTGATGTGTGAACCTGAAAACAAGAGGATAGATGGCTATTTATGTAAACATAAAACCTCTGCAGTATCAAGCCAATCCATGTACAGTAACAACTACAGTAACAACATCAACTACATTCATGGCACATCTAGCAAATAGATAATTTAAAGTTATTTCCCTGCTCTGATGAAGTTTTGTTCATAAAACTCCACAAAATGTTTAAATTGTGGTGGTACAATGCATTTTATTCTAAGTTCTTTAAATTCAGATTGAACCTACTGAGAACCTGTGTGTTTATATGCACCCATACATTTTAGTTGTTATGCTGTTCTGTTCTGTTATTCTGTTGTTTTCTATTCCCTGGGTCTGTGAGAAACAGAATGTCATTCTAAATCTAAAATAAGTTGATTTCCCTAAATCCCTGAAACTTGTATTGCAAATCAATCACCTGCTGGTACAAATATCTGCATATAATACCTGTGTATGTTCACCGATTGTAGAATAAAGGATTTAATTAAGTAAATCACAACTTACCAATAAGACTGCAAATCCTTTTAAGACTTGAATATAAATCAGACACCACTGAGTCAGCCACAGGGATGTTAGTAGCGGTCTGGTTCACATTTATGGATCTGGACCAAAAAGAAATTCAGAACAAATTTAACAGCCATGACTCTCAGAGTTTTCTCTCATGATATTCCAAACATCTGATCCTGTCTTACTCCAGAGTGTTACTCTCCGAGATGCCGACGACAGCTCTGACTTTCAGGTCTTTGAGGATGCTGGAGTCCATGCCTTGTTTCTCATCACCCATGTACAGCAGCGCTATGATCTCCACTGGATAGGGCTTCAGGTTTTCCAGCTCCTGAGAAAGTCCAGAAATATTATAAAATATTAAATATATTAAATTAAATATAAAACTTAATTAAAAAAAATATTTCATATTGTTTGGTATGTATGTAAGCGAGGCTGGATTCCTAACCAGGCAAAGTTTCCAAAATCACTTTGTGTCTTTGGTAATTTTATTAATTGAAAATTTGTAGTAGAGAATTTTCACCACTAAAGTTCAATTCCAACAATACTTAATTAGTGAAGAAAAAACAGGGAGTGCTGCAAGAAACTCTGTGTTAGTGATGTTGAAGTAAAAAGCAGGTGCTCTTTAAGGCAAGTAGTCAAGTACAAATTACTGGACAGTAAAACAGTTACTGTCCTTTTGAAGGAAGTCCTTGGTATGAATTAGCAGTCAGTAACATATCTGAGGCCCTCTGATTTTGAGTTAAAAATCTTTTATAAATGAATGGAAGTCTTCATCTGTGTATAAAGTGTAATGAAGACCGGTGTTCAGATTTAAAAACTCCTCAAGAGTTCATGTCACATGTGTCACATGGCTTTAGAGCACTGCCCACTTAAATATTTATAAGACATGACAGTGAAAATCCAAATTAATGCAAACATGTACTGTAACTGACTCACACATGCACTGGCTAAAAAGACAAGAAAATATACAAAATCATAAATTAAGGTCAATAACAGTGTAAAATAACAAAATAGCATAAGCTGGAATACTCACATAATGGCAAAAGGGAAGAAATGTGAGGCAAATGAATAAATTATGGTAAAAATAAACAAATAAAAAGAATAATGTTCATAGACAACAACCTTATGGGGCCCTTAAAATAACTTAACAAAAGACTCTGCCTTTGTGAGGTTGACAATGTTGTTGTGCTGGTTGGTCACTTATGGTAATTTGGCTGCAGTTTTAGATGGTATTGATATTTATTCTTTTATAGAAGGGGATGCGATTATTGTATGGTATGCATCTTAACCACTCATCCACCAGGACTCCCCTTTTCGTACATTCTTCCCTGTGGGGTAAAAATAGCCTCCGTATAATCAAAGACAATAAAGAAAAAAATGATCTGTATGTTAAATATACCACACATGACATCTAAGCTCAAACTTAGAATATGTAACAGTGTGAGGCTGTGTCAGAAATGTTTACTATTCTCTATGTAGTTCACCATATAGTGAGCCAAGAAGTGTCTTTCTAGATTTATTATGGTATGAATGGTGGACACAAAACCAACAACACAATGTAAAAAGTACTCACTGGAATTACTGGACAGGTAGGTCCTGTGCACAGATTAAGGATTGTATTTTTGATTGTGAACATCCGGACAAAAGTTTAACCCAAATCACTGGACTAAAGATCAAACACTGATTTCTGTCAAGTCCAGATTCAACTTTGTTCTGACTTGATTGAGATGAACCCCCACGGACTTGAACATGTGTGTACAAAGCCCCCAGGTGTATCAGGTGCGTTTTGTCTTACCATGACGGTGTAGATGATTTTCTCAGTGCATAAAAAAGGGTACAGAGCCGAGAACCTCTGAAAGCCTCCTTTCACTATGTGGACCGGACAGAGGCTAGCTTTGGCCAGTTCCTGGGCACATTTAACCGCTCTGTCTGGAATCACAGTCAGAAGCAAACGGATGAACATCAATTTACACATTAGAGGCTGAAATGCACACTGGAAGCACTGCCTGAAGAGAACTACTAGCTTAGTACTACTAGTTTAGAGGGGTCGTGGAAAATACAGATGCCCCAATGCTCCTTTAAAGATGTCCAGTTACCTTGTTCATGTAAAAAGCTTGTGTTGCTGTCATATACCACCACGTACTGCATACTGTCAACCTCCACAGCCTCTGGCAGAAGAAATGTACTCTTTGAATCCTGGAAAGAGGCACACAGAAAGTTTTGATATAAATGACGCAACAAAATGAGAAGAAATGAAGCTGTATTGCAAGGCTTGTATTCTAGTTTGTTTGTTTAGAACCCCATTACATATGGTAACAACAATCTCTACTTCTCTTGGATCCTTTTATAAAATATATATTTTATTCATGCTTTTTTTGGCAAGAATCATAGTAGTTTGATCAAAATGTGTTTTCTTACTTTCTGTGGCTAAAAAACCTGATAATAAATTCCATGTCACAATTGCTAGATATTTAGTTTTTTGTTGTCTACTGTACTGTTGTGTTAAACAACTTTACAGTATTGAGGAACACATCCTATTCTTTACAAGACAAACTATATTCATTCTAGCTCCCCTTGCTCCTTTTTAAAATTGTTTTTTCTGTGCACTATTTAGTCTGGGCAGTTAAAGGCCATGAGAGGTGCTTTAAATTTAAACAATTTACAGCAACTAACCTTCTGCCCAATTACGATAATTTGTACCAATCAGAACCAGACTGTTTGGACAGACAGGCATGAATCACAAAAATGTAGATACAATGACATCCATACCATTTTGCCATTTTTAGCTGTTATGATGTGACTCATTCTGTAGTCATGGGTTTCTCGAGCATCTAGAATGGAGACATACAAGAACACAACACAACACGCAGTCAAGCAAAATTCAACTCATATCAAGTGTTCACACAGACTCCAGCATTACAAACTGAGCTAGCGTTACATTCCATTCCCCACCGATCAAACAGAGGTAGTTGATCTCTGCCAGCCTTGACTCTGAGCTGCACTGGTTGAGGAGATTAAAGAGCTCAAATGGCTCACACATCCTTATTTCAGCCATCGTGGGGAAGGAACAATTAGCCAGAAACCAATATCAATAATTAGCTAACGCTAACTAACATCCTTTAAATGAGCACATGCAGCTGTAAATGGTGGCTATGTTTGGGCTCTGTTGCTAAGCAACCGAGTGACTTCCCTCATTGGTGGCTGGCAATGATGTAGAATTCTTAAAGTCACAAGTACTCATTTTGTACATGTATATAACTAATTCACTTTTCATCGACACAAAGTACATTTACTCAAGTATTGTACAATTTCAGGTTCTTATACTTTACATGAGTATTTATTATCACGCCACTTTCTACTTCTAATCTCCTAGTCCTCAAAGGGATTTATTGGACTTTTTTACTTCACTACATTTATCTGACAGTTTTAGTTGCACAGTTGAACCGATTACTTGATTAATCCATTTATTGGCAACCATTTTGATAATTGTTTTACATGTTGAAACATTTTGTGGTTAAAGCTTCACAAATGTAAAGATTTGCTTCCTTTCCTTTTATAATACTTGAAAAGTATTAGTAATAATGTTGAGGTTTGGAGTGTTTGGACTGTGAAAAAAAAACTAATTGTAAAGGTGTCACTTTGAGCACTGGGTAGTTGTGATACCATTTCTTACTATTTTCACTTTGTTTTTTTTACAAACCAAACAAATAGTTGATTAATGGAGAAAAACATCAGCAGATTAATCCATAATGAAAATAATCATTAGCTATTGTTTCAAAAAGCACTCCTCCAACAGATGTAAATTGACTTAGTTACGAAGTTTGTAGGGCAAGAACTTGTTTGGCTTAAGCTGTCAAGTTTCAAACTGCGTGAAATTAAACACATGCTAAAGTACATGACAACCCGAGGCCTATTTGCAGGCCTGAGCTAGAATAAAGATAAGAAATACCTAATTAAGTGTATAAAAAAAAATAAAAAAATAAAAAAATGTTTTTTATATATTTTTGAGATGAGAAAAATGATGGAACTATCAGAATACATGTTAAAGGTTCACATAAGATAAGGATGGAACACAGCACAACTTGGAAAACTCAAAAGCTCGATCTGGAAAAACAGGACTTTTAGGGTATTGTTTTTTGGAAAGTATGGGTATCCAAGACTTTAAATATGCTGAGCTCTTAGAACAACTGATATAGGCTCTATATACAGAGCTATACATAGATACAGTGAAACATTTATAAAATATAGAGCATATAAAATTAGAAAACTGATCAAATATTCCAATATTTGAATAAAAAAGTATTTTTTAAATTCAAAAACACTCTATATCACTTCTATGTATCACTCCTGATGTTCAATGAATCAATAGACAGAAGATTGGACCTTTTTTGAGTGTTTTAAGCTCTTTCTAAGCCCTTTTTAGTTGTTTAGTTTAAGGTCAAATACTGCTTCAGACTCAGCCATTCTCTCTGTTCAGGGCTGTATCTCAGCCCCCCCTTCTCCGATTTTCACCATTGAGACATCCTTCGAACCGTAGGAGCCAATAGAATTGCCTGGAATTGAAAGCTAGATGATTGACAGCACTATTGGCCAATAAAGCTCAAAAACGTCCCATCTCTGAAATCTGATTTGCTGAGCTTCCAACCCTCCCAAGAATCCGAGGAGTGTCGGAGAGACACGAATCGAACAGATTCACACGGAGCACCAGCAGCTGGACATACATGCAGTGGAAGTACGGAGATATTCCATTTTTTCGCTGAGATTCGACCAAAAGTAAGTACAATATTCGATGAAAGCTGTGTGACTTTTTGTGTTCGAAGCTGAATATCTCTGCGATGGTTTACCGGGGAGAGAAATGGAAACTATGTCCGTAATCTCCGTCAGGCGGACATGCATGTTCGTAGGTAGCACGTTGCTAACGGAGTGTAGCAGCTGTTTTATCCGGTCTGTCCCGGTCATATCGAGTATGATTTATGATATTTTGTTATTTGTTTGCTTGGCTGATGGGAGATGTGTTTGTCTCATGTAGAAGTGACCTAGTTCATGTTGTTCCCAGGAAGCTGAGGTTTCTGCAGAACTATAACATCATTATATTCGTTCTTCGTGGGTTCTCTGCCAGTTACTTTTAACACAAAACTCTCTACGTTTTGATGTACTCTGCGTCCAAATGGGGGACCTATGGGTGTATAAGGTTCTTTAAACATGCAAAACTTATTACTGCTGCCATGACCCGGATTCGAATGCAGAGTACTAACCACTATATGATCACGGCCACTAGGTGGACAGAGTGCCTCTGAAACGAGGAGTAAGTGATTTACAAGTTAAAGACTTGTACGAGATAGCCAGTGAACATAACATAAATCTAATGCCCTACTGTCCCACGCCTTATCCGCAATCCTTTGTAGCCATCATTTGTCTCTATCCAGATGTAAATTGACTTTGTTACGCAGTTTGTAGGGCAAGAACTTGTAAAACGAGGAGCAAGTGACTACAAGTTAAAGAATCGTACGAGCTAGCCAGGAGTCGAACCTAGAACCTTCTGATCCGTAGTAAGACTCGTTCTCCATTGCCCCACTAGCCCTACATGTGATGCATTGTGGGAAATGCAATGTTCCGACAGCAGTTCATGCAAACGGGTGTTTTTTTAATTTGTCGACCCGTGTGGACAACTCCTTGTAACTCCTTACAATTACTGGTGTAGTCGGAAAAACATTGGGCTTCACGCAGAAAAATTGGCTTAAGTTGTCAAGTTTCAAACTGCGTGAAATGAAACACATGCTAGAGTACATGACAACAACAGCTTAAAACATGCAAAACTCATTACTGCTGCCGTGACCCGGATTCAAACCAGGGTTGCTGCGCCCACAACGCAGAGTACTAACCACTATACGATCACGGCCACTTGGTTGACAGAGTGCCTCTGTCTTGCATATTTGGAGCTCTAGATATCAACTGTACTTGACTCAACAGAGAGTAGAGCAGGACCTTTAGAAACAAGCGCCAAGTGATTCAGAAGAATTGTACAAGCTAGCCAAAAGTTCCACCTAGAATGTTCTGATCTCTAGGCAGATAGGTTACCCATTGCTCGGCCCTACAGAGTAGTAGTCAGACGCTTTTTATACACAGTTTGTAGAGCAGGAACTTGTGAAACGAGTAGTAAGTGATTTACAAGTTAAAGACTTGTACGAGATAGCCATTAACAGAAATCTACCGGCCTACTGTCCCATGCCTTATCCGCAATCTGAAAGCCTTTGTAGCCATCATTTGTCTCTATCCAGATGTAAATTGACTTAGTTACGCAGTTTGTAGGGCAAGAACTTGTTTAACGAGGAGCAAGTGACTACAAGTTAAAGAATCGTACGAGCTAGCCAGGAGTCGAACCTAGAATCTTCTGATCCGTAGTCAGACTCGTTCTCCATTGCGCCAAAGATGTAGCGCATTGGTCTATGTAACAGACCACGATTAGCCTGAAATGCGCCCTAATTGCGCGGTTTCGAGTCCCGCTCGGGCCTGTTTTGACTCGTCGTGATCATCTAGAAATATGTACGTCAGCATCTAAAATAAACATAGCAGGCCTATGTTAATGCATTGGTGGAAAGGTGATTACATTTTCTTTTATTAATCTGAATCTTCAAGTAACTAAAGATATCAAATGTAGTGGAGTAAAAAGTACAATATTTGCCTTTAAGGTGCAGTGGACTAGAAGTATAAAGTGAAATGAAATGTAAATACACAAGTAAAGAACAAGTATTTCAAAATTGTACTTAAGTAGAGTACTTGAGTAAATTTAATTAGTTACTGTCCACCACTGTTTAATTAAGAAGCCTGCAGACCAAAAACCTTATGTGATGATGAAGCAAACAATGAATGTGACAAATAGGAGGATTATTATTATTTATCAACATAGTTTGGAGTTCAGATAATCCTCTCTTGGGTAGATATTAAAAGTTGTAATTTTTTTGAGTGAAGTTGTTGAAATAACTCAAAATAAAATAAAGTTATCAACAGAGAAAAGTCAGTTTTGCATTTTTATTATAGAAAAACAACAATAACAACAAACATGACTAATAAAGTGTAACATAAAGGACTTAAGGTATAAATAAACTAAAAGTAAAAATGTAATGTAATGAAAAGTAAAATGCAACATAAATAAAGTGAAGAAATCAGAAACACAGAAATGTCTGAACCTGTTGTCTATTTATACATAGTTGAAACAACAACATGATAACAACAACAACAATAATAACAACAGAAACGATTTAAATAATAGGAAATACAGTAAAAAATAATAAAAATATTCTGTGTACAACTATATTTTTCACACACGGGCCCCTGGCCTTACAACAGTGACCGTTTTAAATCCAAACTGTGCAAAGAATTCTAGCAATTTAAAAATCCTGACTCATCGAATACACTTCTACCTGACTTGTGTTTCAAAAACTGAGACTGCAGCGTTATGTTCAATTGTAGATTTGAGACAGAATCAAATTGTCATAAATAACAACTTACTTGTAAAAACACACACACACACACACACACACACACACACACACAGTTCCAAACATATTAAGATGGAGGGTTTTCATCTCCTGGCTTTTTTTTCCCGTAACCCTGCTTCTTCAGCATAGCCCTCCATTCTTCAAATGACTGAGTGTCAGACTCTTGACAGTACCAGTTGCCAAAGTACTGAAAGTGCGATGGTGGCTTTCTGTCTTTGCAGCATTTTTTGCAAATGATCACGTCTGTCTTTTTCACGTATTTTCTTTTGACGGTTCCACTTTGTTCCATCTCCTCTTTTCTTTTCCTGTATTGTTGAGTACTGTAAGGAACCGTGTGAGTCGAAGGTGGCACAGAAAGTAAACTGGGGTTAGGGGAGTTAAAAAACATCATCTGTGAGGTTCCAGGTGTGGCCATCACCTGTGAGGTTCCAGGTGCGGCCATCACCTGTGAGGGTCCAGGCAGTACAGGAAGCCCCATAGCTGGGAAAAAGAAGGGCAAGGAGACGGGCGGCCTCTTCTTTAGCATCGCTTCTCCTGCAGTGTTTGGTGGCAGAAGGAACAGGTGGGGCTCAGCCAAACTGCCAGAATGCAGAGATGGCCCTTTCTGCAGAGCTGCAGGGAGCTTCTCTGGTCCTGCAAACGGTGCCTCTGGAGCTGGGACACCCTGCTGCAAAATGTTTTTTTCAAGTGCCCTGCCACGCCTGCTGAACCTGGGAAAACATAAAACAACCAATATTAATAAACAGATTGTAAGCAAACTGACTAATGGAAGCAATGCAGAAAACATGCTCTGCATAAAATATAAGAATATGAAGCATGCTCATATTCTCACCATTGTGTGACTGTTGCAACATTCACTTCTGGGAGCTGGATGGTGGTCTCAGTCATCACCTTCGCGTTAGTGACTATGCACTCTCTAATGTGCCTGTACACACGTATCACCATTCTGAAGCGTGACACCCTCACTCCGTCACAACTCACAGCATTTTTATAAAGATCACAGAGTCTCGTGAAGATGGCCTCCACCACTCTGTTGCAGTTGGGCCACTGTGCGGGACTGTGAGCCCCAATGAAACACCTGCAAACAGCAAGAGAAGACATGTTGTAAATATAATACAACTTTTTTGATGAATGAATGAATGAATACCTCTCTGTTACTGTTTAGATTACTATTGTATGTGTCAAGGCGTCAGCTAATGGGGATCCTTCAATAAACTTGACTAAACTAATTAAGCTGGATACAATATTTACTTCACTTTCAGTTATTTATGTATTTTTTTAGACAACAAAGAGCCTATGTTTGCTTTATCTAACAAACCTTTTGGTGCTCTCCACACCTGGTGCCACAATCTTTTTAGTTGCCCTGAAGCGTCCCTGTTTCAGGCTGGTTTTGTGACGTGGTGCGTAAGTGGTCTTCCTCTTATCATACTCTCCCAACGCCTGCCACAGGGTGATGATCTGGGCGCACTCTTCACCAATCAAGGCCAGACGGTGTTCTCTAAGGCCAAACAAAAAATCGGCCAAGTTTTGCACAGCTCCATAACCTTCAATGTTGTCGGGTCCAACACAATCCTAAAAAGAAAAAATATTTTAGAACTTCTGATAGCAGCAATGAATACGTTTAATCCTATAAGAGCACAGCCAACCCTCATTTTCTTTCCAAACATGTAAATGTACAATAAAAGGTAGATCCCTACATCATGTGAAGTGGAGCTGGTTGGAGGAGATGTTATGCTGGATGGAGGCGGAGGGACCACAGACACTGAAGAAAGTATGGAGCTGGTTGGAGGAGATGTTATGCTGGATGGAGGCGGAGGGACCACAGACACTGAAGAAAGTATGGAGCTGGTTGGAGGAGATGTTATGCTGGATGGAGGCGGAGGGACCACAGACACTGATGAAAGTATGGAGCTGGTTGGAGGAGACGCTACGCTGGATGGAGGCGCAGGGACAGACCTGGTCGAGGAGGCAGCAGGTGTTCTCTCTGTCTCAAAGGTGGGGACAGTGATGTCCTGAAACTCCTCATGTTCAGGTCGAACTTCATCCACCTCTATAGACACAGCAGTGGTCTCCGACTCCTCAATGGCCAACTTGTAGTCCTGGAGAACTTTACCAGTTTGCTGGTAAAGGTACTCCACTCCTATCAGCTCGTCTGTAAAATATAAAAGCATTGACAAACAATTCAATATTAAACTGGTATTTGTAGATTTGACTTAAATTTTCAAAGAACAACAACAAATATAATAGTTATCTACCTGTGTATTTTGTTGGCCCGACATAAGGGACAATCTTCTCGCCCAGAACCTCCTCAGCGAGAGCGTTTGCAGCATGGCGGAGAAGATGGTTGTATGAATGTGGTTGCTGCTCATTAGTTGTTGCTGCCACAGCCCGGTCTTCATTCCACCGTGAAAGGCCATCTAAAAGATATGCCTGGAAGAAGGTGTCACTTGCCAGGGTACCTGTAGAGTAAATTCAGAAATGTACAAAAAATAAAAAATAAAGGCTGAGACCATACAAACATTTCCTAGAAAAACAGTGAACAGCTGTTATTAGAATTAATTACATATCTTAATGATTAATACATTAATAAATAATTAAAACTAATCATGGGATGAGAAAAATAATCCAAATATTTACCCGGGATGAATCGGTTCAGGTGCAGGTGAAATGACTCGAGGGACGTGGAACCTCTAGCACAGCGGAAGGTTGGCAGACGGCGCCCTCCCTTCACTACGGTTCCCGTCTGTGTGTAGAGCTGCACTCCTGGAGGATCCTGGATGCAGCCCACATGCTTCCACTGGGACTTCTGGATTTCGCTCATCCGGGCAGAGTTGATGAGTGGGACTCCCAGAGAGTCACAACCAGCATCTCCATCAAAGGCCTGGATATGGCTCTTAATCAGATCCTGGGTCTCCCTGGTCCCGCGTGTAGTTCTTCTGCAATGCAGAGCTAGCTCGCTTCGGCTGATGAAGCGCAGCACGTCAGCCTCAGATGGTTGAATCCGCTTAGCTTCTAGCTCTGCAAGCTTCGCCTCCTTCAGTGCCTTCAGGTCATCTTGGTCCCACATAAAGATGCAATGGCTGAGGCGACTCATGAACGTACCATACAACTGGTGGGAGTCAGTGGTGCAACCCACAGCAAATCTTCGCATGAAATGCCAAATGTCCAATCGGATGATCATTTGATCCCACTCTTCAAACATCCTTCTCAGCAGAGTGTTCCCACAGCAGTCCCTGTCAACATATAGCACCTCAGGAGGAGCCACCCCAGCCACTCTGTACCTCTTGATGAGACCTTCAATCATTGGCCCAAGCCCAAAACCTTCGCTGGCTGTGAGCACGGACATAATCACCTGTCCATGCTCATTTCCAACATTGGCTGCCCAGGTGGCGGTGCCAAAGCTATGTCCTGCAAGCTTTCGGGCCACCTTTTTAGTAGAATCCATCTTTAATATCTTACCATACTGTGATGTGATGGTGGCCTTGATTTCACCCAGCCTTTGCAGGACATCCTGGGCATAAACCTGCATCAGCCACCGATGCTTGGGGACTGTAGGCATAACAGGTACATGTTCAAAGGTCACAGGCAGAATCAGGCCCGATTTGACTGCACTAGCAATCCCCTTACAATCTGTCAAGTACTGGACTGTCTTCTGCAACCAGACCTCAGCATGACGCTCCTGCAGCTTCCGCTGGATCTGGCTGCTGCTGTTTCCCAGGCCTCGCTGACGCATCAAATTGACAACCTCCATGTCGCATGCTAGTTTTGATGTGAGGATGCAAGGGAATTGCACCCTGTGGCCAATGTCGAGCTGGGAGACGAGGCCATGGCTCCAGCTGATGACCTTCCGTTTGCAAATCCGACAGGCCAGGTACTCAGATCCAACATAATACATCTTCCCCACGGCCACCACCTGCCTAATCTTTTGATGCAGGCCAGCTGAGGTGAGAAGTTCGTTTTGACACTCTGGATGTGGACAGGTTAGCTTGACTTGCCACAGCTTTCGTGGCATCCAGAGCAGCAGGGGATGGCCAAAGTAATTTTCCTGTTGAGGAGAATTTGTCTTCAGTGGCACTTGTGGAGGATACCACCAAAGTCTGTCCACCCTGCTAAAGTCCAGCTCAGGATGCCCCTGTGCTGTCCACCTGAACAGGGCCTTTGATATCCACCTCTGGTCCACTTCTGGCAAGTTGTGTATCCAGCCTGCTGGAAGACAGACTCGTTGTGCTGTAAATAACAAAAACAAAGAAATAAACATATAAATAAATAAAAAAATGCTTATTCACTTTAATATTGAGTTGCACGTTTTAAATAAGAATAAACTTACGTGCAACATGTGCCTCCTCAAACTTAATTGCCTCTGCCAGCATTGTGCTATCATCCAGCTCAGTGGACACAGAGGAGGGGGCAAGGCTGGGTGGAGGCTCCGTGGCTGCCTCAATGGACACAGTCGTGTGGGTGAGGGTGGCTGTCGGGCGGGTGTGTGCCTGGGTCAAAGCTATAGAAGCAAACAAACAAAACATCATGAGTATTGAACAGCAATAAATTCTAAACATAAAAAACTGTGATATACAAATGTTTGCTTACAAGGTTTGACTTTGATGGGGGACATCAGTTTTTTTACCGCATTAGTCAGGCTTTTCTGAGTAGGCACATTCCTGCCTAAGAGGGAGCGGATAGAGGAGGTGAAAGTCTGCTGTGTAAGGGCAGAGTCTTGTGTTGGGGCAGTGTGCTGTGTTGGGGCAGAGTGCTGTGTTGGGGCAGAGTGCTGTGTTGGGGCAGAGTGCTGTGTTGGGGCAGTCCGCTGGGAAGTGGCAGTGGTTGTAGTAGACGGCTGGGGATTTTTTACAGCATATTGCTCTTCCTTCATGGCAATGGCAATTCTGCCAGAAGGAAAGAGCTCAATATATTCCTTGAAACACCCCTTGTTGTGTGCATGTTCCTGGTAGTCCTTGCTGCCGCCTGTGGGGTCCCTCTTCATTGCTGCCACCAAGTAAGCAGCATATCCAAGGGCATTTTCAGCCACCCACTTGAAAGTCTGCCCACGAAACACACCGAACTGGATGTCAAAGAAACCCAGAAGGTGTTTCCTGTTTTCTGGATCGCCATGGTGCTGAATTAAAGATGTCTTAGCTTTGTCTAGTACTGCATCTGTGGACATGGGTCGCATCCAGGGCTTTCCTCTGTTGCTCTCCTTCACCTTTATTGCCTCAACTGTGTCTGTGAGGTTCACACTACCGTCTGCACGTCTCCTGAAGCGAGGTTCCATCTAGATTAAAAAAATTATATATAAAGAAAACAGAGATACGAATGTAAATAACACAGCTGTGAAAGATGAAATGAACAAAACATTTGGTAACACATTACTTAAGGAAGCTGTGTATATTATACTACTATCAGTTATATTCAGTCAGGATCACCTTGTAATGTTCAATTTATATTATGCCCCCTGTCTGTGTATAGTTTTCCAACAATACCACACTTTGAAAAATGCTCCCCTACAATAAGAATCTTTCTTATGTAGAATTACAAAAGTATTAGCAGCAAAATGTATTCAAAGTAATAATTTGGCAGCAGAATGACCCGGGTGACATCCTATTATTAAACTATTATTAAATATACATTACTGTGTGCACTGTAGGTATTGCAAACTATACCTACAGTATAATAAAGGTAATTAAATATTAAATCTGCGCAAGAATAAAGATCACTGTAAAATACAAATTCTAGACAAAGACGATTTTTCAAGTAAGTAATGTTTAGTAATGCAATGAACGGTAAGTTACAAACAAGTGTCCAATAACGTTGTTACGTTATTACGTTATTGTAAAGGTTACGACTCACAGACTAGTACACTATTTCATTTTAATTTAAGTCGTGTTATGCTGTATGTAGCTAACATTAATTTATTGTAAATGAATAAATACATAAAGAGAAAAGTAAAATAACGGTGTAATGGCGGACAGTCCCACTTAACGTTAGTTCGCTACGGTCATCAAAAAGCGGGTTACTTTGTTAACTTTGTTGGTTAACGTTAAAGTGACTTGACAGGAACGTAATATCAGTAACGTTAGACCTAGCTAAGTAACATAAGTGATAAAATCGCTATCTATAAATGTAATACAGTGATGGGACAGTTGACGTTATACGTTAGGACGCGTTTCCTCGTCAGTAAAAATTACCGTTCATTCAAATATCAATATATCTCAAATAATTTGTATTGACAATAGTTATAAAGGATTGACTTACTTTTGAAATGTTGACAATAAGATGAACAGAATCCGACAGCCGTTATCTTCATCCACCGTAAGTATTCGTGAACTCGGACTCGGAGTTGAACTTTCCAAACATCGGAGAGACGAAAACAATCGTCTTCGGCCGTTCTCGTCATTCATCGTGAGTGTTCGTGAGCGCGAAGACGCCATTGGTCAATTCTTGGTTGATTCTTGGTTGCGATACGAGCACCGATTGGCCACAGCGGACAATTCTTGGTTGATTCTTGGTTGCAGACTGCACGGCGATTGGCTTTCGCAACCAAGAATTAGCTTGACTCACGCGCTACCTGGAGCGCCACTAGCCCTACATGTGATGCATTGTGGGAAATGCAATGTTCCGACAGCAGTTCATGCAAACGGGTGTTTTTTTTTATTTGTCGACCCGTGTGGACAACTCCTGTACAATTACTGGTGTAGTCGGAAAAACATTGGGCTTCACGCAGAAAAATTGGCTTAAGTTGTCAAGTTTCAAACTGCGTGAAATGAAACACATGCTAGAGTACATGACAACATCAGCTTAAAACATGCAAAACTCATTACTGCTGCCGTGACCCGGATTTGAACCGGGGTTGCTGCGCCCACAACGCAGAGTACTAACCACTATACGATCACGGCCACTTGGTTGACAGAGTGCCTCTGTCTTGCATATTTGGAGCTCTAGATATCAACTGTACTTGACTCAACAGAGAGTAGAGCAGGACCTTTAGAAACAAGCGCCAAGTGATTCAGAAGAATTGTACAAGCTAGCCAAAAGTTCCACCTAGAATGTTCTGATCTCTAGGCAGATAGGTTACCCATTGCTCGGCCCTACAGAGTAGTAGTCAGACGCTTTTTATACACAGTTTGTAGAGCAGGAACTTGTGAAACGAGTAGTAAGTGATTTACAAGTTAAAGACTTGTACGAGACAGCCAGTGTACATAACAGAAATCTACCGGACTACTGTCCCACGCCTTATCCGCAATCTGAAAGCCTTTGTAGCCATCATTTGTCTCTATCCAGATGTAAATTGACTTAGTTACACAGTTTGTAGGGCAAGAACTTGTTTAACGAGGAGCAAGTGACTACAAGTTAAAGAATCGTACGAGCTAGCCAGGAGTCAAACCTAGAACCTTCTGATCCGTAGTCAGACGCTTTCTCCATTGCGCCACTAGCCCTACATGTGATGCATTGTGGGAAATGCAATGTTCCGACAGCAGTTCATGCAAACGGGTGTTTTTTTTTTATTTGTCGACCCGTGTGGACAACTCCTGTACAATTACTGGTGTAGTCGGAAAAACATTGGGCTTCACGCAGAAAAATTGACTTAAGTTGTCAAGTTTCAAACTGCGTGAAATGAAACACATGCTAGAGTACATGACAACAACAGCTTAAAACATGCAAAACTCATTACTGCTGCCGTGACCCGGATTTGAACCGGGGTTGCTGCGCCCACAACGCAGAGTACTAACCACTATACGATCACGGCCACTTGGTTGACAGAGTGCCTCTGTCTTGCATATTTGGAGCTCTAGATATCAACTGTACTTGACTCAACAGAGAGTAGAGCAGGACCTTTAGAAACAAGCGCCAAGTGATTCAGAAGAATTGTACAAGCTAGCCAAAAGTTCCACCTAGAATGTTCTGATCTCTAGGCAGATAGGTTACCCATTGCTCGGCCCTACAGAGTAGTAGTCAGACGCTTTTTATACACAGTTTGTAGAGCAGGAACTTGTGAAACGAGTAGTAAGTGATTTACAAGTTAAAGACTTGTACGAGATAGCCATTAACAGAAATCTACCGGCCTACTGTCCCAAGCCTTATCCGCAATCTGAAAGCCTTTGTAGCCATCATTTGTCTCTATCCAGATGTAAATTGACTTAGTTACGCAGTTTGTAGGGCAAGAACTTGTTTAACGAGGAGCAAGTGACTACAAGTTAAAGAATCGTACGAGCTAGCCAGGAGTCGAACCTAGAATCTTCTGATCCGTAGTCAGACGCGTTCTCCATTGCGCCACTAGCCCTACATGTGATGCATTGTGGGAAATGCAATGTTCCGACAGCAGTTCATGCAAACGGGTGTTTTTTTAATTTGTCGACCCGTGTGGACAACTCCTGTACAATTACTGGTGTAGTCGGAAAAACATTGGGCTTCACGCAGAAAAATTGGCTTAAGTTGTCAAGTTTCAATCTGCGTGAAATGAAACACATGCTAGAGTACATGACAACAACAGCTTAAAACATGCACAACTCATTACTGCTGCCGTGACCCGGATTCGAACCGGGTTTGCTGCGCCCACAACGCAGAGTACTAACCACTATACGATCACGGCCACTTGGTTGACAGAGTGCCTCTGTCTTGCATATTTGGAGCTCTAGATATCAACTGTACTTGACTCAACAGAGAGTAGAGCAGGACCTTTAGAAACAAGCGCCAAGTGATTCAGAAGAATTGTACAAGCTAGCCAAAAGTTCCACCTAGAATGTTCTGATCTCTAGGCAGATAGGTTACCCATTGCTCGGCCCTACAGAGTAGTAGTCAGACGCTTTTTATACACAGTTTGTAGAGCAGGAACTTGTGAAACGAGTAGTAAGTGATTTACAAGTTAAAGACTTGTACGAGATAGCCAGTGTACATAACAGAAATCTACCGGCCTACTGTCCAACGCCGTATCCGCAATCTGAAAGCCTTTGTAGCCATCATTTGTCTCTATCCAGATGTAAATTGACTTAGTTACGCAGTTTGTAGGGCAAGAACTTGTTTAACGAGGAGCAAGTGACTACAAGTTAAAGAATCGTACGAGCTAGCCAGGAGTCGAACCTAGAATCTTCTGATCCGTAGTCAGACGCGTTCTCCATTGCGCCACTAGCCCTACATGTGATGCATTGTGGGAAATGCAATGTTCCGACAGCAGTTCATGCAAACGGGTGTTTTTTTTTTATTTGTCGACCCGTGTGGACAACTCCTGTACAACTACTGGTGTAGTCGGAAAAACATTGGGCTTCACGCAGAAAAATTGGCTTAAGTTGTCAAGTTTCAAACTGCGTGAAATGAAACACATGCTAGAGTACATGACAACAACAGCTTAAAACATGCACAACTCATTACTGCTGCCGTGACCCGGATTCGAACCTGGGTTGCTGCGCCCACAACGCAGAGTACTAACCACTATACAATCACGGCCACTTGGTTGACAGAGTGCCTCTGTCTTGCATATTTGGAGCTCTAGATATCAACTGTACTTGACTCAACAGAGAGTAGAGCAGGACCTTTAGAAACAAGCGCCAAGTGATTCAGAAGAATTGTACAAGCTAGCCAAAAGTTCCACCTAGAATGTTCTGATCTCTAGGCAGATAGGTTACCCATTGCTCGGCCCTACAGAGTAGTAGTCAGACGCTTTTTATACACAGTTTGTAGAGCAGGAACTTGTGAAACGAGTAGTAAGTGATTTACAAGTTAAAGACTTGTACGAGACAGCCAGTGTACATAACAGAAATCTACCGGCCTACTGTCCCACGCCTTATCCGCAATCTGAAAGCCTTTGTAGCCATCATTTGTCTCTATCCAGATGTAAATTGACTTAGTTACGCAGTTTGTAGGGCAAGAACTTGTTTAACGAGGAGCAAGTGACTACAAGTTAAAGAATCGTACGAGCTAGCCAGGAGTCGAACCTAGAATCTTCTGATTCTTAGTCAGACGCATTCTCCATTGCGCCACTAGCCCTACATGTGATGCATTGTGGGAAATGCAATGTTCCGACAGCAGTTCATGCAAACGGGTGTTTTTTTAATTTGTCGACCCGTGTGGACAACTCCTGTACAATTACTGGTGTAGTCGGAAAAACATTGGGCTTCACGCAGAAAAATTGACTTAAGTTGTCAAGTTTCAAACTGCGTGAAATGAAACACATGCTAGAGTACATGACAACAACAGCTTAAAACATGCACAACTCATTACTGCTGCCGTGACCCAGATTCGAACCGGGGTTGCTGCGCCCACAACGCAGAGTACTAACCACTATACGATCACGGCCACTTGGTTGACAGAGTGCCTCTGTCTTGCATATTTGGAGCTCTAGATATCAACTGTACTTGACTCAACAGAGAGTAGAGCAGGACCTTTAGAAACAAGCGCCAAGTGATTCAGAAGAATTGTACAAGCTAGCCAAAAGTTCCACCTAGAATGTTCTGATCTCTAGGCAGATAGGTTACCCATTGCTCGGCCCTACAGAGTAGTAGTCAGACGCTTTTTATACACAGTTTGTAGAGCAGGAACTTGTGAAACGAGTAGTAAGTGATTTACAAGTTAAAGACTTGTACGAGATAGCCATTAACAGAAATCTACCGGCCTACTGTCCCACGCCTTATCCGCAATCTGAAAGCCTTTGTAGCCATCATTTGTCTCTATCCAGATGTAAATTGACTTAGTTACGCAGTTTGTAGGGCAAGAACTTGTTTAATGAGGAGCAAGTGACTACAAGTTAAAGAATCGTACGAGCTAGCCAGGAGTCGAACCTAGAATCTTCTGATCCGTAGTCAGACGCGTTCTCCATTGCGCCACTAGCCCTACATGTGATGCATTGTGGGAAATGCAATGTTCCGACAGCAGTTCATGCAAACGGGTGTTTTTTTTTTATTTGTCGACCCGTGTGGACAACTCCTGTACAATTACTGGTGTAGTCGGAAAAACATTGGGCTTCACGCAGAAAAATTGGCTTAAGTTGTCAAGTTTCAAACTGCGTGAAATGAAACACATGCTAGAGTACATGACAACAACAGCTTAAAACATGCACAACTCATTACTGCTGCCGTGACCCGGATTCGAACCAGGGTTGCTGCACCCACAACGCAGAGTACTAACCACTATACGATCACGGCCACTTGGTTGACAGAGTGCCTCTGTCTTGCATATTTGGAACTCTAGATATCAACTGTACTTGACTCAACAGAGAGTAGAGCAGGACCTTTAGAAACAAGCGCCAAGTGATTCAGAAGAATTGTACAAGCTAGCCAAAAGTTCCACCTAGAATGTTCTGATCTCTAGGCAGATAGGTTACCCATTGCTCGGCCCTACAGAGTAGTAGTCAGACGCTTTTTATACACAGTTTGTAGAGCAGGAACTTGTGAAACGAGTAGTAAGTGATTTACAAGTTAAAGACTTGTACGAGACAGCCAGTGTACATAACAGAAATCTACCAGCCTACTGTCCCACGCCTTATCCGCAATCTGAAAGCCTTTGTAGCCATCATTTGTCTCTATCCAGATGTAAATTGACTTAGTTACGCAGTTTGTAGGGCAAGAACTTGTTTAACGAGGAGCAAGTGACTACAAGTTAAAGAATCGTACAAGCTAGCCAGGAGTCGAACCTAGAATCTTCTGATCCTTAGTCAGACGCTTTCTCCATTGCGCCACTAGCCCTACATGTGATGCATTGTGGGAAATGCAATGTTCCGACAGCAGTTCATGCAAACGGGTGTTTTTTTTTTATCTGTCGACCCGTGTGGACAACTCCTGTACAATTACTGGTGTAGTCGGAAAAACATTGGGCTTCACGCAGAAAAATTGACTTAAGTTGTCAAGTTTCAAACTGCGTGAAATGAAACACATGCTAGAGTACATGACAACAACAGCTTAAAACATGCAAAACTCATTACTGCTGCCGTGACCCGGATTCGAACCTGGGTTGCTGCGCCCACAACGCAGAGTACTAACCACTATACGATCACGGCCACTTGGTTGACAGAGTGCCTCTGTCTTGCATATTTGGAACTCTAGATATCAACTGTACTTGACTCAACAGAGAGTAGAGCAGGACCTTTAGAAACAAGCGCCAAGTGATTCAGAAGAATTGTACAAGCTAGCCAAAAGTTCCACCTAGAATGTTCTGATCTCTAGGCAGATAGGTTACCCATTGCTCGGCCCTACAGAGTAGTAGTCAGACGCTTTTTATACACAGTTTATAGAGCAGGAACTTGTGAAACGAGTAGTAAGTGATTTACAAGTTAAAGACTTGTACGAGACAGCCAGTGTACATAACAGAAATCTACCGGCCTACTGTCCCACGCCTTATCCGCAATCTGAAAGCCTTTGTAGCCATCATTTGTCTCTATCCAGATGTAAATTGACTTAGTTACGCAGTTTGTAGGGCAAGAACTTGTTTAATGAGGAGCAAGTGACTACAAGTTAAAGAATCGTACGAGCTAGCCAGGAGTCGAACCTAGAATCTTCTGATCCTTAGTCAGACGCTTTCTCCATTGCGCCACTAGCCCTACATGTGATGCATTGTGGGAAATGCAATGTTCCGACAGCAGTTCATGCAAACGGGTGTTTTTTTTTTATCTGTCGACCCGTGTGGACAACTCCTGTACAATTACTGGTGTAGTCGGAAAAACATTGGGCTTCACGCAGAAAAATTGACTTAAGTTGTCAAGTTTCAAACTGCGTGAAATGAAACACATGCTAGAGTACATGACAACAACAGCTTAAAACATGCAAAACTCATTACTGCTGCCGTGACCCGGATTCGAACCTGGGTTGCTGCGCCCACAACGCAGAGTACTAACCACTATACGATCACGGCCACTTGGTTGACAGAGTGCCTCTGTCTTGCATATTTGGAACTCTAGATATCAACTGTACTTGACTCAACAGAGAGTAGAGCAGGACCTTTAGAAACAAGCGCCAAGTGATTCAGAAGAATTGTACAAGCTAGCCAAAAGTTCCACCTAGAATGTTCTGATCTCTAGGCAGATAGGTTACCCATTGCTCGGCCCTACAGAGTAGTAGTCAGACGCTTTTTATACACAGTTTATAGAGCAGGAACTTGTGAAACGAGTAGTAAGTGATTTACAAGTTAAAGACTTGTACGAGACAGCCAGTGTACATAACAGAAATCTACCGGCCTACTGTCCCACGCCTTATCCGCAATCTGAAAGCCTTTGTAGCCATCATTTGTCTCTATCCAGATGTAAATTGACTTAGTTACGCAGTTTGTAGGGCAAGAACTTGTTTAATGAGGAGCAAGTGACTACAAGTTAAAGAATCGTACGAGCTAGCCAGGAGTCGAACCTACAATCTTCTGATCCGTAGTCAGACGCGTTCTCCATTGCTCCACTAGCCCTACATGTGATGCATTGTGGGAAATGCAATGTTCCGACAGCAGTTCATGCAAACGGGTGTTTTTTTTTTATTTGTCGACCCGTGTGGACAACTCCTGTACAATTACTGGTGTAGTCGGAAAAACATTGGGCTTCACGCAGAAAAATTGACTTAAGTTGTCAAGTTTCAAACTGCGTGAAATGAAACACATGCTAGAGTACATGACAACAACAGCTTAAAACATGCACAACTCATTACTGCTGCCGTGACCCGGATTCGAACCGGGGTTGCTGCGCCCACAACGCAGAGTACTAACCACTATACGATCACGGCCACTTGGTTGACAGAGTGCCTCTGTCTTGCATATTTGGAGCTCTAGATATCAACTGTACTTGACTCAACAGAGAGTAGAGCAGGACCTTTAGAAACAAGCGCCAAGTGATTCAGAAGAATTGTACAAGCTAGCCAAAAGTTCCACCTAGAATGTTCTGATCTCTAGGCAGATAGGTTACCCATTGCTCGGCCCTACAGAGTAGTAGTCAGACGCTTTTTATACACAGTTTGTAGAGCAGGAACTTGTGAAACGAGTAGTAAGTGATTTACAAGTTAAAGACTTGTACGAGATAGCCAGTGTACATAACAGAAATCTACCGGCCTACTGTCCAACGCCTTATCCGCAATCTGAAAGCCTTTGTAGCCATCATTTGTCTCTATCCAGATGTAAATTGACTTAGTTACGCAGTTTGTAGGGCAAGAACTTGTTTAACGAGGAGCAAGTGACTACAAGTTAAAGAATCGTACGAGCTAGCCAGGAGTCGAACCTAGAATCTTCTGATCCGTAGTCAGACGCGTTCTCCATTGCGCCACTAGCCCTACATGTGATGCATTGTGGGAAATGCAATGTTCCGACAGCAGTTCATGCAAACGGGTGTTTTTTTTTTATTTGTCGACCCGTGTGGACAACTCCTGTACAACTACTGGTGTAGTCGGAAAAACATTGGGCTTCACGCAGAAAAATTGGCTTAAGTTGTCAAGTTTCAAACTGCGTGAAATGAAACACATGCTAGAGTACATGACAACAACAGCTTAAAACATGCACAACTCATTACTGCTGCCGTGACCCGGATTTGAACCTGGGTTGCTGCACCCACAACGCAGAGTACTAACCACTATACGATCACGGCCACTTGGTTGACAGAGTGCCTCTGTCTTGCATATTTGGAGCTCTAGATATCAACTGTACTTGACTCAACAGAGAGTAGAGCAGGACCTTTAGAAACAAGCGCCAAGTGATTCAGAAGAATTGTACAAGCTAGCCAAAAGTTCCACCTAGAATGTTCTGATCTCTAGGCAGATAGGTTACCCATTGCTCGGCCCTACAGAGTAGTAGTCAGACGCTTTTTATACACAGTTTGTAGAGCAGGAACTTGTGAAACGAGTAGTAAGTGATTTACAAGTTAAAGACTTGTACGAGACAGCCAGTGTACATAACAGAAATCTACCGGCCTACTGTCCCACGCCTTATCCGCAATCTGAAAGCCTTTGTAGCCATCATTTGTCTCTATCCAGATGTAAATTGACTTAGTTACGCAGTTTGTAGGGCAAGAACTTGTTTAACGAGGAGCAAGTGACTACAAGTTAAAGAATCGTACGAGCTAGCCAGGAGTCGAACCTAGAATCTTCTGATTCTTAGTCAGACGCGTTCTCCATTGCGCCACTAGCCCTACATGTGATGCATTGTGGGAAATGCAATGTTCCGACAGCAGTTCATGCAAACGGGTGTTTTTTTAATTTGTCGACCCGTGTGGACAACTCCTGTACAATTACTGGTGTAGTCGGAAAAACATTGGGCTTCACGCAGAAAAATTGACTTAAGTTGTCAAGTTTCAAACTGCGTGAAATGAAACACATGCTTGAGTACATGACAACAACAGCTTAAAACATGCAAAACTCATTACTGCTGCCGTGACCCGGATTCGAACCGGGGTTGCTGCGCCCACAACGCAGAGTACTAACCACTATACGATCACGGCCACTTAGTTGACAGAGTGCCTCTGTCTTGCATATTTGGAGCTCTAGATATCAACTGTACTTGACTCAACAGAGAGTAGAGCAGGACCTTTAGAAACAAGCGCCAAGTGATTCAGAAGAATTGTACAAGCTAGCCAAAAGTTCCACCTAGAATGTTCTGATCTCTAGGCAGATAGGTTACCCATTGCTCGGCCCTACAGAGTAGTAGTCAGACGCTTTTTATACACAGTTTGTAGAGCAGGAACTTGTGAAACGAGTAGTAAGTGATTTACAAGTTAAAGACTTGTACGAGATAGCCATTAACAGAAATCTACCGGCCTACTGTCCCACGCCTTATCCGCAATCTGAAAGCCTTTGTAGCCATCATTTGTCTCTATCCAGATGTAAATTGACTTAGTTACGCAGTTTGTAGGGCAAGAACTTGTTTAACAAGGAGCAAGTGACTACAAGTTAAAGAATCGTACGAGCTAGCCAGGAGTCGAACCTAGAATCTTCTGATCCGTAGTCAGACGCTTTCTCCATTGCGCCACTAGCCCTACATGTGATGCATTGTGGGAAATGCAATGTTCCGACAGCAGTTCATGCAAACGGGTGTTTTTTTTTTATTTGTCGACCCGTGTGGACAACTCCTGTACAATTACTGGTGTAGTCGGAAAAACATTGGGCTTCACGCAGAAAAATTGACTTAAGTTGTCAAGTTTCAAACTGCGTGAAATGAAACACATGCTAGAGTACATGACAACAACAGCTTAAAACATGCACAACTCATTACTGCTGCCGTGACCCGGATTCGAACCTGGGTTGCTGCGCCCACAACGCAGAGTACTAACCACTATACGATCACGGCCACTTGGTTGACAGAGTGCCTCTGTCTTGCATATTTGGAACTCTAGATATCAACTGTACTTGACTCAACAGAGAGTAGAGCAGGACCTTTAGAAACAAGCGCCAAGTGATTCAGAAGAATTGTACAAGCTAGCCAAAAGTTCCACCTAGAATGTTCTGATCTCTAGGCAGATAGGTTACCCATTGCTCGGCCCTACAGAGTAGTAGTCAGACGCTTTTTATACACAGTTTATAGAGCAGGAACTTGTGAAACGAGTAGTAAGTGATTTACAAGTTAAAGACTTGTACGAGACAGCCAGTGTACATAACAGAAATCTACCGGCCTACTGTCCCACGCCTTATCCGCAATCTGAAAGCCTTTGTAGCCATCATTTGTCTCTATCCAGATGTAAATTGACTTAGTTACGCAGTTTGTAGGGCAAGAACTTGTTTAATGAGGAGCAAGTGACTACAAGTTAAAGAATCGTACGAGCTAGCCAGGAGTCGAACCTACAATCTTCTGATCCGTAGTCAGACGCGTTCTCCATTGCTCCACTAGCCCTACATGTGATGCATTGTGGGAAATGCAATGTTCCGACAGCAGTTCATGCAAACGGGTGTTTTTTTTTTATTTGTCGACCCGTGTGGACAACTCCTGTACAATTACTGGTGTAGTCGGAAAAACATTGGGCTTCACGCAGAAAAATTGACTTAAGTTGTCAAGTTTCAAACTGCGTGAAATGAAACACATGCTAGAGTACATGACAACAACAGCTTAAAACATGCACAACTCATTACTGCTGCCGTGACCCGGATTCGAACCGGGGTTGCTGCGCCCACAACGCAGAGTACTAACCACTATACGATCACGGCCACTTGGTTGACAGAGTGCCTCTGTCTTGCATATTTGGAGCTCTAGATATCAACTGTACTTGACTCAACAGAGAGTAGAGCAGGACCTTTAGAAACAAGCGCCAAGTGATTCAGAAGAATTGTACAAGCTAGCCAAAAGTTCCACCTAGAATGTTCTGATCTCTAGGCAGATAGGTTACCCATTGCTCGGCCCTACAGAGTAGTAGTCAGACGCTTTTTATACACAGTTTGTAGAGCAGGAACTTGTGAAACGAGTAGTAAGTGATTTACAAGTTAAAGACTTGTACGAGATAGCCAGTGTACATAACAGAAATCTACTGGCCTACTGTCCAACGCCTTATCCGCAATCTGAAAGCCTTTGTAGCCATCATTTGTCTCTATCCAGATGTAAATTGACTTAGTTACGCAGTTTGTAGGGCAAGAACTTGTTTAACGAGGAGCAAGTGACTACAAGTTAAAGAATCGTACGAGCTAGCCAGGAGTTGAACCTAGAATCTTCTGATCCGTAGTCAGACGCGTTCTCCATTGCTCCACTAGCCCTACATGTGATGTATTGTGGGAAATGCAATGTTCCGACAGCAGTTCATGCAAACGGGTGTTTTTTTTTTATTTGTCGACCCGTGTGGACAACTCCTGTACAACTACTGGTGTAGTCGGAAAAACATTGGGCTTCACGCAGAAAAATTGGCTTAAGTTGTCAAGTTTCAAACTGCGTGAAATGAAACACATGCTAGAGTACATGACAACAACAGCTTAAAACATGCACAACTCATTACTGCTGCCGTGACCCGGATTCGAACCTGGGTTGCTGCACCCACAACGCAGAGTACTAACCACTATACGATCACGGCCACTTGGTTGACAGAGTGCCTCTGTCTTGCATATTTGGAGCTCTAGATATCAACTGTACTTGACTCAACAGAGAGTAGAGCAGGACCTTTAGAAACAAGCGCCAAGTGATTCAGAAGAATTGTACAAGCTAGCCAAAAGTTCCACCTAGAATGTTCTGATCTCTAGGCAGATAGGTTACCCATTGCTCGGCCCTACAGAGTAGTAGTCAGACGCTTTTTATACACAGTTTGTAGAGCAGGAACTTGTGAAACGAGTAGTAAGTGATTTACAAGTTAAAGACTTGTACGAGATAGCCATTAACAGAAATCTACCGGCCTACTGTCCCACGCCTTATCCGCAATCTGAAAGCCTTTGTAGCCATCATTTGTCTCTATCCAGATGTAAATTGACTTAGTTACGCAGTTTGTAGGGCAAGAACTTGTTTAACGAGGAGCAAGTGACTACAAGTTAAAGAATCGTACGAGCTAGCCAGGAGTCGAACCTAGAATCTTCTGATCCGTAGTCAGACGCGTTCTCCATTGCGCCACTAGCCCTACATGTGATGCATTGTGGGAAATGCAATGTTCCGACAGCAGTTCATGCAAACGGGTGTTTTTTTTTTATTTGTCGACCCGTGTGGAGAACTCCTGTACAATTACTGGTGTAGTCGGAAAAACATTGGGCTTCACGCAGAAAAATTGGCTTAAGTTGTCAAGTTTCAAACTGCGTGAAATGAAACACATGCTAGAGTACATGACAACAACAGCTTAAAACATGCACAACTCATTACTGCTGCCGTGACCCGGATTCGAACCGGGGTTGCTGCGCCCCCAACGCAGAGTACTAACCACTATACGATCACGGCCACTTGGTTGACAGAGTGCCTCTGTCTTGCATATTTGGAACTCTAGATATCAACTGTACTTGACTCAACAGAGAGTAGAGCAGGACCTTTAGAAACAAGCGCCAAGTGATTCAGAAGAATTGTACAAGCTAGCCAAAAGTTCCACCTAGAATGTTCTGATCTCTAGGCAGATAGGTTACCCATTGCTCGGCCCTACAGAGTAGTAGTCAGACGCTTTTTATACACAGTTTGTAGAGCAGGAACTTGTGAAACGAGTAGTAAGTGATTTACAAGTTAAAGACTTGTACGAGACAGCCAGTGTACATAACAGAAATCTACCGGCCTACTGTCCCACGCCTTATCCGCAATCTGAAAGCCTTTGTAGCCATCATTTGTCTCTATCCAGATGTAAATTGACTTAGTTACGCAGTTTGTAGGGCAAGAACTTGTTTAACGAGGAGCAAGTGACTACAAGTTAAAGAATCGTACGAGCTAGCCAGGAGTCGAACCTAGAATCTTCTGATTCTTAGTCAGACGCGTTCTCCATTGCACCACTAGCCCTACATGTGATGCATTGTGGGAAATGCAATGTTCCGACAGCAGTTCATGCAAACGGGTGTTTTTTTAATTTGTCGACCCGTGTGGACAACTCCTGTACAATTACTGGTGTAGTCGGAAAAACATTGGGCTTCACGCAGAAAAATTGACTTAAGTTGTCAAGTTTCAAACTGCGTGAAATGAAACACATGCTTGAGTACATGACAACAACAGCTTAAAACATGCAAAACTCATTACTGCTGCCGTGACCCGGATTCGAACCGGGGTTGCTGCGCCCACAACGCAGAGTACTAACCACTATACGATCACGGCCACTTGGTTGACAGAGTGCCTCTGTCTTGCATATTTGGAGCTCTAGATATCAACTGTACTTGACTCAACAGAGAGTAGAGCAGGACCTTTAGAAACAAGCGCCAAGTGATTCAGAAGAATTGTACAAGCTAGCCAAAAGTTCCACCTAGAATGTTCTGATCTCTAGGCAGATAGGTTACCCATTGCTCGGCCCTACAGAGTAGTAGTCAGACGCTTTTTATACACAGTTTGTAGAGCAGGAACTTGTGAAACGAGTAGTAAGTGATTTACAAGTTAAAGACTTGTACGAGATAGCCAGTGTACATAACAGAAATCTACCGGCCTACTGTCCAACGCCTTATCCGCAATCTGAAAGCCTTTGTAGCCATCATTTGTCTCTATCCAGATGTAAATTGACTTAGTTACGCAGTTTGTAGGGCAAGAACTTGTTTAACGAGGAGCAAGTGACTACAAGTTAAAGAATCGTACGAGCTAGCCAGGAGTCGAACCTAGAATCTTCTGATCCGTAGTCAGACGCGTTCTCCATTGCGCCACTAGCCCTACATGTGATGCATTGTGGGAAATGCAATGTTCCGACAGCAGTTCATGCAAACGGGTGTTTTTTTTTTATTTGTCGACCCGTGTGGACAACTCCTGTACAACTACTGGTGTAGTCGGAAAAACATTGGGCTTCACGCAGAAAAATTGGCTTAAGTTGTCAAGTTTCAAACTGCGTGAAATGAAACACATGCTAGAGTACATGACAACAACAGCTTAAAACATGCACAACTCATTACTGCTGCCGTGACCCGGATTCGAACCTGGGTTGCTGCACCCACAACGCAGAGTACTAACCACTATACGATCACGGCCACTTGGTTGACAGAGTGCCTCTGTCTTGCATATTTGGAGCTCTAGATATCAACTGTACTTGACTCAACAGAGAGTAGAGCAGGACCTTTAGAAACAAGCGCCAAGTGATTCAGAAGAATTGTACAAGCTAGCCAAAAGTTCCACCTAGAATGTTCTGATCTCTAGGCAGATAGGTTACCCATTGCTCGGCCCTACAGAGTAGTAGTCAGACGCTTTTTATACACAGTTTGTAGAGCAGGAACTTGTGAAACGAGTAGTAAGTGATTTACAAGTTAAAGACTTGTACGAGATAGCCATTAACAGAAATCTACCGGCCTACTGTCCCACGCCTTATCCGCAATCTGAAAGCCTTTGTAGCCATCATTTGTCTCTATCCAGATGTAAATTGACTTAGTTACGCAGTTTGTAGGGCAAGAACTTGTTTAACGAGGAGCAAGTGACTACAAGTTAAAGAATCGTACGAGCTAGCCAGGAGTCGAACCTAGAATCTTCTGATCCGTAGTCAGACGCGTTCTCCATTGCGCCACTAGCCCTACATGTGATGCATTGTGGGAAATGCAATGTTCCGACAGCAGTTCATGCAAACGGGTGTTTTTTTTTTATTTGTCGACCCGTGTGGAGAACTCCTGTACAATTACTGGTGTAGTCGGAAAAACATTGGGCTTCACGCAGAAAAATTGGCTTAAGTTGTCAAGTTTCAAACTGCGTGAAATGAAACACATGCTAGAGTACATGACAACAACAGCTTAAAACATGCACAACTCATTACTGCTGCCGTGACCCGGATTCGAACCGGGGTTGCTGCGCCCACAACGCAGAGTACTAACCACTATACGATCACGGCCACTTGGTTGACAGAGTGCCTCTGTCTTGCATATTTGGAACTCTAGATATCAACTGTACTTGACTCAACAGAGAGTAGAGCAGGACCTTTAGAAACAAGCGCCAAGTGATTCAGAAGAATTGTACAAGCTAGCCAAAAGTTCCACCTAGAATGTTCTGATCTCTAGGCAGATAGGTTACCCATTGCTCGGCCCTACAGAGTAGTAGTCAGACGCTTTTTATACACAGTTTGTAGAGCAGGAACTTGTGAAACGAGTAGTAAGTGATTTACAAGTTAAAGACTTGTACGAGACAGCCAGTGTACATAACAGAAATCTACCGGCCTACTGTCCCACGCCTTATCCGCAATCTGAAAGCCTTTGTAGCCATCATTTGTCTCTATCCAGATGTAAATTGACTTAGTTACGCAGTTTGTAGGGCAAGAACTTGTTTAACGAGGAGCAAGTGACTACAAGTTAAAGAATCGTACGAGCTAGCCAGGAGTCGAACCTAGAATCTTCTGATTCTTAGTCAGACGCGTTCTCCATTGCGCCACTAGCCCTACATGTGATGCATTGTGGGAAATGCAATGTTCCGACAGCAGTTCATGCAAACGGGTGTTTTTTTAATTTGTCGACCCGTGTGGACAACTCCTGTACAATTACTGGTGTAGTCGGAAAAACATTGGGCTTCACGCAGAAAAATTGACTTAAGTTGTCAAGTTTCAAACTGCGTGAAATGAAACACATGCTTGAGTACATGACAACAACAGCTTAAAACATGCAAAACTCATTACTGCTGCCGTGACCCGGATTCGAACCGGGGTTGCTGCGCCCACAACGCAGAGTACTAACCACTATACAATCACGGCCACTTGGTTGACAGAGTGCCTCTGTCTTGCATATTTGGAGCTCTAGATATCAACTGTACTTGACTCAACAGAGAGTAGAGCAGGACCTTTAGAAACAAGCGCCAAGTGATTCAGAAGAATTGTACAAGCTAGCCAAAAGTTCCACCTAGAATGTTCTGATCTCTAGGCAGATAGGTTACCCATTGCTCGGCCCTACAGAGTAGTAGTCAGACGCTTTTTATACACAGTTTGTAGAGCAGGAACTTGTGAAACGAGTAGTAAGTGATTTACAAGTTAAAGACTTGTACGAGATAGCCATTAACAGAAATCTACCGGCCTACTGTCCCACGCCTTATCCGCAATCTGAAAGCCTTTGTAGCCATCATTTGTCTCTATCCAGATGTAAATTGACTTAGTTACGCAGTTTGTAGGGCAAGAACTTGTTTAACGAGGAGCAAGTGACTACAAGTTAAAGAATCGTACGAGCTAGCCAGGAGTCGAACCTAGAATCGTCTGATCCGTAGTCAGACGCGTTCTCCATTGCGCCACTAGCCCTACATGTGATGCATTGTGGGAAATGCAATGTTCCGACAGCAGTTCATGCAAACGGGTGTTTTTTTAATTTGTCGACCTGTGTGGACAACTCCTGTACAACTACTGGTGTAGTCGGAAAAACATTGGGCTTCACGCAGAAAAATTGGCTTAAGTTGTCAAGTTTCAAACTGCGTGAAATGAAACACATGCTAGAGTACATGACAACAACAGCTTAAAACATGCACAACTCATTACTGCTGCCGTGACCCGGATTTGAACCGGGGTTGCTGCGCCCACAACGCAGAGTACTAACCACTATACGATCACGGCCACTTGGTTGACAGAGTGCCTCTGTCTTGCATATTTGGAGCTCTAGATATCAACTGTACTTGACTCAACAGAGAGTAGAGCAGGACCTTTAGAAACAAGCGCCAAGTGATTCAGAAGAATTGTACAAGCTAGCCAAAAGTTCCACCTAGAATGTTCTGATCTCTAGGCAGATAGGTTACCCATTGCTCGGCCCTACAGAGTAGTAGTCAGACGCTTTTTATACACAGTTTGTAGAGCAGGAACTTGTGAAACGAGTAGTAAGTGATTTACAAGTTAAAGACTTGTACGAGACAGCCAGTGTACATAACAGAAATCTACCGGACTACTGTCCCACGCCTTATCCGCAATCTGAAAGCCTTTGTAGCCATCATTTGTCTCTATCCAGATGTAAATTGACTTAGTTACGCAGTTTGTAGGGCAAGAACTTGTTTAACGAGGAGCAAGTGACTACAAGTTAAAGAATCGTACGAGCTAGCCAGGAGTCGAACCTAGAATCTTCTGATCCGTAGTCAGACGCCTTCTCCATTGCGCCACTAGCCCTACATGTGATGCATTGTGGGAAATGCAATGTTCCGACAGCAGTTCATGCAAACGGGTGTTTTTTTTTTATTTGTCGACCCGTGTGGACAACTCCTGTACAACTACTGGTGTAGTCGGAAAAACATTGGGCTTCACGCAGAAAAATTGGCTTAAGTTGTCAAGTTTCAAACTGCGTGAAATGAAACACATGCTAGAGTACATGACAACAACAGCTTAAAACATGCACAACTCATTACTGCTGCCGTGACCCGGATTCGAACCTGGGTTGCTGCGCCCACAACGCAGAGTACTAACCACTATACGATCACGGCCACTTGGTTGACAGAGTGCCTCTGTCTTGCATATTTGGAACTCTAGATATCAACTGTACTTGACTCAACAGAGAGTAGAGCAGGACCTTTAGAAACAAGCGCCAAGTGATTCAGAAGAATTGTACAAGCTAGCCAAAAGTTCCACCTAGAATGTTCTGATCTCTAGGCAGATAGGTTACCCATTGCTCGGCCCTACAGAGTAGTAGTCAGACGCTTTTTATACACAGTTTGTAGAGCAGGAACTTGTGAAACGAGTAGTAAGTGATTTACAAGTTAAAGACTTGTACGAGATAGCCATTAACAGAAATCTACTGGCCTACTGTCCCACGCCTTATCCGCAATCTGAAAGCCTTTGTAGCCATCATTTGTCTCTATCCAGATGTAAATTGACTTAGTTACGCAGTTTGTAGGGCAAGAACTTGTTTAACGAGGAGCAAGTGACTACAAGTTAAAGAATCGTACGAGCTAGCCAGGAGTCGAACCTAGAATCTTCTGATCCGTAGTCAGACGCGTTCTCCATTGCGCTACTAGCCCTACATGTGATGCATTGTGGGAAATGCAATGTTCCGACAGCAGTTCATGCAAACGGGTGTTTTTTTTTTATTTGTCGACCCGTGTGGACAACTCCTGTACAACTACTGGTGTAGTCGGAAAAACATTGGGCTTCACGCAGAAAAATTGGCTTAAGTTGTCAAGTTTCAAACTGCGTGAAATGAAACACATGCTAGAGTACATGACAACAACAGCTTAAAACATGCACAACTCATTACTGCTGCCGTGACCCGGATTCGAACCTGGGTTGCTGCGCCCACAACGCAGAGTACTAACCACTATACGATCACGGCCACTTGGTTGACAGAGTGCCTCTGTCTTGCATATTTGGAACTCTAGATATCAACTGTACTTGACTCAACAGAGAGTAGAGCAGGACCTTTAGAAACAAGCGCCAAGTGATTCAGAAGAATTGTACAAGCTAGCCAAAAGTTCCACCTAGAATGTTCTGATCTCTAGGCAGATAGGTTACCCATTGCTCGGCCCTACAGAGTAGTAGTCAGACGCTTTTTATACACAGTTTGTAGAGCAGGAACTTGTGAAACGAGTAGTAAGTGATTTACAAGTTAAAGACTTGTACGAGATAGCCATTAACAGAAATCTACCGGCCTACTGTCCCACGCCTTATCCGCAATCTGAAAGCCTTTGTAGCCATCATTTGTCTCTATCCAGATGTAAATTGACTTAGTTACGCAGTTTGTAGGGCAAGAACTTGTTTAACGAGGAGCAAGTGACTACAAGTTAAAGAATCGTACGAGCTAGCCAGGAGTCGAACCTAGAATCTTCTGATCCGTAGTCAGACGCGTTCTCCATTGCTCCACTAGCCCTACATGTGATGCATTGTGGGAAATGCAATGTTCCGACAGCAGTTCATGCAAACGGGTGTTTTTTTTTTATTTGTCGACCCGTGTGGACAACTCCTGTACAATTACTGGTGTAGTCGGAAAAACATTGGGCTTCACGCAGAAAAATTGACTTAAGTTGTCAAGTTTCAAACTGCGTGAAATGAAACACATGCTTGAGTACATGACAACAACAGCTTAAAACATGCAAAACTCATTACTGCTGCCGTGACCCGGATTCTAACCTGGGTTGCTGCGCCCACAACGCAGAGTACTAACCACTATACGATCACGGCCACTTGGTTGACAGAGTGCCTCTGTCTTGCATATTTGGAGCTCTAGATATCAACTGTACTTGACTCAACAGAGAGTAGAGCAGGACCTTTAGAAACAAGCGCCAAGTGATTCAGAAGAATTGTACAAGCTAGCCAAAAGTTCCACCTAGAATGTTCTGATCTCTAGGCAGATAGGTTACCCATTGCTCGGCCCTACAGAGTAGTAGTCAGACGCTTTTTATACACAGTTTGTAGAGCAGGAACTTGTGAAACGAGTAGTAAGTGATTTACAAGTTAAAGACTTGTACGAGACAGCCAGTGTACATAACAGAAATCTACCGGCCTACTGTCCCACGCCTTATCCGCAATCTGAAAGCCTTTGTAGCCATCATTTGTCTCTATCCAGATGTAAATTGACTTAGTTACGCAGTTTGTAGGGCAAGAACTTGTTTAACGAGGAGCAAGTGACTACAAGTTAAAGAATTGTACGAGCTAGCCAGGAGTCGAACCTAGAATCGTCTGATCCGTAGTCAGACGCGTTCTCCATTGCGCCACTAGCCCTACATGTGATGCATTGTGGGAAATGCAATGTTCCGACAGCAGTTCATGCAAACGGGTGTTTTTTTAATTTGTCGACCCATGTGGACAACTCCTGTACAATTACTGGTGTAGTCGGAAAAACATTGGGCTTCACGCAGAAAAATTGGCTTAAGTTGTCAAGTTTCAAACTGCGTGAAATGAAACACGTGCTAGAGTACATGACAACAACAGCTTAAAACATGCACAACTCATCACTGCTGCCGTGACCCAGATTCGAACCTGGGTTGCTGCGCCCACAACGCAGAGTACTAACCACTATACGATCACGGCCACTTGGTTGACAGAGTGCCTCTGTCTTGCATATTTGGAGCTCTAGATATCAACTGTACTTGACTCAACAGAGAGTAGAGCAGGACCTTTAGAAACAAGCGCCAAGTGATTCAGAAGAATTGTACAAGCTAGCCAAAAGTTCCACCTAGAATGTTCTGATCTCTAGGCAGATAGGTTACCCATTGCTCGGCCCTACAGAGTAGTAGTCAGACGCTTTTTATACACAGTTTGTAGAGCAGGAACTTGTGAAACGAGTAGTAAGTGATTTACAAGTTAAAGACTTGTACGAGATAGCCATTAACAGAAATCTACCGGCCTACTGTCCCACGCCTTATCCGCAATCTGAAAGCCTTTGTAGCCATCATTTGTCTCTATCCAGACGTAAATTGACTTACTTACGCAGTTTGTAGGGCAAGAACTTGTTTAACGAGGAGCAAGTGACTACAAGTTAAAGAATCGTATGAGCTAGCCAGGAGTCGAACCTAGAACCTTCTGATCCGTAGTAAGACTCATTCTCCATTGCCCCACTAGCCCTACATGCTATGCATTGTGGGAAATGCAATGTTCCGACAGCAGTTCATGCAAACGGGTGTTTTTTTAATTTGTCGACCCGTGTGGACAACTCCTGTATAATTACTGGTGTAGTCGGAAAAACATTGGGCTTCACGCAGAAAAATTGGCTTAAGTTGTCAAGTTTCAAACTGCGTGAAATGAAACACATGCTAGAGTACATGACAACAACAGCTTAAAACATGCACAACTCATTACTGCTGCCGTGACCCGGATTCGAACCTGGGTTGCTGCACCCACAACGCAGAGTACTAACCACTATACGATCACGGCCACTTGGTTGACAGAGTGCCTCTGTCTTGCATATTTGGAGCTCTAGATATCAACTGTACTTGACTCAACAGAGAGTAGAGCAGGACCTTTAGAAACAAGCGCCAAGTGATTCAGAAGAATTGTACGAGCTAGCCAAAAGTTCCACCTAGAATGTTCTGATCTCTAGGCAGATAGGTTACCCATTGCTCGGCCCTACAGAGTAGTAGTCAGACGCTTTTTATACACAGTTTGTAGAGCAGGAACTTGTGAAACGAGTAGTAAGTGATTTACAAGTTAAAGACTTGTACGAGATAGCCATTAACAGAAATCTACCGGCCTACTGTCCCACGCCTTATCCGCAATCTGAAAGCCTTTGTAGCCATCATTTGTCTCTATCCAGATGTAAATTGACTTAGTTACGCAGTTTGTAGGGCAAGAACTTGTTTAACGAGGAGCAAGTGACTACAAGTTAAAGAATCGTACGAGCTAGCCAGAAGTCGAACCTAGAATCTTCTGATCCGTAGTCAGACGCGTTCTCCATTGCTCCACTAGCCCTACATGTGATGCATTGTGGGAAATGCAATGTTCCGACAGCAGTTCATGCAAACGGGTGTTTTTTTAATTTGTCGACCCGTGTGGACAACTCCTGTACAATTACTGGTGTAGTCGGAAAAACATTGGGCTTCACGCAGAAAAATTGGCTTAAGTTGTCAAGTTTCAAACTGCGTGAAATGAAACACATGCTTGAGTACATGACAACAACAGCTTAAAACATGCAAAACTCATTACTGCTGCCGTGACCCGGATTCGAACCGGGGTTGCTGCGCCCACAACGCAGAGTACTAACCACTATACGATCACGGCCACTTGGTTGACAGAGTGCCTCTGTCTTGCATATTTGGAGCTCTAGATATCAACTGTACTTGACTCAACAGAGAGTAGAGCAGGACCTTTAGAAACAAGCGCCAAGTGATTCAGAAGAATTGTACAAGCTAGCCAAAAGTTCCACCTAGAATGTTCTGATCTCTAGGCAGATAGGTTACCCATTGCTCGGCCCTACAGAGTAGTAGTCAGACGCTTTTTATACACAGTTTGTAGAGCAGGAACTTGTGAAACGAGTAGTAAGTGATTTACAAGTTAAAGACTTGTACGAGACAGCCAGTGTACATAACAGAAATCTACCGGCCTACTGTCCCACGCCTTATCCGCAATCTGAAAGCCTTTGTAGCCATCATTTGTCTCTATCCAGATGTAAATTGACTTAGTTACGCAGTTTGTAGGGCAAGAACTTGTTTAACGAGGAGCAAGTGACTACAAGTTAAAGAATCGTACGAGCTAGCCAGGAGTCGAACCTAGAATCGTCTGATCCATAGTCAGACGCGTTCTCCATTGCGCCACTAGCCCTACATGTGATGCATTGTGGGAAATGCAATGTTCCGACAGCAGTTCATGCAAACGGGTGTTTTTTTAATTTGTCGACCTGTGTGGACAACTCCTGTACAACTACTGGTGTAGTCGGAAAAACATTGGGCTTCACGCAGAAAAATTGGCTTAAGTTGTCAAGTTTCAAACTGCGTGAAATGAAACACATGCTAGAGTACATGACAACAACAGCTTAAAACATGCACAACTCATTACTGCTGCCGTGACCCGGATTTGAACCGGGGTTGCTGCGCCCACAACGCAGAGTACTAACCACTATACGATCACGGCCACTTGGTTGACAGAGTGCCTCTGTCTTGCATATTTGGAGCTCTAGATATCAACTGTACTTGACTCAACAGAGAGTAGAGCAGGACCTTTAGAAACAAGCGCCAAGTGATTCAGAAGAATTGTACAAGCTAGCCAAAAGTTCCACCTAGAATGTTCTGATCTCTAGGCAGATAGGTTACCCATTGCTCGGCCCTACAGAGTAGTAGTCAGACGCTTTTTATACACAGTTTGTAGAGCAGGAACTTGTGAAACGAGTAGTAAGTGATTTACAAGTTAAAGACTTGTACGAGACAGCCAGTGTACATAACAGAAATCTACCGGCCTACTGTCCCACGCCTTATCCGCAATCTGAAAGCCTTTGTAGCCATCATTTGTCTCTATCCAGATGTAAATTGACTTAGTTACGCAGTTTGTAGGGCAAGAACTTGTTTAACGAGGAGCAAGTGACTACAAGTTAAAGAATCGTACGAGCTAGCCAGGAGTCGAACCTAGAATCTTCTGATCCTTAGTCAGACGCGTTCTCCATTGCGCCACTAGCCCTACATGTGATGCATTGTGGGAAATGCAATGTTCCGACAGCAGTTCATGCAAACGGGTGTTTTTTTAATTTGTCGACCCGTGTGGACAACTCCTGTACAATTACTGGTGTAGTCGGAAAAACATTGGGCTTCACGCAGAAAAATTGACTTAAGTTGTCAAGTTTCAAACTGCGTGAAATGAAACACATGCTAGAGTACATGACAACAACAGCTTAAAACATGCACAACTCATTACTGCTGCCGTGACCCGGATTCGAACCTGGGTTGCTGCGCCCACAACGCAGAGTACTAACCACTATACGATCACGGCCACTTGGTTGACAGAGTGCCTCTGTCTTGCATATTTGGAACTCTAGATATCAACTGTACTTGACTCAACAGAGAGTAGAGCAGGACCTTTAGAAACAAGCGCCAAGTGATTCAGAAGAATTGTACAAGCTAGCCAAAAGTTCCACCTAGAATGTTCTGATCTCTAGGCAGATAGGTTACCCATTGCTCGGCCCTACAGAGTAGTAGTCAGACGCTTTTTATACACAGTTTGTAGAGCAGGAACTTGTGAAACGAGTAGTAAGTGATTTACAAGTTAAAGACTTGTACGAGATAGCCATTAACAGAAATCTACCGGCCTACTGTCCCACGCCTTATCCGCAATCTGAAAGCCTTTGTAGCCATCATTTGTCTCTATCCAGATGTAAATTGACTTAGTTACGCAGTTTGTAGGGCAAGAACTTGTTTAACGAGGAGCAAGTGACTACAAGTTAAAGAATCGTACGAGCTAGCCAGGAGTCGAACCTAGAATCTTCTGATCCGTAGTCAGACGCATTCTCCATTGCTCCACTAGCCCTACATGTGATGCATTGTGGGAAATGCAATGTTCCGACAGCAGTTCATGCAAACGGGTGTTTTTTTTTTATTTGTCGACCCGTGTGGACAACTCCTGTACAATTACTGGTGTAGTCGGAAAAACATTGGGCTTCACGCAGAAAAATTGACTTAAGTTGTCAAGTTTCAAACTGCGTGAAATGAAACACATGCTTGAGTACATGACAACAACAGCTTAAAACATGCAAAACTCATTACTGCTGCCGTGACCCGGATTCGAACCTGGGTTGCTGCGCCCACAACGCAGAGTACTAACCACTATACGATCACGGCCACTTGGTTGACAGAGTGCCTCTGTCTTGCATATTTGGAGCTCTAGATATCAACTGTACTTGACTCAACAGAGAGTAGAGCAGGACCTTTAGAAACAAGCGCCAAGTGATTCAGAAGAATTGTACAAGCTAGCCAAAAGTTCCACCTAGAATGTTCTGATCTCTAGGCAGATAGGTTACCCATTGCTCGGCCCTACAGAGTAGTAGTCAGACGCTTTTTATACACAGTTTGTAGAGCAGGAACTTGTGAAACGAGTAGTAAGTGATTTACAAGTTAAAGACTTGTACGAGACAGCCAGTGTACATAACAGAAATCTACCGGCCTACTGTCCCACGCCTTATCCGCAATCTGAAAGCCTTTGTAGCCATCATTTGTCTCTATCCAGATGTAAATTGACTTAGTTACGCAGTTTGTAGGGCAAGAACTTGTTTAACGAGGAGCAAGTGACTACAAGTTAAAGAATTGTACGAGCTAGCCAGAAGTCGAACCTAGAATCGTCTGATCCGTAGTCAGACGCGTTCTCCATTGCGCCACTAGCCCTACATGTGATGCATTGTGGGAAATGCAATGTTCCGACAGCAGTTCATGCAAACGGGTGTTTTTTTAATTTGTCGACCCGTGTGGACAACTCCTGTACAATTACTGGTGTAGTCGGAAAAACATTGGGCTTCACGCAGAAAAATTGACTTAAGTTGTCAAGTTTCAAACTGCGTGAAATGAAACACATGCTTGAGTACATGACAACAACAGCTTAAAACATGCAAAACTCATTACTGCTGCCGTGACCCGGATTCGAACCGGGGTTGCTGCGCCCACAACGCAGAGTACTAACCACTATACGATCACGGCCACTTGGTTGACAGAGTGCCTCTGTCTTGCATATTTGGAGCTCTAGATATCAACTGTACTTGACTCAACAGAGAGTAGAGCAGGACCTTTAGAAACAAGCGCCAAGTGATTCAGAAGAATTGTACAAGCTAGCCAAAAGTTCCACCTAGAATGTTCTGATCTCTAGGCAGATAGGTTACCCATTGCTCGGCCCTACAGAGTAGTAGTCAGACGCTTTTTATACACAGTTTGTAGAGCAGGAACTTGTGAAACGAGTAGTAAGTGATTTACAAGTTAAAGACTTGTACGAGATAGCCAGTGTACATAACAGAAATCTACCGGCCTACTGTCCAACGCCTTATCCGCAATCTGAAAGCCTTTGTAGCCATCATTTGTCTCTATCCAGATGTAAATTGACTTAGTTACGCAGTTTGTAGGGCAAGAACTTGTTTAACGAGGAGCAAGTGACTACAAGTTAAAGAATCGTACGAGCTAGCCAGGAGTCGAACCTAGAATCTTCTGATCCGTAGTCAGACGCGTTCTCCATTGCGCCACTAGCCCTACATGTGATGCATTGTGGGAAATGCAATGTTCCGACAGCAGTTCATGCAAACGGGTGTTTTTTTTTTATTTGTCGACCCGTGTGGACAACTCCTGTACAACTACTGGTGTAGTCGGAAAAACATTGGGCTTCACGCAGAAAAATTGGCTTAAGTTGTCAAGTTTCAAACTGCGTGAAATGAAACACATGCTAGAGTACATGACAACAACAGCTTAAAACATGCACAACTCATTACTGCTGCCGTGACCCGGATTCGAACCTGGGTTGCTGCACCCACAACGCAGAGTACTAACCACTATACGATCACGGCCACTTGGTTGACAGAGTGCCTCTGTCTTGCATATTTGGAGCTCTAGATATCAACTGTACTTGACTCAACAGAGAGTAGAGCAGGACCTTTAGAAACAAGCGCCAAGTGATTCAGAAGAATTGTACAAGCTAGCCAAAAGTTCCACCTAGAATGTTCTGATCTCTAGGCAGATAGGTTACCCATTGCTCGGCCCTACAGAGTAGTAGTCAGACGCTTTTTATACACAGTTTGTAGAGCAGGAACTTGTGAAACGAGTAGTAAGTGATTTACAAGTTAAAGACTTGTACGAGATAGCCATTAACAGAAATCTACCGGCCTACTGTCCCACGCCTTATCCGCAATCTGAAAGCCTTTGTAGCCATCATTTGTCTCTATCCAGATGTAAATTGACTTAGTTACGCAGTTTGTAGGGCAAGAACTTGTTTAACGAGGAGCAAGTGACTACAAGTTAAAGAATCGTACGAGCTAGCCAGGAGTCGAACCTAGAATCTTCTGATCCGTAGTCAGACGCGTTCTCCATTGCGCCACTAGCCCTACATGTGATGCATTGTGGGAAATGCAATGTTCCGACAGCAGTTCATGCAAACGGGTGTTTTTTTTTTATTTGTCGACCCGTGTGGAGAACTCCTGTACAATTACTGGTGTAGTCGGAAAAACATTGGGCTTCACGCAGAAAAATTGGCTTAAGTTGTCAAGTTTCAAACTGCGTGAAATGAAACACATGCTAGAGTACATGACAACAACAGCTTAAAACATGCACAACTCATTACTGCTGCCGTGACCCGGATTCGAACCGGGGTTGCTGCGCCCACAACGCAGAGTACTAACCACTATACGATCACGGCCACTTGGTTGACAGAGTGCCTCTGTCTTGCATATTTGGAACTCTAGATATCAACTGTACTTGACTCAACAGAGAGTAGAGCAGGACCTTTAGAAACAAGCGCCAAGTGATTCAGAAGAATTGTACAAGCTAGCCAAAAGTTCCACCTAGAATGTTCTGATCTCTAGGCAGATAGGTTACCCATTGCTCGGCCCTACAGAGTAGTAGTCAGACGCTTTTTATACACAGTTTGTAGAGCAGGAACTTGTGAAACGAGTAGTAAGTGATTTACAAGTTAAAGACTTGTACGAGACAGCCAGTGTACATAACAGAAATCTACCGGCCTACTGTCCCACGCCTTATCCGCAATCTGAAAGCCTTTGTAGCCATCATTTGTCTCTATCCAGATGTAAATTGACTTAGTTACGCAGTTTGTAGGGCAAGAACTTGTTTAACGAGGAGCAAGTGACTACAAGTTAAAGAATCGTACGAGCTAGCCAGGAGTCGAACCTAGAATCTTCTGATCCGTAGTCAGACGCGTTCTCCATTGCGCCACTAGCCCTACATGTGACGCATTGTGGGAAATGCAATGTTCCGACAGCAGTTCATGCAAACGGGTGTTTTTTTTTTATTTGTCGACCCGTGTGGACAACTCCTGTACAATTACTGGTGTAGTCGGAAAAACATTGGGCTTCACGCAGAAAAATTGGCTTAAGTTGTCAAGTTTCAAACTGCGTGAAATGAAACACATGCTAGAGTACATGACAACAACAGCTTAAAACATGCAAAACTCATTACTGCTGCCGTGACCCAGATTCGAACCGGGGTTGCTGCGCCCACAACGCAGAGTACTAACCTCTATACAATCACGGCCACTTGGTTGACAGAGTGCCTCTGTCTTGCATATTTGGAGCTCTAGATATCAACTGTACTTGACTCAACAGAGAGTAGAGCAGGACCTTTAGAAACAAGCGCCAAGTGATTCAGAAGAATTGTACAAGCTAGCCAAAAGTTCCACCTAGAATGTTCTGATCTCTAGGCAGATAGGTTACCCATTGCTCGGCCCTACAGAGTAGTAGTCAGACGCTTTTTATACACAGTTTGTAGAGCAGGAACTTGTGAAACGAGTAGTAAGTGATTTACAAGTTAAAGACTTGTACGAGATAGCCATTAACAGAAATCTACCGGCCTACTGTCCCACGCCTTATCCGCAATCTGAAAGCCTTTGTAGCCATCATTTGTCTCTATCCAGATGTAAATTGACTTAGTTACGCAGTTTGTAGGGCAAGAACTTGTTTAACAAGGAGCAAGTGACTACAAGTTAAAGAATCGTACGAGCTAGCCAGGAGTCGAACCTAGAATCTTCTGATCCGTAGTCAGACGCTTTCTCCATTGCGCCACTAGCCCTACATGTGATGCATTGTGGGAAATGCAATGTTCCGACAGCAGTTCATGCAAACGGGTGTTTTTTTTTTATTTGTCGACCCGTGTGGACAACTCCTGTACAATTACTGGTGTAGTCGGAAAAACATTGGGCTTCACGCAGAAAAATTGACTTAAGTTGTCAAGTTTCAAACTGCGTGAAATGAAACACATGCTAGAGTACATGACAACAACAGCTTAAAACATGCACAACTCATTACTGCTGACGTGACCCGGATTCGAACCTGGGTTGCTGCGCCCACAACGCAGAGTACTAACCACTATACGATCACGGCCACTTGGTTGACAGAGTGCCTCTGTCTTGCATATTTGGAACTCTAGATATCAACTGTACTTGACTCAACAGAGAGTAGAGCAGGACCTTTAGAAACAAGCGCCAAGTGATTCAGAAGAATTGTACAAGCTAGCCAAAAGTTCCACCTAGAATGTTCTGATCTCTAGGCAGATAGGTTACCCATTGCTCGGCCCTACAGAGTAGTAGTCAGACGCTTTTTATACACAGTTTGTAGAGCAGGAACTTGTGAAACGAGTAGTAAGTGATTTACAAGTTAAAGACTTGTACGAGATAGCCATTAACAGAAATCTACTGGCCTACTGTCCCATGCCTTATCCGCAATCTGAAAGCCTTTGTAGCCATCATTTGTCTCTATCCAGATGTAAATTGACTTAGTTACGCAGTTTGTAGGGCAAGAACTTGTTTAACGAGGAGCAAGTGACTACAAGTTAAAGAATCGTACGAGCTAGCCAGGAGTCGAACCTAGAATCTTCTGATCCGTAGTCAGACGCGTTCTCCATTGCGCCACTAGCCCTACATGTGATACATTGTGGGAAATGCAATGTTCCGACAGCAGTTCATGCAAACGGGTGTTTTTTTTTTATTTGTCGACCCGTGTGGACAACTCCTGTACAATTACTGGTGTAGTTGGAAAAACATTGGGCTTCACGCAGAAAAATTGGCTTAAGTTGTCAAGTTTCAAACTGCGTGAAATGAAACACATGCTAGAGTACATGACAACAACAGCTTAAAACATGCACAACTCATTACTGCTGCCGTGACCCGGATTCGAACCAGGGTTGCTGCGCCCACAACGCAGAGTACTAACCACTATACGATCACGGCCACTTGGTTGACAGAGTGCCTCTGTCTTGCATATTTGGAACTCTAGATATCAACTGTACTTGACTCAACAGAGAGTAGAGCAGGACCTTTAGAAACAAGCGCCAAGTGATTCAGAAGAATTGTACAAGCTAGCCAAAAGTTCCACCTAGAATGTTCTGATCTCTAGGCAGATAGGTTACCCATTGCTCGGCCCTACAGAGTAGTAGTCAGACGCTTTTTATACACAGTTTGTAGAGCAGGAACTTGTGAAACGAGTAGTAAGTGATTTACAAGTTAAAGACTTGTACGAGATAGCCATTAACAGAAATCTACTGGCCTACTGTCCCATGCCTTATCCGCAATCTGAAAGCCTTTGTAGCCATCATTTGTCTCTATCCAGATGTAAATTGACTTAGTTACGCAGTTTGTAGGGCAAGAACTTGTTTAACGAGGAGCAAGTGACTACAAGTTAAAGAATCGTACGAGCTAGCCAGGAGTCGAACCTAGAATCTTCTGATCCGTAGTCAGACGCGTTCTCCATTGCGCCACTAGCCCTACATGTGACGCATTGTGGGAAATGCAATGTTCCGACAGCAGTTCATGCAAACGGGTGTTTTTTTTTTATTTGTCGACCCGTGTGGACAACTCCTGTACAATTACTGGTGTAGTCGGAAAAACATTGGGCTTCACGCAGAAAAATTGGCTTAAGTTGTCAAGTTTCAAACTGCGTGAAATGAAACACATGCTAGAGTACATGACAACAACAGCTTAAAACATGCAAAACTCATTACTGCTGCCGTGACCCAGATTCGAACCGGGGTTGCTGCGCCCACAACGCAGAGTACTAACCACTATACAATCACGGCCACTTGGTTGACAGAGTGCCTCTGTCTTGCATATTTGGAGCTCTAGAATTATCAACTGTACTTGACTCAACAGAGAGTAGAGCAGGACCTTTAGAAACAAGCGCCAAGTGATTCAGAAGAATTGTACAAGCTAGCCAAAAGTTCCACCTAGAATGTTCTGATCTCTAGGCAGATAGGTTACCCATTGCTCGGCCCTACAGAGTAGTAGTCAGACGCTTTTTATACACAGTTTGTAGAGCAGGAACTTGTGAAACGAGTAGTAAGTGATTTACAAGTTAAAGACTTGTACGAGATAGCCATTAACAGAAATCTACCGGCCTACTGTCCCACGCCTTATCCGCAATCTGAAAGCCTTTGTAGCCATCATTTGTCTCTATCCAGATGTAAATTGACTTAGTTACGCAGTTTGTAGGGCAAGAACTTGTTTAACGAGGAGCAAGTGACTACAAGTTAAAGAATCGTACGAGCTAGCCAGGAGTCGAACCTAGAATCTTCTGATCCGTAGTCAGACGCGTTCTCCATTGCGCCACTAGCCCTACATGTGATGCATTGTGGGAAATGCAATGTTCCGACAGCAGTTCATGCAAACGGGTGTTTTTTTTTTATTTGTCGACCCGTGTGGACAACTCCTGTACAATTACTGGTGTAGTCGGAAAAACATTGGGCTTCACGCAGAAAAATTGGCTTAAGTTGTCAAGTTTCAAACTGCGTGAAATGAAACACATGCTAGAGTACATGACAACAACAGCTTAAAACATGCAAAACTCATTACTGCTGCCGTGACCCAGATTCGAACCAGGGTTGCTGCGCCCACAACGCAGAGTACTAACCACTATACAATCACGGCCACTTGGTTGACAGAGTGCCTCTGTCTTGCATATTTGGAGCTCTAGATATCAACTGTACTTGACTCAACAGAGAGTAGAGCAGGACCTTTAGAAACAAGCGCCAAGTGATTCAGAAGAATTGTACAAGCTAGCCAAAAGTTCCACCTAGAATGTTCTGATCTCTAGGCAGATAGGTTACCCATTGCTCGGCCCTACAGAGTAGTAGTCAGATGCTTTTTATACACAGTTTGTAGAGCAGGAACTTGTGAAACGAGTAGTAAGTGATTTACAAGTTAAAGACTTGTACGAGACAGCCAGTGTACATAACAGAAATCTACCGGCCTACTGTCCCACGCCTTATACGCAATCTGAAAGCCTTTGTAGCCATCATTTGTCTCTATCCAGATGTAAATTGACTTAGTTACGCAGTTTGTAGGGCAAGAACTTGTTTAACGAGGAGCAAGTGACTACAAGTTAAAGAATCGTACGAGCTAGCCAGGAGTCGAACCTAGAATCTTCTGATCCTTAGTCAGACGCGTTCTCCATTGCGCCACTAGCCCTACATGTGATGCATTGTGGGAAATGCAATGTTCCGACAGCAGTTCATGCAAACGGGTGTTTTTTTAATTTGTCGACCCGTGTGGACAACTCCTGTACAATTACTGGTGTAGTCGGAAAAACATTGGGCTTCACGCAGAAAAATTGGCTTAAGTTGTCAAGTTTCAAACTGCGTGAAATGAAACACATGCTAGAGTACATGACAACAACAGCTTAAAACATGCACAACTCATTACTGCTGCCGTGACCCGGATTCGAACCGGGGTTGCTGCGCCCACAACGCAGAGTACTAACCACTATACGATCACGGCCACTTGGTTGACAGAGTGCCTCTGTCTTGCATATTTGGAGCTCTAGATATCAACTGTACTTGACTCAACAGAGAGTAGAGCAGGACCTTTAGAAACAAGCGCCAAGTGATTCAGAAGAATTGTACAAGCTAGCCAAAAGTTCCACCTAGAATGTTCTGATCTCTAGGCAGATAGGTTACCCATTGCTCGGCCCTACAGAGTAGTAGTCAGACGCTTTTTATACACAGTTTGTAGAGCAGGAACTTGTGAAACGAGTAGTAAGTGATTTACAAGTTAAAGACTTGTACGAGACAGCCAGTGTACATAACAGAAATCTACCGGCCTACTGTCCCACGCCTTATCCGCAATCTGAAAGCCTTTGTAGCCATCATTTGTCTCTATCCAGATGTAAATTGACTTAGTTACGCAGTTTGTAGGGCAAGAACTTGTTTAACGAGGAGCAAGTGACTACAAGTTAAAGAATCGTACGAGCTAGCCAGGAGTCGAACCTAGAATCGTCTGATCCGTAGTCAGACGCGTTCTCCATTGCGCCACTAGCCCTACATGTGATGCATTGTGGGAAATGCAATGTTCCGACAGCAGTTCATGCAAACGGGTGTTTTTTTAATTTGTCGACCTGTGTGGACAACTCCTGTACAACTACTGGTGTAGTCGGAAAAACATTGGGCTTCACGCAGAAAAATTGGCTTAAGTTGTCAAGTTTCAAACTGCGTGAAATGAAACACATGCTAGAGTACATGACAACAACAGCTTAAAACATGCACAACTCATTACTGCTGCCGTGACCCGGATTTGAACCGGGGTTGCTGCGCCCACAACGCAGAGTACTAACCACTATACGATCACGGCCACTTGGTTGACAGAGTGCCTCTGTCTTGCATATTTGGAGCTCTAGATATCAACTGTACTTGACTCAACAGAGAGTAGAGCAGGACCTTTAGAAACAAGCGCCAAGTGATTCAGAAGAATTGTACAAGCTAGCCAAAAGTTCCACCTAGAATGTTCTGATCTCTAGGCAGATAGGTTACCCATTGCTCGGCCCTACAGAGTAGTAGTCAGACGCTTTTTATACACAGTTTGTAGAGCAGGAACTTGTGAAACGAGTAGTAAGTGATTTACAAGTTAAAGACTTGTACGAGACAGCCAGTGTACATAACAGAAATCTACCGGACTACTGTCCCACGCCTTATCCGCAATCTGAAAGCCTTTGTAGCCATCATTTGTCTCTATCCAGATGTAAATTGACTTAGTTACGCAGTTTGTAGGGCAAGAACTTGTTTAACGAGGAGCAAGTGACTACAAGTTAAAGAATCGTACGAGCTAGCCAGGAGTCGAACCTAGAATCTTCTGATCCGTAGTCAGACGCCTTCTCCATTGCGCCACTAGCCCTACATGTGATGCATTGTGGGAAATGCAATGTTCCGACAGCAGTTCATGCAAACGGGTGTTTTTTTTTTATTTGTCGACCCGTGTGGACAACTCCTGTACAACTACTGGTGTAGTCGGAAAAACATTGGGCTTCACGCAGAAAAATTGGCTTAAGTTGTCAAGTTTCAAACTGCGTGAAATGAAACACATGCTAGAGTACATGACAACAACAGCTTAAAACATGCACAACTCATTACTGCTGCCGTGACCCGGATTCGAACCTGGGTTGCTGCGCCCACAACGCAGAGTACTAACCACTATACGATCACGGCCACTTGGTTGACAGAGTGCCTCTGTCTTGCATATTTGGAGCTCTAGATATCAACTGTACTTGACTCAACAGAGAGTAGAGCAGGACCTTTAGAAACAAGCGCCAAGTGATTCAGAAGAATTGTACAAGCTAGCCAAAAGTTCCACCTAGAATGTTCTGATCTCTAGGCAGATAGGTTACCCATTGCTCGGCCCTACAGAGTAGTAGTCAGACGCTTTTTATACACAGTTTGTAGAGCAGGAACTTGTGAAACGAGTAGTAAGTGATTTACAAGTTAAAGACTTGTACGAGATAGCCATTAACAGAAATCTACCGGCCTACTGTCCCACGCCTTATCCGCAATCTGAAAGCCTTTGTAGCCATCATTTGTCTCTATCCAGATGTAAATTGACTTAGTTACGCAGTTTGTAGGGCAAGAACTTGTTTAACGAGGAGCAAGTGACTACAAGTTAAAGAATCGTACGAGCTAGCCAGGAGTCGAACCTAGAATCTTCTGATCCGTAGTCAGACTCGTTCTCCATTGCGCCAAAGATGTAGCGCATTGGTCTATGTAACAGACCACGATTAGCCTGAAATGCGCCCTAATTGCGCGGTTTCGAGTCCCGCTCGGGCCTGTTTTGACTCGTCGAGATCATCTAGAAATATGTACGTCAGCATCTAAAATAAACATAACAGGCCTATGTTAATGCATTGGTGGAAAGGTGATTACATTTTCTTTTATTAATCTGAATCTTCAAGTAACTAAAGATATCAAATGTAGTGGAGTAAAAAGCACAATATTTCCCTCTGAATTGTAATCGAGTAGAAGTATAAAGTAGAATAAAACAGAAATACTCAAGTAAAATACAAGTAGCTCAAAATGATACTTCAGTACAGTAACGTTCTTGAGTAAATGCAATTTCCCTTGTTACTTTCCATCACTGCCTCCTGTAAGTAACGTTGAGTAATGAAATGAACGGTAAGTTACAAACAGGTGTCCGGTAACGTTGTTACGTTGTTAAGTCATTGTAAAGGTTACGACTCACAGACGAGAGTGCTGTTTCATGTTAGTGTAAGTCTTGTCACGCTGTATGTAACTTGACTTTATTGTAAATGAATGAATCCATAAAGAGAACAGTCAAATAACGGCGGAATGGCGGACAGTCCCACTTAACGGGAGTTCGCTCCGGTCATCAACAAGCGGGTCGGTTTGTTAACTTTGTCGGTGAACGTTAAAGTGACTGAACGTAACATCAGTAACGGTAGAGCTAACGTTAGCTAAGTATCGCTCTCTGTAACATAATGTAATACAGTGATGGACAGCTGACGTTTACGTTAGGACGCGTTTCCTCGTTAGTAACGAGTTACCGAGCGGCTCATTCATTCAAACATCAATATATCTCAATTCATTTGTATTGACAACAGTTATAAAGGATTGACTTACTTTCGAAATGTTGATAAAACGAAGAGAATCCGACGTCCGTTCTCTTCATCCACCGTAAACACCGTAAACAACTTTTCAAATGTGGGAGGGATTTGGTCGTCGGCCGCTCTCGTCCGTCATTGGTCAATTCTTGGTTGATTCTTGGTTGCGATACGAGCACCGATTGGCCACAGCGGACAATTCTTGGTCGATTCTTGGTTACAAACTGAACGGCGATTGGCTTTCGCAACCAAGAATTAGCTTGACTCACGCGCTACCTGGAGCGCCACTAGCCCTACATGTGATGCATTGTGGGAAATGCAATGTTCCGACAGCAGTTCATGCAAACGGGTGTTTTTTTTTATTTGTCGACCCGTGTGGACAACTCCTGTACAATTACTGGTGTAGTCGGAAAAACGTTGGGCTTCACGCAGAAAAATCGGCTTAAGTTGTCAAGTTTCAAACTGCGTGAAATGAAACACATGCTAGAGTACATGACAACAACAGCTTAAAACATGCACAACTCATTACTGCTGCCGTGACCCGGATTCGAACCAGGGTTGCTGCGCCCACAACGCAGAGTACGAACCACTACACGAAACTGATTCCAAACCAAAGTTTATTGTCCTAATACTCAACAATGCAAAGAGTGAAACGTGACAAACAGCCAGCTCCCTTTGTCTCCGTACATGCTTGTTTAAATCTCTTGCAAAGTTACTAAGTAGCTAATTATATTATTGCAGATCAAATGCACTAAATGACTGACAGTAAAGGTCATCAATCCATTCTTAACGGACAAGAATAATAAGTATATCCTTCGAGCCGGATTTGAACCAGCGACCTAAGGATACCTGCATATTTCCAACTGGGATACATCAGCCTACAGTCCTCCGCTCTACCAACTGAGATATCGAAGGGAGACAGAGACCAACACTTTTTCAGCGTATGTATCGAGGCTGAAACTGATTCCAAACCAAAGTTTATTGTCCTAATACTCAACAATGCAAAGAGTGAATCGTGACAAACAGCCAGCTCCCTTTGTCTCCGTACATGATCGTTTAAATCTCTTGCAAAGTTACTAAGTAGCTAATTATATTATTGCAGATCAAATGCACTAAATGACTGACAGTAAAGGCCATCAATCCATTCTTAACGGACAAGAATAATAAGTATATCCTTCGAGCCGGATTTGAACCAGCGACCTAAGGATACCTGCATATTTCCAACTGGGATACATCAGCCTACAGTCCTCCGCTCTACCAACTGAGATATCAAAGGGAGACAGAGACCAACACTTTTTCAGCGTATGTATCGAGGCTGAAACTGATTCCAAACCAAAGTTTATTGTCCTAATACTCAACAATGCAAAGAGTGAAACGTGACAAACAGCCAGCTCCCTTTGTCTCCGTAGATGATCGTTTAAAACTCTTGCAAAGTTACTCAGTAGCTAATTATATTATTGCAGATCAACTGCATTTGATAACTGACAGTAGAGGCCATCAATCCCTTCTTAACGGACAAGAATAATAAGTATATCCTTCGAGCCGGATTTGAACCAGCAACCTAAGGATACCTGCATATTTCCAACTGGGATACATCAGCCTACAGTTCTCCGCTCTAACAACTGAGACATCGAAGGGAGACAGAGACCAACACTTTTTCAGCGTATGTATCGAGGCTGAAACTGATTCCAAACCAAAGTTTATTGTCCTAATACTCAACAATGCAAAGAGTGAAACGTGACAAACAGCCAGCTCCCTTTGTCTCCGTACATGCTTGTTTAAATCTCTTGCAAAGTTACTAAGTAGCTAATTATATTATTGCAGATAAACTGCACTTGATGACTGACAGTAGAGGACATCAATCCATTCTTAATGGACAAGAATAATAAGTACATCCTTCGAGCCGGATTTGAACCAGCGACCTAAGGATACCTGCATATTTCCAACTGGGATACATCAACCTACAGTCCTCCGCTCTACCAACTGAGCTATCGAAGGGAGCCAGAGACCAATACTTTTTCAGCGTATGTATCGAGGCTGAAACTGATTCCGAAAAGTTTATTGTCCTAATACTCAAGTACTTATTGTCCTAATACTCAACAATGCAAAGAGTGAATCGTGACAAACAGCCAGCTCCCTTTGTCTCCGTACATGCTTGTTTAAATCTCTTGCAAAGTTACTAAGTAGCTAATTATATTATTGCAGATAAACTGCACTTGATGACTGACAGTAGAGGACATCAATCCATTCTTAATGGACAAGAATAATAAGTACATCCTTCGAGCCGGATTTGAACCAGCGACCTAAGGATACCTGCATATTTCCAACAGGGATACATCAACCTACAGTCCTCCGCTCTACCAACTGAGCTATCGAAAGGAGCCGGAGACCAACACTTTTTCAGCGTATGTATCGAGGCTGAAACTGATTCCAAACCAAAGTTTATTGTCCTAATACTCAACAATGCAAAGAGTGAAACGTGACAAACAGCCAGCTCCCTTTGTCTCCGTACATGCTTGTTTAAATCTCTCAACTGAGCTATCGAAGGGAGCCAGAGACTAACACTTTTTCAGCGTATGTATCGAGGCTGAAACTGATTCCGAAAATTTTATTGTCCTAATACTCAAGTATTTATTGTCCTAATACTCAACAATGCAAAGAGTGAATCGTGACAAACAGCCAGCTCCCTTTGTCTCCGTACATGCTTGTTTAAATCTCTTGCAAAGTTACTCAGTAGCTAATTATATTATTGCAGATCAACTGCACTTGATGACTGACAGTAGAGGACATCAATCCATTCTTAACGGACAAGAATAATAAGTACATCTTTCGAGCCGGATTTGAACCAGTGACCTAAGAATAGCTGCACATTTTCAACTGGGAAACATCAACCTACAGTCCTCCGCTCTACCAACTGAGCTATCGAAGGGAGAAAGAGAGTAACACTTTTTCAGCATATGTATCGAGGCTGAAACTGATTCCAAACCAAAGTTTATTGTCCTAATACTCAACAATGCAAAGAGTGAAACGTGACAAACAGCCAGCTCCCTTTGTCTCCGTACATGATCGTTTAAAACTCTTGCAAAGTTACTAAGTAGCTAATTATATTATTGCAGATCAACTGCACTTGATGACTGACAGTAGAGGCCATCAATCCATTCTTAACGGACAAGAATAATAAGTACATCCTTCGAGCCGGATTTGAACCAGCGACCTAAGGATACCTGCATATTTCCAACTGGGATACATCAGCCTACAGTTCTCCGCTCTAACAACTGAGACATCGAAGGGAGACAGAGACCAACACTTTTTCAGCGTATGTATCGAGGCTGAAACTGATTCCAAACCAAAGTTTATTGTCCTAATACTCAACAATGCAAAGAGTGAAACGTGACAAACAGCCAGCTCCCTTTGTCTCCGTACATGCTTGTTTAAATCTCTCAACTGAGCTATCGAAGGGAGCCAGAGACTAACACTTTTTCAGCGTATGTATCGAGGCTGAAACTGATTCCGAAAAGTTTATTGTCCTAATACTCAAGTATTTATTGTCCTAATACTCAACAATGCAAAGAGTGAATCGTGACAAACAGCCAGCTCCCTTTGTCTCCGTACATGCTTGTTTAAATCTCTTGCAAAGTTACTCAGTAGCTAATTATATTATTGCAGATCAACTGCACTTGATGACTGACAGTAGAGGCCATCAATCCATTCTTAACGGACAAGAATAATAAATACATCCTTCGAGCCGGATTTGAACCAGCGACCTAAGGATACCTGCATATTTCCAACTGGGATACATCAGCCTACAGTCCTCCGCTCTACCAACTGAGCTATCGAAAGGAGCCAGAGACCAATACTTTTTCAGCGTCTGTATCGAGGCTGAAACTGATTCCGAAAAGTTTATTGTCCTAATACTCAAGTACTTATTGTCCTAATACTCAACAATGCAAAGAGTGAATCGTGACAAACAGCCAGCTCCCTTTGTCTCCGTACATGCTTGTTTAAATCTCTTGCAAAGTTACTAAGTAGCTAATTATATTATTGCAGATCAACTGCACTTGATGACTGACAGTAGAGGACATCAATCCATTCTTAACGGACAAGAATAATAAGTACATCCTTCGAGCCGGATTTGAACCAGCGACCTAAGGATACCTGCATATTTCCAACTGGGATACATCAACCTACAGTCCTCCGCTCTACCAACTGAGCTATCGAAGGGAGCCGGAGACCAACACTTTTTCAGCGTATGTATCGAGGCTGAAACTGATTCCAAACCAAAGTTTATTGTCCTAATACTCAACAATGCAAAGAGTGAAACGTGACAAACAGCCAGCTCCCTTTGTCTCCGTACATGCTCGTTTAAAACTTTTGCAAAGTTACTAAGTAGCTAATTATATTACTGCAGATCAACTGCACTTGATGACTGACAGTAAAGGCCATCAATCCATTCTTAACGGACAAGAATAATAAGTACATCCTTCAAGCTGGATTTGAACCAGCGACCTAAGGATACCTGCATATTTCCAACTGGGATACATCAACCTACAGTCTTCCGCTCTACCAACTGAGCTATCGAAGTGAGCCGGAGACCAACACTTTTTCAGCGTATGTATCGAGGCTGAAACTGATTCCAAACCAAAGTTTATTGTCCTAATACTCAACAATGCAAAGAGTGAAACGTGACAAACAGCCAGCTCCCTTTGTCTCCGTACATGATCGTTTAAAACTCTTGCAAAGTTACTCAGTAGCTAATTATATTATTGCAGATCAACTGCATTTGATAACTGACAGTAGAGGCCATCAATCCATTCTTGACGGACAAGAATAATAAGGATATCCTTCGAGCCGGATTTGAACCAGCGACCTAAGGATACCTGCATATTTCCAACTGGGATACATCAGCCTACAGTTCTCCGCTCTAACAACTGAGACATCGAAGGGAGACAGAGACCAACACTTTTTCAGCGTATGTATCGAGGCTGAAACTGATTCCAAACCAAAGTTTATTGTACTAATACTCAACAATGCAAAGAGTGAAACGTGACAAACAGCCAGCTCCCTTTGTCTCCGTACATGATCGTTTAAAACTCTTGCAAAGTTACTAAGTAGCTAATTATATTATTGCAGATCAACTGCAGTTGATGACTGACAGTAGAGGCCATCAATCCATTCTTAACGGACAAGAATAATAAGTACATCCTCCGAGCCGGATTTGAACCAGCGACCTAAGGATACCTGCATATTTCCAACTGGGATACATCAGCCTACAGTTCTCCGCTCTAACAACTGAGACATCGAAGGGAGACAGAGACCAACACTTTTTCAGCGTATGTATCGAGGCTGAAACTGATTCCAAACCAAAGTTTATTGTCCTAATACTCAACAGTGCAAAGAGTGAAACGTGACAAACAGCCAGCTCCCTTTGTCTCCGTACATGATCGTTTAAAACTCTTGCAAAGTTACTAAGTAGCTAATTATATTATTGCAGATCAACTGCACTTGATGACTGACAGTAGAGGCCATCAATCCATTCTTAACAGACAAGAATAATAAGTACATCCTTCGAGCCGGATTTGAACCAGCGACCTAAGGATACCTGCATATTTCCAACTGGGATACATCAACCTACAGTCCTCCGCTCCACCAACTGAGCTATCGAAGGGAGAAGGAGAGTAACACTTTTTCAGCGTATGTATCGAGGCTGAAACTGATTCCAAACCAAAGTTTATTGTCCTAATACTCAACAATGCAAAGAGTGAAACGTGACAAACAGCCAGCTCCCTTTGTCTCCGTACATGCTTGTTTAAATCTCTTGCAAAGTTACTAAGTAGCTAATTATATTATTGCAGATCAAATGCACTAAATGACTGACAGTAAAGGCCATCAATCCATTCTTAACGGACAAGAATAATAAGTATATCCTTCGAGCCAGATTTGAACCAACGACCTAAGGATACCTGCATATTTCCAACTGGGATACATCACAGCTCTCCGCTCTACCAACTGAGCTATCGAAGGGAGCCAGAGACCAACACTTTTTCAGCGTATGTATCGAGGCTGAAACTGATTCCAAACCAAAGTTTATTGTCCTAATACTCAACAATGCAAAGAGTGAAACGTGACAAACAGCCAGCTCCCTTTGTCTCCGTACATGATCGTTTAAAACTCTTGCAAAGTTACTCAGTAGCTAATTATATTATTGCAGATCAACTGCATTTGATAACTGACAGTAGAGGCCATCAATCCATTCTTAACGGACAAGAATAATAAGTACATCCTTCGAGCCGGATTTGAACCAGCGACCTAAGGATACCTGCATATTTCCAACTGGGATACATCAACCTACAGTCCTCCGCTCTACCAACTGAGCTATCGAAGGGAGCCGGAGACCAACACTTTTTCAGCGTATGTATCGAGGCTGAAACTGATTCCAAACCAAAGTTTATTGTCCTAATACTCAACAATGCAAAGAGTGAAACGTGACAAACAGCCAGCTCCCTTTGTCTCCGTACATGCTCGTTTAAAACTTTTGCAAAGTTACTAAGTAGCTAATTATATTACTGCAGATCAACTGCACTTGATGACTGACAGTAAAGGCCATCAATCCATTCTTAACGGACAAGAATAATAAGTACATCCTTCAAGCTGGATTTGAACCAGCGACCTAAGGATACCTGCATATTTCCAACTGGGATACATCAACCTACAGTCTTCCGCTCTACCAACTGAGCTATCGAAGTGAGCCGGAGACCAACACTTTTTCAGCGTATGTATCGAGGCTGAAACTGATTCCAAACCAAAGTTTATTGTCCTAATACTCAACAATGCAAAGAGTGAAACGTGACAAACAGCCAGCTCCCTTTGTCTCCGTACATGATCGTTTAAAACTCTTGCAAAGTTACTCAGTAGCTAATTATATTATTGCAGATCAACTGCATTTGATAACTGACAGTAGAGGCCATCAATCCATTCTTGACGGACAAGAATAATAAGGATATCCTTCGAGCCGGATTTGAACCAGCGACCTAAGGATACCTGCATATTTCCAACTGGGATACATCAGCCTACAGTTCTCCGCTCTAACAACTGAGACATCGAAGGGAGACAGAGACCAACACTTTTTCAGCGTATGTATCGAGGCTGAAACTGATTCCAAACCAAAGTTTATTGTACTAATACTCAACAATGCAAAGAGTGAAACGTGACAAACAGCCAGCTCCCTTTGTCTCCGTACATGATCGTTTAAAACTCTTGCAAAGTTACTAAGTAGCTAATTATATTATTGCAGATCAACTGCACTTGATGACTGACAGTAGAGGCCATCAATCCATTCTTAACGGACAAGAATAATAAGTACATCCTCCGAGCCGGATTTGAACCAGCGACCTAAGGATACCTGCATATTTCCAACTGGGATACATCAGCCTACAGTTCTCCGCTCTAACAACTGAGACATCGAAGGGAGACAGAGACCAACACTTTTTCAGCGTATGTATCGAGGCTGAAACTGATTCCAAACCAAAGTTTATTGTCCTAATACTCAACAGTGCAAAGAGTGAAACGTGACAAACAGCCAGCTCCCTTTGTCTCCGTACATGATCGTTTAAAACTCTTGCAAAGTTACTAAGTAGCTAATTATATTATTGCAGATCAACTGCACTTGATGACTGACAGTAGAGGCCATCAATCCATTCTTAACAGACAAGAATAATAAGTACATCCTTCGAGCCGGATTTGAACCAGCGACCTAAGGATACCTGCATATTTCCAACTGGGATACATCAACCTACAGTCCTCCGCTCCACCAACTGAGCTATCGAAGGGAGAAGGAGAGTAACACTTTTTCAGCGTATGTATCGAGGCTGAAACTGATTCCAAACCAAAGTTTATTGTCCTAATACTCAACAATGCAAAGAGTGAAACGTGACAAACAGCCAGCTCCCTTTGTCTCCGTACATGCTTGTTTAAATCTCTTGCAAAGTTACTAAGTAGCTAATTATATTATTGCAGATCAAATGCACTAAATGACTGACAGTAAAGGCCATCAATCCATTCTTAACGGACAAGAATAATAAGTATATCCTTCGAGCCAGATTTGAACCAACGACCTAAGGATACCTGCATATTTCCAACTGGGATACATCACAGCCCTCCGCTCTACCAACTGAGCTATCGAAGGGAGCCAGAGACCAACACTTTTTCAGCGTATGTATCGAGGCTGAAACTGATTCCGAAAAGTTTATTGTCCTAATACTCAAGTATTTATTGTCCTAATACTCAACAATGCAAAGAGTGAATCGTGACAAACAGCCAGCTCCCTTTGTCTCCGTACATGCTTGTTTAAATCTCTTGCAAAGTTACTAAGTAGCTAATTATATTATTGCAGATAAACTGCACTTGATGACTGACAGTAGAGGACATCAATCCATTCTTAATGGACAAGAATAATAAGTACATCCTTCAAGCCGGATTTGAACCAGCGACCTAAGGATACCTGCATATTTCCAACTGGGATACATCAACCTACAGTCCTCCGCTCTACCAACTGAGCTATCGAAGGGAGCCGGAGACCAACACTTTTTCAGCGTATGTATCGAGGCTGAAACTGATTCCAAACCAAAGTTTATTGTCCTAATACTCAACAATGCAAAGAGTGAAACGTGACAAACAGCCAGCTCCCTTTGTCTCCGTACATGATCGTTTAAAACTCTTGCAAAGTTACTAAGTAGCTAATTATATTATTGCAGATCAACTGCACTTGATGACTGACAGTAGAGGCCATCAATCCATTCTTAACGGACAAGAATAATAAGTACATCCTTCGAGCCGGATTTGAACCAGCGACCTAAGGATACCTGCATATTTCCAACTGGGATACATCAACCTACAGTCCTCCGCTCCACCAACTGAGCTATCGAAGGGAGAAGGAGAGTAACACTTTTTCAGCGTATGTATCAAGGCTGAAACTGATTCCAAACCAAAGTTTATTGTCCTAATACTCAACAATGCAAAGAGTGAAACGTGACAAACAGCCAGCTCCCTTTGTCTCCGTACATGCTTGTTTAAATCTCTTGCAAAGTTACTAAGTAGCTAATTATATTATTGCAGATCAAATGCACTAAATGACTGACAGTAAAGGCCATCAATCCATTCTTAACGGACAAGAATAATAAGTATATCCTTCGAGCCAGATTTGAACCAACGACCTAAGGATACCTGCATATTTCCAACTGGGATACATCACAGCCCTCCGCTCTACCAACTGAGCTATCGAAGGGAGCCAGAGACCAACACTTTTTCAGCGTATGTATCGAGGCTGAAACTGATTCCGAAAAGTTTATTGTCCTAATACTCAAGTATTTATTGTCCTAATACTCAACAATGCAAAGAGTGAATCGTGACAAACAGCCAGCTCCCTTTGTCTCCGTACATGCTTGTTTAAATCTCTTGCAAAGTTACTAAGTCGCTAATTATATTATTGCAGATCAACTGCACTTGATGACTGACAGTAGAGGACATCAATCCATTCTTAACGGACAAGAATAATTAGTACATCCTTCAAGCTGGATTTGAACCAGCGACCTAAGGATACCTGCATATTTCCAACTGGGATACATCAACCTACAGTCCTCCGCTCTACCAACTGAGCTATCGAAGGGAGCCGGAGACCAACACTTTTTCAGCGTATGTATCGAGGCTGAAACTGATTCCAAACCAAAGTTTATTGTCCTAATACTCAACAATGCAAAGAGTGAAACGTGACAAACAGCCAGCTCCCTTTGTCTCCGTACATGATCGTTTAAAACTCTTGCAAAGTTACTCAGTAGCTAATTATATTATTGCAGATCAACTGCATTTGATAACTGACAGTAGAGGCCATCAATCCATTCTTAACGGACAAGAATAATAAGGATATCCTTCGAGCCGGATTTGAACCAGCGACCTAAGGATACCTGCATATTTCCAACTGGGATACATCAGCCTACAGTTCTCCGCTCTAACAACTGAGACATCGAAGGGAGACAGAGACCAACACTTTTTCAGCGTATGTATCGAGGCTGAAACTGATTCCAAACCAAAGTATATTGTCCTAATATTCAACAATGCAAAGAGTGAAACGTGACAAACAGCCAGCTCCCTTTGTCTCCGTACATGCTTGTTTAAATCTCTTGCAAAGTTACTAAGTCGCTAATTATATTATTGCAGATAAACTGCACTTGATGACTGACAGTAGAGGACATCAATCCATTCTTAACGGACAAGAATAATAAGTACATCCTTCAAGCCGGATTTGAACCAGCGACCTAAGGATACCTGCATATTTCCAACTGGGATACATCAACCTACAGTCCTCCGCTCTACCAACTGAGCTATCGAAGGGAGCCGGACACCAACACTTTTTCAGCGTATGTATCGAGGCTGAAACTGATTCCAAACCAAAGTTTATTGTCCTAATACTCAACAATGCAAAGAGTGAAACGTGACAAACAGCCAGCTCCCTTTGTCTCCGTACATGCTCGTTTAAAACTTTTGCAAAGTTACTAAGTAGCTAATTATATTATTGCAGATCAACTGCACTTGATGACTGACAGTAAAGGCCATCAATCCATTCTTAACGGACAAGAATAATAAGTACATCCTTCAAGCTGGATTTGAACCAGCGACCTAAGGATACCTGCATATTTCCAACTGGGATACATCAACCTACAGTCCTCCGCTCTACCAACTGAGCTATCGAAGGGAGCCGGAGACCAACACTTTTTCAGCGTATGTATCGAGGCTGAAACTGATTCCGAAAAGTTTATTGTCCTATTACTCAAGTACTTATTGTCCTAATACTCAACAATGCAAAGAGTGAATCGTGACAAACAGCCAGCTCCCTTTGTCTCCGTACATGCTTGTTTAAATCTCTTGCAAAGTTACTAAGTAGCTAATTATATTATTGCAGATAAACTGCACTTGATGACTGACAGTAGAGGACATCAATCCATTCTTAATGGACAAGAATAATAAGTACATCCTTCGAGCCGGATTTGAACCAGCGACCTAAGGATACCTGCATATTTCCAACTGGGATACATCAACCTACAGTCCTGCGCTCTACCAACTGAGCTATCGAAGGGAGCCAGAGACCAATACTTTTTCAGCGTATGTATCGAGGCTGAAACTGATTCCAAACCAAAGTTTATTGTCCTAATACTCAACAATGCAAAGAGTGAAACGTGACAAACAGCCAGCTCCCTTTGTCTCCGTACATGATCGTTTAAAACTCTTGCAAAGTTACTAAGTAGCTAATTATATTATTGCAGATCAACTGCACTGGATGACTGACAGTAAAGGCCATCAATCCATTCTTAACGGACAAGAATAATAAGTACATCCTTCAAGCTGGATTTGAACCAGCGACCTAAGGATACCTGCATATTTCCAACTGGGATACATCAACCTACAGTCCTCCGCTCTACCAACTGAGCTATCGAAGGGAGCCGGAGACCAACACTTTTTCAGCGTATGTATCGAGGCTGAAACTGATTCCGAAAAGTTTATTGTCCTAATACTCAAGTACTTATTGTCCTAATACTCAACAATGCAAAGAGTGAATCGTGACAAACAGCCAGCTCCCTTTGTCTCCGTACATGCTTGTTTAAATCTCTTGCAAAGTTACGAAGTCGCTAATTATATTATTGCAGATCAACTGCACTTGATGACTGACAGTAGAGGACATCAATCCATTCTTAACGGACAAGAATAATTAGTACATCCTTCAAGCTGGATTTGAACCAGCGACCTAAGGATACCTGCATATTTCCAACTGGGATACATCAACCTACAGTCCTCCGCTCTACCAACTGAGCTATCGAAGGGAGCCGGAGACCAACACTTTTTCAGCGTATGTATCGAGGCTGAAACTGATTCCAAACCAAAGTTTATTGTCCTAATACTCAACAATGCAAAGAGTGAAACGTGACAAACAGCCAGCTCCCTTTGTCTCCGTACATGATCGTTTAAAACTCTTGCAAAGTTACTCAGTAGCTAATTATATTATTGCAGATCAACTGCATTTGATAACTGACAGTAGAGGCCATCAATCCATTCTTAACGGACAAGAATAATAAGGATATCCTTCGAGCCGGATTTGAACCAGCGACCTAAGGATACCTGCATATTTCCAACTGGGATACATCAGCCTACAGTTCTCCGCTCTAACAACTGAGACATCGAAGGGAGACAGAGACCAACACTTTTTCAGCGTATGTATCGAGGCTGAAACTGATTCCAAACCAAAGTATATTGTCCTAATATTCAACAATGCAAAGAGTGAAACGTGACAAACAGCCAGCTCCCTTTGTCTCCGTACATGCTTGTTTAAATCTCTTGCAAAGTTACTAAGTCGCTAATTATATTATTGCAGATAAACTGCACTTGATGACTGACAGTAAAGGCCATCAATCCATTCTTAACGGACAAGAATAATAAGTACATCCTTCAAGCTGGATTTGAACCAGCGACCTAAGGACACCTGCATATTTCCAACTGGGATACATCAACCTACAGTCCTCCGCTCTACCAACTGAGCTATCGAAGGGAGCCGGAGACCAACACTTTTTCAGCGTATGTATCGAGGCTGAAACTGATTCCGAAAAGTTTATTGTCCTATTACTCAAGTACTTATTGTCCTAATACTCAACAATGCAAAGAGTGAATCGTGACAAACAGCCAGCTCCCTTTGTCTCCGTACATGCTTGTTTAAATCTCTTGCAAAGTTACTAAGTAGCTAATTATATTATTGCAGATAAACTGCACTTGATGACTGACAGTAGAGGACATCAATCCATTCTTAATGGACAAGAATAATAAGTACATCCTTCGAGCCGGATTTGAACCAGCGACCTAAGGATACCTGCATATTTCCAACTGGGATACATCAACCTACAGTCCTCCGCTCTACCAACTGAGCTATCGAAGGGAGCCAGAGACCAATACTTTTTCAGCGTATGTATCGAGGCTGAAACTGATTCCAAACCAAAGTTTATTGTCCTAATACTCAACAATGCAAAGAGTGAAACGTGACAAACAGCCAGCTCCCTTTGTCTCCGTACATGATCGTTTAAAACTCTTGCAAAGTTACTAAGTAGCTAATTATATTATTGCAGATCAACTGCACTGGATGACTGACAGTAAAGGCCATCAATCCATTCTTAACGGACAAGAATAATAAGTACATCCTTCAAGCTGGATTTGAACCAGCGACCTAAGGATACCTGCATATTTCCAACTGGGATACATCAACCTACAGTCCTCCGCTCTACCAACTGAGCTATCGAAGGGAGCCGGAGACCAACACTTTTTCAGCGTATGTATCGAGGCTGAAACTGATTCCGAAAAGTTTATTGTCCTATTACTCAAGTACTTATTGTCCTAATACTCAACAATGCAAAGAGTGAATCGTGACAAACAGCCAGCTCCCTTTGTCTCCGTACATGCTTGTTTAAATCTCTTGCAAAGTTACTAAGTAGCTAATTATATTATTGCAGATAAACTGCACTTGATGACTGACAGTAGAGGACATCAATCCATTCTTAATGGACAAGAATAATAAGTACATCCTTCGAGCCGGATTTGAACCAGCGACCTAAGGATACCTGCATATTTCCAACTGGGATACATCAACCTACAGTCCTCCGCTCTACCAACTGAGCTATCGAAGGGAGCCAGAGACCAATACTTTTTCAGCGTATGTATCGAGGCTGAAACTGATTCCAAACCAAAGTTTATTGTCCTAATACTCAACAATGCAAAGAGTGAAACGTGACAAACAGCCAGCTCCCTTTGTCTCCGTACATGATCGTTTAAAACTCTTGCAAAGTTACTAAGTAGCTAATTATATTATTGCAGATCAACTGCACTGGATGACTGACAGTAAAGGCCATCAATCCATTCTTAACGGACAAGAATAATAAGTACATCCTTCAAGCTGGATTTGAACCAGCGACCTAAGGATACCTGCATATTTCCAACTGGGATACATCAACCTACAGTCCTCCGCTCTACCAACTGAGCTATCGAAGGGAGCCGGAGACCAACACTTTTTCAGCGTATGTATCGAGGCTGAAACTGATTCCGAAAAGTTTATTGTCCTAATACTCAAGTACTTATTGTCCTAATACTCAACAATGCAAAGAGTGAATCGTGACAAACAGCCAGCTCCCTTTGTCTCCGTACATGCTTGTTTAAATCTCTTGCAAAGTTACTAAGTCGCTAATTATATTATTGCAGATCAACTGCACTTGATGACTGACAGTAGAGGACATCAATCCATTCTTAACGGACAAGAATAATTAGTACATCCTTCAAGCTGGATTTGAACCAGCGACCTAAGGATACCTGCATATTTCCAACTGGGATACATCAACCTACAGTCCTCCGCTCTACCAACTGAGCTATCGAAGGGAGCCGGAGACCAACACTTTTTCAGCGTATGTATCGAGGCTGAAACTGATTCCAAACCAAAGTTTATTGTCCTAATACTCAACAATGCAAAGAGTGAAACGTGACAAACAGCCAGCTCCCTTTGTCTCCGTACATGATCGTTTAAAACTCTTGCAAAGTTACTCAGTAGCTAATTATATTATTGCAGATCAACTGCATTTGATAACTGACAGTAGAGGCCATCAATCCATTCTTAACGGACAAGAATAATAAGGATATCCTTCGAGCCGGATTTGAACCAGCGACCTAAGGATACCTGCATATTTCCAACTGGGATACATCAGCCTACAGTTCTCCGCTCTAACAACTGAGACATCGAAGGGAGACAGAGACCAACACTTTTTCAGCGTATGTATCGAGGCTGAAACTGATTCCAAACCAAAGTATATTGTCCTAATATTCAACAATGCAAAGAGTGAAACGTGACAAACAGCCAGCTCCCTTTGTCTCCGTACATGCTTGTTTAAATCTCTTGCAAAGTTACTAAGTCGCTAATTATATTATTGCAGATAAACTGCACTTGATGACTGACAGTAGAGGACATCAATCCATTCTTAACGGACAAGAATAATAAGTACATCCTTCAAGCCGGATTTGAACCAGCGACCTAAGGATACCTGCATATTTCCAACTGGGATACATCAACCTACAGTCCTCCGCTCTACCAACTGAGCTATCGAAGGGAGCCAGAGACCAATACTTTTTCAGCGTATGTATCGAGGCTGAAACTGATTCCAAACCAAAGTTTATTGTCCTAATACTCAACAATGCAAAGAGTGAAACGTGACAAACAGCCAGCTCCCTTTGTCTCCGTACATGATCGTTTAAAACTCTTGCAAAGTTACTAAGTAGCTAATTATATTATTGCAGATCAACTGCACTTGATGACTGACAGTAAAGGCCATCAATCCATTCTTAACGGACAAGAATAATAAGTACATCCTTCAAGCTGGATTTGAACCAGCGACCTAAGGATACCTGCATATTTCCAACTGGGATACATCACAGCCCTCCGCTCTACCAACTGAGCTATCGAAGGGAGCCGGAGACCAACACTTTTTCAGCGTATGTATCGAGGCTGAAACTGATTCCGAAAAGTTTATTGTCCTAATACTCAAGTATTTATTGTCCTAATACTCAACAATGCAAAGAGTGAATCGTGACAAACAGCCAGCTCCCTTTGTCTCCGTACATGCTTGTTTAAATCTCTTGCAAAGTTACTAAGTCGCTAATTATATTATTGCAGATCAACTGCATTTGATAACTGACAGTAGAGGCCATCAATCCATTCTTAACGGACAAGAATAATAAGGATATCCTTCGAGCCGGATTTGAACCAGCGACCTAAGGATACCTGCATATTTCCAACTGGGATACATCAGCCTACAGTTCTCCGCTCTAACAACTGAGACATCGAAGGGAGACAGAGACCAACACTTTTTCAGCGTATGTATCGAGGCTGAAACTGATTCCAAACCAAAGTATATTGTCCTAATATTCAACAATGCAAAGAGTGAAACGTGACAAACAGCCAGCTCCCTTTGTCTCCGTACATGCTTGTTTAAATCTCTTGCAAAGTTACTAAGTCGCTAATTATATTATTGCAGATAAACTGCACTTGATGACTGACAGTAGAGGACATCAATCCATTCTTAACGGACAAGAATAATAAGTACATCCTTCAAGCCGGATTTGAACCAGCGACCTAAGGATACCTGCATATTTCCAACTGGGATACATCAACCTACAGTCCTCCGCTCTACCAACTGAGCTATCAAAGGGAGCCGGAGACCAACACTTTTTCAGCGTATGTATCGAGGCTGAAACTGATTCCAAACCAAAGTTTATTGTCCTAATACTCAACAATGCAAAGAGTGAAACGTGACAAACAGCCAGCTCCCTTTGTCTCCGTACATGCTCGTTTAAAACTTTTGCAAAGTTACTAAGTAGCTAATTATATTATTGCAGATCAACTGCACTTGATGACTGACAGTAAAGGCCATCAATCCATTCTTAACGGACAAGAATAATAAGTACATCCTTCAAGCTGGATTTGAACCAGCGACCTAAGGATACCTGCATATTTCCAACTGGGATACATCAACCTACAGTCCTCCGCTCTACCAACTGAGCTATCGAAGGGAGCCGGAGACCAACACTTTTTCAGCGTATGTATCGAGGCTGAAACTGATTCCGAAAAGTTTATTGTCCTATTACTCAAGTACTTATTGTCCTAATACTCAACAATGCAAAGAGTGAATCGTGACAAACAGCCAGCTCCCTTTGTCTCCGTACATGCTTGTTTAAATCTCTTGCAAAGTTACTAAGTAGCTAATTATATTATTGCAGATAAACTGCACTTGATGACTGACAGTAGAGGACATCAATCCATTCTTAATGGACAAGAATAATAAGTACATCCTTCGAGCCGGATTTGAACCAGCGACCTAAGGATACCTGCATATTTCCAACTGGGATACATCAACCTACAGTCCTCCGCTCTACCAACTGAGCTATCGAAGGGAGCCAGAGACCAATACTTTTTCAGCGTATGTATCGAGGCTGAAACTGATTCCAAACCAAAGTTTATTGTCCTAATACTCAACAATGCAAAGAGTGAAACGTGACAAACAGCCAGCTCCCTTTGTCTCCGTACATGATCGTTTAAAACTCTTGCAAAGTTACTAAGTAGCTAATTATATTATTGCAGATCAACTGCACTTGATGACTGACAGTAAAGGCCATCAATCCATTCTTAACGGACAAGAATAATAAGTACATCCTTCAAGCTGGATTTGAACCAGCGACCTAAGGATACCTGCATATTTCCAACTGGGATACATCAACCTACAGTCCTCCGCTCTACCAACTGAGCTATCGAAGGGAGCCGGAGATCAACACTTTTTCAGCGTATGTATCGAGGCTGAAACTGATTCCGAAAAGTTTATTGTCCTAATACTCAAGTACTTATTGTCCTAATACTCAACAATGCAAAGAGTGAATCGTGACAAACAGCCAGCTCCCTTTGTCTCCGTACATGCTTGTTTAAATCTCTTGCAAAGTTACTAAGTAGCTAATTATATTATTGCAGATAAACTGCACTTGATGACTGACAGTAGAGGACATCAATCCATTCTTAATGGACAAGAATAATAAGTACATCCTTCGAGCCGGATTTGAACCAGCGACCTAAGGATACCTGCATATTTCCAACTGGGATACATCAACCTACAGTCCTCCGCTCTACCAACTGAGCTATCGAAGGGAGCCAGAGACCAATACTTTTTCAGCGTATGTATCGAGGCTGAAACTGATTCCAAACCAAAGTTTATTGTCCTAATACTCAACAATGCAAACAGTGAAACGTGACAAACAGCCAGCTCCCTTTGTCTCCGTACATGCTCGTTTAAAACTCTTGCAAAGTTACTAAGTAGCTAATTATATTATTGCAGATCAAATGCACTAAATGACTGACAGTAAAGGCCATCAATCCATTCTTAACGGACAAGAATAATAAGTATATCCTTCGAGCCAGATTTGAACCAGCGACCTAAGGATACCTACATATTTCCAACTGGGATACATCACAGCCCTCCGCTCTACCAACTGAGCTATCGAAGGGAGCCAGAGACCAACACTTTTTCAGCGTATGTATCGAGGCTGAAACTGATTCCGAAAAGTTTATTGTCCTAATACTCAAGTATTTATTGTCCTAATACTCAACAATGCAAAGAGTGAATCGTGACAAACAGCCAGCTCCCTTTGTCTCCGTACATGCTTGTTTAAATCTCTTGCAAAGTTACTAAGTCGCTAATTATATTATTGCAGATAAACTGCACTTGATGACTGACAGTAGAGGCCATCAATCCATTCTTAACGGACAAGAATAATAAGTACATCATTCGAGCCGGATTTGAACCAGCGACCTAAGGATACCTGCATATTTTCCACTGGGAAACATCAACCTACAGTCCTCCGCTCCACCAACTGAGCTATCGAAGGGAGAAGGAGAGTAACACTTTTTCAGCGTATGTATCGAGGCTGAAACTGATTCCAAACCAAAGTTTATTGTCCTAATACTCAACAATGCAAAGAGTGAAACGTGACAAACAGCCAGCTCCCTTTGTCTCCGTACATGCTTGTTTAAATCTCTTGCAAAGTTACTAAGTAGCTAATTATATTATTGCAGATCAAATGCACTAAATGACTGACAGTAAAGGCCATCAATCCATTCTTAACGGACAAGAATAATTAGTATATCCTTCGAGCCAGATTTGAACCAGCGACCTAAGGATACCTGCATATTTCCAACTGGGATACATCACAGCCCTCCGCTCTACCAACTGAGCTATCGAAGGGAGCCAGAGACCAACACTTTTTCAGCGTATGTATCGAGGCTGAAACTGATTCCGAAAAGTTTATTGTCCTAATACTCAAGTATTTATTGTCCTAATACTCAACAATGCAAAGAGTGAATCGTGACAAACAGCCAGCTCCCTTTGTCTCCGTACATGCTTGTTTAAATCTCTTGCAAAGTTACTAAGTCGCTAATTATATTATTGCAGATAAACTGCACTTGATGACTGACAGTAGAGGACATCAATCCATTCTTAACGGACAAGAATAATAAGTACATCCTTCGAGCCGGATTTGAACCAGCGACCTAAGGATACCTGCATATTTCCAACTGGGATACATCAACGTACAGTCCTCCGCTCTACCAAGTGAGCTATCGAAGGGAGCCGGAGACCAACACTTTTTCAGCGTATGTATCGAGGCTGAAACTGATTCCAAACCAAAGTTTATTGTCCTAATACTCAACAATGCAAAGAGTGAAACGTGACAAACAGCCAGCTCCCTTTGTCTCCGTACATGCTCGTTTAAAACTTTTGCAAAGTTACTAAGTAGCTAATTATATTATTGCAGATCAACTGCACTTGATGACTGACAGTAAAGGCCATCAATCCATTCTTAAGGGACAAGGATAATAAGTACATCCTTCAAGCTGGATTTGAACCAGCGACCTAAGGATACCTGCATATTTCCAACTGGGATACATCAACCTACAGTCCTCCGCTCTACCAACTGAGCTATCGAAGGTAGCCAGAGACCAACACTTTTTCAGCGTATGTATCGAGGCTGAAACTGATTCCAAACCAAAGTTTATTGTCCTAATACTCAACAATGCAAAGAGTGAAGCGTGACAAACAGCCAGCTCCCTTTGTCTCCGTACATGCTTGTTTAAATCTCTTGCAAAGTTACTAAGTTGCTAATTATATTATTGCAGATACACTGCACTTGATGACTGACAGTAGAGGACATCAATCCATTCTTAATGGACAAGAATAATAAGTACATCCTTCGAGCCGGATTTGAACCAGCGACCTAAGGATACCTGCATATTTCCAACTGGGATACATTAACCTACAGTCCTCCGCTCTACCAACTGAGCTATCGAAGGGAGCCGGAGACCAACACTTTTTCAGCGTATGTATCGAGGCTGAAACTGATTCCAAACCAAAGTTTATTGTCCTAATACTCAACAATGCAAAGAGTGAAACGTGACAAACAGCCAGCTCCCTTTGTCTCCGTACATGCTCGTTTAAAACTTTTGCAAAGTTACTAAGTAGCTAATTATATTATTGCAGATCAACTGCACTTGATGACTGACAGTAAAGGCCATCAATCCATTCTTAAGGGACAAGAATAATAAGCACATCCTTCAAGCTGGATTTGAACCAGCGACCTAAGGATACCTGCATATTTCCAACTGGGATACATCAACCTACAGTGCTCCGCTCTACCAACTGAGCTATCGAAGGTAGCCAGAGACCAACACTTTTTCAGCGTATGTATCGAGGCTGAAACTGATTCCAAACCAAAGTTTATTGTCCTAATACTCAACAATGCAAAGAGTGAAGCGTGACAAACAGCCAGCTCCCTTTGTCTCCGTACATGCTTGTTTAAATCTCTTGCAAAGTTACTAAGTTGCTAATTATATTATTGCAGATAAACTGCACTTGATGACTGACAGTAGAGGACATCAATCCATTCTTAATGGACAAGAATAATAAGTACATCCTTCGAGCCGGATTTGAACCAGCGACCTAAGGATACCTGCATATTTCCAACTGGGATACATCAACCTACAGTCCTCCGCTCTACCAACTGAGCTATCGAAGGGAGCCGGAGACCAATACTTTTTCAGCGTATGTATCGAGGCTGAAACTGATTCCGAAAAGTTTATTGTCCTAATACTCAAGTACTTATTGTCCTAATACTCAACAATGCAAAGAGTGAATCGTGACAAACAGCCAGCTCCCTTTGTCTCCGTACATGCTTGTTTAAATCTCTTCCAAAGTTACTAAGTCGCTAATTATATTATTGCAGATAAACTGCACTTGATGACTGACAGTAGAGGACATCAATCCATTCTTAACGGACAAGAATAATAAGTATATCCTTCGAGCCGGATTTGAACCAGCGACCTAAGGATACCTGCATATTTCCAACTGGGATACCTCAGCCTACAGTTCTCCGCTCTAACAACTGAGACATCGAAGGGAGACAGAGACCAACACTTTTTCAGCGTATGTATCGAGGCTGAAACTGATTCCAAACCAAAGTTTATTGTCCTAATACTCAACAATGCAAAGAGTGAAACGTGACAAACAGCCAGCTCCCTTTGTCTCCGTACATGCTCGTTTAAAACTCTTGCAAAGTTACTAAGTAGCTAATTATATTATTGCAGATCAACTGCACTTGATGACTGACAGTAGAGGCCATCAATCCATTCTTAACGGACAAGAATAATAAGTACATCCTTCGAGCCGGATTTGAACCAGCGACCTAAGGATACCTGCATATTTCCAACTGGGATACATCAGCCTACAGTTCTCCGCTCTAACAACTGAGACATCGAAGGGAGACAGAGACCAACACTTTTTCAGCGTATGTATCGAGGCTGAAACTGATTCCAAACCAAAGTTTATTGTCCTAATACTCAACAATGCAAAGAGTGAAACGTGACAAACAGCCAGCTCCCTTTGTTTCCGTACATGATCGTTTAAAACTCTTGCAAAGTTACTCAGTAGCTAATTATATTATTGCAGATCAACTGCATTTGATAACTGACAGTAGAGGCCATCAATCCATTCTTAACGGACAAGAATAATAAGTATATCCTTCGAGCCGGATTTGAACCAGCGACCTAAGGATACTTGCATATTTCCAACTGGGATACATCAGCCTACAGTTCTCTGCTCTAACAACTGAGACATCGAAGGGAGACAGAGACCAACACTTTTTCAGCGTATGTATCGTGGCTGAAACTGATTCCAAACCAAAGTTTATTGTCCTAATACTCAACAATGCAAAGAGTGAAACGTGACCAACAGCCAGCTCCCTTTGTCTCCGTACATGATCGTTTAAAACTCTTGCAAAGTTACTAAGTAGCTAATTATATTATTGCAGATCAACTGCACTTGATGACTGACAGTAGAGGCCATCAATCCATTCTTAACGGACAAGAATAATAAGTACATCCTCCGAGCCGGATTTGAACCAGCGACCTAAGGATACCTGCATATTTCCAACTTGGATACATCAGCCTACAGTTCTCCGCTCTAACAACTGAGACATCGAAGGGAGACAGAGACCAACACTTTTTCAGCGTATGTATCGAGGCTGAAACTGATTCCAAACCAAAGTTTATTGTCCTAATACTCAACAGTGCAAAGAGTGAAACGTGACAAACAGCCAGCTCCCTTTGTCTCCGTACATGCTTGTTTAAATCTCTTGCAAAGTTACTAAGTAGCTAATTATATTATTGCAGATCAAATGCACTAAATGACTGACAGTAAAGGCCATCAATCCATTCTTAACGGACAAGAATAATAAGTATATCCTTCGAGCCAGATTTGAACCAGCGACCTAAGGATACCTGCATATTTCCAACTGGGATACATCACAGCCCTCCGCTCTACCAACTGAGCTATCGAAGGGAGCCAGAGACCAACACTTTTTCAGCGTATGTATCGAGGCTGAAACTGATTCCGAAAAGTTTATTGTCCTAATACTCAAGTATTTATTGTCCTAATACTCAACAATGCAAAGAGTGAAGCGTGACAAACAGCCAGCTCCCTTTGTCTCCGTACATGCTTGTTTAAATCTCTTGCAAAGTTACTAAGTCGCTAATTATATTATTGCAGATAAACTGCACTTGATGACTGACAGTAAAGGCCATCAATCCATTCTTAACGGACAAGAATAATAAGTACATCCTTCAAGCTGGATTTGAACCAGCGACCTAAGGATACCTGCATATTTCCAACTGGGATACATCAACCTACAGTCCTCCGCTCTACCAACTGAGCTATCGAAGGGAGCCGGAGACCAACACTTTTTCAGCATATGTATCGAGGCTGAAACTGATTCCAAACCAAAGTTTATTGTCCTAATACTCAACAATGCAAAGAGTGAAACGTGACAAACAGCCAGCTCCCTTTGTCTCCGTACATGCTTGTTTAAATCTCTTGCAAAGTTACTAAGTAGCTAATTATATTATTGCAGATAAACTGCACTTGATGACTGACAGTAGAGGACATCAATCCATTCTTAATGGACAAGAATAATAAGTACATCCTTCGAGCCAGATTTGAACCAGCGACCTAAGGATACCTGCATATTTCCAACTGGGATACATCAACCTACAGTCCTCCGCTCTACCAACTGAGCTATCGAAGGGAGCCAGAGACCAATACTTTTTCAGCGTATGTATCGAGGCTGAAACTGATTCCGAAAAGTTTATTGTCCTAATACTCAAGTACTTATTGTCCTAATACTCAACAATGCAAAGAGTGAAACGTGACAAACAGCCAGCTCCCTTTGTCTCCGTACATGATCGTTTTAAACTCTTGCAAAGTTACTCAGTAGCTAATTATATTATTGCAGATCAACTGCATTTGATAACTGACAGTAGAGGCCATCAATCCATTCTTAACGGACAAGAATAATAAGTATATCCTTCGAGCTGGATTTGAACCAGCGACCTAAGGATACCTGCATATTTCCAACTGGGATACATCAGCCTACAGTTCTCCGCGCTAACAACTGAGACATCGAAGGGAGACAGAGACCAACACTTTTTCAGCGTATGTATCAAGGCTGAAACTGATTCCAAACCAAAGTTTATTGTCCTAATACTCAACAATGCAAAGAGTGAAACGTGACAAACAGCCAGCTCCCTTTGTCTCCGTACATGATCGTTTAAAACTCTTGCAAAGTTACTAAGTAGCTAATTATATTATTGCAGATCAACTGCACTTGATGACTGACAGTAGAGGCCATCAATCCATTCTTAACGGACAAGAATAATAAGTACATCTTCCGAGCCGGATTTGAACCAGCGACCTAAGGATACCTGCATATTTCCAACTGGGATACATCAGCCTACAGTTCTCCGCTCTAACAACTGAGACATCGAAGGGAGACAGAGACCAACACTTTTTCAGCGTATGTATCGAGGCAGAAACTGATTCCAAACCAAAGTTTATTGTCCTAATACTCAACAGTGCAAAGAGTGAAACGTGACAAACAGCCAGCTCCCTTTGTCTCCGTACATGATCGTTTTAAACTCTTGCAAAGTTACTCAGTAGCTAATTATATTATTGCAGATCAACTGCATTTGATAACTGACAGTAGAGGCCATCAATCCATTCTTAACGGACAAGAATAATAAGTATATCCTTCGAGCCGGATTTGAACCAGCGACCTAAGGATACCTGCATATTTCCAACTGGGATACATCAGCCTACAGTCCTCCGCTCTACCAACTGAGCTATCGAAGGGAGCCGGAGACCAACACTTTTTCAGCGTATGTATGGAGGCTGAAACTGATTCCGAAAAGTTTATTGTCCTAATACTCAACAATGCAAAGAGTGAAGCGTGACAAACAGCCAGCTCCCTTTGTCTCCGTACATGCTTGTTTAAATCTCTTGCAAAGTTACTAAGTAGCTAATTATATTATTGCAGATAAACTGCACTTGATGACTGACAGTAGAGGCCATCAATCCATTCTTAACGGACAAGAATAATAAGTACATCCTTCGAGCCAGATTTGAACCAGCGACCTAAGGATACCTGCATATTTCCTACTGGAATACATCAACCTACAGTCCTCCGCTCTACCAACTGAGCTATCGAAGGGAGCCAGAGACCAATACTTTTTCAGCGTATGTATCGAGGCTGAAACTGATTCCGAAAAGTTTATTGTCCTAATACTCAAGTACTTATTGTCCTAATACTCAACAATGCAAAGAGTGAAACGTGACAAACAGCCAGCTCCCTTTGTTTCCGTACATGATCGTTTAAAACTCTTGCAAAGTTACTCAGTAGCTAATTATATTATTGCAGATCAACTGCATTTGATAACTGACAGTAGAGGCCATCAATCCATTCTTAACGGACAAGAATAATAAGTATATCCTTCGAGCCGGATTTGAACCAGCGACCTAAGGATACCTGCATATTTCCAACTGGGATACATCAGCCTACAGTTCTCCGCTCTAACAACTGAGACATCGAAGGGAGACAGAGACCAACACTTTTTCAGCGTATGTATCGAGGCTGAAACTGATTCCAAACCAAAGTTTATTGTCCTAATACTCAACAGTGCAAAGAGTGAAACGTGACAAACAGCCAGCTCCCTTTGTCTCCGTACATGATCGTTTTAAACTCTTGCAAAGTTACTCAGTAGCTAATTATATTATTGCAGATCAACTGCATTTGATAACTGACAGTAGAGGCCATCAATCCATTCTTAACGGACAAGAATAATAAGTATATCCTTCGAGCCGGATTTGAACCAGCGACCTAAGGATACCTGCATATTTCCAACTGGGATACATCAGCCTACAGTCCTCCGCTCTACCAACTGAGCTATCGAAGGGAGCCAGAGACCAACACTTTTTCAGCGTATGTATCGAGGCTGAAACTGATTCCGAAAAGTTTATTGTCCTAATACTCAAGTATTTATTGTCCTAATACTCAACAATGCAAAGAGTGAAGTGTGACAAACAGCCAGCTCCCTTTGTCTCCGTACATGCTTGTTTAAATCTCTTGCAAAGTTACTAAGTCGCTAATTATATTATTGCAGATAAACTGCACTTGATGACTGACAGTAAAGGCCATCAATCCATTCTTAACGGACAAGAATAATAAGTACATCCTTCAAGCTGGATTTGAACCAGCGACCTAAGGATACCTGCATATTTCCAACTGGGATACATCAACCTACAGTCCTCCGCTCTACCAACTGAGCTATCGAAGGGAGCCGGAGACCAACACTTTTTCAGCGTATGTATCGAGGCTGAAACTGATTCCAAACCAAAGTTTATTGTCCTAATACTCAACAATGCAAAGAGTGAAACGTGACAAACAGCCAGCTCCCTTTGTCTCCGTACATGCTTGTTTAAATCTCTTGCAAAGTTACTAAGTAGCTAATTATATTATTGCAGATAAACTGCACTTGATGACTGACAGTAGAGGACATCAATCCATTCTTAATGGACAAGAATAATAAGTACATCCTTCGAGCCAGATTTGAACCAGCGACCTAAGGATACCTGCATATTTCCAACTGGGATACATCAACCTACAGTCCTCCGCTCTACCAACTGAGCTATCGAAGGGAGCCAGAGACCAATACTTTTTCAGCGTATGTATCGTGGCTGAAACTGATTCCGAAAAGTTTATTGTCCTAATACTCAAGTACTTATTGTCCTAATACTCAACAATGCAAAGAGTGAAACGTGACAAACAGCCAGCTCCCTTTGTTTCCGTACATGATCGTTTTAAACTCTTGCAAAGTTACTCAGTAGCTAATTATATTATTGCAGATCAACTGCATTTGATAACTGACAGTAGAGGCCATCAATCCATTCTTAACGGACAAGAATAATAAGTATATCCTTCGAGCCGGATTTGAACCAGCGACCTAAGGATACCTGCATATTTCCAACTGGGATACATCAGCCTACAGTTCTCCGCTCTAACAACTGAGACATCGAAGGGAGACAGAGACCAACACTTTTTCAGCGTATGTATCGAGGCTGAAACTGATTCCAAACCAAAGTTTATTGTCCTAATACTCAACAATGCAAAGAGTGAAACGTGACAAACAGCCAGCTCCCTTTGTCTCCGTACATGATTGTTTAAAACTCTTGCAAAGTTACTAAGTAGCTAATTATATTATTGCAGATCAACTGCACTTGATGACTGACAGTAGAGGCCATCAATCCATTCTTAACGGACAAGAATAATAAGTACATCCTCCGAGCCGGATTTGAACCAGCGACCTAAGGATACCTGCATATTTCCAACTGGGATACATCAGCCTACAGTTCTCCGCTCTACCAACTGAGCTATCGAAGGGAGCCGGAGACCAACACTTTTTCAGCGTATGTATGGAGGCTGAAACTGATTCCGAAAAGTTTATTGTCCTAATACTCAACAATGCAAAGAGTGAAGCGTGACAAACAGCCAGCTCCCTTTGTCTCCGTACATGCTTGTTTAAATCTCTTGCAAAGTTACTAAGTAGCTAATTATATTATTGCAGATCAAATGCACTAAATGACTGACAGTAAAGGCCATCAATCCATTCTTAACGGACAAGAATAATAAGTATATCCTTCGAGCCAGATTTGAACCAGCGACCTAAGGATACCTGCATATTTCCAACTGGGATACATCACAGCCCTCCGCTCTACCAACTGAGCTATCGAAGGGAGCCAGAGACCAATACTTCTTCAGCGTATGTATCGAGGCTGAAACTGATTCCGAAAAGTTTATTGTCCTAATACTCAAGTACTTATTGTCCTAATACTCAACAATGCAAAGAGTGAATCGTGACAAACAGCCAGCTCCCTTTGTCTCCGTACATGCTTGTTTAAATCTCTTGCAAAGTTACTAAGTCGCTAATTATATTATTGCAGATAAACTGCACTTGATGACTGACAGTAGAGGACATCAATCCATTCTTAACGGACAAGAATAATAAGTATATCCTTCGAGCCGGATTTGAACCAGCGACCTAAGGATACCTGCATATTTCCAACTGGGATACATCAGCCTACAGTTCTCCGCTCTAACAACTGAGACATCGAAGGGAGACAGAGACCAACACTTTTTCAGCGTATGTATCGAGGCTGAAACTGATTCCAAACCAAAGTTTATTGTCCTAATACTCAACAATGCAAAGAGTGAAACGTGACAAACAGCCAGCTCCCTTTGTCTCCGTACATGCTCGTTTAAAACTCTTGCAAAGTTACTCAGCAGCTAATTATATTATTGCAGATCAACTGCACTTGATGACTGACAGTAGAGGCCATCAATCCATTCTTAACGGACAAGAATAATAAGTACATCCTTCGAGCCGGATTTGAACCAGCGACCTAAGGATACCAGCATATTTCCAACTGGGATACATCAGCCTACAGTTCTCCGCTCTAACAACTGAGACATCGAAGGGAGACAGAGACCAACACTTTTTCAGCGTATGTATCGAGGCTGAAACTGATTCCAAACCAAAGTTTATTGTCCTAATACTCAACAATGCAAAGAGTGAAACGTGACAAACAGCCAGCTCCCTTTGTCTCCGTACATGATCGTTTAAAACTCTTGCAAAGTTACTAAGTAGCTAATTATATTATTGCAGATCAACTGCACTTGATGACTGACAGTAGAGGCCATCAATCCATTCTTAACGGACAAGAATAATAAGTACATCCTCCGAGCCGGATTTGAACCAGCGACCTAAGGATACCTGCATATTTCCAACTGGGATACATCAGCCTACAGTTCTCCGCTCTAACAACTGAGACATCGAAGGGAGACAGAGACCAACACTTTTTCAGCGTATGTATCGAGGCTGAAACTGATTCCAAACCAAAGTTTATTGTCCTAATACTCAACAGTGCAAAGAGTGAAACGTGACAAACAGCCAGCTCCCTTTGTCTCCGTACATGATCGTTTTAAACTCTTGCAAAGTTACTCAGTAGCTAATTATATTATTGCAGATCACCTGCATTTGATAACTGACAGTAGAGGCCATCAATCCATTCTTAACGGACAAGAATAATAAGTATATCCTTCGAGCCGGATTTGAACCAGCGACCTAAGGATACCTGCATATTTCCAACTGGGATACATCAGCCTACAGTCCTCCGCTCTACCAACTGAGCTATCGAAAGGAGCCGGAGACCAACACTTTTTCAGCGTATGTATGGAGGCTGAAACTGATTCCGAAAAGTTTATTGTCCTAATACTCAACAATGCAAAGAGTGAATCGTGACAAACAGCCAGCTCCCTTTGTCTCCGTACATGCTTGTTTAAATCTCTTGCAAAGTTACTAAGTAGCTAATTATATTATTGCAGATCAAATGCACTAAATGACTGACAGTAAAGGCCATCAATCCATTCTTAACGGACAAGAATAATAAGTATATCCTTCGAGCCAGATTTGAACCAGCGACCTAAGGATACCTGCATATTTCCAACTGGGATACATCACAGCCCTCCGCTCTACCAACTGAGCTATCGAAGGGAGCCAGAGACCAATACTTTTTCAGCGTATGTATCGAGGCTGAAACTGATTCCGAAAAGTTTATTGTCCTAATACTCAAGTACTTATTGTCCTAATACTCAACAATGCAAAGAGTGAATCGTGACAAACAGCCAGCTCCCTTTGTCTCCGTACATGCTTGTTTAAATCTCTTGCAAAGTTACTAAGTCGCTAATTATATTATTGCAGATAAACTGCACTTGATGACTGACAGTAGAGGACATCAATCCATTCTTAACGGACAAGAATAATAAGTACATCCTTCGAGCCGGATTTGAACCAGCGACCTAAGGATACCTGCATACTTCCAACTGGGACACATCAGCCTACAGTTCTCCGCTCTAACAACTGAGACATCGAAGGGAGACAGAGACCAACACTTTTTCAGCGTATGTATCGAGGCTGAAACTGATTCCAAACCAAAGTTTATTGTCCTAATACTCAACAATGCAAAGAGTGAAACGTGACAAACAGCCAGCTCCCTTTGTCTCCGTACATGCTTGTTTAAATCTCTTGCAAAGTTACTAAGTAGCTAATTATATTATTGCAGATCAACTGCATTTGATGACTGACAGTAAAGGCCATCAATCCATTCTTAACGGACAAGAATAATAAGTATATCCTTCGAGCCGGATTTGAACCAGCGACCTAAGGATACCTGCATATTTCCAACTGGGATACATCAGCCTACAGTTCTCCGCTCTAACAACTGAGACATCGAAGGGAGACAGAGACCAACACTTTTTCAGCGTATGTATCGAGGCTGAAACTGATTCCAAACCAAAATTTATTGTCATAATACTCAACAATGCAAAGAGTGAAACGTGACAAACAGCCAGCTCCCTTTGTTTCCGTACATGATCGTTTAAAACTCTTGCAAAGTTACTCAGTAGCTAATTATATTATTGCAGATCAACTGCATTTGATAACTGACAGTAGAGGCCATAAATCCATTCTTAACGGACAAGAATAATAAGTATATCCTTCGAGCCGGATTTGAACCAGCAACCTAAGGACACCTGTATATTTTAAACCGGGAAACATCAGCCTACAGTCCTCCACTCTACCAACTGAGCTATCAAAGGGAGCCGGACACCAACACTTTTTCAGCGTATGTATGGAGGCTGAAACTGATTCCGAAAAGTTTATTGTCCTAATACTCAAGTATTTATTGTCCTAATACTCAACAATGCAAAGAGTGAATCGTGACAAACAGCCAGCTCCCTTTGTTTCCGTACATGCTTGTTTAAATCTCTTGCAAAGTTACTAAGTAGCTAATTATATTATTGCAGATCAAATGCACTAAATGACTGACAGTAAAGGCCATCAATCCATTCTTAACGGACAAGAATAATAAGTATATCCTTCGAGCCAGATTTGAACCAGCGACCTAAGGATACCTGCATATTTCCAACTGGGATACATCACAGCCCTCCGTTCTACCAACTGAGCTATCGAAGGGAGCCGGAGACCAACACTTTTTCAGCGTATGTATCGAGGCTGAAACTGATTCCAAACCAAAGTTTATTGTCCTAATACTCAACAATGCAAAGAGTGAAACGTGACAAACAGCCAGCTCCCTTTGTCTCCGTACATGATCGTTTAAAACTCTTGCAAAGTTACTCAGTAGCTAATTATATTATTGCAGATCAACTGCATTTGATAACTGACAGTAGAGGCCATCAATCCATTCTTAACGGACAAGAATAATAAGTATATCCTTTGAGCCGGATTTGAACCAGCGACCTAAGGATACCTGCATATTTCCAACTGGGATACATCAACCTACAGTTCTCCGCTCTACCAACTGAGCTATCGAAGGGAGAAGGAGAGTAACATTTTTTCAGCGTATGTATCGAGGCTGAAACTGATTACAAACCAAAGTTTATTGTCCTAATACTCAACAATGCAAAGAGTGAAACGTGACAAACAGCCAGCTCCCTTTGTCTCCGTACATGATCGTTTAAAACTCTTGCAAAGTTACTAAGTAGCTAATTATATTATTGCAGATCAAATGCACTAAATGACTGACAGTAAAGGCCATCAATCCATTCTTAACGGACAAGAATAATAAGTACATCCTTCGAGCCGGATTTGAACCAGCGACCTAAGGATACCTGCATATTTCCAACTGGGATACATCAACCTACAGTCCTCCGCTCTACCAACTGAGACATCGAAGGGAGCCGGAGACCAACACTTTTTCAGCGTATGTATCGAGGCTGAAACTGATTCCAAACCAAAGTTTATTGTCCTAATACTCAACAATGCAAAGAGTGAAACGTGACAAACAGCCAGCTCCCTTTGTCTCCGTACATGCTTGTTTAAATCTCTTGCAAAGTTACTAAGTAGCTAATTATATTATTGCAGATCAAATGCACTAAATGACTGACAGTAGAGGCCATCAATCCATTCTTAACGGACAAGAATAATAAGAATATCCTTCGAGCCGGATTTGAACCAGCGACCTAAGGATACCTGCATATTTCCAACTGGGATACATCAGCCTACAGTTCTCCGCTCTAACAACTGAGACATCGAAGGGAGACAGAGACCAACACTTTTTCAGCGTATGTATCGAGGCTGAAACTGATTCCAAACCAAAGTTTATTGTCCTAATACTCAACAATGCAAAGAGTGAAACGTGACAAACAGCCAGCTCCCTTTGTCTCCGTACATGATCGTTTAAAACTCTTGCAAAGTTACTAAGTAGCTAATTATATTATTGCAGATCAACTGCACTTGATGACTGACAGTAGAGGCCATCAATCCATTCTTAACGGACAAGAATAATAAGTACATCCTCCGAGCCGGATTTGAACCAGCGACCTAAGGATACCTGCATATTTCCAACTGGGATACATCAGCCTACAGTTCTCCGCTCTAACAACTGAGACATCGAAGGGAGACAGAGACCAACACTTTTTCAGCGTATGTATCGAGGCTGAAACTGATTCCAAACCAAAGTTTATTGTCCTAATACTCAACAGTGCAAAGAGTGAAACGTGACAAACAGCCAGCTCCCTTTGTCTCCGTACATGATCGTTTTAAACTCTTGCAAAGTTACTCAGTAGCTAATTATATTATTGCAGATCACCTGCATTTGATAACTGACAGTAGAGGCCATCAATCCATTCTTAACGGACAAGAATAATAAGTATATCCTTCGAGCCGGATTTGAACCAGCGACCTAAGGATACCTGCATATTTCCAACTGGGATACATCAGCCTACAGTCCTCCGCTCTACCAACTGAGCTATCGAAGGGAGTCGGAGACCAACACTTTTTCAGCGTATGTATGGAGGCCGAAACTGATTCCGAAAAGTTTATTGTCCTAATACTCAACAATGCAAAGAGTGAATCGTGACAAACAGCCAGCTCCCTTTGTTTCCGTACATGCTTGTTTAAATCTCTTGCAAAGTTACTAAGTAGCTAATTATATTATTGCAGATCAACTGCACTTGATGACTGACAGTAGAGGCCATCAATCCATTCTTAACGGACAAGAATAATAAGTACATCCTTCGAGCCAGATTTGAACCAGCGACCTAAGGATACCTGCATATTTCCAACTGGGATACATCACAGCCCTCCGTTCTACCAACTGAGCTATCGAAGGGAGCCAGAGACCAATACTTTTTCAGCGTATGTATCGAGGCTGAAACTGATTCCGAAAAGTTTATTGTCCTAATACTCAAGTACTTATTGTCCTAATACTCAACAATGCAAAGAGTGAATCGTGACAAACAGCCAGCTCCCTTTGTCTCCGTACATGCTTGTTTAAATCTCTTGCAAAGTTACTAAGTCGCTAATTATATTATTGCAGATAAACTGCACTTGATGACTGACAGTAGAGGACATCAATCCATTCTTAACGGACAAGAATAATAAGTACATCCTTCGAGCCGGATTTGAATCAGCGACCTAAGGATACCTGCATACTTCCAACTGGGATACATCAGCCTACAGTTCTCCGCTCTAACAACTGAGACATCGAAGGGAGACAGAGACCAACACTTTTTCAGCGTATGTATCGAGGCTGAAACTGATTCCAAACCAAAGTTTATTGTCCTAATACTCAACAATGCAAAGAGTGAAACGTGACAAACAGCCAGCTCCCTTTGTCTCCGTACATGATCGTTTAAAACTCTTGCAAAGTTACTCAGTAGCTAATTATATTATTGCAGATCAACTGTATTTGATAACTGACAGTAGAGGCCATAAATCCATTCTTAACGGACAAGAATAATAAGTATATCCTTCGAGCCGGATTTGAACCAGCGACCTAAGGATACCTGCATATTTCCAACTGGGATACATCAGCCTACAGTTCTCCGCTCTAACAACTGAGACATCGAAGGGAGACAGAGACCAACACTTTTTCAGCGTATGTATCGAGGCTGAAACTGATTCCAAACCAAAATTTATTGTCATAATACTCAACAATGCAAAGAGTGAAACGTGACAAACAGCCAGCTCCCTTTGTCTCCGTACATGATCGTTTAAAACTCTTGCAAAGTTACTAAGTAGCTAATTATATTATTGCAGATCAACTGCACTTGATGACTGACAGTAGAGGCCATCAATCCATTCTTAACGGACAAGAATAATAAGTACATCCTTCGAGCCGGATTTGAACCAGCGACCTAAGGATACCTGCATATTTCCAACTGGAATACATCAGCCTACAGTTCTCCGCTCTAACAACTGAGACATCGAAGGGAGACAGAGACCAACACTTTTTCAGCGTATGTATCGAGGCTGAAACTGATTCCAAACCAAAGTTTATTGTCCTAATACTCAACAATGCAAAGAGTGAAACGTGACAAACAGCCAGCTCCCTTTGTTTCCGTACATGATCGTTTAAAACTCTTGCAAAGTTACTCAGTAGCTAATTATATTATTGCAGATCAATTGCATTTGATAACTGACAGTAGAGGCCATAAATCCATTCTTAACGGACAAGAATAATAAGTATATCCTTCGAGCCAGATTTGAACCAGCGACCTAAGGACACCTGTATATTTTAAACCGGGAAACATCAGCCTACAGTCCTCCACTCTACCAACTGAGCTATCAAAGGGAGCCGGACACCAACACTTTTTCAGCGTATGTATCGAGGCTGAAACTGATTCCGAACCAAAGTTTATTGTCCTAATACTCAACAATGCAAAGAGTGAAACGTGACAAACAGCCAGCTCCCTTTGTCTCCGTACATGATCGTTTAAAACTCTTGCAAAGTTACTAAGTAGCTAATTATATTATTGCAGATCAACTGCACTTGATGACTGACAGTAGAGGCCATCAATCCATTCTTAACGGACAAGAATAATAAGTGCATCCTTCGAGCCGGATTTGAACCAGCGACCTAAGGATACCTGCATATTTCCAACTGGGATACATCAGCCTACAGTCCTCCGCTCTACCAACTGAGCTATCGAAGGGAGCCAGAGACCAACACTTTTTCAGCGTATGTATCGAGGCTGAAACTGATTCCGAAAAGTTTATTGTCCTAATACTCAAGTATTTATTGTCCTAATACTCAACAATGCAAAGAGTGAATCGTGACAAACAGCCAGCTCCCTTTGTCTCCGTACATGCTTGTTTAAATCTCTTGCAAAGTTACTAAGTAGCTAATTATATTATTGCAGATAAACTGCACTTGATGACTGACAGTAGAGGACATCAATCCATTCTTAACGGACAAGAATAATAAGTACATCCTTCGAGCCAGATTTGAACCAGCGACCTATGGATACCTGCATACTTCCAACTGGGATACATCAACCTACAGTCCTCCGCTCTACCAACTGAGCTATCGAAGGGAGCCGGAGACCAACACTTTTTCAGCGTATGTATCGAGGCTGAAACTGATTACAAACCAAAGTTTATTGTCCTAATACTCAACAATGCAAAGAGTGAAACGTGACAAACAGCCAGCTCCCTTTGTCTCCGTACATGATCGTTTAAAACTCTTGCAAAGTTACTCAGTAGCTAATTATATTATTGCAGATCAACTGCATTTGATAACTGACAGTAGAGGCCATCAATCCATTCTTAACGGACAAGAATAATAAGTATATCCTTTGAGCCGGATTTGAACCAGCGACCTAAGGATACCTGCCTATTTTCAACTGGGAAACATCAGCCTACAGTCCTCCGCTCTACCAACTGAGATATCGAAGGGAGATAGAGAACAACACTTTTTCAGCGTATGTATCGAGTCTGAAACTGATTCCAAACCAAAGTTTATTGTCCTAATACTCAACAATGCAAAGAGTGAAACGTGACAAACAGCCAGCTCCCTTTGTCTCCGTACATGATCGTTTAAAACTCTTGCAAAGTTACTAAGTAGCTAATTATATTATTGCAGATCAAATGCACTAAATGACTGACAGTAAAGGCCATCAATCCATTCTTAACGGACAAGAATAATAAGAATATCCTTCGAGCCGGATTTGAACCAGCGACCTAAGGATACCTGCATATTTCCAACTGGGATACATCAGCCTACAGTCCTCTGCTCTACCAACTGAGCTATCGAAGGGAGCCAGAGACCAAAACTTTTTCAGCGTATGTATTGAGGCTGAAACTGATTCCGAAAAGTTTATTGTCCTAATACTCAAGTATTTATTGTCCTAATACTCAACAATGCAAAGAGTGAATCGTGACAAACAGCCAGCTCCTTTTGTCTCTGTACATGCTTGTTTAAATCTCTTGCAAAGTTACTAAGTAGCTAATTATATTATTGCAGATAAACTGCACTTGATGACTGACAGTAGAGGACATCAATCCATTCTTAACGGACAAGAATAATAAGTACATCCTTCGAGCCGGATTTGAACCAGCGACCTAAGGATACCTGCATACTTCCAACTGGGATACATCAACCTACAGTCCTCCGCTCTACCAACTGAGATATCGAAGGGAGAAGGAGAGTAACACTTTTTCAGCGTATGTATCGAGGCTGAAACTGATTCCAAACCAAAGTTTATTCTCCTAATACTCAAGTATTTATTGTCCTAATACTCAACAATGCAAAGAGTGAATCGTGACAAACAGCCAGCTCCCTTTGTCTCCGTACATGCTTGTTTAAATCTCTTGCAAAGTTACTCAGTAGCTAATTATATTATTGCAGATCAACTGCATTTGATAACTGACAGTAGAGGACATCATCCATTCTTAACGGACAAGAATAATAAGTATATCCTTCGAGCCGGATTTGAACCAGCGACCTAAGGACACCTGCATATTTCCAACTGGGGCACATCAGCCTACAGTCCTCCGCTCTACCAACTGAGCTATCGAAGGGAGCCAGAGACCAACACTTTTTCAGCGTATGTATCGAGGCTGAAACTGATTCCGAAAAGTTTATTGTCCTAATACTCAAGTATTTATTGTCCTAATACTCAACAATGCAAAGAGTGAATCGTGACAAACAGCCAGCTCCTTTTGTCTCCGTACATGCTTGTTTAAATCTCTTGCAAAGTTACTAAGTAGCTAATTATATTATTGCAGATAAACTGCACTTGATGACTGACAGTAGAGGACATCAATCCATTCTTAACGGACAAGAATAACAAGTACATCCTTCGAGCCGGATTTGAACCAGCGACCTAAGGATACCTGCATACTTCCAACTGGGATACATCAACCTACAGTCCTCCGCTCTACCAACTGAGCTATCGAAGGGAGAAGGAGAGTAACACTTTTTCAGCGTATGTATCGAGGCTGAAACTGATTCCAAACCAAAGTTTATTGTCCTAATACTCAACAATGCAAAGAGTGAAACGTGACAAACAGCCAGCTCCTTTTGTCTCCGTACATGCTTGTTTAAATCTCTTGCAAAGTTACTAAGTAGCTAATTATATTATTGCAGATCAAATGCACTAAATGACTGACAGTAAAGGCCATCAATCCATTCTTAACGGACAAGAATAATAAGTACATCCTTCGAGCCGGATTTCAACCAGCGACCTAAGGACACCTGCATATTTCCAATTGGGATACATCAACCTACAGTCCTCCGCTCTACCAACTGAGCTATCGAAGGGAGCCGGAGACCAACACTTTTTCAGCGTATGTATCGAGTCTGAAACTGATTCCAAACCAAAGTTTATTGTCCTAATACTCAACAATGCAAAGAGTGAAACGTGACAAACAGCCAGCTCCCTTTGTCTCCGTACATGATCGTTTAAAACTCTTGCAAAGTTACTCAGTAGCTAATTATATTATTGCAGATCAACTGCATTTGATAACTGACAGTAGAGGCCATCAATCCATTCTTAACGGACAAGAATAATAAGTATATCCTTTGAGCCGGATTTGAACCAGCGACCTAAGGATACCTGCATATTTCCAACTGGGATACATCAGCCTACAGTCCTCCGCTCTACCAACTGAGCTATTGAAGGGAGCCAGAGACCAACACTTTTTCAGCGTATGTATCGAGGCTGAAACTGATTCCGAAAAGTTTATTGTCCTAATACTCAAGTATTTATTGTCCTAATACTCAACAATGCAAAGAGTGAATCGTGACAAACAGCCAGCTCCCTTTGTCTCCGTACATGCTTGTTTAAATCTCTTGCAAAGTTACTAAGTAGCTAATTATATTATTGCAGATCAACTGCACTTGATGACTGACAGTAGAGGACATCAATCCATTCTTAACGGACAAGAATAATAAGTACATCCTTCAAGCTGGATTTGAACCAGCGACCTAAGGCTACCTGTATATTTTCAACTGGGAAACATCAGCCTACAGTCCTCCGCTCTACCAACTGAGATATCGAAGGGAGATAGAGAAAAACACTTTTTCAGCGTTTGTATCGAGTCTGAAACTGATTCCAAACCAAAGTTTATTGTCCTAATACTCAACAATGCAAAGAGTGAAACGTGACAAACAGCCAGCTCCCTTTGTCTCCGTACATGATCGTTTAAAACTCTTGCAAAGTTACTAAGTAGCTAATTATATTGTTGCAGATCAACTGCATTTGATAACTGACAGTAGAGGCCATCAATCCATTCTTAACGGACAAGAATAATAAGTATATCCTTCGAGCCGGACTTGAACCAGCGACCTAAGGATACCTGCATATTTCCAACTGGGATACATCAGCCTACAGTCCTCCGCTCTACCAACTGAGCTATCGAAGGGAGCCAGAGACCAACACTTTTTCAGCGTATGTATCGAGGCTGAAACTGATTCCGAAAAGTTTATTGTCCTAATACTCAAGTATTTATTGTCCTAATACTCAACAATGCAAAGAGTGAATCGTGACAAACAGCCAGCTCCTTTTGTCTCCGTACATGCTTGTTTAAATCTCTTGCAAAGTTACTAAGTAGCTAATTATATTATTGCAGATAAACTGCACTTGATGACTGACAGTAGAGGACATCAATCCATTCTTAACGGACAAGAATAATAAGTACGTCCTTCGAGCCGGATTTGAACCAGCGACCTAAGGATACCTGCATATTTCCAACTGGGATACATCAACTTACAGTCCTCCGCTCTACCAACTGAGCTATCGAAGGGAGAAGGAGAGTAACACTTTTTCAGCGTATGTATCGAGGCTGAAACTGATTCCAAACCAAAGTTTATTGTCCTAATACTCAACAATGCAAAGAGTGAAACGTGACAAACAGCCAGCTCCCTTTGTCTCCGTACATGATCGTTTAAAACTCTTGCAAAGTTACTCAGTAGCTAATTATATTATTGCAGATCAACTGCATTTGATAACTGACAGTAGAGGCCATCAATCCATTCTTAACGGACAAGAATAATAAGTATATCCTTTGAGCCGGATTTGAACCAGCGACCTAAGGATACCTGCATATTTCCAACTGGGATACATCAGCCTACAGTCCTCCGCTCTACCAACTGAGCTATCGAAGGGAGTCAGAGACCAACACTTTTTCAGCGTATGTATCGAGGCTGAAACTGATTCCGAAAAGTTTATTGTCCTAATACTCAAGTATTTATTGTCCTAATACTCAACAATGCAAAGAGTGAAACGTGACAAACAGCCAGCTCCCTTTGTCTCCGTACATGCTTGTTTAAATCTCTTGCAAAGTTACTAAGTAGCTAATTATATTATTGCAGATCAACTGCACTTGATGACTGACAGTAGAGGACATCAATCCATTCTTAACGGACAAGAATAATAAGTACATCCTTCGAGCCGGATTTGAACCAGCGACCTAAGGCTACCTGTATATTTTCAACTGGGAAACATCAGCCTACAGTCCTCCGCTCTACCAACTGAGATATCGAAGGGAGATAGAGAACAACACTTTTTCAGCGTATGTATCGAGTCTGAAACTGATTCCAAACCAAAGTTTATTGTCCTAATACTCAACAATGCAAAGAGTGAAACGTGACAAACAGCCAGCTCCCTTTGTCTCCGTACATGATCGTTTAAATCTCTTGCAAAGTTACTAAGTAGCTAATTATATTATTGCAGATCAACTGCATTTGATAACTGACAGTAGAGGCCATCAATCCATTCTTAACGGACAAGAATAATAAGTATATCCTTCGAGCCGGATTTGAACCAGCGACCTAAGGATACCTGCATATTTCCAACTGGGATACATCAGCCTACAGTCCTCCGCTCTACCAACTGAGCTATCGAAGGGAGCCAGAGACCAACACTTTTTCAGCGTATGTATCGAGGCTGAAACTGATTCCGAAAAGTTTATTGTCCTAATACTCAAGTATTTATTGTCCTAATACTCAACAATGCAAAGAGTGAATCGTGACAAACAGCCAGCTCCCTTTGTCTCAGTACATGCTTGTTTAAATCTCTTGCAAAGTTACTAAGTAGCTAATTATATTATTGCAGATCAACTGCACTTGATGACTGACAGTAGAGGACATCAATCCATTCTTAACGGACAAGAATAATAAGTATATCCTTCGAGCCGGATTTGAACCAGCGACCTAAGGCTACCTGTATATTTTCAACTGGGAAACATCAGCCTACAGTCCTCCGCTTTACCAACTGAGATATCGAAGGGAGATAGAGAACAACACTTTTTCAGCGTATGTATCGAGTCTGAAACTGATTCCAAACCAAAGTTTATTGTCCTAATACTCAACAATGCAAAGAGTGAAACGTGACAAACAGCCAGCTCCCTTTGTCTCCGTACATGATCGTTTAAATCTCTTGCAAAGTTACTAAGTAGCTAATTATATTATTGCAGATCAAATGCACTAAATGACTGACAGTAAAGGCCATCAATCCATTCTTAACGGACAAGAATAATAAGTATATCCTTCGAGCAGGATTTGAACCAGCGACCTAAGGATACCTGCATATTTCCAACTGGGATACACCAGCCTACAGTCCTCCGCTTTACCAACTGAGATATCGAAGGGAGATAGAGAACAACACTTTTTCAGCGTATGTATCGAGTCTGAAACTGATTCCAAACCAAAGTTTATTGTCCTAATACTCAACAATGCAAAGAGTGAAACGTGACAAACAGCCAGCTCCCTTTGTCTCCGTACATGATCGTTTAAAACTCTTGCAAAGTTACTCAGTAGCTAATTATATTATTGCAGATCAACTGCATTTGATAACTGACAGTAGAGGCCATCAATCCATTCTTAACGGACAAGAATAATAAGTATATCCTTCGAGCCGGATTTGAACCAGCAACCTAAGGATACCTGCATATTTCCAACTGGGATACATCAGCCTACAGTCCTCCGCTCTACCAACTGAGCTATCGAAGGGAGCCAGAGACCAACACTTTTTCAGCGTATGTATCGAGGCTGAAACTGATTCCGAAAAGTTTATTGTCCTAATACTCAAGTATTTATTGTCCTAATACTCAACAATGCAAAGAGTGAATCGTGACAAACAGCCAGCTCCCTTTGTCTCAGTACATGCTTGTTTAAATCTCTTGCAAAGTTACTAAGTAGCTAATTATATTATTGCAGATAAACTGCACTTGATGACTGACAGTAGAGGACATCAATCCATTCTTAACGGACAAGAATAATAAGTATATCCTTCGAGCCGGATTTGAACCAGCGACCTAAGGCTACCTGTATATTTTCAACTGGGAAACATCAGCCTACAGTCCTCCGCTTTACCAACTGAGATATCGAAGGGAGATAGAGAACAACACTTTTTCAGCGTATGTATCGAGTCTGAAACTGATTCCAAACCAAAGTTTATTGTCCTAATACTCAACAATGCAAAGAGTGAAACGTGACAAACAGCCAGCTCCCTTTGTCTCCGTACATGCTCGTTTAAAACTCTTGCAAAGTTACTAAGTAGCTAATTATATTATTGCAGATCAACTGCATTTGATAACTGACAGTAAAGGCCATCAATCCATTCTTAACGGACAACAATAATAAGTATAGCCTTCGAGCCAGATTTGAACCAGCGACCTAAGGATACCTGCATATTTCCAACTGGGATACATCAGCCTACAGTCCTCCGCTCTACCAACTGAGATATCGAAGGGAGACAGAGACCAACACTTTTTCAGCGTATGTATCGAGGCTGAAACTGATTCCGAAAAGTTTATTGTCCTAATACTCAAGTATTTATTGTCCTAATACTCAACAATGCAAAGAGTGAAACGTGACAAACAGCCAGCTCCCTTTGTCTCCGTACACGCTCGTTTAATATACACCCGAGGGTCCCCCATTTGGACGCAGAGTACATAAAAACTTAGAGAGTTTTGTGTTAAAAGTAACTGGCAGAGAACCCACGAAGAACGAATATAATGATGTTATAGTTCTGCAGAAACCTCAGCGTCCTGGGAACAACATGAACTAGGTCACTTCTACATGAAACAAACACATCTCCCATCAGCCAAGCAAACAAATAACAAAATATCATAAATCATTCTCGATATGACCGGGACAGACCGGATAAAACAGCTGCTACACTCCGTTAGCAACGTGCTACCTACGAACATGCATGTCCGCCTGACGGAGATTACGGACATAGTTTCCATTTCTCTCTCCGGTAAACCATCGCAGAGATATTCAGCTTCGAACACAAAAAGTCACACAGCTTTCATCGAATATTGTACTCACTTTTGGTCGAATCTCAGCGAAAAAATGAAATATCTCCGTACTTCCACTGCATGTATGTCCAGCTGCATGTGCTCCGTGTGAATCCGTTCGATTCGTGTCTCTCCGACACTCCTCGGCTTCTTGGGGAGGGTTGGAAGCTCAGCAAATTAGATTTCAGATCTGCCATCAGATGGGACGTTTTTGAGCTTTATTGGCTAATAGTGCTGTCAATCATCTAGCTTTCAATTCCAGGCAATTCTATTGGCTCCTACGGTTCGAAGGATGTCTCAATGGTGAAAATCGGAGGAAGGGGGGCTGAGATACAGCCCTGAACAGAGAGAGTGGGCTGAATCTGAAGCAGTATTTGACCTTAAACTAAACAACTAAAAAGGGCTTAGAAAGAGCTTAAAACACTCAAAAAAGGTCCAAACTTCTGTCTTTTGATTCATTGAACATCAGGAGTGATACATAGAAGTGATATAGAGTGTTTTTGAATTTAAAAAATATTTTTTTATTCAAATATTGGAATATTTAATCAGTTTTTTAATTTTATATGCTCTATATTTTATAAATGTTTCACTGTATCTATGTATAACTGTGTATATAGAGCCTATATCAGTTGTTCTAAGAGCTCATCATATTTAAAATCTTGGATTTCCATACTTTCCAAAAAACAATATCCTGAAATTGCTGTTTTTCCAGTGCGAGCTTTTGAATTTTCCAAGTTGTGCTGTGTTCCATCCTTATCTTATGTGAACCTGTAACATGTATTCTGATAGTTCCATGATTTTTCTCATCTCAAAAATATATATAAAAAAATAATAATAATTTTTTTATTTTTTTATTTAATTATACACTTAATTAGGTATTTCTTATCTTTATTCTAGCTGAGGCCTGCAAATAGAATCTCTTGCAAAGTTACTAAGTAGCTAATTATATTATTGCCGATCAACTGCACTTGATGACAGCTTTGACAAGCATACTATTTTTTTCCATTAAATCAAACAATGAGTCATAGGGCTTAGAAAACCAGGTAGTTTTTATTAGTCAACAGAAATTTTAAGACAAGTATTGGTTGGCATGGTTTAATTTCATGACTTAATTTTAATGACAATGTAAATGAAAAAAATATTGATAACAAGAATTCCCTAAAATGCTTATAAGTACATCCTTTGAAAACACTTAATTTTAATGACAACATAAATTAAAAAAATATTTACATATTACTAAAACTATAACTGTATGTGCCATATTAATGCACCATTTTTATTCAGCTTCAAAAGTTTCAAATGCCAAGCAACATGTTAATTTTAGCCTCAGGAGATATTTTAAACTGTATTCAGTCTCAGCTGCTCTGTCATGGAATTGAGTGACAGTAATTGTATAATAAACTTCTTTGCTTTCTTAAAACAAAAGAAAATCTTTCAAGCCAAAGTTCAACCAGCAACCCAAGGCTAACTGCTATTTCATACAAAATTAGCTATTTAGGGGACTTGATGATAAAATAAATCTATTCTTGATATCCTTACTACACTGCAATTGACTTTTATTGAGAAGTATTTCTCTGCAAAGTGTCAGCATTCTGTTTGTCCCTTTGTTTTTGAGACTGCCAGATTCCCCCATTTTCTTCATTTTATTTACCCCTGGATGGAGAATAAAGTTGTTTAAGGAGGACAGAGACTGAAGATAGAGACAGGAATTGCAGCAAGAGTAATAGTTCCGGCCTCTCTTCTCATCTTGTATATTGGCTTTGGAGACTTTCTCAGTGGTCAGACCTTCAAGATTGTATGTCTTGATCCCACTGCAAAGAAAGGAATATCGATGTTTAGCTCTGTGTCTGAGAAAGCAGAGCCCTTTTTCTATTGCTGTTGGAGCTAAACAGCCCTTTAGGTGGACTTCAATAACCCACACAAGTACTTAAAATGATGTGATATTATTCACCTCATAAACAGATTGGTTATTAAAGGCTATGGAACACAGTCTCCACTGATCAGGGTTTAAGTTAAGGTACTATGCGCCCATCTATTCCCATTTGAACCTGCTTTGAGATTTGAGATATTTTTCAGTGAGGTCTCAATCAAGAAAGATGACAGGTAGCCTCAAAAATATCCACAGTGGTTAATGACCACTTTTGGGGTGCCTCAATTATTAAGCAATTTAATAACATCTTGATTAATTTACTTATCTTACACTGTACAACTTGGGTTGTGCTTTCAATGGGAACAATTGAGATGGTCCTGCAGGTGGAAATGCATATGAAAGTATTTGGTTTAATAAACAGCATGCTTATTTGTGACTAAGTCTATTTTGAATTTTGAATTGTAGGAGTAAATTGAGGGGACGTTGAGAAGATGAAGTTGGCACTTAGTTTTTAAGATTGTGAAAAATCAAAAAGCATGAAAATATTTGAGTAAATACAGTATGAGCAGAGGCACACCTTAAATTACATAAAGACTCAAGGAGCACAAAGGAAATATTACAAGAAACCTGAGAAATGTTTTACATTTTATTTAAGTATAAAATTGAAATACCGTCCATCAACTGGGCTTTTCTCTGTCTGCCCCCTAAAAATGCTATTAAATCATCTAGTATAACTAAAATAGTTATTTACATTATTTCACAAAATGTTACAAAGTAACAGCTTCATTTCCTTTCATCAACACTAGAGACAATATCACACATAACACTGTAAAAGAGTAATAAAGTAACATTTCTGAGGGTGATTTATTTTCTTCTTCACTTATTCTGTAACAAACCCAATGTTGTTTGGTGGTCATTTTGAATTGAGCATAAGAACAGTGTTATTATCAATGTATAGTTGCATCTTTCTTACCCCACCTCAGCTTCATGCAGACTCCGTGCCCGTTGCAAATTTGATTTGATTTTGTAGTTCCAGTAACCAAGAACAACAATGGTGATTAGTGGTAAAAACCAAACAGAGACTTTACATTTCTCCACAGGCTGTGCTTCTAACTTTAAAAACAACCTATATTTAAGTTACAGTTTACTTTAATAAAAACACATCAACAGGCAGTAATTCCATTATTGTAAGACCCCAGATCTTGAAAGCGATCTTTCCCAAACTCCGGGCCGATGTGCAGGAAGTTTCCACCCAGTGTCAGGAGCAGCACACAGTAGGACCGACCTCCCACTTGCTGCGTGTGGAGCGTTTAAACTGATGGGCTTTCAGGTATACCTGAGGGAAGAGTGGGCAGGGGACCCATTAGACTGGGTCAGAGATTCGGTGTAGTTGGGGGAACTGTAGTAGCACGGAGGGTTGTCAAGTTCAGAAGGAGATCCAATACTGTTGCTGGATGAGTCATCCATTGAGGGATCCTGCAAAACAGGACGACGTCAGCCCAAATCCATTCTCTGCAAACAATTATCCAGTTAAACAAAGTTCATGTTCTAAAATTGAATTTCAATTGTGGAAAAGGTTTCTGGATTCCCTGAGATGAACACCTTCTGGCCTCTGTCAGTTTTAATAATCACTTATCAGCAATAGCCAATTGGGTTGGTTTTAGTTCAGCGAGCTAGCTCTGTGAGATTGTCAACAAGCAGGTGTTTCGTGAGCAGAGGAGTGGTGCTGAGTTTCTGCAGTTTAAGAGACAGACTTTTTTTAAATGTTTTGTTTATATCTTTTAAGACATGCTATGCACCCTTATTTCACGTGTGTATCTGACTTCTGTTAAAATTACGGGGAGAAAGTGGTTGTATCTTTTGTTATCCAGTATTTACTTGTGTTTGTTGATAACCCTGATGAAGACATGATTCATAAAGTGGATGCATTAATAATGTAAGCTTACTTATGCATGTTTTGTTCTTAGGTATGGTATGCAAGGCAATATATTGATTTATGCCTATTTATTGCCTGCTTAACGTCTATTTTGCCTTCATCCGCTCATTCATTCCCATCACCCAATAAATGCTCATATGGCTCTTGGATCCTTGTGTTTGAATGTGCTAGAACTCCATGGTCCAGTCTACCTTATACTCCATAATCAATGTAATCTATGTAATCTAATTTACGTCATAAATTAAGTTTCAGTTTGTTACAGTCTTTTTTTTACTAGTGTTGTTTCAGATTTGTGTCTTGCTTTCATTTCTGAGTCACAGAATGTAGTTAGAGCATAGAGATGATAAGAGAGATACCTTTTGCTGCAGGATGTAAAGTGAAGTTACAGCGTTTATTCCATTGTGCTCTGTCCTTTTTGGAAGCACATCAGCTGTGGCAAAGCATAAAACATTGAACTGTCATTTACACACATCGCCTAATTTCGGACCATTCCAGTCTCTTTTATATTAGCTGATCACGTTTTGTACTGTCATCACAGTGAAATATGTATTCAGTGTAACTACATTATACCTGTTTGACTGAGTGGTGAGCGATCCAAATGGTCATAAAAGCTGGAGAGAGGCTTTGGATGTCTTCGTCTATCAAAGACAAAAGGGTTTCAATGCATTAATGTTATGTGATAATGTTTGTTTATTTGCACTCCAGACATGCCTTTCTTAAAATCAGTCTTATGGAATTTAGGGTTGATTTAAAAGCTTGCTGGCAGGTCCTACTTTTTGGAAGGCGTCCAGCAGGCACACACTGTCACCAAAGTGATGAGGAGGAAGATGCCCCCAGTGGAAAGGATGATATAGAGTGAACTTCTTCCTGGTAGGATAGGCAAAATTACAGTTTAAGAAAACTACCAGAATACGGGAACATACATAAAAGTATTTCACAGAAAATGATTATTGAATGTATGTTTACAAAATCTGGGAGTAAAGCTACTTTTAGACATGCTCGTGGCATGGCTCTAGGGATGGGCGGTCCACCACTTTGGTCCAGGCTAAAATATCTCAAAAACTTTTGGTTAGATTGCTATGAAGTTTTGCACACAGATATCCAGGGTGCCCATAGACTGAATCCTGATGACTTTGGTGATCCCCTGAATTTTCCTCTAGAGTCCACCTGCTGGTGTAATTCTTCACTTATCCTGTTAAATATGTCAACATCTATTTTATTCATGGTCCATGATACCATGAGTTTTCCTCTTGCACCACCACGAGGTTAGAGGTATAATATGCAGGAATTTCTTTTAAAAAACAATGTATAGACTAATACAAAAATAATCCCAATCAATCATCCCCAACTGGAAGTCTGTAGCAGTGTCTGCAGAGACTCTGCCGCTGCCTGTGTTTTCTCTGTTCTTCTTATTTTGCTGAATTCGGGACATTTCTGGGCATCAGCAACAAGTCTTTGGGCCTGACGTGGGGGTGTAACCCCCAGCCAGTAACAGAGTGCAGGCTGTGCAGCCTGTTCAGGTCGTCAAATACCGCTGCTTTGTCACGCCCCTCGATGATTTATAGGCCCGGTACAAGTCATTCAAAATCCCACAACTTCAGCACCAGAGATGTGCAGAGTTGTGGATGATTCTCACTAATGTTGTAATTTAAATTACATATACATTTGTTGTTCCCTCTTACAGGCCATGTGTATCTACTGAGCGTCCTCTCTGACCTAATTCTCTGAGTCATAGCCACGTCTGTTGTCCCAAACCTGGAACCTTTTCAGAGGCCGCTAGCCTTTATTTTATGTGGACATTTAATGTATTCAAATAATGTATATGTTAGGATAATTATCATTTTTACTTTCAAATAGCATGGAATTGTTGATAAAATGCACAAACATGAAATATCTTGAAATGTTGGATACATTGGCTTTCTGTAACACTTCAAAATGTTTGCTTCACATGTTTCAAGGCTTCTATGTGGACAGCTCTTCTGTTTTGTCTTGATAAATATGTGAAGAGAACAGATCTGCCTCTTATACTGCCCATGTCACTGTGTCGAGCATGATGCGTTTAACACTTGTTGGCTCGTATCACTTACTGTAGACAGTCAGTCTGATTGGCAGGCTTGTCATGTTACCCACAAGATTCTCCACTGTGCAGCTGTAGATGTCATCATCTGCCATCAACACCCGTGTGATGGTCAAGAGCTTCTGGTCAGGTGACAACATGAACCTCGTCACATTGGTCAGTGGCTTTCCACCTTTGAACCACCTGTAGGCAGTCCTGGTTCCATTGTCATGGGAGCAGTTGAGGATGACGTTATTGCTGAGCTCCAGTACTGATGAAGCTTCCATGTGGATATAGGGCCTGGATATCGACTCTGGAGGAAGGCGACAGTGGATTCAATAGTTTTCAACATGTAAATAGACACAAAAGAACAGGAAACATGCTGTCAAATGCAAGGGGTGCTGATAGACTCAAAACGGGAGACGTTTTGGCTCAGCAACTTCAGGCCAACTTTTATTTAAACTAGATGTTTATTCACAGTATTGTATATTAAACTTAAAAACACTGCAGTGGCAGAATATGTGGTTGGTGACAGCACATTACTGAGCTCAGCTATGTTAATATATGTTGTGATGTTTTCACTATACTGTGTATTTTTATACCAATTACTATACCTTTCATGTAGTACATGACATTATAGTTGTTGTGTCTTTAGATAAGTATTTTTGAGGGTGATCCATTATGAGTGTTTTCATAGTGTAGGGGTCTTTAAACTAGATGTTTATTCACAGTATTGTATATTATCAGATTGCCCTTCATTTTTCCATTTTGATTTTTGATGATTTAATATATTTTTAGTTTTTTGACAGTATATGTGTGAGGTTTGTTACTGTATAAGCTTGCACTTATTTTCCTGTAAGAAGTATCTTGGCATGCCATGTGACACATGACCTCTTGATGAGGTTTAACTTCTGTCCTCATTGCCCTTTATACCCTGATGATGAGTCAAAACGCGTAGGTAATTCATGCACTAATAAAGGATTTTTAACTCGCAATCAGAGTGCCTTGCTTTTCAGACCTGCACCAAATATTTTGTACCTTCGTCTTCATGTGGCTATAAGAAATGTGGGTACATTTTCTCGATACATTCAGTCATTAGTAGTAGTTTTCTCCATAATCGATTAGTTTAATTGAAAAAATAGAAAACATTCCTCTTTAGAGGCCTGGAGACTGTCTTAAATGCTTTTAATAGGCCCCCTTCACTACTGTAACTCTCTCAAAGTGGGAGTCAACCATGCCTGCAGCTACAGTAGTTCAAAATGATACATGTCACAATTTCACATGTTGAAAAATACATTACAAAATAATACAGAATGTGTTTCTAAACTACCACATACAGCATATTTGATGCCATTTCTGACCTGTAATCTCTTGCTACTCATCCTCAAGTATATACGCCAATATAAATGTATCTGTGAACTAGTATCAGCTGATAATAATGGTCTGACAGTTTTAATCAGTTTAGCTTTAAACTGGGGTGCGGTGAATCTACCTATAGACTATGGCATCAATTGGAGAGGAGGACCAAGATATTGATTTGCATGTCAAAAATAAGTCTCAAGTTCAAAATCTGAAAGAACAACTAAGATTGTAGTACTAATCTTTTCTTTTTTTTTAAAAAATGCATGGCATTTGTCTTATGGAAACATTGCACATTATTGTATTGTAGATGGCTCTTAAGAGCCATGGAATCTTCTGGGAATCAGATGACAGAGGATTGCATTCTCAGCAGTAGAGTAGGAGGAAATAGTTGACACAGATTGTGTAACATTGTTGCTTCCCTCCTACTCTTTTTCAGTATACAGGTGGCCTTCACACAGACCTCTGTGGGCAGAGCTGATGCCATTCTTCCACCATAAAATGCGGTTGGAGAGGTTAGAGGTGAGCATGAGCTAATACATGGGGGATTAAGATGTAAAGTGTCTTCAGGGAGGTTGATGGACCAGCACTGCAGCTTCTACCATAACTGCTGACAATACACACACACAGTAAATAAGCCTCTAATCAGTTTACCCATACAACATGTCAGATCCCCTGGCCCTCTAGTGTTCTTTGGTTAGGACAGGCCTGCACTCCTCCACCAAATCACTCAGTCTTACTGTACTGCCAGATAGTGCAGCTGCTCACACAACAGCTATTGTTGCCTCGAACCTTTTATTGTTCTTAATGGATGCGCTCCAAAACAAACACAAGATTGTCCTGTGTGAAACAAAGTTAGTGTTGACTTCTGTTACTGCAGTTTTGTTACATAAGTTTACTAATGCCAGTTACGAAACAAATGCAGTTGTTTTACTGAACAAACACACTGATTTTAACCCAAACCACAATCTTAGCCTAGCCAAATACCTTTCGTCTGTATTTCACGAGTTGGGAGTGAGAATGTGTTGTTAGAAACGGTAATGTTGTGTCAGCCATCACTTAAAAGTTTAGAAAAGATTAACCAAAACTTTGCTGCAGCATCTCTACCAGCTGCTGCTCGTTGATTGTCAGCAGAGACATTCATTGTCAGACCTACCAGCTCATATGCTGCCTGCACGCCATTAAACCAGGTTTCCTTGCTCTCGATGCTATAACGAGCATCACCTGTGTGGGTGTGTAGGGCCTTTGAATCTGTCAAGTAAGTTGGCTGACTTTTCAAAGTTTGGACAATGTTTTAATAGAACTTTACAGCATGTTGTTAAATTGTGTTTTTTGTGCCACTCTGAGTCAAAGGAGAGTAAATCATGAATTCACTCTTGATGGATCCAGGTTAGCAGCTTTCTCCTGCATGTTGGCTAAACATGTCCTTGTCCTCTTTACTCACTCTCAGAAAAGGTTAAATGGTGAGTCAGCAGCAGAAATAATACTTAGTATCCGTCCAGGTAATCTGGGGTCTCACTTTCAGGAGCAAGGCATCAAACTAAGACATCCATACACGACTCAACTGGGACTTAAATTGGACTTGAGTCTTCGTCAAAGACAGAAGTATGTTTTCTGGTTCAGACTAAAGAGAAACTGATGTGATTTTTACCGTTCATTTTACAAATCACACAATAGAGCATGTTTTCTTACCATCCACAGTGAGCGTGATAGTGCCCTCTCCTGTAAAGGTGTCATCTGTGATGGAGATCTCCACGTCATAAGTTCCGTCATCAGAGAGCCTGAGGTTGTGGAGAAGCAGAGTCCCATTTTCAAATACCAGGATGCGGTCACGATACTCAGGCCTCAGGGTCCCAATGATGTCAGTTCCAATTGACTGGACAACAGTGACAGATTTTTCCCTCTTGAGCTGCCACTTGATGACCGGCAGGTCGAGGCTGAAGCTACTATAGCGGACAGACAGCAGGGCCTCCCCCCCTACTGTACCTCTAATGAGAGTGTTGGGGATGGTCATATTCACTGCCACCACCCCACCTGCAGAGAAACAAACAAGAGAGGTCAATAATTGATTATTTACAATCCATAGCTTGAAGGAAATAAATATATTTCTGTTATGCTCGGCGTTTATGTGTCCAAGTGCTATTAATATGTCTATGCATCATTATTTATAATCATTTTATTGTTATTTCACAAACTTGGAAGTAAGTGTTTATAGACGAAGAGACACCACGAGGAATGTACCTACCATAGTTGTCTGAGATGTGTATAAACAATCATTTATAGCTTTACATAGTCACGTCTTTAACGATCATGTTGCTGAGTTCAGGCTCAGTTATACAGCCCCCTTTATTTAAACCTCAAGTAATTTCATTGCCAAAGTTTAAATTCTCAAACAAATGAGCCAAAACGGACAAGAGTTCAAACCTCCACATTTTTTAACATTCAAAAAATGATTTATTTATGTAATATCTGCACATGGCAAAAAAATAACAAAACATTGTCGGTCCTCAGTGACGCAAATTTGATCTACTGCTATAAGTTCAAATAAGTACATTGTGTACAGTGGAATCATTGAATTTGAATGTAATTTTTAGGGATACCGCTTTCTATTGCAATAGCTTTATGAACAATCGACAGTTCTTGCACAGAGGCAAGATGGAAATCATTATTCGCTGTACATGTCAGTTTTATTGTTGCTGTTTTGTTTTTTTATTACTACAGTGAGTGATACAGTGGCTAGCTGAAGGCTCGTGTGGGCATCACGCCCCATCTCGGCTGTATACTGAATCCAGTTTGCATGGCAGATCTACATTACCATGGGAACAGCTGTCAGTTCTTGGGATGGGCCAGCATGAGCCAACAAAAGTGGGGATTGTTTGTTCAAATTTCCTTCTTGGCAGTTCATGAAAAGAACACTGGGAGCAGTCCAGATGCCATGCTAGCTTTTGCAGAAACAGAGCAACTCAGTGACTCTGCTGCTAGTCACAACAATAGCAGGGCAGTGATGAGACACAGCCACAGCTGAAAGTTACTGAATGTCTGAAAACACTGGTTCAGCCTGAAGGCACAATTACTGTATTACTTACAAAGGGTGGGCACAAGAATTTAAAAGCACCCACGCAGTTTAATGCAATCCAATACCCCAACAACAAATACTACCTTTATGATGTCCATAATGATCAGTTTTCAGTTTCAGAGAGTCCTCAATTTAACTGACATTAAAGAGGATACAATAGTATGCATAGCACTGCAAAAATATCCCAAAACCTCTGGTCATAACATATTGTGTCAAAACCTTTATATGTTCCATTTATATTAATAGTAAATATGCAACTTTAAAATCAAAATCCAGTTGACTCCTTTTTTTGGTATTTTCTTCCAGAATCCAGCTAATATTGTGAAAGAACAGCAGTAATAAATAATACTAAAATGTGAGTGTTTAGTATCCTACTGGAAGGACCCTTTGATTGTTTCATCCATCAAGTTGGTGTTGATTCACATTGCATAACTAAAATTATATCTGCAGCTTGTAATTTTTTGATTCCCTCATTCTGACACAAACAAACAAAAAAACTAATAAAAATAATAAAAAAAGACCTCATGATTCAGCTGTTCCTTATTTGCTACAATGTAAACTATTACAAAGTTAAAGCTTTTCCAATTGCATAATCCTGCAAGTGACCGTTGTCAGGCAAACCTTTAGCAAATCCTGAAGTAGAAAATGTGACTTACCTGAATTGAAGGAACCGAGACACATGAACATTAAAATCTGGGAAATTATTTTAGCTTTTGAAGGAGCCTCCTTCTCTGCCTTCATCTTGGGTCTCAAGTTTTGTTTTCCTCCCAGACAACCAGCATGATCTGTGACTCTGGGCAGGACGGAGAACACAGTCATTCATTCACGCTCCGCTGGGACTGAGTACATGTTGTTCTCAAACGCCAATGTTGATGCAGGACAGAAGTGTATGTGTCTGGATGTCCGTTTTGTTAGCTTAATGTTTTTATTGCAACAATAATTGATATGTTAATGAACAGAACAAAAGTCAGTGTTCACCGCCTTTCTATATGAGTGTATCATTGTTGTTGAAGCACACATGATTTTGCTTTCAGTCTTACCAGTGTTGGGGCTGAACTTGTAAAGTATAATTGAGAGTGGCTCCAAAGGAGAAACCATGAAAGAAGAAGTTGAATAAAAATATCTGCTTAATGAAAACTTTCCATTTGGTGTTCTTTTCAAATTGTTCCTTTTAGCACACAGAAATGATGCATTCCATGTTTCTTTGTTGGCAAACAGTAAGGCCAGCTAGTTGGCAATAGTTACAGACCAGAGCTCATTCAGGACAAAAATGTCCTTTATATCAATTTCAAAATGTTTTTGAATGAAACATTTGTTTTGGGGCATATTACTGTTATCTAATGATCAGTGGAACCATGTTATAACATTGGCAGGAATGTGTATTTCTTCACCCACATGTAAAAACCACAAACGTCAACCGCATGGCATTGCTAGATAAAAGTGAGTCGATCACCTAAAGTCAGTAGGATAGATTGGACCAAAGTTCATGGCAATCCATCCAACAGTTATTGAGATATTTCACTCTGGACCGAAGAGGTGGCTTGACAGACAGAACAACCTTTGCCAACCAGAATGGATTATATTCAGAGAGGATCGAATTACAGGCAGACAGGAAGACAGACTGACAGGAGCACGAGAAGAGCCTCAAACATAGACTGGCCTCAACTAAATCTACTGTCTGCCCAAGAGGTCAATTAGCACAAACCATCACCGTGAAAACCTTTGATTGCTGCTCGACAGACACAGCTGATTGAAATGAGCTAATTAGTGCAGTGTGACAGACTTGACACAAAAGCACTCAGGACTGCCTCCACATCTTTCCTAAATTATTGGTATTTTTCAACATTTAAAGCCAGCAGAGGACTGTAGGTTGTTAATAGATGTGATAAAATGTGAATCTGCAGGGCACTGTTGTTGTGCCTTAAATTACAGGAGACAGGTTTTCCCAGTTCTTCAGTTATTCATCCACTCTTTTAGTGTTGCCACCTATAATAATAGAATAGACTTAGAATAGAATTACTCTGTGCTTGTTGCCTCGTGTCCCTCATAACTGCACACATGGCTGGATTTACCTTTTAGAGGCCCCCTATTGACCACCTGACCCCTGTGCATTGTGTGTGCACCCGGTCACCTCTAAGGCCCCTTTATGTGCACAGCATTCCTTAAATGACAACTTCATTTGCCCAGAGACCCAAAAAGCAAATCAGCAGTGTTATACCGGTACACTCCCTGGCCCCAGGGTTCTGAACGACAGTCAGCCAGTGCTCATTTCATCAAGCACAATTTATTTGGCAATGAATGTGCACCATGTGAGCAGTGTAAACTGATTTAAGCTAAAATAATGAAGTGATTTTACTCAGCTGACCGACTAATCTTGCTTTGTAATACAGGTCCCTGGTGATGTGTGGTAGTGGTGTCAAATTAATCTAGCATTTTCACTAGCTTCTCTTATCATCCACTGTAGTGTGACCCGCCTCTGCTTTGTTTATATATACACACACACACACACACACACACACACACACACACACACACACACACACACACACACACACACACACACACACACAAACACAGTCGACACAGTGATGCATCATGTGTTTGGCAGTTTAATGACATAAGATGTGGTACTGTGACAATGACAAATAATTTACAACAGGGTTACAGCAAGGATGTTATGATAGCTCTCGCCATACATTCTGTGTTGCTGGCAAATGATTTGGATATATACGTCAATGTGTGGGAGTGCTAGAGACGATGCTGCTTAAAACAACAGAAACATGAAGTTGGGAGATTAGATTTTAAATGGAGCAAAGCCAAAATGAAAAAAGATAAAATCGACAGTGGACTCTCATGCGGTGTCACCAACACAAAAAACATCTTTTCTGTTGAATAGATAGAGGCAAGGTTTTATTTCCTTTGTAGGGTAATACCAAAACATTTAAATTCATTAGCTACATAAACTACATCATCACTTGACTACACTGTACTAGCGCAACTCTTGGCCTTATAGCGTATGCACCCTATGTTCTATTAGCACGCACAAAGCCAACATCAGAGGGTTATATTGACACTAGGGAATTAAAACATGAAGGCTTGGTCCTGTGAGATTGGTTAGGCCTGACTTGCCCCAGGTTTAGGCTGGCTCGACAACAATGGCATGAAGATAGCAAAAACACTGGTATCAAAAAGAAAGGTGAAAACATTTAAAGCACATTACAGAATTGAAGCTACCGCAACAATAAAGCCAGTTAAAAAGGAAACAAACAGAGGTAGATGCACAATAAATAGGAATGACAATGTCGGTGCATAAAGCCGTGTGCAACTATGTGGTTGCAGTAAACGGGGCTAAAACAAAAAAATGACATGTGAAATGAACTAACAAATGTTCTTAAAACAAAGTGGCACTGGTGTGTTAATAGTTGCTGTGGTTTGTGTCATTTTAAACAAATGTGCAGTGTGTTATTTTCAGCCAGAAGCTTCTTGACAGTTTGCTTTCCTGCAGACACCTCACTACAGTTTGTTTCTTTACATGACTTTATAATTGAGTAAAGATTCGCTTTATTATGGCGGAACAGGTCCATTGAAGTTACTTCATGTGACATTTCTTATTTCTTTAGCTTTTTTCATTAAGAATTTAACCATTAAAATATCAAGAACAAAACAAAAAACATACTTAAAAAATGATCTAAATCTTCAGAAGACATTTAGGTGCAGCTGAGGTGAAAAGGGTGGAGTGTTAATAAAACAGCGCGGATGGCTGATGGAAAGATGTTTGGAATAAAGACCTCAACAGGACCTGCTTCTGTGGTTTATCACTTGTCACGTAGATGCCTGGATTTGCTGGTTACATTTCTTACTTATCTCTGGTCTACATTTTCGTTTTCCAACGGTTTGGAATGTCAAGTTTTTCTAATTACTTCATAATGTTTCATACTTATGGAGGAAAAAGCAATTCATATATCTAAACTCTGCGCAAATTGCAAGTAATCACATAAAATACAAGAAGCTGTGCGGTGTGCTTAAAGTCATGACAGGAAAACACAGGAGTACATATGCTGCTCACTGTGATGTATGTATGTTTGTTAGATAAGCATGTCTCTAGAAGTTATTGTAAGCTATGACCTGCAGGAGGACAACCTGCTGTAGGACCGATGCTAGCAGCTTCAATCACATTGTGGGTTTCTACCATAGACTGTGTATAAGAAGGTACTCGTCACGAACATGAATGGCAATAGGAACAAAGCAACACTGGTATTAGTCTGTAGGTGCAACTGAAGCAAAGTCAATATCAAAAATAAAGCAAATCCAAAAGGAATGTGAGAAAAAGAACTGGCTTCATGGAAAACTTGGGAGATTACTTTTTTTTTCCCCACTCATGACAGTTACACCATCAGTCACATCTTTACAACATTAAGACACTAAGTTAAGGATGGAATGGTCGACGTGTTTTCTCTGGGAGGTAAAAATAGAAATGGGGACTTGAATAAGAGGATTTAATAATGCTTTCAACTGCCAAAATAATGGAAACACCAACAGTGTTTGTCCTGTTCAACTTCAGCACAATATACACCCGCTGTACTTTTGACTGACATTTGCCTTGTTGATCACTTCAGAAGAAACTCAAGACTATTTAGTCTCCCATCATCTACTGTTTGGATTCCGTTGTTTTGGCAGTTAGCTGCGAATGGCAGAAAATGATAAAACACTGCAGTTTGTCATCAGGACGAAGCAGAGCTGCTTAGTGTTGAAGCGGCTCAGGTCTTCAGCACAGAGTCGTACGTCTGGTAGACGTACTGAGAAACCTCTGGGGCCCGACACTTGAGAGACAGCTGTGGAAACAGAGAGAGAACACAGAGTAACGATAGGAGAACCCGTTCACTCATTTAAGAGCCTCATCAAATCTGTCGTGAAACAGCTTACTGTACTTTTGAAGGTTTTGCAGGATCGCACAGGGGGTAAACAGTAATGATGGACTGTTCTATACACATTTGATTCTGTATTTAATCAAAACTGTCACACCTGTATGTCAAGTTGGGTTTTTGTCCTGTCTCCACGTTTGTTTTGTGACTTCCTGTTTTATTTTGGAAATTAACTCTCCTCTCGTTTCAGGTTCCTTGCCCTTCCTCATGTGTCACCAGTCTGATTGTCTTCCCTGATTCCTGATTGTCTCCACCTGCTCCCCCACTTCCCTCATGTGTACTTATAGTCTGCATCTCCCCTTGTCCTGTGCCAGTGTGTCATGTCCTTTTGCCTTGCACACCCGCCTCATGCTATCAGCAAGACCAAGCCTTAGTATTGTCTATCCCGTTCTTGTTTCTTGTTTCTCGTTTCTTGTTTCTAGTTTCCTCTGTAAGAGCGACTTTGTTTTGCATTTTGCCATTTTGATAATTCAGCTCTTTGAGTTGATTCAGAGCTTTTTTATTTGTAGTATTATACCTTCCTTGCGAAGTGATTTTGGGTTTGGCTTTTGCCGTTTTAACTTTACTGCTCTTTGAGTTAAATCGGAGTTTTTAGTTCTGCTTTGTTAGTTTTTTTTCCTGCCTCGCTAAAAGAGGTTTTGTTTCCAGGGATTTCCCTGAGCCTTTTTGTTGGAAATAAAAGATCGTCAGTTGAACCTTAACACCTCCGAGTCCTCATCAAGAGTTCCCTCCGTGACAAAAACCTTTCCCAAGAAAACACATGGGTCATTAGAGCTATCACACAATTTGAACCACCGTTCAAATATGGGCGAAAAAGTCAATATTTGATCCAAATTCATCTGTCCAAATGTACAGTTTGCATCAGGCTGTGCCTTCTTATCCATGGAGAGCATTTGTAAATCTTTGTTAACAGAACCTTCTTCAATGTTTACAATTACAATGTATCACATTTAAATGAATGTCTTTGGGTTTTGGACTGTTGGCAGGACAAAACAAGACGTTGGAAGACGTCACTGTGGACTTTGGGAAAGTATGAATATTAATTTTGACTACTTTCTGTCGTTTTATAGACTAACAATCTATTAATCAAAAATAGCATTGATAAATAAATCGAAAATGAAATAAATAAATGTTTGTTGCAGTCCTTTGTGGAATAAATTCTGGTTCCGATTAGAAAGCAAATTTTATTACAAGTGAACTCATTCTACTTTACATTAAAAAGCCATTTAACACTAAATATATGTATACAAAACCTAAAAACCTATTTCACTATATATCAGAGATGCAGCTATAATGTACTACATGCAGGTACTACACCAAATACAACCACATATCACTCAAATGTTTGTCCAGGTTCAATTATGATCAATAAAAATAACAACAACCAAAACTTGAAATTCTTTGTGTTATTTTCTTTCCCTTTCTTACCAACTGACCTGCATTGGAATTCTACATTAAACCTTGTAGATGTCACCTGGACACAGATATTCATCAAACAAGCATAAAGCACCGCTGAAGGCCCAATAGTGTAATAATACTCTACCGTGTAGTTGGGGTTGCCGGGCTGAATGCGGAGCTCAGCCAAGATCCAGATGCCGTTGGTTAGCTTGAGGGACTGGTAGAGCATGTCCTGGCCTTCAACATTCCTCTTGGCAATGGTGAAGATGTTGTTGTTCTGCAGCTTCCCTGATACCGTGTCTGCAAAGACCAGAATCAAGGTTTAAGTCATTAACGCACCTCAATTACTGAACAAAGTGAAAGCACTTGGAACACACACCAGGCTGTAATCACTACTGGAACTGTAATCACTACAGGTACTAACACTAATGTTCACACCAGCAAACTGGCAAAAGGTTTAGAAGGGAATTGACTGGAAGGGTTTTATTGAACTATGACTGGCAACCTTCGGGTTTCAGTAAACCTGACCAGGTTTTTTTACAACACTGGACCGTGCTAAGAACAACCACCATCCTGCTGCCAAGATAAGGGCGGCACAATTATGAGCGAGTTGGAAGAGTCCTTCAGGTACAGAGGAAGAGGAAATGTCCCAAGATAGGCATGTGGGTGGAGAAAGAAAACACAGAGAGAAGGGTGAGGTCTTTGGAATGAGTTGTTAGGAGGCAAAAAGAGAGAGCTGGTAGGTTATCAGTCCAGACATGAGTTCTGAGTACATCTGAGGTCAGTCCTGTGATGAGTGCACAAATGTTTTCATTGTTGGGCCTGGGGGACCGCTGAGGGATCGAGAGTTTTGGCAGGGTGTGATGAAAACTTGTCCCGAAAAAATATAAATGCTTGTTTGTTTTTGCTCAGCCTACCTGCATTGAGGTGGCACTCCTTTATCTGGTACTGTAGCTCGTTCTCATTAGGGATGTCTTTCCAGGTAGCCAGGAACACCTGTCGCTCTGAAGAAGGGGAAAAAAAACAAAAAAAACACAACATATTAGATGGTTGATGCATACAGAAGTAAATAATGGCCAGTCATGTAGCATATCATGTATGTATATATTTGATCCGGCTTCAACGGCTGTGGAAGATATTGTTTGTGATGTGATGACGTTTTATAAAGTTGTGGTTCACAATCATACCCATTTTCCCATCCTCAACAAAGAATATGTTGAGAGGGATGAGCACGCTGAAGTAGAAGACGTCAATGTTGTTCTTCACAGCCACCTGGGCACAAGTAAACAATAGAGCTTTAGCGTTAGATATTTTGGGTATTAACAGAAAAACTGTGCCTTTTAAATGTGTTGCACTGCTGTTCAAATGGTGAGTGAGAGCTTATGTACCTGGAGATTATTGAGTGGGTCCATCTTCATGACAGGCCCAATGGTGTTGATAGGCAAAGAGACCTCAATAGTCTGGCTGGGCATCAGCGGAGTGTGAACGGGCAGAGGACTGGTAGGGATCATCCCAAAACTACATGTGGGACATTAACAAAAATCATTCAGTACCTGTTTTCAGTTATCAAATATACACTCAGCAGACAATTTATGTGGTACACCAAGAAAAAGTTAAAGCAGTCTAATATACACTTTTCAGAAAGATGGTATTTGATGGTAGTAATATCGTAGTTCAACAGGACTTTTTCTGTGCATCATCTCACCGACCTGTTCTTGTTGAACTGGACAGCGAAGTCGGTCATGTGTTGCAGGGCCTTGTTGGTGAAGGTCATGTCCATGTACATGTGGCCCTGACGGCGAGAGAAGGTTCCAGAGATCTCCAGTCCCTTGGCCTTCACTGCAGGCAGCCACACCTGGTAAACAGGTACCAGGGTTATCAATTCTTAGGATGGTATATACACACACACTGGCATTCAAAAGTGTGTAAACTCCTGCTACAAAAGCTTCATTCATTGGTAAAAGAAACTGGAAGCTTAGCATCAAAATGTGTGCAGCTTTTTAATAGGAGCTGGTTCCTTAAGCCAACTGTAGTGGCGTTTTGCCCCACCCACCCATACGAATAATCAAGCTTTAAACATTTAGTTACCAGCATCAAAATATGTGCTTGTTGCACGTTTGGTTGTCAGAATCGATATTGTAACAGCAGAATTCAGACAGGATCAAAACATCTTCAAAGCAACAGGGCTTTCAGTTTAACGAGCGGCCGTGTTAACTGGAGAATGCGTCTGTGGTCGCTCGTGTTAACTTAGGCGGTTGGCATGGATTTCTATCGCTGTAAGCTATTAAACGTGTTGACTACTGGACTGATCGAACATGATGAAGTTTGTAGCGCCCAAAAAAGCAAAACTCTGAGTCTATGTCTGATATTTCACCTTCTGTACATGAAGTATCTACAGACTTGAATGCTTGTAAATGTCTCGCTGGTGTAACGTTACACGTTAGATTTCTTAATCAAATACATGTATAGATCCGGCTACTAAATACTGGGACACTTGCTAATGTCTTCTACCCACTCACTACTAGCAAACAGATCTGGGAAGTCAATTTGTTTGGGTTCCATTCACCATCTTTGGGGGTTAATGCTCCACCAAGGAGGGTCTCACATTACTTTGTTGGCATTGTGTGTTATTGAGAGCACTGCACCTGTAGTTGACTGAATGTGTGTTTTCCATCACAAGTCCATTCTGAAGTTGTGTGAACTCACGGTTTTTGCGGCTATATGGCCTCCAGTGGTGATGGCCATGCCTGTGGAAAGCTCGAACAAGTCGTTAAGGCCACTGCTGACAGCTTGAGGAGCTGGTGTAGGTGACGGAGCAAAAGTACTGGGCACAGATGAGGGGATAAAGTTTTGTCCCACCTAAAATCACACAAAAAAACACACACATACACAAAATCTACGTAACCATCATTTTGGAAAGAATCACTGGCAACTTGACAATTTGCAATAAAACTACAAATAAAAGCACAAAGACCATCTCAAGTCATGCCAAAGGAAGAAAATATTCTTTAAAAAAATGTAACTAAAGCAAGCGATCAGCCTAAGCCAGACAGAGAGTGTGAATTCAAAGAAGCATACTTGTGGTTTTGGGTGTTTGAGCTCATTAATTACAAAGCTAAGTTACAATCATCTATCGCATGGCCTGCTTGAAAATATTTATGTTCAAAGTAAGTTCATACATGGGTCAATTTCTAGTTTTGCCAGTCTGGTCCGCTTAAACCCGATTGATTTTGTGTAAACTGGTGTTTGTCATTAAGACACATTCTGGCAAATTCAAAAGTAGCCTACTTTAACTTCACAGATGTAAATCCAACTTGTGTTGCATTGAATTTAGCAATATGACAACATTATTAACATGATATTATATTTTTGTTTCTACACTCTCATTCATTGGCTCTCTCAGTCTCATTGTGTTCCACTTGGGAGCGGCTGCTGAGTCAAGTGTGACACCTAGTGGTACACTTCGGTATGCCGGTCCGGTCCAAGATGAGCGCAAATGAAAATTGTGGGATGATTTTTCAAAGTCAGAAATTGGCTAAAACATGCTTAACATCTGTGTGGTCTTCTAAGTCAGTGGTTTTTAACCTAGGGGGCAAGGATCATTTCTGGGGAAATTTTAAAAAGATAACATATTAACAATAATAGATTTAAATTACATTTCCAGGGTTATAATTCATCTCAGAATAGATTGTACTGAGTTTCTGACAGGAGACCTCAGGTTGGTCCGGGGGTCATGGAATGAATGAACAACACCTGGGTGCTAGCTGTTCAAAGTAAACAAACTGGGGGGTTGCGAACACCGTCCTGATTATTCTGGGGGGGGGCTTAACTTGAAAAGGTTGAGAACTACTGTTCAAATTGAAAATATATGAGCGTGAGACAAAGAAGCCAGGTTTAAAAACAAGGTGAATATTTGAAGAAGTTGGTGTGAGAGTGTGGTGGGTTAAATTCAGCGGGCATGCAGACAGGCAGACTGCCAAACAGAAGGGCTTGACTTACTGCTGGACTTCCCCCAACACCTCCGCCCAGGTCTCCCCCCAGCTACAGGAGAGAAGAGAGGCCCCCAAAGACAGCATCCAAACATCAGACAGACCAAACACACAGACAAAGACAGAGACAGAGACAGAGACAGAGACTTTCTTAGCAACCGCAACCCATCAAGAGGAGCCCTCACTTTCAGCTCTGCATGATATGGCAGACATTAAAATGAGACTTCAAAATCTGCTAGAAGGAGCCCAGTTAGTCCAGCGGCTTGAAGAAGAGGAAAAGTGACCATTAACAGAGGGAAATACACCAAGGCTTAATGTAGCTCTATGTTGGAAAAGCAATCATGTTTAGGACAAAGATATTCCGGATTTTAAAACATTAAAAAAATAACTTTTAGTGATGTATTTTAAGTTTTCAAAGTAAAGATCATGAAGCAATTTAAATTACAAGCATACTTACATGAACATTATAATCACAAGAAAACAATTTCAATTGAAAATAATAAAAAATTCACTGCTATAAAGAGAAGAAGTCTTGAGCAATGAGTACACACAAGCCAATATTTTGGCATTTACCTTTCAAAGGGATAAAAAAAATGGCAGCTTTAGAGATTATGTGTGGTGAGAGGCTGTATTCATATATCTATATATATATCTATATATATATACACATCTCTAATTGGTGCAAAAAAGCACAGAATGCTGATTAGGTCTTCAGCCAAGTTTAGCCAATGTCCGCACTCTACAGATAAAATAAATGTGTGTGTGAGGGCGTTCAAGCTCACCAAACTGTCCAGGCCTCCTCCCAGAAGGTCCACGGCCCCCATCTGCATGGAGGAGACCTGAGGCACATTGACTGGAGGGCCCAGGTCCAGGTTCAGCAGGTCACCCAGCAGGTCCCCCTGGCTGGGGATCACATGTTGCTGCTCCATGGCAGCCGCTGGCCCGCTGCTCACTGGGCTCTCACCAGTATCAATGCTGTCACAGGAGAAAACAGGAGTACTGGTAAGAGACAGGAAGTCAAAGCTTTGACAGGTCCTTGATTCAGGGACACAGCACTTTTGCCTTACATGTTGCCCTCTTGTGTGTCACCTGCATGACATTTACTACTTTTGTAATAGATCTGCATGATGGCGTCCATTAACAATGACAAAGCTGATGACACAGCAAAAAAAAAACAGCTTTTCAATTGACCTGCTGTGCTGCACAGGAAGGTGTTTGCGGTGGACTCCGTGGCTGCCCTCCACGAAGGCGCTGGGCGGTTTGTGATAGACGGAGGCCAGGGAGCCAATGTGGCAGATGAGCTCATCCAGCAGGGTGGGCTCAATCAGGTCCGTCTCCTCTGAGATCAGGGGCTTTTCTGACAACACCACCTCCTTGGCAGTCACGGGGTCGGTGGACAACAGGCGCCAATAAATGTAGCCCCTGTCACGCAGGTCAGGGTTGTCGGAGTCCTGCAGAGGAGCAGAGAGTTCAACATGCGCGCTGTGAAATATGTTTTTTTTGTTTCCCCATTTATTTAGTGTAGGAATTACATTTGAAGGACTACAGCTGTGCAAAAAAACAAAACCCAGATATCTTTTTTAAGAGCACAAAAAACATCCAGCAGTAAATAAATTCATCATCAAACTGGTGTCAACCTGCACTTCTCCCGAATAAAAGACGCTGCTCACCTGAGTGGCCAAGCTGAGGACCTGCTGCACCAACTCCTGAGTCTCCGATGGCTTCTTAAGGAACAGCTTGACAATGGCAGTCAGCAGAGTGAGCTGGACCTGTAAATCAAAGCATATAGTACTATTATCTTCAGGGTACAATGCCTCCCAAAAGTCCTCAGCTCCCTTGTTCACCCTTGAACATACACCTCTACTCCATTGTAATGTGCTGAACTCGATGTCAGTAACTGTTTAAGATTCAATTCGTAAATCGTTCGAGTGCGCTTTCAGTTAATTGCTCGTCAAACGAATGGACCCACCTGGGTGCTCTCGTCGTGGAAGCCCTCGAGGAAGCTCTCCAGCAATTCATCAGCGTTATCGATCCTCTCGGCATACTCGCCAACGATCCAGATCATGGCAGCACGAGCGTCCGGCTCATCCAGAGAGTCCAGATTCTCACACAGCGTAGCGATGATGCTTTCATACCTGGAGAACACCAGCATCTCAGTGGTCAGAATAATACTTTACTGTCGGGATACAGAGGTCATCAGTTTTTGTAAAGTGCTCATTGGTATTTGTGGAGTACTTCTCAGGGCTTCAGTGGGAAACATACTTGTTTGGGTACTTGCGGAAGATATCCCTGATGACCACAATAGCCTCCTGAACCACGTAGTTGACCTTGGTCTGGATCAGGTCCAGCAGGGTGCTGACACAGCGCTCAGCTGATTGCTGCAGAGGAATGGGACAGAGGCACCATGTCACCATTACTTAGGGGGAAAAGGTCAAGTCATAACACGACTTATCATTCAGTTTGTTTTGCAGTGGTCAGAAGTATTATCGCATGCAAATGAGAAGAGGTGGAAGAATGAATATCTAGGCGTAGACTTCAGCATCAACGACAGCATCTCTTACCTCCACTTTGATGGCGCAGCGTCCGATGGCTCGTACAGCTTTGCGCACAAAGTCAACGTCCACCTCTGTGGCGTATTCCTTCAGTTCAGCCAGCACCTGAAAGTGTCAGAGAACAAAAGTAATATACAGTTTGTGTGTTCGCCACATTTTTTTTTTAGCTGTGATTAACTTTTATTGGTTTTGTTCCAATTTGATGTCTTTAGCAAGAAGCAAAACCCTTTGTAGGAAGATTATCCCTCTCACAAAGCTTCTGTGTAGTTCCATAAAAGGTACCTGAGCAATGTTGGCCTGAGAGGCCAAGCGGATCATGATGTCCAGTTTCTCCAGTTTCACATAGATGGGGTCGTTGTATTTGACAAAGAACACCTTGATCTCCTGCTTCAGGATCTCAGGCCTGCGCACAAAGCAACATATTACACATTAGACTGTGGGAAAACCCAAAATATAAGAAACAATAATTTCTATTTGAGGAAAGCTCCCAAAGCTGTCTGCCGTTTGTGATCACGCACCTTTTCTGAACAATGAGGTTGATGTTCCTCAGAGCCACGTACTGGACCTCGGGCTCTCCAGAGAGTAAGGTGACCAGCGGTGGGGACAACTTCTTCAGCAAGGTGTTGTAGTAATCGGAGTCCTTGGGCAGCAGCTCCAAGAACTTCATCAGCACCTTGACAGCTGACAGCACCACTGCTGAGTTGGCATGAGACAGCCGGGGAGTGACGCGCTCACAGATGCTTTGAAAGTGAAGGAGGGAAGGAAGGAAGGGTGAGGGTCAATAAGGGAAATGGAGGGTAACACTGATTTGTAGGATGGATGACATTATTTTAAAAAAGGAGAGTGGCGTAGTGATTGTGCTGATCTTATGTCTGATGTTACACAGTTCTGACTTATGATGGCCAGTCAGCAGGAGCCTACATTCCATACTTCAGCCTGAGTGATTGCTACCTTTGGGCTTCGCGCTCATCCTTGGGGTTGTAGTTGGACAAGCAGTCCAGGATGAAGATCTGCCCCCACTCGGTGCACTCGTTGAGGGCCGTCAGCAGCTTGTTGATGTTCTGGGGATTGAGGTCCAGCAGGTTGCTGTTGGGGTGAGACTCGCTGATCTCAGACAGCGCAGCAACCGCGTTGGCCACAACCTACAGGACGGAGGTGTTGTGTAACGATAACTCTGTAGTTATTGTGCCATTTAGATTTCATCAACTTCACTGTAAATCAACACGTCACAAGAGGACAACACAAACTAAGAAAATAAAGCACAGGTAGGAAAGAACCAACACCTACCATGGGATTTGAGTCGGCAATGAGATCTCTCAGGGAGTCCAGGAAGCCCTGGTCCTCCACCATCTGGGCATTGATGTCATGGAGTTTCGCCACACAAACGGCCGCCGTCTTCCTCACGTATGGGTCCTCATCCTTCAGGCATTTTCTCAGCGGCTCACACAGGTACTCCGTGATCTTGTCCACCCGGATGCAACCCATGGTGCGAACGGCCAGGGCCCGGATCAGAGGGTTGGGATCCTCACAGTCCTGGAGGACGAGACAAGAAAGGCAGTTGTGGTTTTAATGAGCTTAGGTTTCACTGAGGCACATCCCCCCTCTGACCCAAAAGTGAAATTACATAACTTTCTATGACACAGTCAGAGAAATTAAAGAATATTATAATGTAGTAACGATAGAAACATAAGTGTACATACTACCATCATCCTGTAAAAGACATGTCCATGTTCATTCTATGTCAATAATATTTATATAAATTTTCCACAATTGCCTGACATTTCCAGAGAATGTGAAGTTTGTGACTTGTCTAACCTTGAAAACACTTCTCTAAACAGCACGACAAATAGGGCAAAAAAACATGATTATTTTCATCATTGATTGACAAAGCAACCTCAGATGAGAAATTTCTGTGACCCAAAAAATGAGCTTTTCAAAAGCGCCGTCTAGAATGTATGAATCTGAAAAGGCTGCTCTCTCATCTGAGAGTGAACAGGGATTCATCTGTCTTGGTGTGGATGAAGTCACAGCTTCAGATACCCCGGCAGTATCATATGCAGTTGAAGAAACAAGTGAATTTAGGGACTTGCCTTGACGAAGCTGTTGACGGCCATGATGGCCATGTCAGGCTGGCTCTTGGCGTAGTTCATCAAGTAGAGGTAGACCAACTTCTTCAGTTCCAGGTTGTCGGTCTGCATGCAGTTCACCACATCTGGAAACAAAGAACTGACAGCAAAGCGTAGAGGCCTCAGTCAGACATTACAATATGAGGCTTTCAAGGCTGTTTTTCTGTCATCATATAGTTTACATCATGAGCAATGTGATAAAAAAGTCACCCTAAACTTTCAGAAGTTTGTTGGGCTGGTTCTCCTAATCTTCAAGATAAACTCAAGCTAGAAGTATGTGATAAGTAGTGATTGTAGTCTGGCCGTGTTTTGACTTGCTTGGTATACAACAGTGGGTTGCTAATTAACATAAACCAGACAGTTTAAATTTCCAGAAATACCTGACATCCTTGCCAACAGTCATGGCAGCGATGACCTTCTTCACCGCCTCTTTTCTCTTCTCCTTCTTCTCATTGTTCAGCTCTGCCTTCAGTTCAAAGATCTCCCCTGTGAGATCAATCACAACATGTGTTGGCAGCAGCACAGTTTGAATGTAATGTCAGCCGCTGAGAAATAAAATGATGTCTGACTCACCTTTTTTGTTTGTTGTGAAATATTTGGAGTCCGTCATGATTGTGGTCCTTTAAGTCTGTACAGAAGAAACACACCGCATTACGCCATCGGCAAAATCTGCATCAGTGATTCCCTTTCACCATTTGCACAAGATTTCTCCCTGGATATTTATTTGGTTGCATTAAAAGAAATATAAAACAGAGCCATGTAATCTCCAGTAACAAACAGAGAACAGGTTTAACTGCAGAGCTCAGTGAATTTCATCGTGGCACTGTCACAAGATACCATCTTTCCCACAAGTCAGACTTCTGCCCTGCTAGATTTGCCCCCAGTCAGCTGTAAGTGCCGTCAGTGTGAAGTGGAAATGTCTGGGAGCAACACCAGTTCCTCCCATGAGGCGGTAGGTCAGGTCACACAAGGCCGCAGCACACGGCCGCCAAGTGCATTGTGAATTATTTCAAATTTCGGGGGTTGCAACAGTCAACTCACGAGTTTCAAACTGCCTCAGGAAGCAACGTCAGCACTGTTTATTGGCAGCTTCATGACATGGTTCTCCAGGGCGGAGCGGAGGCACACAAGCCTAAAATCCCAATGCACAGTGCCAAATGTTCATTGGATTGGTGTAAAGCACAGCACCACGTGACAGTGGAGCTGTGGAAACAACATATCTGCAGAGATGAACCAGGCTTCACTATGTGGCGGTCTGACAACCAATTTGTATTTGGCAGATACCAGGAGTGCCCTTCCTGCTTGGATGCACTGTGCTGACTATTTAGCTTAGTGGACAGGGAATAATAATATGGGGCTGTTTTTGTATTATGTGGGCTAATTTCCACAGAAGGGAAACCTTAAAACTATAGCAGCACACAATGAGTGTTTCCAACTTTGTGGAAACGTTTGGTGAGGAGCATTTCCTGTTTCTACATGACAATGTCCTGTTCACAAACCAAGATCTATACATTTTGGTGTGGAAGAATCTGACTGGCCTGCATAGACCCACCGAAGGCCTAATCAACCAATATCAGGTCCCAACCTCACTAACACTGTTAGAGCGAAGTGGGAGCAAGTGATCCCTGGCAGGTTCCACAGTATATATTCCAGAAGAGTGGAAGCTCTTATTATAGCAGCATATAAATGACCATGGTTTTGTAATGAGATAATCAACAATCACGTATGGGTAAAGTGTTCAGCTGTCCATCGGAGGTGGAATGTAACCAAGTACATTTGCTCAAGCTGACTTGTAAGTTTGAAGTACTTTACATGAATATTTTAATTCCATGCTACTTTATACTTCTATTTCACTTCATTGTGAAGGCAAATATTGTACTTTTTTAATTTGATATACGTATTTGAAAACATTAGTTACTTCGCTGATTCATACATAACAGTATGTAACAGAGTATTAATACATAACAAAACACAAATCAACTATTGGATAATGATACCAGTTGCAAGATAAGTGATGCTTACACATCAAAGCATTAATAATGATAAGCCAGTGATATACATTATTACAGTATATGATTCTGAAATGGTCCAGTCTGCATAATGAGAAGCCTTCTGTTCATTTTAGTACTTTTGAAGCTAATACTTTTCTTACTTTGAATGCTGGACTTAAACTTATAATAGAGTATTTCCAGTGTAGTATTGTTACTTTTACTCAAGTAACATGTCTGAGTACTTTTTCCACCACTAGTGTCCACATACTTTTGGCCATGTAGTTTAACATTATGTCAACATCAGGTTGTCTATATCTGCACATTCGTTCCGGTAAACAGACCAGAAATAGCGTGCAACACAGAAAATGAAAGTATACGGTGGTGTTTTGGTTCTGTTTTAATGTCAATGCATGACAACATGGGTTCATGTGTCAGTTCTAATAGAGGTCCTAGCTATCGCTAGCTTGTAAACGTAATTTAGCTAACGCTACATCTATATAAATCCCATAGCTTTAGCATTAACTGTAACGTTAACTGTAACGTTAACGTCAATGTCATCCATTCCCTTGTGAAATTCACGCTAAACCCAAATCAGTCGTGACATTTCCGATACAGCACTGGGCGTGACAAACGACTGCCTATGGTTTGACCTCTCTTCAACGTCAAGATAGCGAACGTTATAACGTTACTATTAATTGCTAACGTTAGCTTGCTGCATGCTAACGTGAAGTGTAACGTTACCAGGTAGCGTTACACGATCGGCGCTAACACTACCCCTGGAAGAGCGATGCTAGTTAGCAAAACGTTACAACTCCGATGTATGCAGCATTATTTGGGCGAACTTTCTCCCACTCTGGTGTGACTTGTAATGATATTAAATCTGACATCGAAACAGGAAAAGTGATCAGCAGGGCCCAGCTTCCATTGCTGACAGGGAGCTATGTTGTTAACGTTAACCTGATGTACTGCTCAGCTGACTGATCGGAAATCACACACAAAGATAGGAACACCGTTATAGATAAATGTTGGACTATGAAATAATTCAGATACCTGATTCAAGTTTATGTCCGCGGTGAAATGTGGAGTGCAAGACGCAGGTTTGGTCCCTTCCTTTGCCAGGTTGAGGAAGATGGAGAATCGGGAAGGGGATGGTGCGTTTACCGTCATCGGAAACTGGATAACTTCCCTCTTAAATCGGGCGTCTATTTCGACCGATCCAATGCTTTGCACCAATAATGGACTGCATGTGGACAGATCGATCAGTTCCATTGTCGTCTACGTTCACAAGGGAAATAAATATCTGCAAGACATATATGCAAATTGAGATTTGGGTTTTCCACTTAAATACAACGTATTTTAGACGTTACTGGTTACTGCACGGCAAATGCCCACAGCAGTGAACGCAGCACGAGAGGAGAGTCTTGGTTGGGATCAGAATGATGTCCTGACTGACAGAGTGGGAACTAGAATAATGTTTATGGCAACAGTGGACTGTCTGTTAAACCCTTTGTTTTCTCAAACATACGAAGGCCATTTCTCAATCGCCTTTGTTTTTGTGTCTTGTGTAGTTCTGGGGACATCCTGGAGCATTTGATTAAATGACCCAAGTGCTCTAACTGGAGTATAAGGATGCAAGAGTTCTGCCATATAAGGTGGTGCATTTAAAATCTTAAAATCAACCTGAAACGAACAGGAAGCTAGTGGAGGGAGGCCAGTACGGGTGATATGTGATCCGGTTTCCTTTTCCCAGTGAGATGACGAGGAGCTGCACTTTGTACAAACTGCCCCACACCCACATACAAAGAATTACAGATGTCTGACCAAGAGGTAATAAAACCATTAATAACTCCCTATCTCTCTCTGAGCAAGAGATAAGACTTTTAGCCAAAGTAAAGTCCTAACTTGAAAAGGCTGAACTAATTTGTTTATTCAATTTGAAGGAACTGTCAAAAATCACACCAAGATTTTTAACAAAAGTGAATTACTAATGTTACAGCTGGCAACGGTGGGGCTAATTTCAACTACTTTATATACTGCTGGGTAGTTTTATCAATAATACATTATATGTATCAGTTGATTATATTTGTATTACTATTCTGAATCTGTAAAGTAACTAAAGTTATCAAAAAAATGTAGTGAAGTAAAAAGCACAATCAAGATGTAGTGGAGTAGAAGTTGAAGTAACTTAAGAACAGTGCTATTGTGACTGTTTGTATATTAAGTACTTAGCATATACAAAGAGTATGAAATTTGAATGAATAATAATAATAATAATGAGAGAAAAATACATGGTGGTTATAGTTCATACAAAAAACATTTGTTTCACCGCAAATATGGTTCTAATGTTTGAAATAAACAATGGAAAATATTAAATCCAAAGTATTTTATTTTCTGCTACATTAGCATCACTGCATCAATAACTCTGAAAAAATACTATTTACTCAAATCCAAGACAAACAGTGACAGTACAAACAATACAATGTATGGGGGTACCAGACTTAGTAGGCATATTGGCTTTGCTCCTTATTCATTACCAAATATATTCCATATTTACCGAAGTTATTACCCATACACACACATTTCTTTACAAAGAATAAATAGCAATAAGAAACCGTTTTCTTCTCTCTAGCTCGTTACAGTACATCATGGTCCCATCAGTAAATGTGCAATATTTGAAACGGCAACTCTTAATTGCTGGTAATGTGGCAACAATTCTACATAGTAGATGTCAGCCATTTGGATGTTTTTTTATATATTTAATAAAATGACAGTTAGATGACCGCAGAGGATTCATTCGACCTGAAGTTGGGAGGTGGTGTGTACGAGGTCTCTGGGAAGACTTTCTCGGGCCTCTTGCATCTTTTTCCTGGCCCTCTGGAAGGCCTCTGGCAGAGGAACAAAAACAAAGATGTATTGAAAATAGTAAAACTACACTGTAAAAAAAGTAAAAACAAATTGTTAATAAATGAAGACAAACTATATTTGCTTGTTAATGTCCGTCCTTTCATTTCACACAAAGTAGGTCTAAAATAATAGAGCTTCTGTTCATCATGCTGTTTATTTTATAGATATTTTGGCTCCACTGGACCTGAAGAGCTGATTTCTCACACAACTTAGCCTTCAAACTAATCCTCCAGATCCTAAATAAGTCATTCTGAGTGAATGTTTTTACCAAGGATGGTGCAAACAGCTCCTTGTTGACTAAATCCTCCCAGCTGGTCAAAAACCTTCTGCCTCCTCTTCTTCAACATGGTGGCATCAACAAATGCCCTGAAACACAAACAACACACACTGAACCACACTACACAGCAACTGTACAGGAAATTAAAACATGTAATAGTATGATAAGTGATGATGATGAATGAAATATATCAAAGACAGTCTGTGCACATACTGACATATTCAAGGTGTTCTTACCTGGCTTGCTGGATGCAGTGCAGATTAAAGGTGACACTTCCTGTGGTTTCAGTGCAAAAGCCAAAGCGACTCAGCCTCTCTCCCTACAGGTATATATGAAAGTATGAACAAAAACAACAACATTCTTCTGTATACATAAAGTGTATACTTAATCACATCGACGGTTCGTATCGCAAAAAGTAAACATAACCAGAGCTGTGTTTATTGACAAGAAAACTCCACGGACTACCTTTAAATGTGATTTAAAGAGATACTATGATATTTGCTCTTCATCAGAGGTTTGGGCCTACCTTGAAGGTCCCTGGTATTCTGACATAGCTGTGGTCTTCAAGCTCCGGAGACCCTCCGATGAAGAAGCGCCTCAGTGCAGAGACGGTCCCCGTCTGGAGGGGTCTCCACGTGTGACATGTTACTGTATGTTTTCCTGGCAACCACAAAAAGTGAAATATGGGAAAATAAGACCAAAGATAATGCCGCCCCAATTTTTAACCCAACAACTTGTGACAGTGTACACACAGCATACCCGGCATGGCAGGAAAGAGCAGATAGCCGTAGCCTTCAGTTCGAAAGCGCTGCCAGGAGTCCAGAGAAAGAACCTTGAAGTAGATCACTGGCCACTGGGGAATTGACTCTGAAAGAAGGAGGAAACTCATGCATCAGTCTCATCTCTTAAATCTAACTAATGCATGAGCCAAATTCTTTAAACACAATAATCCATGGCTGACACTGACCCTCGCTCTCCTTTTCACACATGTAGAAAGCCTCAAAGCTGAAGGGGTAACTGAAGAACGCTACGTTTTCCTGTTGGCAGAAAGAATATTAAGGAGTTTAAGAAATCTCCGCTGCCAGGCCCTGAAGCTGTTCTCCAGTCGCTTGTGGAGTATACACACACCTTCCCTAATGTTCTGGCCCGGCACGTCTGCGTTACCCCTGAGAGAGACTGAAGCGGCAAGCTGGACCAATCTTAAACAAACAAGATATACAAGCGGGATTTAGTTTAAGTGATTTAAAAAGGTTTCAACATACCTAAGTGTCACGATGTAAATTGTATCATATACCATATGTGACTTACTGTTCGGCAGTTCCATGAAGAAGTGGATGTATAAGTTATCATATTCAAAGCCCTTGGCTGAGACTGGGTAAAAGAGAAGAAGAAGGAGATTTAAGTGCCAATGACAGGCGTTATAGAAATATATACAGTGAATATATACAGTAGTGATGGCAGCTTTCCTTCTCACCTATCTCTCCATTCATCAGGTAACGCAGAATACCTATCGGAGGCTAAGGGAGAGACATACAGTAAGTGAAAAGCCTTTGCCAAACAGACCACCATAAACATTGTTAATTAGCTTGTTTAACATGTTGTTTTATGTCTAATGTTAATATTTTACCTATCTTTTAAGATCATTTTTGAACAAAGATGTCAAACGTGTTGGTTCAAGCTTCTGAAATGTGATGATTTGCTGCTTTTTGTTCTCATATACGACGGTAAATTGAACATCTTTTGTGTTTTGGACTGTTGCTCGGACTAAACAAGCTATTTGAATATGTAACTGTGAACCTCTGGGAGGCTATGAAAGGCACTGATCCCTATTTTCAGATCAGATTCAGCTCCAACTAGAAAAGTGCATTCTGTAGAGAACAGATCTCCTTCTCCCATCCCACAAAGAACCGTTAAATCTCACTCGATTGTCCCACCCGGCTCCCTTACAGACAAGACGGCAGCGAAGATAACAAAAGAGGTGATTTATTCATCTCGTATCATGTCTTACTTTAGGGGATCATAACATATTGGGTATGGAATTAATCTGCAGGTACCCTAGTTGAAAATGGGATTAAACTTTTCTATGGATGTCAGTTCTTGAGCCACGACAAAAGCCAAAATGTGGCCTGTAACAGACGTGGTACGGCTTGTTTTTAGCCTAGCCGGTTCGCCGGAACTGCATTTTGCTCCAAAGGAGTGAGGAGTCAGCAGGTAATGACGGTATAAAACAGTCAAAAAATGTGAATCACGGTAACCACAACAAGTTCTTGAGCATGCGGTCATAATGAGAACAAAAATATTAGGCTGAGGGGTCCAGTGGTATACTTACCATTTCAAAGTCTTGTCCGACAAGGCTATTGAGGTACTCCTTGTGCCGTACGTACAGCTAGAGTCAGAGGAAAGACGTGTTGTTTGACTCCATAATCAGTAATATCAACACAAACATTAAAAGCTCTCCTAAAGGAAACATGATGGAGGTGAACTCACATCTTTGTACATGTTCTGCTCCCTCTCCTTTTCCTCTGGTTGCATGGTGGTGCACACATTCTCAAGAGTGAGGCGCCAAACTTCTCTTTTCTCCCCCGCTGTTACAATCCTGCACAACAACACACACACACACACACACACACACACACACACACACAGGTTTTTGTTTAATTAGTCCAAAAACATGCATCCCTTTAATGTTTTAGTGTGTGGCTAAAAACTCACAGTGCAACTTCAACTTTCCTTGCTGTTCACAACGTTATTTTAAAACACGTTGGTATGATTCATCACTACTGCCACAAACAGTCTCCTGTCATGTTGTGAACTTGCCTGTAAGGCTCTTTGTCTTTGTTGAAGTCAGGCTTTACGATGACTGTTCCACTGCCGTCTGTTTTTATGGTTACCAGCAAATATTCATTCTCTTTCTGGCCCAGCCTGAGAAAGAAAATACACAGAGAGAAAAACCACAACTGAACCACACAACATTCACAGATGAAACCTGCAAATAACAAACATTTCCTTGTCTTCTTTTTTCATTTCTGAGCTGCAAGACTTCCGTCCAAAGGGGCAGAATTAGTTTAACCAGAATAATATAGATCGCAGGTGACACTAATGGATGGGTCTGTTTTCTCCGTGCTGCAAGTCAAAATCCTCAAGATTGAACTGAATGGAAATGAGGTCTTACCTTCCAGGTGGGGCCATGTCTCCCATGATATGCATGGTCTGCATGGCGTTATTCACCACATGACTGCTCTTCACAAACTCCGCTGTGGGCTCCCAGTTGACGATCTTTGACTTGGGGACACCACAATCCCTGCAAAATACGCCAGACCATCCTATCACATGACTGTAACAAACATTACATGTACTGTCTTTGAGGATTAATAAGCATCATTTGAATGAAATCTTTTTGATTAATTGCATTGTATTTGCACAATTGAATGCACATAGTGTACATTACCCAGACAGAAACTTATTTATAAGGGGAGAATCTTATTACATGCATTTTGAGAATCAGCAAACTGAATTCCCCCATGGAAGACAATCTGGGTTATAAATCTGTTTAAATAAGTGAGCTGGTGCTTCACTTACATGGTGCGTCTGTCCTGCCGTCTGTGTCGCACGCTGGCCATCCTTTCAGCCAGGAATGTGGGGCTGGATTTGGTTGTGGTCAATAAGTCAGTGGAATTCTGCTTTCAGGATCCAAAAAACAACAAGCTGCTTACAAACACATTTACAGACAAGAATAGTAGAATCCTCTTGGACTGACAGCACTAACTTGTTTGTGTGTAACTCCGAGGTGTCAAACACGTAAATCTTACTGTTATTACACAGTTATCACAAATATAAAGATCCTCACTAAAATGAAAAACAGAATAAAATAAAATCCCTCTGTTTGTCAGAGCCATCAACTTTTCTAAGTGATCGGAGGTACCAATGGGCTTGGACAAAAATCTTTTGAAAAATATCCAAAAAGTATTCGTAATATGTGAAAAAAAATAGTGGAAAATGTCCAAGAAATATGTGAAAAATGTCTGAAAATCAAACGCTGTAACGTGAATTATTGGGTGATTGTGTTGACATTGTAGGCTACAGTATAACCTACCAGTTGGTGGAATGGAAGACAGCTGGTGTAGCGGTCATGATCAGTGTATGTGAAAATCCTGCGATTACGTCGGCCCTTGGCCTTGTTCAGGGCCTTGACTTCTGCATGGTACTGACGATCCAGAGGGGTCTGACATGCTGCCTCGCTCTGGAACAGCTCCATCTCATACTGGGACGACAGACAGAGAGGCGTGAAGGTGAGGAGGTGGGGTTTAATGCAATAACAGCAAAATTAGCATTTACTCTCAAAAGTGCTACCTGACTGAAGAGTTTCTCCTGCCAGCCCACCTCCAACTCCTCCTCATTGTCAGCTGGTGACAGAGTAACAGAAATGTCAGGTTGTTACCCTAAGACATGTGATTTAATACAAGTTCTACACAATATCTGTTGCATTCAAGTCATACAGTCAAGACATACTGTGTTTTGAGTAAGAGGCACATTTCATCACGAAAAGTACTCGCTATCAGTTGCCAGCAATAGTTCAGATGAGTATAAAACCAACAAGTTCTGAGGAGTTTGATATGGACAAGTGAGAACTCTTAACTGTCCAGACTGACCATCAATTTCCCCATCAGTCCTTCTCCCAGAATACAAATGTTTGTACCTGTGTGGCCTTGTGAGGTGAGGGTCTCCAGCTCAATGGCTCCTCTGTCTTGCTGGGACAGAACTTGCTGCTGCAGGTGCTTAGAGAGGGCTGCTGTGGAGGTCACCCTCTCTAGACGCACTCTAAAGTAATGGGGGGGAGGGGGACGACGACAAATATATACGGTGATCAAATAACGTGTCCTATGGCTGGGAAAACTCACCACCATTATACGTTATGTTTCTGGATTGCATTAATGTGTATGTTGTATTTTACTGCTGCAGAACAATGTAGTTTAAAGTTGCATAAAATGGTAATACTCAAGTAAAGTACAAGAACATCGAATGTGTACTTAAGTACTTGAGTGAATTCCACCACTGCGGAACTTTAAGTATTAAGGTTACCAATCATGCACACAGTATTACAGGTGTTTCGGTTTATCAGGCGACACTCTTAACTGGCGTCTCTCAGCCGAACGCGTCTGTGGTTGTCGTAGTTACCACAGCTGTCCTCGTCTTCCTATTTTCAACAGCTGTCGTAACTATGACAACCACAGACGCGTTCGGCTGAAAGTCTCCAGTTAACACGGTCGCTTGATAAACTGAAACACCGGCTTCCACTTGAGAGCAGCGATCATCCAATATGAAAATTATCACGAGTTTTTAGCAGATAAGCTAATGTTCCGGTTTACTTACCGTATTCTCAAGTTCTTGACAGCATCCCGGGACCGATACACAGCTTCACCGGTATCCGTGTTCCAACTGTCTGCCATTAAGCTAATATTTAGCAAGTAACGTAAAGCATTCGAGAAACGCTTTTAGTTTGATTTGAGCTAAGCGGGTAGCTAAGCTAGCATGTTTGTTTAAGCATAAAGCTACTTTTCTTTTTCTTTTTGTATTTTTCATATACACGACCACATACAATATATTAGCTAACTGTTTGTAGAGTTTGCAAACGTAAACGACACGAACAAGGGTGAATAAAGCTTCTTCTTCGTCTACTTTTTCTTCTTCTTCAATTTAATGGCGGGTTAGAAACCAACATTTAAGGTGCATGCCGCCATCTACTGGTCCTGTAACATATAAAACCTTTAGACTTAGGTCAAGTTGGAAAGATAGTCAAAGATTCGGATTTCCCAGTTCAATAAATCGCTAGTGAAACGTTGCTAAAATACAAACGATACCTCCCTGCAACCGTAGTGAGGTACACAACAAGCTACAACATTAATTTAATTAAAACGGGCCGTCTTTCGGGCTCTTCCGAGCTGCACAAACAGCATTGGTCTCAATGAGCGGCCAGCTGCGAGACGAGTGCGCAGGGACCGTCTACAAAGTGCAATGCGAAAAATACATACAACAATATAACAATATTCAATAACTTCACTGTCATGCAATGTATTGCAAACAAAATCACTTCACACATCAATGGGCTTCTCCTTGTTGTACTACAACTGTTATTTGGATAAAATATGTTTTTAATACATTTTAGTGAATTATTATTGGAAATAATATTCAATAACTCTACTGTTATATACTGTCGTGTGACCAAAATCACTTCATACACCAATGGGCTCCTCCTTGTTGTACTGCAACTGTTATTTTGGTAAAATATGTTTTTAATCAATTTTAGTGAATTATTATTGGAAATTATTTTCAATAACTTTACTGTTGTATAGTGTAGTGTGACCAAAATCACTTTTGACAGCTGCTGTCAAATTCTCTCTCTGGTGACGATTCCAAGTATCAGTGATTTGGTCAAACTAGTGCAATTGTGAACCTAAGTTTTGTATTGTGTATTTGTCATGAATAAAAACATAGTACCACATACATCAAGATAAGAACCATCATAAGTAGTTCACTCATTTAATCTTCAAGAAAGAATATACACATACATTGTTGTGCTGTAAAAGCATTTCAATAAGTTTGATACAGTACAATTTAAAGAAAAAGGAAAAATAAATGTGGCAAAACAAATACTCCTTGAATAACTACAACACATCTTCCTGTAAATTATTAATAAATAAATCAAAAATCGTAATTTTTATATGAAAAAATAAAAAAATTGGTGACTACTATCATCTGTAAGTAACATACAATACCAAGGGGTATCTTTGTTTGGTAGTTGTGCTGCTGTCATTCCAAGGCACTGCGTGTGAAACCATCTTGTACAAGTTCCACATTGAATCTACATGGGGATAAATACATTAAACATATTAAGAAAATGGCAACTTTAGGAAACCTGTAATGCATAAAAGTGCATACATAGTTATTAATAAGGGAAGCAGCTGTGTTGTTATAAGTTAGTGTTAGAAGTTATTTTGAAGCTGCTCGTCCCACTAACACACCTTAAGTTTAAATAGTTTAAGAGTTCAATAATAGTAGCTCTCAACTCCAAATATATCGTAATATATAATAATAATAATAATAATAATAATCTCCCTGTAGGGATGTTCTCAGAGTTACATTTGTTGTTGCCATGGAAACAGTAGTCAACAATAGTGAGTTATTTAAACATTGCTGCGGTCGCTGTTAGCCCGAGGGTCCCCCATTTGGACGCAAATGTGCAGAGCTGGCGTACAAAGCTAAAGACAAGGCACTTATGAAGAACGAATATAATTATGTTATAGTTTTAGAGAAACTGCAGAAACAGGGCTACAACATCATCGAAGCCATTTTTACATCAAACAAATACAACTCTAACACCAACTAAAAGAAAAAACAAAATATCATTTTCATAATTCGCCAGGACTCGCCACACCCGATACATTTCATAAGCTAGCGACCGCAGCTACGTGCTAGCAAAGAAACCGATACATGAAATAGCATGCTCTTTCCACACAGATTCCAGACATATATTCCATTTCTCTCTCTGTCAAACCATCACCGAGTTACAAGCCAAAGAACAGCAGAAACACAAACCGCTTTATCGCTTTATGATCAGTAAATGCTCCTTACCTTTGACGTTTTGAAGAAAACAATGCTATATTCCCGGCATTTCCCCACATACGTCTGTTCACCGGACGTCCTGTGTGTCACTGAACTCATTCAATGACTTCAGGAGGGCTGTCCTGAGCAGGGAGGAGGATTTGACTCTCAGCATATTGGATCTCAAGCTTCACAGAAGGCTGCCCCTTTTTGATTCTGACTGGCTAACAGTGCTGTCAGTCTACTTCAAAGTGGCGTGGCTCAATTCTACTGGCTGTAACGAATCCAAAGATGTGTCAACCATTGAAATCGACTAGACCGTCACAGAGCTATTGTCCTGCGTATATAAAAAGAGCCAGCCAGACGTAACTCTCCTTTACGCATAGTTACGCACATTACGCATAGCTCGCAGCTTACACTTCTTTTATCTTCCTTTTGCGGTTATCTTTCTATTACTTTGTTGTAATTAATTTGGAAAAGATGTCGAGACGAGGACCAAAGAAGTATTTCACTCCGGAGGAAGTTTTGAAGATGCTGGAGGAAGACTCCGGGAGACTCGTCTGTCCTCGAGATTCTTCGTCGGACGACAGCGATTTGCTGCATCCTGAGCACACAGAGGACACCACTGACTCAGACTATAGTATTCCACCGGAAATGTATGGTTTGTTTTATAAACGTTATATTCATCGATTTATTGGAGTCAAATTTGTTTGCTTTTGTAATGATTGCCAGAAGTCTGCCTGCTAGTTACAGCAAATGTGAATGGGGAACCTGTGGATTATGTTTTTTCACCTATATAAAGTAATGTAATCTTATCAGTTGCCAGTATTTATGACACAGGATATAAATAGGATCTGTTATTGTTATTGGTGTAATTGTGTTCACCGGTGTTTTGTATAAATTGTGTCGGGGGGGGGGGGAGTGACGCGAGGGAAGATTGTGCGCGCACACTGGAGGAAGCGAGCTCCGTTCACTGGTCTCCGGAAAGCACGGTTTGCCGGCATTTGCTCAGCCAAGGATCCGAAGAGAGCTGTAAAGGATTAACAGGCTGGAGTCTCTGCCGGGAACAGCACAGATGGCCACATCGGGACGAGCTGTGGTGAGGTAGCGCGGGTTCGGCGGATACAGGGACCGCGGCGTCTCGCCACGCATCCGCCGGTTATTGACTGCCTCGGGGATTGTTTTTTTGTCAACGGACTATTTTTCATTACTTAAGGAACTTACAGAACTAATGGGACACGGGGTTTGGGGGGATCGATTGTGAATGTTTAGTTTATTGTGCCGAAGTATGGCGGGAGCCTCACGGTTATTTTTGGTTGTGTATTTTGTATACCGAGTGAATTTTGAGTTATATTAATATATTGTTTTACATTTACCTGGGTGTGTGGTTTCTTTGGTGTCTGGTGTGGTCTATTCGTATAGGGAATAATAGGTTAATAATAATTATACCAGGTTATTCAGGCAGGTATAGATTCTATAAACCAACTAATTCAGATCCACCCCTGCCCTTAATTTTAGCGTTTGTACTTTTCCCTTTTTCGGTTTAGGTAATTAGGTGAATTGTTACACTTTGTCGGGGCAAAATTGTTGTTTGGGTGAGGGAGGAGGTGTGAGGAAAGCGGAGGGGGAAGGGAGGACAGGCAAAAGGTGTTATTACACAACAATACATTACAGTTATTTAGCAGACGCTTTTATCCAAAGCGACTTACCATAAGTGTATTCAACATTGGTATTCAAGAGAACTATTAGTCACCAGAAGTCATAAGTACATTTCCTTTTTTACACAAGCATCTAAGAGCATAAAACGGAGCAAAAGTACAGTACAGTGCAGAAACAAACAAATACACTAAGTGCTGAGTGGAAGGCTCAGGGTAGTACTTCTTTTTGTGTGTGAGCGTGTCTTTGTGTGTGAGTGTGTGTCTTTGTGTGTGAGTGTGTGTCTTTGTGTGTGAGCGTGTGTCTTTGTGTGTGAGCGTGTGTCTTTGTGTGTGAGCGTGTGTGTGTGTGTGTGTACCAAGTTTATTGCTTTTATTTTTACATGTATTACAACAATGTATTACATATATTTATTTTTCTTCCACATTTGGGTTTACAGTGATGAGGATTACGAGCCACCTCTTGCCAGTATCCCAGGACCTTCAAGTGCCCCACAGCCAACACGCCGGAGAGCAACTCGGCAATCGGCAGCAGCATCTCCTCCCCCCATAGCTCCAACGACCCAGTCGCAAACACCTCAGCTGAGCCCAGCAGCATCTCCCCCCCCCCACGGCTCTAACACCTCAGCAGGGCCCTGCAGCACCTCCCCCGACCACTCAGCGGAAAAGAGGACGCTCCTCTCTGGGTACTTCTGCGCCATCTAACAAGCGTGGAAAGGGTAGGGTTACAGCTACAGTGAGTGAGCAGGACGACGACGACAGGTGGCATAACAGAGATGAGGAGTGCGTCATACCTAATTCTCTCAGGTTCCTGCCAGCCAGGGCCCCAGGCCCCACGTTTGATACCACCACAAGATGGCCCCCACTCAGCCTCTTCCAGCTGTTTTTTTCGACATCTGTTGTCCGAACAATTATTGACAACACGAATGCCAACGCTGCAAAAAAAAAAGCAAGCAGGGAAGTTATTCAAGTGGGATGTGCTTACTGTGAAGGACTTCTTCATATTTCTCGCCATCGTCATGTTCACTGGCCTTGTGACGGTGCACCACAGGTCTGACTATTGGAGGAAGAGGTGGCCGTACAACTTCCGTTTCCCCTCTGACCACATGACGCGCGACCGGTTTGAGGCAATTTTGTGGTCACTTCATCTCAGTGACCCAAAAGAGGACGAGGACAATGTCAGGAAAAGGAACACTGCTGAGTACGACCGACTATTCAAGATAAAGCCACTTTACACGGACATAGTGAATGCCTGTAAAGCTAATTTCCAGCCTTATCGGAATCTGTCAATTGATGAGCGGATGGTTGCATCCAAAGCTCGCATCAGCATAAAACAGTATATGAAAGACAAGCCCACAAAGTGGGGTTACAAGCTGTTCGTGCTGGCAGATTCATCGATAGGCTATACTTGGAATTTCTTTGTGTACTCGGGGAAAAAGTGAGTCCACCACAGGTCATGGTCTGAGTTACTCAGCAGTGATGACCCTTTTGCCTTTTCCTGTCCTCGGTAGCGGCTACTTGTTGTTCACGGACAATTTCTATTCAAGCCCTGCACTCTTTAGCGATCTGGCCAAAAAGAACATTGGCTGTTGTGGGACCATCAGGAAAAATTGTATTGGCTTCCCTAAAACTCAGAACAATGACCTGCCCAAAAAGGCTGAGAGGGGGGACATGCGATGGATCCAGGATGGCAAACTTCTCTTTGTAAAGTGGACGGACTCAAGAGAAGTCACGATGTGTTCCACAATTCATCAAGTGGACAGTGGACAGACGATAAAGAGAAAGGTGAAGGCGGCTGCGGTGTGGCAGAACAAGTCCATTCCAGTTCCGGACACCATCCTGGATTACAACCGGAACATGGGTGGTGTGGATTTGTCAGACGCACTGATTGGATTCTACAGCGTACGCCACAAGACCATGAAGTGGTACAAGACTTTTTTTTACCACTTTATGGACATCAGTGTTGTAAACAGTTATCTTTTGTACAAAGAGCTGCTTACATTGAGGCATGACCCCACACAGACAAAGCCCTTCACACACAAGGCCTTCAGGGAGCAGTTGGCCATGGAGATGTTGGAGTTTGCTGACAGCTTAGTAGACCACCCGCCCCGCCCCCCTGCCACTTGCATGCCCATGATGTATGACAGCACGGCATCACGGGTCAGGAGGCATTGCAAGAGGTGCAACGATGCTGGACTGCTGAGGGTGAAGACATCTGTTTATTGCAGGAAGTGTGACGTCCCTCTCTGCTTCACTGCCAATAAAAACTGTTTCCAGCTGTGGCATGATGGACAATAACGATGGACAGATTCGAGGGTGCGTTTATGGCTCAGTTGTTACCTCATCCATTCACAATCAATCTGTAAATGTGTAAATAATGTAAATAGTGTGTTTTTACAATAAATCTTTTCCATTTGGATTCAACATTCTTGTGATGTGTGTTTTGGTTTTTTTTAATGGGGGAAATATATAGAGGTCTGGTTGAATTTTCCAAAAAAAGCCAAAAACTGCTGTATTTGGATGTATTGAACATTATTAGTAAAATACAAGTGAAATATATAGTTTGGTACATGAGAAAACTCAAATGGCACAGATGGTGCCAAAATGTGCCCAAATGGCCATTTAGGAGTCCTCGCCTAAACTCTCTGTACTAAAACCTCTCTAATTTTGTTCTACTTTACTTTATCAAAGTCAAACTTTGCACAGAGACTGTTCACATATTGTGCTATGATCTGGGAGAGGTTGAACGCTTGGATCTACATCATACCTATGAAAAAAATGTCCTGAAATTGCTTTTTTTTTCCATGCGGAATTTTAAATTCTCAATTTGTGCTGTGTGCCATCTTCATTTTCTCTTAACCAGTAACATATATATATATATATATATATATATATACTGATATTTACAAATCTCACAAGTGTTCCATTTATTCTAACACCAAAAGTATTAAAATAGCCCTTACAGTTGCAGAAATATACTCATTTTATTTTTTTTTGGAATATTTAATTTTTCCAAGTTTTTTAACCAAGCAAGAGAACGTGCAGAACTTACAGAACACAGTACATTAAACATTACAAAAAATTACATAACACGCTAAGAAAAAAAACAAAACAAAAAACACAAATACATGAAATAAAATTAAGTAAATAAATAAATAATTCCCCCCACCCGAACAAACCAAAAAACAAAAAAGGTTGGTGCATAAAGTGACACAGCACAAAGCATATTGTAACTTCAAATAATTAGTCCTATTGTACTGTTAGTGTTGTACCCATGTACTCCAAATAAGGCTGCCAGATTTTCAAAAATAAATGATATCTTTTTCTGAGACTATGTAATCTTTTCAAGAGGAATACAACTGTTCATTTCCACAGACCATTTGTCGATGAGAGTGGGGGAATCAGATTTCCATGTCATTGCAATACATTTCCTGGCCACACATAAAGCAATTACTGCAAGTTTAATTTGGGGCTTTGTTCAAGACCTGTTGAGAGTTGTGAAGTTTCCCAGTAAACATAGCTCAGGATCTAATGGAAAGGTAACACCTGTGATCTTAGTTATTGTATTACAAAAGTCATACCAAAAGGACCTCACCTTTGTGCAAAGCCAGGTACAGTGTAGGAAGGAGCCGACCTCTATACCACATCTGAAACACATTTCTGACAATTCAGGTTTGGATTTATGTAGCTTCTGTGGGGTGAGGTACAGCTGATGAAGAAAATTATAATGAACAAGTCTGTACCGGGCATTAACCGTTGCTGACAAACTGTTCTGGCACAAATCTGACCAGAGTTGTTCATCAATTGTTATATTCAAGTCTGATTCCCATCTCATCCTGGATCTGTGTAATCCTGGTTTTGGGCCCTCATTCAGCAACATGGAGTACATTTTAGAAATAAATTTGTACACATTTCCCTGGTGAAGCAATTTTTCCACATTAGTTAACACAGGTAGAGTCATTCCAGGGCCCAGGTTGGTTCTCAAAAAAGATCTTAACTGGAGGTAACAAAAGAAAGTTCTACTGGACAAGTCATACTTTCTCTTCAGTTCTTCAAAAGACATGAGAAGTCCTTGATCAAAGCAATCTTCGAGATGCTGGATTCCTCTGTCATGCCAAGTCTCCAGAATCTTGTTATTTAGAGTCATGGGTAGAAGTTAATTTTGTCTTAGAGGTGTTTTTGGTGATAGTCTCATATTTAGTCCAAGAGTTTTGTGAACTTCATACCATATTTTAATAAAATGTTTCAAAATAGGATTGTCTGTCCTGCTGGATATGGTTTTGGAGTTCCATTTATAAATAAAATCACTGGAGGTTTCTTCTTTCAAAGGATGAAGTGCAATTTGTATCCAAGAGGGGGCAGCACCACCGTCAAAAAATGACAAAATATATCGCATCTGGGCTGCTAAATAATATTTCTTTAAATTGGGTAGTCGAAAACCTCCTAGACTATAATCCCATGTTAATTTTTCCATTGACACCCTTGGCATTTTACAGTTCCATAAAAACTGCCTAATGCGTTTGTTGAGGGTTTTAAAAAAGGTTTGAGGTAATGGAATGGGTAAGGACTGGAAAAGATACTGCAACCTCGGGAGAATATTCATTTTCACACAGTTTATTCGACCAATTAGAGTAATGGGTAGATTCATCCATCGACGTAGGTCGTTCTCGATTTTACTCAGCAAAGGGACGTAATTCAATTTGTACAAGTTTTTAAGATCATTATCTGTAATTATTCCTAGATATTTAATATTCAGTAGCCACTTAAATGGGGTTGTTTGTTGGTATTCAGTGTGATCGAAGTTTGTGAGTGGAATAATTTCACTTTTTTCCAAATTGACCTTGTATCCTGAAATAGCACTATAGGTGTTTAGTAGCGTCTGTAGTTTAGTGAGAGAGTTAACCGGGTCTGTTAGATACAGAATTACATCATCTGCCAGGAGATTAATTTTATGATTTATTTGGTCCACTCTGAACCCCTTTATATCTGGATCCCGTCTAATTGCTTCAGCAAGTGGTTCAATAGCCAGGACAAAGAGTCCTGGAGACAGAGGGCAACCCTGTCGACTCGATCTACTCAAGGGAAATGCTGTCGAAGTCTGTCCATTTGTGGTAATTTTGGCTCTGGGTTTATGGTAAAGGGTTTTCACCCAATTGATAAACAAATGGCCAAATCCAAACTTGCCCAAAACTTTGAATAAGTACGGCCACTCTAGCCTATCAAAGGCCTTTTCAGCGTCTAATGCTACAGCTACACTAGGTTCAGTTTTAGATTTTGTTAGATGGATAATATTAAAGAGTCTGCACAAGTTATTGGCTGATGAGCGTTTCAAAATAAAGCCGCTCTGGTCTGGCTTTATTAATTTTGGCAAATATTGGCCAAGCCTGTTAGCCAGGGCTTTGGAAATCAATTTGTAATCTGAATTCAACAAGGAAATAGGTCGAAAAGAGGAACACTTTAATGGATCTCTATTTTTTTTGTGAATCACAGTGATTATGGCAGTGGAGAATGATTCTGGAAGAGTTTGAGTTTTGGATGCTAAATTAATCACATCCATTATAAGGGGGGATATCAGAGTGTCGTCGCCTCTTTGTAAATTCGCTGTGCAAGAGCCAGTGTATCTCCTGTGATCAAATAAAAAAAGATAAACCAAAGCACCAACATTAACGAAGAAAACAAACCCCTTCACCCACCCCTCTTCCCCCCAAGTGCCTAATCCTGAACATTTGACACTATCTTCCCTATCAAACTGGGTTGTGCACTTTGCACTTGTCAAGTATGACATGTCTGGCTGGTTCAGAAACATACAAACCAGCCCAAGGCTTTGTCTGAGAAAGATTTTAACAATATGTATAGTATCCAATTTTAAGTGTAACAAGAAATTATAACAAATGCTGAAAACACCCTTTTCTGAAATTATTAGAACGCAAGCAGGGTGGGTTAATATGAAACCAATATATCAGAAAAAACTTAAACTTGAATTGCTGCCATCACTTACTTTATCCCAACATCTTTAACCTAACAAGAGTGACGGCAGTGCTAACGAAAGACCGCTCCTGAGAGCTGCTGCTGCGTGTCTGGGTTTCATCCACCTGTTGGTTCCGTCCGCCTGGTCCGTTATGTTTGTCCCAGGGAGTCTCGCAGGAATGCTGCCGCTTCTTTTGGTGTTTTGAAGAATTTTCTTCTTCCATCGGGAAGCGTCATCCTCAGTGTTACAGGATGAAGCAGTGCAAACGGGATGTCCTTGGATCGAAGCTCCCTCTTAACTTGGTCGAACTCCTTTCTGCGTTTCATCAAGCTGGCGCTCAGGTCCGGAAAAAACAACACAGGCTTATCTTCGTACATGACGTGGCCGTTGTTCTCTTTGGACCTCTGTGTGGCGATGCGCAGGATTTTGTCCCGGTCTTGGTATTTAAGCAGGCGTATCAATACATGTCTCGGTCTCTGGTCTGCAGGTGGACGGTGTGTAAGGGTTCGGTGTGCTCGCTCTATGATCAGCGGCTCAGTGAAATGCTCTCGTCCGAGAGTGGCTGGGATCCACTTGGTAAAAAAGTTCACAGGGTCGTTTCCCTCGCAGCTCTCCTTCAGGTTAACAACGCGTATATTGTTGCGTCGGCTGTAGTTTTCCAGCTGGTCGACTTTCTCCAGTAAAAAGTCATTTTCTTTACTTAGTTTTTGGACGCGAGAATCTAGGCCCACCAGCTGGTCCTCCGCTGTGCTAATGCGGTCTTCCGCTTCGGTTATGCGGGTGCTCAGTGTATCCAGCATCGTTTTCAGTCCAGAGATAGCTTGGTTCATTTCTGCGGTTTTAGAGTCGAGTTTACTGGAGAGAGCTTGATTACCGTTTCGTATCTCTTGAAGAATGAGGGAGTCTTTCACACCGCCTATGTGCTCTTGTGCCGCCGCCGCCATGACATGAACTTCTTCGTCGCTATTCTCGAGAGTTGTTTTATCAATAGATGTCAGAGTTTGCTCACCAGCTGAGTTTAGTTGTTTGTTTCTGGTTCTTCGGACCATAATAAAGCTGTCCGACCAGGTTGGGACTGACTTTGGGTATTTTAAAAGGTTTTAAAATG